>NC_137932.1:37329638-37929638 GCF_963969265.1 Rhamphochromis sp. 'chilingali' | reverse complement strand
ATGTAACCAACAATTGTTTCTATAATAATCTTTAAACACGGATACAAGAGAAAGACAGAAACACCACACCTTCTTAGCAATTTAATAAACACCGTGGAGGTGTATTCAAACAAAGGAATACTGCATACACAGACCTCCATAAGCAATGCAGCAGTGCCAGAGGTCCAGAACATGTAACACCAGACTGAACACTGCAGCTCGATGAATGTAATTTCATCTGTCAGACCACACGCACTTTGACACTGAGTCGTAGTGAAATATACTCATGCTCACTCGGAGGTCTGAAAACAAGACAGATGATTTTAATGAGGTGACATCACAGAGAGGGGGAGCTATAACACATAGACACATGGTATACCACTTCAGGAGGCAAGCAAGAGAGGGGAAAAGGTGGCGGGGAAGCATACTGTGAAAAGAAGGAAGACAGGTGAGAAAGAAAACAGAGAAGGAAATCTTTAAAACAACAATAAAAACCCACAAACACACACATACACAGAAGCAATACTGTATTTCTGAAAGCTGAGATGACACTGCTCCCCTCCTGCAGTGATATGGATGGAAAACAAGGTGGAGGGAAACACACACACACACACACACACACACACACACACACACACACACACACACACACACACACACAAAAGACAATCAAGGAGCAGAAAAGGTAAGAAGAAAAACATTTTCCCCTCAGGAACCATGTGACAGAAGGAAATACAGACAGCAGGCAAGAAAAGTATAAATCTGAATCACAGCACTACCTCTCCTGTACAACAGGCTCTATAAAGAGTTTAAGCAACTCCCAAATGTCAAGGTACAATGAGACAAAAATTTATATCTTTGTTTTTAATTTACCATTCTTCAAAGTACCGCATCAGACTAGAAATTGAAAAATAAATCATGTGAATAAGATAAAGTGACAACTAGCAATTATAAAGAGAAATAACTTTTGTGCCTGCTGTTGACACAAAATGTAACAAATAACATTTTTTACCCGGCATTGAACAGAAAGAAACACTACTTTGTTATTGTTTGGCATTACCAATCAGTCAAGCTTCAGTTTCAATTTGTATTTGCTTGAGTCCAAACCACATAATTAGTCAATTTCATCGAGATGAATGATTTGGCAAAAAAAATGTTTAAATGAAAACATAGTTTAATTAATTTCAGTTTTACTTATATAGCAACAAATCAAAACAGCAGTCACCTTAAGGAACATAAAGACCCAACACTGTAATTGGCGACAGTGGGAAGGAAAAACTTCATTTTTACAGGAAGAAACATCCAGCAGAACCGGGCTCAGAGAGGGGCAGCCATCTGCCGGGACCAGTTAGGGGTCGTGGCTAATGGTTTGCAACGAGCGCAGTAGCAGTTGTGATTAACTTTACACACAGCTAACCTGATACCAGAACCAAAGAGGAAGAGGGAGGAAGGACAGCTAAAAAACTAAACTACGCTATATATTCTAATCACTCCCCAGCATCAGTTTTTACTGCTATGTTCTGCTTTGGAGACTTAGTACATAGACATCAGTTTGGACCCAAAATCAGGTCAGATAAAGGCAGACAAGTTGTGTCTCTAAAGAATGATTAAGGAGTGAAACGAGTTGAAAATTTTGCCAATCATTACTGTCCACACTTATAATAAACAGGATGTAGTGAAGACTTTGACACAAATTTCAAGTTATAAGGCATCCATGTGTAAATATAGACACATTTGAGCTATCCAGGACAAGCATTGCATTTACATAATCAGGTGAAAATTAGCGTGCAAATGACTGCAAATCTGCAAAGCACCCTCTCACTCTGTCCTTCGCAAAGCTCACTGCAAACAATTCAGGCATTCAGGTAGCAGAATCCAACTTTCAGCCTATGCTGTCACTGTTGTCACTTTAAATAAGAACAAGCTGTCGCTATACAATGTTCATTTCGTGACAAGCCTTAAACGAAACTCGCTGTTTCACCGCCTTTTAGAAAGCCGGTGGAAAAATGGGCTTTGACAAGACTTTGGCTGAGCACATTCTGCACTTAAAGATCATTCATGGGGTGAGAGAAGCATCACTCTGTAATGTGGCGGTACACTCACGAAGAAGTAAAGTGATTCTGTAGTCCCCACACAAACTGTAAGAAATTATACACACACTTTGAACTCTAAATACTGTTTAGTAAGCATCACTTTATGGTGATGCTGAATAGTAATCTTAATTGCCCCTTGGGGATAAATAAAGTATTTCTGATTCTGATCACTGTCATACATTTTGTTTTGTGGATTAAATGTTCTATTTTTATCCAGCATTTCCAGTTATCTGTATTTTTATTATTATTAATTTATGTTTAACCATTTCCTGATAAAAATACACAAATGTTCTCAGTCCCTGCTTCCATCACAGTGTGATCCTGGCTACAGAACTATTAGCACATTCACAGCCTGCAGCAGCTTAACTGAGGTAGAGGAGCTGTGGTTTGGAGGCAAGTTTCCCCAGTTACACTGAAACAGTGCACTCAGTGACATACAGCCAAGGCTAACTGGCTGGCAGTGAAGCCATCTGAAACAGCAGTAGCTTCAAATGCAAACTTCTGCATGACAAATGTGTCCCTCTCATCCTGCATTAAGTGAAACAGACACACAAGCCATTGTTTTCGATGGCCAATAAAACTGCTGCAATATTAAAGATTAAAAAAACAAAAAAGAATGACAGATGGTACAAACAGTTAACCGCTGATGGGGTCACTTATTACGGCAGCTTGTTTTAATTTCCACTTTTCTTTAAAAAAATAATAAAAAATTATTATAATTGTGCTTTTTATGTTCTTTTCTGCTTAAGATTAAATGAGAATTGATCCTAAAAATACTATAATATGACTTCTTTTTTCAAAACCAAAGTCACCGTCCTGTGCTAGCCATGAGAAAGAATACAGCTTTAAGACACTTCAACAAATGGCTTCATCTTTTTGATCTGGGACCTTATCCATTTATATGTATGTATGTATGTATGTATGTATGTATGTATGTATGTATGTACACCCATTTTAATTAGAATATAAACTTGGAACTTCAAGTGGCAATTTGTGTCACATTCATAGAAGGTCAGGAAAACAAAGTGACTCACCAGGACTTGGACTGCCCGAAGTGCAAGTAATTGATGCTGTAGAGGTCCATGTCTTCAGTGTGCCAAGCAAAGGTTGTCTTCCACATGCCAAAATACAAGTATGGAGTGTTGACACCCTCAATGACGATCCCACATTCCTGCTCCACCATATCCAGCAGTGTGTTTAGATGGCCGATGTTCCATTCTTCAATGTTCTGGAGAGCATGCAATTATGAATATCAAGTACAAGGGAACCTGCACGCTACACTTTCATCAGTCCATCAATCTCCATCAATGACCACCAGATGGTGCTGTAGTCATATTACTCACTGAGCACGATTTTGAAAGTTACAACAGCAGCAAAAATCTTGAAATATAAAAGTTGTAAACTCCTAAAGCAGCTTTCTATCACAATTACATGGTGCATTTTAATTAAGTTCTAATAATAATAATAATAATACTACTAATGGTGAAAAAACAACCCTGAAAATTGCCCATTGATGGAAAATAAACTACTATAAACCTATTAGGCCAGAAGTGGTTTATTTTTATTTAAAAACAAACAAACAAACAAACAAAAACAAATTCAAGAATATTTTAAAAACTTAATAAAAATTGTCATTATCCAGACAAACTTCACCCACCTCATCATAGATGGAGCCGCTCACATCAGCACCATAAAGAGGTGACACAAACGTCAGGTTCTTCCAATACTTCCTCTCGAGGTCATCAAAGTCTTTGTGTCGTGGCGTGCAGTACCTGCAAACAGAACAGGACAGGTTGTATTGTAAGCAGTTTTGTGCCCTTCAACTAAACCCTCAAACAAGCACTGTGCAAACATTTACAATCAGCAAATAGACTGTAATAAAATAATTTAAGTCCAATGTATATAAGAGTTTGAGCTTTTGTAGTAGTTCTGCTACAGTGCCAAGGTTTTCATTTGTTACAGTATTCTTCTGCCTTAATAGTTATAGCATCTACACGACAATTTATAAAGAAAATGTTTATAAAATTTAAAAAAACAACAACACAGCAACATAATATAGTTTGAACTGGCTTTTTACCGTCACTAGCACCACAGCTACCACTACCCACCATGACCCATTTCACTTATTTTAAGACAGTATTATTTTCAAACTCATGGTTATCAGGACAAACAAAACCTTCAGCTTTTTAAAATACTGTGCACTGGTGTTAAACAGTATTAGTTTAAAACAGAAAACCTGTCTGTTCTTTCTGGCACCCTGATGCCAATTGTAGGTACAAATAACACAATTCCTGATTTAGTGTGAAATATTAGAATGCACTTTTATTGTTTATTTATGTTCTCCATCATCGTAGTTGCACTATATTTAGTAACATTCATGTTTTAAACCATGCTGAGTAAGAGCAATAATTGCACCATCAAAGCTTACAAGGACACTATCGTGCAAAACATCACGTCAGATACTGCATTTGTATGCAATCATTTACGAATGAAGCCCCTGAGGTTGGGACCGACTTACTTCTTGCTATTGGCCAGCTTGCGGTATTCACCCACAGTCATAGATTTCTTCTGAATGTTGTACTGGGTGAACAGACCCGACTGACCCGTCACCACTTGGCTGATGGGAGCTGGAATCACCATGTCCTCGATTGTGTCATAGGACTTGCGTGGCTTCCATCCCGCAGGGGGAATCACCTGGAGAAAAAAAAAAAGACGCTTAACCTTTACAAGGTCAGCAGATTCAAAATCTATTCAAATTCAAAGTATGCAGATTAAACCTTTGGAAATTTAGATGGTGGATTCTGCTGATATCAGCTTAAAACTATAAATGGTTCTTACAAGCATTTTCTAACATGCTTTGATCATTTTAAACATTAGTAATGATGTTAGATTGAACCTTGGCTATGCAAAAACAGGTAGGAAACTAAAAGAGATGCACAGGATTCAAAATGTTACAGCAATACTTCACTAAAACAAAACAAAAAACATCTAGTAAGAAGACTGAAGTGGATATGTGGGTACATATATGTGTGTGTGCCTGTGTCCTGAAATCACCTTTGCCAGGCCAGCGCGATGAGCTCCTTGACTCTCCATGTAGGCGATGTATTTGGCAAAGTCTTTGAACTCCTCCATTGTGGGCCTGAAAGTCATGATCTTGCAGCTGGGGTTCTTGGCAGCAGCTGGCGGCAGGGGGGCCGGCAAAGGTACGGGAGACACCTCCGCACCTGGAACAAGTTCTGGGGCCACATTTGGGTCTGCAGGCTGAACTGGATTGAGGTGTGGAGCAGCATTGTGTTCAGAGATTACCACTTTATTCAGGTTTTCAGCTATTGCTGGCTCCAGAGTGGGAATCTGGTTTTGGGCTTCATTTGAGCTGAGAGTAGGGGGAGACACTGGGTCAGGAGGAGTGGAAGAGGCTGGGGCGGGGTGAGGACCCAACACATCTTCCATGGGCATGTCGGTAGCCATTGGCTCTTGGAAAGATTGCAGGTAAACCTGAGGAGGAAATCAGTGGTGTTCAGGGCACACACAGTCTGCCTCAAATACATTCAAATTACTGAGAACTTTGCAAAGGAAAATTAGACAAAACTGCAAGTGAAAGAAAAGGAATCTATGTTTTAAAAATATTTTTCTAAAAAGGAAAAATCCAACTTTCTGACTACAATGTGTGATTATTTTTGTACATTTAAATAAAAACAAAAAATTAAATACTGAAAAAAATATGGAAAATTAAAAGATTGAGTTGTTTGGTCTTGTTTATTTTTAAAATCAATCTTAGTGCAATCTACACAGCTGTTAACACAAAAAAAGCAGACCGGTCCACTTCCTTCACCAAATAGGGGTGTCCTTGATCATAACATTACTGAAGGCACTTCCTAACCTACATTTTAGAAGTGTCACTTCTGCATCTTGTCAAATTTTGTGTCAAACAAATTCAATGGCTCTCATTCTCTTAAGGCTTACCACAGACTTTTTAAAATCCAAATGTGAACATAAACACCAGAAAGTAGCAAGCACTAAAATTTCATTCAAAAAACTCACTCTAAACCATCTTCTCTCATCAGCACTTTCACTTTATATCAGTGTTTTTGAATATTCAGAAGCATTTTTAATTACCACTGTTTACATTTTCAAGCTAAGTTTTAATACCATGATTTAGGGTTGTTGTTTTTTTTGTTCTGTGTAAGACAAAACCTACAGCCTTCAGTTTAGCTAATTAACTTAATGTTATAACCATTTTAAAACATCATTTAAAAGCTTTACCTATTAAGCTGCCAGCAGTCCACTTAGATTCACTTGTTTTAATAAGATAAAAATCATTCACTGCCCTCTCATCAGCAGCAGTGGATAAATAGACAGAGCCTAAAGTACCTAAGCAGTTTGTATTGGTGGACAGTACCTCCCCCAACCACCTCTCCAATTTGCAAGTCGCTGCCGCAGGGCTAGACAACATTAACGGGTGAGACTTTGGATAAACTGACGGGACATTGTGACTTTTGTTGGACTAACTAAACCTTTAAGTAATATTTTCATTGGTTGGTTGAGCCTTCATTATGCAATACCATCACTGCCTCATGGCAGAAAATTGTATCCAGCCAGTAATTGTGCAAGTGTGACGTTTTAGGATCAAAATAAAGAAATACAAATAAGGATTTGAGTTTTTGCATTTAGAATAACAATAACCTGATCCTAATTGATCCATCACTTATGTGACTCCGTATTCATTAATCTAATCATGTTATACATATTAACATAAGACAATATCAGTGATCAATGCATCCATGTTCCTTAAAAGGTGCATAAATCAAACATTTTTCTTTTTCTCCAAACAACTACCTAATAAGGCTATCAACAAACACCCTGTTGATAGGAAGTTAATATCTGCTGGAAGATCAACTGTGGCACTGTGAACAACACGTGTGCAGTTCACTTCACAACTTTGCAGTGACTGTCCCCATCTGCGCTACAGACAGCATGTTCACTGTTCAATCACAGTTATAGAAGCGTTTTAGCTTTGTTTGGTGGGTCAAGGAACAGTAACCATTTTCAGCGCTGCACATGCACTAAAAGATACACACTGCTGCATTGCTAAATGTGCCTTGCATTATCCTCATTCACAACTTCAAACAGATCTTACGCCCACGAGGTTAAAACAGCAGTAGTGTACTTCCCACTCCGACTTTCTGACACGAGATAATGCAAATTGCGCTTCGTTTGCATGAAGCACAAAAGCCCACAGTGCATATGAAGAAATGTGCTGTAGCCTTAAGCGCAGCCAAGTTTGAAATTAACGAAAAAAAAAAAGGATAAGAGCTACTAAGTTTGCTTTGCTGAAACTGACATATAATCCTCGTAAATACAACTACTCAGTGACCGAGACATTTCATAACACATTTCAAAGCATTCATTTCTTCAAAGCCCAGAGCAACAATTTCAAACTAGTTTTACCTTTAAAATTAATTCTGACTGATTGGAAAGGGATTTATTACATCTTTCCAATGACTAACTGCTTTAGACGCCGGGACCCTCTTTCTAACTGAGACTGACCTACTAAAGTGAATGGAGGCCACATGACCCCCAGCTGGCTCATCACAACAAACAGGGGCCTTTAACTCCATTTAGGCCTAAAACTTAATTCAACTGTGCAGCAAGCAGCCCCCTCGAGAGGGTAAAACTCATAAAATATATCAGTTACCCAGGTGGGTCTTTCTCGGCTTTGTAAGTGTAAAACGGCGCTGCTCGGTTGCATAGTATCAACTTATTATTGGCAGCTACTGCTAAAGGCGACCATAGCCCTGCACAACTGCCAATAACTATTAGCATTTTAACCCACATAGTGAACAAAAGAAAGCCAGCCGAAGCTCTTTAAGGTCCGTAAATTGCACTGCCTGTATAATCGCTTAATGCAACAGCAGCACATAGGCACATATCAACCATTTCATTTTAAGGAGCTACATATCATCGTGTCCTGACGCAAATGTATTCCTAGCCAACGCTGGCTAGCTTCTGCTTAGCTACTTCCATATCTGCATTTAGAAAGGAAAAAAACAAAACAACAACGACGGAACACACTCCGTGAATAGACGAGAGTATGGTCTCTGCAATTTACTAAAATAAATATAAGTAAGGAAATATTACCTCCTGCGGCAAACTATAGCCCTGTCCCTGTTTCGTTCAGTCGTTTTAGTTTCGTTTAGAACAGATTCCCTGGATCGATTTTCCTTCTAGCATTAGCTTGCTGGGCTTGTCGTTGAGGACGCGCCTACTTTCACCAATTGCCTTCTGAGTGGTTTAAACACGTGATGGACGGTTACTAGGAAACGTATGATTGGTTTACTCGGTTACCGACACGCAGAGTAACCAATTAAATCAGACGTTTGCTATTCCATGGTTTCCGTGGCTCTCACGCAACCAATGTGTACGTCACGCACGTACACACTGCCGGGTTTGCTCAAGGTTGCTATGCTCCGTTGGCCAAGAGAAAAATAAAATACCCTCAGAGCAGGGGTAAACACGTTCAGCCGTCCTGACTACACTTGTATCACTTTTCAAGTTTCATATCTAAATTGTAAATGTTAGTGTTAGGACAGCTTCCCACCATGACATTATAATTAAATGTAAAGTCACATATCAATTTCGAACATTGTTTTTCATTTAAATTCCTACTTTAACTAAAAACTGTGAAAAGGGTAATATGTGCCCCCCCCCCCCCCAAACATTTCCCCCCAAAAACACGTGTCAAATTTTTTACTTTATTGAATAACACTGAAAATGCATTGACAAAAATTCTGCACAAAATATGTGCAATTCTAAAACTACATATCAAAACTACAGACTAAAAAACAAAAAAAAAATTATACAATTTCAGAAAATATACATTTCCCAGTCTATGCAAATATTTGTATCTCCATCAAAACCCGAAGTGCTGGCACGTGGATAAATAACACACTGCTGCTGAAACTCACTGAACTGCATTTATAAAAAAGACAAAAGGCAGTAAAATTCAGTTTAGTTGAATTTCAGGATCAGCATGTGGAATTTCCTTAACATGTAAATCAAGCATTTTCTGTTTTGTTTTTGTTTGGTTTTTTCCTTAAATGAGGTCAGATAACACAGGTGACCACTGGAGACACAAAAGGCTGACTGAACACCCCCTACATAGATGGCAGAAATAAGATTATAAAAAGATGAAAAGTACACTTTTAAACTTTAAGAAAAATACAATTTTCTAGACAAATACATTTACGTGTCAGGGACATCTAGAGAGCTTGATAGATGGGAGTTCTACATTAAACTCTTGGTTAAGCACTGCTTTTTCTTTGGACTTTAATAAAGTGAATCTTTTCAAAACAAGGGATATCCAAATCTATGCCAGAGGATAAAATTTCTTTAGTAATCTATCACGTTTGGCATCTGAATGTTTTATCAAATTCATAACAACTTTTACAAACTTAATATACAGCTAGAAACATTCCTGTATCAAAACATTCAGGGAACTAGTATAGCTAGAAAATCCAACATCTGATGACTAGGCTACTTGGCCTCAGACTCAAGTGCAGGAACACAAAACTGATCTGGGTCAGTTTGCTCTTGAATGTTGGATATCATCTATATCCAAGAGAAACAGTGAGATTTTAATAATGTAATCAAGCCAGGAAAAACTTTTTAAAATCTCAACTGCGTGATCAGAATTAAGACAAATTGCACCAAAATGAGGGCCAACCTCACAGCAAAGCAGAACAGACTGGATGATAATAAAATCCTTGAATAATTACAAAAAAAAAAAAAAAAAAAAAAAAATCTTCAAACAAGTTGGACAGAATGGCTTAACCACTTAACATCCTCTTTTAAAAGAGCTAAACACAGATATTTAGTTTAAAATGATACAATTTACATCATGGATAACATTAGCATTAGTTAATGAAATAGACTGAAGCACTTGGAATTTAAAAAAGAAAAAGAAAAAAAAAGTCGAGGTTGAAGGTATTAATGGAGTAACGGTACAGCCAGTTAAAGGGATTTTTAAATTTATCTTTTAACACCACATCATTGCAGATCCAAGGTGATGATATTATTGAAGTCCACAAATATTGCAGTTTTATAATCATAGAATATATTAAAAGAAACTGATTCTTTATTGCCTCTACTGAAAACGGCCCTTACAGTTTACGTCTCATTTCCTCGAGGGCTGAGTAAGTAGCACCAATGATCACCGCCCGTTGCTGTACCCTGGGAAAAACTGATTTAGAATGTCTTGCAGGGATTTGTTGACCGACATGGAGTAGTTCTTGCCCAGGTCGTGCCTGCAGGCCGGGCAGGTGTACACCTCTGCTTTGAAGGACCGCTGAAGGCATTCCTGAAGGAAAAAAAGTAGAACAAGTTCTTGTTAAACAATAGCAGGTTTTGTTAAATAACAATTTGTGATGCATTTATCAGAGGTGTTAGTAGATCAAAAAGATACTCTAAGCACCAAAGCAATCAATGCTATCACTGCAATACAATAAGTTTTCACAACATCACTCATTAAAAACATCCATATAGAGCCTTTCAACATTCTCAGCAAACCCCATTATAATACCTCGCTCCATACGGCAAACAGCTACACCTCCAGCCAGTCTGCCAAATTTCTAATGTTCAAAGACGACACCACCCTAATCAGGCTCTGATGAAGAGGAGTCTGACAATCTAGTGACCTGGTGCAGAGAAAACAACCAGGAGCTCAAAGTAACTGTGGCAATAACAGGACTTCAGGAAGAATCCAGCCCATCATCATGCATCGCTGCCAGTGGACACTTTCCTATTCTGGGAACAATTATCTCTCAGGACCTAAACACACAACCTAATCAGCTCCCTTATCAGGAAAGCAGCAGAGGATGTACCTCCTGTAGCAGCTGAAGAAATTCAACCTGCAATGGTGCTACAGGAGGTACCATTAGTGAATGAATCCATAAAATATCACAACTAGGTGCAACAAAACTTTGTGAACTCCATTACTAATAAATGCTTTGCATTCTGCTTTATTTGACAACATTATTCTGTTAAGTAGCTTACTACGTGACAACTATGAGGAATACAAAAGTTAATATGTAAAGGTTTAAAGCTAAAGTAACAAGAGCACCCCTGAAAGGCAAGGGCTAACATACTTCAGTCAGTCTGTTTTTTTCCCCCCCATTACAAGGTGATGATGTCGGCCTGTTATGGAGTCACGGATATCGTTGGGCATCAAATTGCAAAAATAAAGTGTGTAGTAAAGCAGTTGATATATTACTCTACATGATTTCTTGGAATTTTTTCCAAGGTCAACTTTGACCTTGGACACTAACAAAGGTTAAGGTCAAATGATTAACCAACCTAGTTACTCATGTCTCCTAATGGCCTAGTATATTGTTGTGAAGCTTGAAGATTTTGTATTACTGTGATAGAAAATTGAGATGAATAAAGTGTTTACTGATTTTCACATTTAAAAATGACCTTGACCCAATTTCTAGCAAAAATAAACCAGTTTTAGCTGTTACTGGTATCTACTATCACACAAAATTTAAACATGATCTCTACAACATACTACAGAATAAATATTACCAAGTGGTAAATTTATTAGAGCAACAACTCTAGATTCGGGACATAGTTTCTTACCCTGCAGACATTGTGTTGGCACTCTGTGGTGACGGGCTGATAGACCACTTCTTGGCAGCAAATGCAGAGGAAAACTTCTTCAACTTTGTTCAAGAATTTCTGCAGAAAAAATAAAAATTAGATCAGTTTTATAGACAGTTTCAGTGGTTTTTGTTTTACGGAGGAACACAGGCTTCTTATTTCAAGTTGCATTTACTATGCACATAAGTTTGAAATTTGCAAGTGATTACACTTGCAAAAGCACAGTGTGGTTTTAAAATGTTGCACTAAGAGGTTCCACCCAGCAGCCAACTGTCACACAAACCAATAATATTGGTAAAGTGAATGGTTTTTATAAAGCACTTTTCTACTTTGAGCATCAAAGCACATTCACCCATTCATACAAGCACTTTCCCAAATAGTAAATTCAGTAAATGTTTACAAAAAAACAACAACGACAACAAAACACTATTAAAACATTGTGGTAATTTGAACAAATGTACAGATATTCTTACCGGTCCAAGTGACAGTGACTCCATGGCTTCATCCCACAGCTTCTTGTTTAGCTTGTCATTTTTGATGAGTGCCTTTTGCTCCTGGGACAGCTTGTACATCTCTACCTTGACTTTCTTAGGAGTTTTGGCTGGTGGGGTCTTTGAGGATTCTAAGAGAAACAAAGACATTTTCCATTAATAAGCAGCTTCTAGGATGCAATTTTAGTTAAGCTGCTACATAAAAACAATGTCAAATACATGAGCAATATCATGTTTTTTACATTTTCCAAAAACAAAGCACAGTTATGATATTAGCAACTTCCACATAGACAAACAACATACCGCTGCCCTGAGATTTTCTCTTCCTTTTAGCCTTGCTGGGTGTCGCCTCCTCTTCCACTTCATTTTTGTTCTCTTTCTCTTTCTGATAGCCTGCAGGATACTGGAACAATAAAAGTAGTTTAGTTTACACTACAACAATATGTAACAGTCAGCAGGTAATTAATGAATTGAAAACATCTAAGATGTAATGCATTTATTTACAAGGCTACATTAAGTGTATTACATTAAACTTAATATTTTTAGTAATGCAGAAGCTCATTTTCTCAACAAAATACAGAAGAACACAATGTTTATTTTATCCAGCACCAGGACTAAAAAATATCCACCATTGCTGAAAAGAAACAAACAAAAAGTAAAGAAATTTAAAAAAAAAAAAAAAAAAAAAAAAAAAAAAATTGTATGGACAATATAATCTAATGATCTCTACCTGCATGGTGAGACCCAGTTTCTTGATACGTTCCTTGCCTTCTCTGGTCCATGGTGCTGGTTCGTCATCATCACGCTTTAGCAGGTACCGCCAGACCAAGAAGCCTGATTTTCCTTTGTCTGGCCAGTACTTCACCACCTAAAGTAAGACAAAGATCTCAAGTAAAACTAAAATAGTTGCAATATTGTGAAATCACTGCAGATTTTTTTACCAAAGGCAAAAAAGAAATTCTAGTTTTCCTTCATACCTTATATATTCCATCGTATCTGTTCCCTTCCTCGGGGCAGTATTTACTGTGCTTGCGTCCCTTGCAGCTGCGTACTACTCTAACTGGTTTGCCTGCCTTCCAGTTTTTGGCTTCTGCTCCATTTTTGTCATTCACAGGGATGTTGCAGTTGAGAGCCAGCGCCCTGATGAGGCCCAAAAACAGATGATTTACATATGCAAAGGAAGATCTAAGCAGACAAATTGAAAATTAACACCAGTAAGTTTTTATAGCCTTGTCATACCGGTTCATGTGTGTAAGTGTCTGATCGCATGATTGCTCCGCAGTCCTCTTGTTTCCAGACAGATCTCGCCCACCAGAGCCAGTGTAGGTGAACTCATTACCATCATCCTATAGTTTAAGAAGCACCAAAGATATTAAAAACACTAAACTTCACAAAGTTTCTCATCAGGCTATTGCATAAAATAAATAGTGTTTTCAAATATAACTGCTAACACTTGAAAAGCAGTATTATTTGACACCATTTTGATCAAAACAACAAACAGCAAGCTCCCCCCCCCCCCCAGTAACATGTTCTCACTACTTTGCTTTTCTTTATAGAACATACAAAAACATACCACATCATCCTCATAGCCTCCTGCCAGGACCAGAGAATAGGCACCATCATTGCTCCTGCCATGAATTCCAGCTACATGAGGCCTATGAACACCAGATTCACTGACCTAAGGGTGGGAAATTAAACAGTTATTATTATTATACCATTATTATTCCAAGGTACAGGAATAAGTCATCACAAACGATGATAAGCCATGAAGTGAGGAAGGAAAAGAAAACAAACAAAAAAAACAAAACAGACCTGGACTCTGAACTTCCATAGGGAACCGACAGGAATGCCAGGGATTGGGCCGTAGTGATTGGATGGAACAATGGTGCACTGTTTGGTTCGACCGACACAGGCCATACCCTAAAATAGGAGATAAGGCAAATCATTTATGATGTGTAATTGTCATTCCCATAATGAGGAAAAAAAAAAGCTGATAAGTTTAAGATTCATATTGTGTTAGCACTCACCTTGCCCCAGTCCCTTTGGCTCGAGGAGCTAGCAGAAGCCATCTTAGCTTTCTTCTTGCTCTCCTTCAGCTTCTCTCCAGCCAGCACAACCTCACTGACATCATTACGACAACCTGGGCAATACCTGCGAAATGTAAAGTAAAAGGTAAACCCGAGCCTGACACACTGATGATAATTTTTTAAGTCTTCCATTCTAACATTTGATGATTTTGTGGCTCTGTTCAATTTTAAATGAATGCTGGATTTCTGAATCTACCTACCAGTCCTCATCCTCAGGGATGGTGGTGAGTGGAGGATTCAAACAGTAGGTGTGATAGGCCATGTCGCATTCATCGCACAGCAGCTGTTTGTCAGGATCCTGCTTGATGCCGCAGATGTGGCAGTTACACCAGCGACAGTTCTTTTTGGGATCATCTTTACAGTGCTTGCACTCAGGTCCATTTGATCCTGAAGATTGCATTCATTTTGATTATGCATTTCATTCTGCAACATTCCTTAGTGAAAGGTTAAGTTCAGATTTCTAGATTATGACTACTGCTACACATCTTTGCAATTTTAAATGCAGTTTTTAAACCCACTTTTTAGTGGACTCTCAGATCCAGCAGGGGCGTCACCCAACGAGCCAGGCTCCTCAATTTTGTAGATTTCAGTGACGAACATGATGCGGCAGTCATTAAGAGAGTCACCAGCATCACTACATTTTAAACAAAAAACATAAAGGAGCCTGTTAGAATAGTCAAACAACATAATCTAACTTCCTCCTGCTTTCCATGTTGTCCAAGCTTAAACAGAAGGTAAAAGAAATGACAAACATGAGGATAACAGGAAGCTTCCGATGCATGTACAAAAAGGTTAGTTATATTTTAGGTCGTCATCAACACAAAACTAAACCCGTTTGATATCAGATACAATAATCAGACGTAATGTTAATGAAAGCCATTTATCCTCCAAACGACCATACACACAGTTGGTTAAACTGTCAAAAATTGTTTCAGTGGCATCCACTGATACCACAGCAGGAAATTAGCTTCTACACACCTGCTGCTGCGGCATTCAAAAACCAAACTATGAGATACTGTTACAACAGACCTTAAAGAAAATGTTTATCATCTACCACAGCCAGTGAAATGTTCTTATATGTGACAAGTCGTAACAGATGCTACAAAGCACAACAACTCCAACTTGTATGCAACGATAGCCTTACCCAAGGATAATCTTAGCATAGATCTCTCGCTGGGTGCGCGTCTCCCGCTTCCTCTGGATCTCAGCATCATACCAGTAGCCACGTTCCTTGGGCTCATCTGGGTTGTAGTTAAGCATGACAACCATTCCTGGCTCCAGCTGGTGCCACTGGTACACAGTACGAGCACGTGGCCGAACGTCCTTTGCCAGCAGCTGAATCACACCATTCTCTGCATAGCTGTGAAAGTAAAAACGATGAATGATTTTGCAATTCAAAGACAAGCAGTGCTGCAGCATGGCCAAAACATAAAAAACACGTCTGAATAGTAAGGACCAGTAGTCATTGCAGCAGGTTTGAACCAATACACCATTCACATGAATGTTCCCTCCAACACTAATGTGCTTGCCATCTAATAAACAAGAGCACCTTTCAATGAGGGCACATATCAACAGAGCAATGCCTTCCCTTTATATATATTGTACTTATTTAACAAATGGGAAAACCTGTTTCATTGTACAGTCTCACTGAGCAAAATGAGAACTTACAGTTCAGAGTCCGTAAAAATTTTTTTTAAAAAACATTCTTCAATGTAACAACTGCATTGCTCGCAGTATCAAATTTAAACAGGACCATCAGTTTTCATCTCCAGTGTGTTTGAGAAGAGCTTTTAAAGTAGCTTACATCGTGTCAATGTATTTGTTAGGATATTTAGCTGCATCTTCTTAGATCTTTCAATTAACATTTTCACTGCTGCAACAAGTTGGTTTGTAGAATTACAACACCTGACCCACTAAAACCAAAATCAGAGCTCAAACTGCTGAATGATGACCATTAGTACAGAAACTCTGCTCTGTGCTGCTACATGACAAATACTGCGTTGATACAGTGATGTGATGGGGGGAAAGAAAAAAAAAAATTAGTCATTAGTACGAAAAATGATTCTTACTCTTCATATTTGACATGGTACAGTATATCCTCAGCTGGCTCTGCCTCTGCAGCCTCTTCTTTGGGCGTCTTTGTAGTCTTGGTAACGTTTACAATCTGGGCCTCAAACCATGCTCCCATGTTCAAGTCTCTTGCATCCACCAGCTCATTGATCTACACACACACACACACACACACACACACACACACACCAAGAGTTAGCAAACTTTTGACACTTTAAAACTGCAGTCACTTTTTCAGAATAATTCATAAAATGTCTTTTGACTATTCCCCACCCAAAAATAGTTTAAGTTCACTACAAAGTGGCTCATTTGATGTCTTGTAAAAATGAAACCTTTGCACGCTGCCCTTTTTGAAGCTTGGACAACAGAACTCATTCCATCCACTCCATGCACATGTCATCCAAACTGCCTACTTTTGTAGACAATTTGGAAGACCATCACAATCACATCAGAGGGAAAGTGAAGACAGCAAATCCTAAACTGCATCCAGAAGTCTCTTACTGATAAGATAAAGTAAAATATAATATTGCATAAATGCACAGAATGCATATAAAAAAAAAAAAAAAAGATTTTATTTATATATATATATATATATATATATATATATATATATATATATATATATATATATATATATATATATATATATATATATATATATATATATATATATATATATATATTTTTTAAACAAACATCTGGAGTAGTCATTGCTTACACAACTTTTTCGGGCTACATATTCCCAATTTATCTTATCCAATTTCTCTTTGCATTGTGTTTTGAGTTTGTTTTTTCTTAATCCCTATCACTTTTTTTTTTAAGATTGTAGCCAGAAACATCAACATCACAGTGGTAGCAGTTCTACATTGTATCGCCACCCTACCACAGCTGGCTTAAACAGGAAGTAATACACATCACATTCAATGTGACCACAGTCTTTAGCGCATACCTTGTAAAGTCCAAATCCAGGGTCGATGAGTTCTGGGGCGTTTGTCTGTGCAGAGGTTCCCGCCGTCTGACCTTCTGTCTCGCCATGAGTCGAACTCTTGTCACACTCGCTCTGGGTTGAGCCGCAGCCAGAATCAGAGTCTGAGAGCTCTGCCTCTTTGTCCTTGCTCTTGACGACATCAACAGGGGGCAACTGCTGCCTAACAAGCAGCTGCACTATATCATTTAGGCCTACATTGTAATCAAATATAGTATGGCCATCTTCCATCTGATATAAACAGGAAAAAAAAAAATTGTAGATATCATTTATAGCATTTTACATTTTGTCTGTGACTAAATGCTAAAGCAGGGCTGACAATTGAGCTACAACCATCACTGAGATCATTTCAGCTACTGCACTAAAATGTAATAAAGTCATTTATTAACACCAACCATGCTGGCTCACCTGCTTGCCCCGGTAGAAGAGTCTCTGTCTCTCTGGCTCCACCTTGAAGATCTCCATGATTTTGAGACGCAGCTCGTCCACCTTGGTGAGTTTGGACAGGGAATCCACCCGATGGGTTTCCTTCCCATCCATTGTGCGGACTTGAATCCACATTGCAGCTGCCCTGTGTCAACAATCAAACACCACTCCCATTATAGCTAGTTATTTTCAATAGCACACTAATAACAAGTCTTTCCTGAAAGATTTCATTTCATCTTTTAATCCAGCAGTAGTACACACTCTGTCATAGTACAAATAGAAATGTGAGAGGAGTGCCATGCTCGTTTTTTCTGCAGTGAAGTTTAAATGAAAAACCAAAACATATCTGCTAATCATTTGTATTTAAATGCATTTCATAGTGAATAGTACTACATGGTACATATTTGAGCTTTATCTAGAAAGATCTGAAGGTGTGAACCAAACTTTCGGTTTCACCATTCACTGGAGAAAAAAAAATTATGACAGTCATTTTCTCTGCTAGCTGCATTCATTAATAAAGAATGTGTTTGCTCTAAACCAAATTGTTGATATGTGCATTTGTATAACATATCAGAAGACAGACAATTATCATCAACTTGAGCTTTATTCAGACAACAGCCAGACTGATATCAGCATATAACAGATATATTATATCAAGAAATATGTTATAAGATAAGGAACCAAAAATATGATTGGGCTCATTTTTGGAATCAACGCAACTACTTCGTTTATCCAGCAGAGAGCGCCCAGAGACTATTTACATTGATCACAACTGTCTGCAGCACATGTAGCAGAATACAAACAGTGGAGCAGATGGTGCTGTTAAATTTGGCATTTTCTACATAGTAAGGACCTTATTCATTTGCTAAATACATTGCTGTAAAGTTAAACAATAACCCCACCATTTCCCCTTTTAAATATAACTATCTCTGTATTTATATATGTGTGTGTATATATATATATAAAATTCTGTAACCTCTGTCGGTGCTGTGCTTTTGGAAACCGAATTTCCCAGAGGAACCCACCCGAGGGATTAATAAAGTTTTATCTTATCTTATCATGTTCTGTGCATATATGGAAATTACCATTCAGTATTTCCTTATCAGGACCATTGCCCCCTAAAATAAATAAATACGCGCACACATATATATATATATATATATATATATATATATATATATATATATATATATATACACACACATATACATATATATATACATATATATATATATATACATATATACATATATATATATATATATATATATATACATATATATATATATATATATATATATATATATATATATGCAGTATCACTTGTGCTTTAGATTACGCAAGTCATATAAAAATTTGTTTCATAATTATTTCTAAATATTAATTGATTTTCTTACTGTATGTTACGTTTTTGTTTGCTTTCGCATTGCTGAATATTTTTTTTCACGAGTTTATATGATAATCAAATTCTCATCTAACTGAGAAAGTTGCAGTGATTCAGAATTTGCATCGTAAAAAGCTCTGCGTGGAAGATTGTCAAAACACTACATCTGCAAAATCCATCCCTAGGATTGGCTGTTTTTGTTTAGTGATCACAACAAGTTAAGACGAAACGGTCTCCAGCAGCAGAAATATGACCGTCTCCCCTCCCTACTCAGTGCATTGTACTGCTGTCAGCACTGTCACTTCAACAGAATATGAGAAAAGGGAGGGAACGGGCTGATTTAAATACAGTGCGGGAAACTAAGCTGTAGGCCACTCCCAGTTCTTTTAAAAGCACATCCGGACGCGAGGGAGCGCTAGCCAACAATGTGCCTTCGCTCCCTGACAATGAAACATACCTAAATACCAACTCGCATGTACTTTTAAACCGATTATTATAATACTACAGTGGCTTTTTATCCGCATATGTCGTCCTTTGTTGTTACAAAACAGCAAGGGGCCAGCTAAGCGGGGGTTGCGCGTTTACTTCAGCGCTCTCAGCTGAGATCCTGTTCGCTCTGCTGGCTCGAAATAAACCAGCCGCAGTCAACAAAACATAAGTCAAAACCTCGAAAACAAACTACTTGTTCCCATCCAAGGGGTACCATTTTGCCTGCGCAAATTAATACGTTTAAACGATGCTGACGAAAATGAGATTCACGTCACGCCACACCAATCCAGCCACACAGGAAAATAAACAGCCCGACGTTAGCTTATTTGTTTTTCTTAAAGAGAAGCAGTGAAGTTGCAAAGCTAACTCGGTTTACACATTTTTTGCAGATTATGTGGACGTTCCGAAGGATAACAAGTTAAAAGTTCACAAGTTCATCGCCCACCCATATCAGTGCTTAAAGCAAACCACGTTACAATTTATTTTGCAGAGCTTTTAAATACTATATTAGCAAAAGGAAGCCAGAGTACAGTCAATAGCTCTAATACTGTCCCGAAGATTATCAGATTTGACTAATTTTGACGTTTACACTTGACTGGTTGAGTAACTTGGTGCAATAAGCCAAAAAGAAAGGAGGTAGGACTTTGCCAAGTTAGCTAACCTCAGTTTGCTAGCAACTGGGTGACTAAATCAATGAGAACAATTTTTAAAAAGTAATTAAAAAACGCTGAAATTCACTTTACCTGTTTGTCCGTCCAAGCAAAAACAAGAAATTTACTTTTGAGGGAAAACGTGCACGTTTTCCCCAATTAACTCCTTAGAAGGGATGGCACGACCAATTCTATGCCTTGGTGGAGATTGATCAATGAGTTATTCTTCAAGACTTTGATATCCCGCCTGCTCTCGCACTTCAGGTTCACCATTGGCTACTTTCCTCTAACCACATCGTGTCCATTGGGTAACAGAGCTGTCAATCTGGAATGTGACTGGATCTTATCATCAGCGCGCGAAACGACAATCTCGTGAGTACAACTGCCCTCCGAGTATTTATCGCGAGATTATTCGGCGCCATGTAAAACCGGTATCCCGGAGAGACAGATGGTGCTTCTGGTAAACAACTTCACTGATAGAGCTTTTTGATTGTGTCTGAACTATCACGGCTTCGTATTTGTGTTTAGAAATAGTTTCCAGTCTTCAAACTAATCAACTAAATGCATTGAACCTTTTGGTGGACTTTAATAAGCAGACCACCCGTTAGACTCCTATGATTCAGCTTAATTAATGATGTGCAATTAAGATACCTCCCCCTCATTTTGGCGGGAGCCGAAAGTTAATGAGACCAACTCAGTTAAAGCGCCTGAAAGCATGGAAAATGACAAGTGTATGTGGGAGGAATATGTGCTTTTGCGCACACTTGGGGCATGCTGTTTGTTTGCCTTTGAACTTGACACGTAAATAGCCTCCACTGTGCAATAAACTCCGTCCTAAAGCGCGGTTTATGTTTGTTCAGTATGGAGTAATGCGTTTGAGGTCACCTTCTGACCAACTGATCTGTGTATATGGCCATGACGTCAATCTTTAATAGTCAATTAAAAGTATTTATTTTAATGTTTCAAGATTATTTATTTTTCCTAGTTCCCGTTAAGGCACGATTTATTGTCTAACCCAAATCTCTTTTAATCACTTTAAATAAATGAGATGGAAAAAAATGCAGTGCTGACAAATATCTTTATTACCACATATTAGATATTTCTATTAAAAAAAAAAAAGCACTATGTGCAGGTTGCAAAATAAACTACAATACATGTGAAATATAAATAAATTCCAGTCAGTAGCGGGCATAATTATTTCTGTCCATCAAGTTTCTTCTACTTAACGAGTTCAGGGTTGTAGGGGGATGAGGCTATCACAAGGCAGAGGCTGGGTACATCCTGGACAGGCTGCCAGTCTGACACAGAGTCTTACATTTATATATACAGACAATTTAGAATCATAAAGCCCAACCCACGCGTTTTTGGACTGTGGGAGGAAACCAGAGTACTTGGTGAGAACCTACGCAGCCGCAGTCAAACTTCATACAGAGAAGGGCCCACTATGCTAGGGGAAAGGGGGGGAGGGGGGATTTTTTTTAAAAAACAAAGGGTGGTAAGTGAAGCAAGCCATAAGGAAAACACAATACAACCAGCAGAACAAGTAAATAACACGAGCAAAGCAACTGAAACTATACATGGAAAAAAAAACAGAAAGCAGAAGTTAACACAACTGGAACCAGTTCCTCCTTTGAATGTGATAAAAACAAGAAAATTGACTACTTTGAAGATTCTTTATTTTGACAGATGTTTTAAAAATCTAAGATGCGTTGCCACAAGACCCAGAAATGTGAAAAGTGTTAGATATACACCAGCATACAAAGCTGAATTTTTGGTGAAAGTTTTACTTGCACTTTGTGATAACGACAGTCAGTTAAAAGCCAACTGCTCTAAAAGAAGCAGATAAAATCTTGCATTTAAGAGGTCAGAATGTTACCCTACTTACTACCCTAGTTCTTGAATTGTACTGTAGTCACAGGTGTTTTAAACTTTCTCTTATAGCTCATTTCTGTTCTGCATTTGCACCCATTCCCTCTTCAGCAACATTGCGCTGCCACCAGTTGCTGGTTTCAGTGGGATGTTGCACTGCTATAGCAACCACTATTGACACAGTTTGAGAATCTATGGAATGGATCAGTATGATTACAGGGAGGAAAAATCTTTTTTTTTTAAATAATATTTTAAAATAATGTCAACAAACTTTTCTACCCTTTTTAAATCAAATTTAGTCTATATACCTACAGTGGTGTCAAAAGTGTTTCCCCCCTTCCTGATTTAATATTTTTTGTCATGTTTCAGATCTTGAAACATTTAAATATTAGACAAAGATAACATGAGTAAACACAAAATGCAGTTTCTAAAAGAAGGTGTTTATTATTAGGGAGCGAAACCAAATCTACATGGGCCTGTGTGAAAAAGTTATTGTCCCCTAAACCTAGTAACTGGTTGGGCCACCCTTAGTAGCAACAACTGCATCAAGTGTTTGCAGTAATTGGCAATGAGATTTTTACAGTGCTATAGAAGGATTTTGGCCCACTAATCTTTGCGAAATTGTTGTAATTCAACCATACTGGAGCAGGAACTGCCTTTTTAAGGTCGTGCCACAGCATCTCAATCAGATTCAAGTCAGGACTTTGCCTAGGCCACTCCAAAGCCATATAGAGGTGGACTTGCTGGTGCATTTTGGATAATTGTCCTGCTTCAGAACCCAAGTGCGCTTAGGCTTGAGGTCACAAAAAGATGGCTGGACATTCTGCTTCAGGATGATTTAGTAGATGGCAGAATTCTTGGTTTCATTTATCACAGCAAATCTTCCAGACCCTGAGGCAGCAAAAAGGCCTAAAACCATATTTTACTGTTGCTATGATATTCCTTTTCATAAATGCGGTGTTGCTTTTAGACAGATGTAATGGGACACAGACCTTCCAAAATCTTTAACTTTTGCCTCATCAGTCCACAGAGTATTTTCCCAAAAGTCTTGGGGATCATCGAGATATTTTCTGGCAAAAGTTCCTTTTGCTCTGCAGAGGTATCTTCTTGGAACTTTGCCATGCAGGCCATGTTTGCCCAGTCTCTTTCTTATGGTGGAGTCATGAACTCTGACCATAACTTAGGTAAGCGAGGCCTGATGTTCTCTGGATGTTGTTCTGTGGTCTTTTGTCAACTCTTGGACGAGTCGTCACTCAATCCAACAGATGCGCTCTTGGGGTAAATTTGGTTGGCCACCCACTCCCACTAATGGCGATCCTATTTAAGTGATTTTCTGATTGAGAACAGGTGTGGCAATAATCAGGCCTGGGTTTGGCAGGAGAAATTGAACTCAGCTTTTCAAAGTTATGATACACCACACTTATTCCCCTGAATAATAAAAACCTTGATTTAGGAACTTCATTTTGTCTCTATTTGTGTTTAAATTTGATGATCTGAAATATTTAAGTGTGACAAACATGCTTCTAGAAAACTTTGTGAACCAGGTCATTAGATTAGTTTTAGAGTAAATATTATTCATGGTATTTGATCGGTTTTCATTGTAATGATTTCCATTTTACAAATGTTTAGTTCATTAAATAAACCCATGCTGAGCCACTTTTTGAAAATAATCACTTAAAAATCTTCAGAAGCTGTTTACTATATCACGTATGAGAAGCACAGAGAGACTACCACAGTGTCCCATGAAATGCAGGGCTTTTTTTCTTTTAGATTATTTGAGTGTCTTAGAATTTAATTTTAATAAACAAAATGAGCATTTTTTTAAAAAAAAACTTTTTTTCACTTCTTAATCGTTCATGAACATCTCTCTGTCTTCTGCACAGTCCCCACTCTTGGGAGAGGAAATGAAGGAATAATGTTTTTCCTTTTCCTCTAAAGTCCCCTTACAAAGGGTCTTCCCCTTACACTGGTGGTGCAGCTGCAACTCCCAGGAGTGAATGTGTATGACTCCATAAACACGTAGCAGAGTTCTTGTTGAAAAAGTCCATCCCAGTATTGTAAACGGTTGCACACTAAAAGGAAAAGCACTGAGGAACGGCCATTCAGTTGTATGGTGTCTCCGGTGCAGTGGATCCTGGACAAAGCTGCTTGGCCGGCACTGAGCAGCACTCAGAGCTCAGGGAGGATGATAGGAAGTGTACACGGCAAGCCAAGTCATCCAGGAAATCCTTTTGTAACTTTGCTATTGCTTGAGAAAGCACAACGGGCAGCGACTGCACACATTGAAGGATGGAGTCCAGTTTCTTTTCCAGAGCCACAATCCTACTGTCCAGCTCACCACTTCGATGCTGCAGCTCTGATACCAGATCGTACATCATGTTCTGAGTCTGAAATCATCACCAACATGCTGAGGTCACTTTCAAGTATCAGGAGATAAGCAAGTCAGGGTTTCTCACTGTTTAGATTATTATAAAAGTCATAAAATGCAGAAAAGATAATGAAAAAGAGGCAAAATGTGGTTCATACTGGATAAAAATTACAATTCCTTGTGTCAAATTACTCTCAGCATCAGTCAGAGGGTAAAATTTCCTATTATATATTAGTAAAACTGAGGCAAATAAAAACGTTTGCACAAACCTTTGCAAGATCAGCAACTGTATTGGCCTGGTCAGTTAATTTCCTTTGCTCCATTTTCACTCGTCGCAGTCTAAAGTTGTAAACCAAAACTATAGTCACATTTGTGCTACAATAATATAAATGCAACATGCAGTAAATCCTAATTCACATAATCCAGAGCCACAAATTAAACTGTAACAGCATTTACTGAAACCCCTGATGGTGGCATAACGATACCTACTGGTGGATGGCTTGCAAGAATTTACGCTGATGGTGGCGTACTCTGGCATGGTCAATCTTCTTGACCAGCTTTGTGTTTTTGTAAATGAGCCATGTCTCTCTCAACACATTTGCTGCTGTGTTCTTGATCTGTGGAAGTATGTCAATGGAAAGGCAAAACAGAAATGTAGAGACATAAATGAAGCTTAAGTCAAACAGAAACTAAAATGAGCCTGAGTACTATAGGAAAGTCTTGAGCAATCCCTCATTTCTTTATGTTTTTCTGTGAAAACCTGCACGGAAATGCAGTGTTTAAAGAATAAACAGAGTTTGTACATTTCTAATGACCTGAAAAGTCAACATTTAGTATGACAATGCTAATTCTACAACAGAGATTAAACTGGCTTTAGGCAAACTTTCTCACATCTTCTTTGAGAATCTTTTAGAAATATTTCTCCAGGCCTCTTGACAGACTTTTAAACCTCTCCTTTAGATGTTGGCTGCTTTTTGTTATCATGATGATCCCACACTGTTTCAATAATGTTGAGGTCCAGGCTCTGAGGAGGCCAAAGTATGATATTGTTCCACTTCTATTGTTCACTTTTTTTTAGTGCATTTGTATTGTGTTTGGGATCATTGTCATGCTGAAAAATGAATCACATGCTTTCCAGATAGTATCAAAATCGGATGGTACTTTTCTGCCTTTCATAATTCAATCAGTTTTAACAAGACTGCTGGCTGAATTGCAGCCACAAGCCATGACAGAGCCTCAACTATGCTTAACAGATGGCTGTGGACACTCACTGTTGTATCTCTCTACTGACCTCTGCTGAATATATCGATGACACTTTAAATCAAAAATTTCAAATTTGGGTTAATCACTCCATAAAATCTGTTTCCACTGATTTTTAGTCCAGTTCTTGTTAAATTTGTTACACTTCAGTCTTTTCTCCTCATTTCTCTTCCTCAAGAAAGACTTCTACGGGTAGCTGCAATTAACCCCCTTTCTACTGAGATCATTTCTGAGGCTTCACTTAAAAGTAGATGATTAGATGATAGGCTAGATGAATATCACCTGAGCTCTTTCCTAGATTTTTGCCCTATTTCTTAAAGACATTGCTTTGAGATACATTTCATCTGTTAGTTTTGTTTTTTAGGCCTACCACTTGTTCTTTTGTTATCCCAAAAACTTAAGTTCACACTTCATACCATGCTAAGACATGACAAATTTTCAGTAATCGCCTTGTTGGGATTGTTGGGAATCACCTCGTTGGAGCAACTTTAAAAAAAATCTAATTGGAGGAAATTGAGGGTGGCTCAAGACTTTTGCGCAGTAGTGTATATGGTTAAAAAAGAGAAAGTGCTGTTACTTTTAAGACTGATCATGTAGTCTTAATATTAAAAATAAAGTCCAATCACTGCATGTGTAAGAACACACCTTTTTGTAGATTTGGGTATCCATCATAAAGTTGTGGACATGTTTCTCAGCTCTGGTGAGTTCTGATTTTCTTGCGACAACGGCCACGACTAAGGCTGTACAACCTGCTCCCTGATGAGAAGAAGAGAAGTGTTAGCATGACTGTGTTATTAGTTAGTAGTTAGCTAGTATAAAAACCACACCAATCATTCACGTAGGCCAGGATTTTAAAGGATTTTTAAACAGATATTTAATTGGGGTTATTCAGAAAAAAATCACTGTGAGTGATTTGCATATCTGCCTCTTCTCTACATGTGCACTGTGTTGGTATAAAACTCACCATAATTCCAGTTAACAGGCAAACCCCTTTTCCACAGTAGGTGTGAGGGACCATGTCCCCATAGCCGATGGACAGGAAGGTAATGGAGATGAGCCACATTGCTCCAAGGAAAGTGCTGGTTACTTCCTGTGCATCGTGATACCTATTTAAACATGACACCTGTCTGTAAAAGCAGTTTATGTTAAAGCTGGAGAGACTACCCTTGATTTAAGTTTCTTTCATTTTTATCCAGCATTTGTTTAACGCTGAAAATCTTCTTGATGATTTTTAAGTAACACATTTTAAAAAAAAACCAAAAACCTTTAAGATACCTTTCACAAACACGCACTGTCCACGCAGCAATGATCCAACAGGACACACTGAAGACTAGCAGCACTGTGCCAGGACAGATGGTCATTAGGGTCTTCATGACAAAACGAGTGTCAAAGTTGATCTTATTGAGTGCACCGATGCTGCGAGAGGAAGCGTCTGTGAACAGCTTGCTGTGCAGCAGCATGACCCGGCCAATCAGGTAGAGGCGAAGGAACATCGGCACAGAGAGGATGATGTCTACGTCGGCGTATGCCACCGATGCTGCATAGCTGAAGGCCAGTCGAGTCGTCCAGGTGAACACGTATTTCCCTGGGATTGGATGAATGGCACAGATGAGGAGCTCCAACACGATGAAGACAAGTCGCTCAAAAGTCATTGCTATCCTCCAATCGTCAGCCCCGTTGTCCACCATGAAGAGCTGTTGAAGAAAAGTAGCAACATTTCTAGACCGTGAATATGAAAGAATAATGAGTGATGAACTCGTTTTGTTGGGATTACAGTTTTTTGTTTTGTTTTCTTAATTTGGATAATTCTGACGAGATGAAAATGAATGTTTTATCTTCTGGTGTTTCTCAAAGAGACAATTTTAAATATATTTTTGGGGGTATTTTAACTTTTATCGTTATAGGATAGTGGAGAGAAGAGCTTGGATAAAGACACGTAGTAAATGGCCTCTGGGGAGATTTCAGGTATGTGGGTTGTCTGCTCAACCCCTTGAGCTAAACCAATGCTCCAATTCAGGGGGTTTTAAGACTAGTTTCCTTACTTCACGTGAATTATCTGATCCAAATGATAACGCAGCTCATGTTGGCAAAGTCATGGTTTGTTTCTTCATACCTGGATTTCCCTTGCATGGTACATCACAATGAGTCCCAGCAGAATAGCAGTAGAAATGCTGATCAGGCCTTTTAGAACATATGAATACATGGATTCCTGTAAATGGTAGAGACAATGACACAAAACTATTAAACTAATAAAAAGAAGACCATCTGTGAGTAAAACTGTTTAGGGGGCCCTCAAAGTCAAAACTTTTAATGGCACTATGTTGACGCCGCTTTCATTTGTTTGTTGAAACACATTTATTTGGAGACACTGGTGTTTCTGCTCTGAGTGTACCTTGGTGTAAAATCCCCTTGACAGCTCCGTCTCGATGACCATGACAATAATGCCAAACATCCCACAGACCAAGGCGTAGTCGCTCAGTTGTTTGCGCTTCCCAAACAGAGCTCTCCTCTGACCCAGCCTGTAGCTGATATCCTTGGTCTTCTTCGGTGGTGTGCTACCTTCCTCACCGTTGGTCTTACTGGAGTCTTCTCGGATGACTTTGGAAAAGGCGTCCTCCAGGATGGCACTGTGAAGAAGCTGGATTGGCTGCTGGCCTGAAGGAAGATCTGAAAAACTAGATCTCAAAGTGCCATGGCTGCTCAGGGGTCGGACTGCATCCCCGTTAAGTATGCCACTGCTTTGTAAGGCTTCGGGAGGCGGAGGAGTGTGTTTAGGAAGGGAGACTTTAGACCCCTGAGAGACTGTCTGCAAAATAAAATAAGACTGTCAACAACAAGCATGTAATATATCTGAAAGCATGTTACAGTGTATGGTTCAGTTAGAATTGGCATGGTATGGAAACACACAGGTTAGCTAAACCTACTTTTGATGGTTCCAATTTAAGTATGAAAACTAAACGTTTAAAGCAGCCGAATCAAAACATGCACCTGACTTTGTCGCTGTCTTGTTTTCTCATCCATTAAATCTTGAATCTCTAGGGAACTATACTGACTGATGGAGAAAGATGTGACACTTTTGTTGCCGACTGGTGTAGACGATCTTTTTATTTGGCTTGTCAGGGAGTCGTGAGGGAGGTGGTGGCACTTGAAGATGGTGGACGGATCTCCAGATGTTTGATCGCCTGCGATCAGGCAGTGGAACTCTTGCTTTCGCTGTTGCTGAACTAACAGCGGCTCTTTACCGAAAAGGTCTCTCCAGTTGACATCTGCACCAGCAGCAGGATGAGGCTGCTTTTGGAGTTTTTGTTTACACTCGACTGAGTCTAGAGGAATGTTGAACAAATTTGTTGCTTGGCTGCTGTCTTTCAGTTTATAATGATTGCAGGGCTGTTCTTTTCCACCTTCTTGGTTAGTGCACTGAGGCATGAAATGATCTTTGAGACGGTTTGTTGCAGGATTCAAAAGCTCACTTTGGTTTGTTTGCTGTGGTAAAACCTGGCAAGTAGTTGAAATGTGGCTGCTGGGAGAGAAAGGCTGAACATGTGGTGAACATAAAAGGCTTCTCTTAGCTGTTACCCTGGGAAGGCAGTCTTGGACCCTGTCCTGTTTTGACTGTGGCTGAAAACTAGAGGCAGCAGGACCGGGACATCTACATCTGTCATTGTGGTTTGGATGTCCCACACTGGTGCCTGCTCTTTCTGCTGAGGGCGACTCATCTCCTGCGTTGCCAACATGGCCACAAAGGAGCAGCCAGTCCTCATCGCTTAGCTGCGATAAGGTTAGGTTTCGAGTTTTGAGTGGTGACATCTGGGCTGAACCTCTTGGAGGGCCGAGTCCATTGCATGTTTCACGGGGTGAAGATGAGACACAGCACTGGCTTTTCTCCTGTGGGGTCAAAGGTGTCTCAACCGAGGTTCCTCTGTATGGATCATGCTTCCCCTCAGGGGTCTTTATGGGAGGGGATGGGCATCCTGAGGTACAATGCTCATGGCCACCTTCGTGGAAGACTTCACCTGTTGAGTCAAGGCGCCGCGTTGCATTGGTGGGTTTAACCAGAATCAGCCTCATGGCATCAATGCAGGGCTGAAATGACACCATACACTGATCATTTTTGAAATGTCACCAAGAAATGAAACAAAGATCCTGAAATATAACTGAAAACATTTACACTGATCACTTTGGTTTATTTATTTATTTTCCCCCACAAAGTTCAAGAAGTGGTGAAAAGACTCAACTGCAGAAGGAGTTCATACATTCAAACATTATTGATTATGCAGGAAGACAGATATGATGGATGTATGGGTGGATGGACAGATGAAGAGGGATATTTCAATGTGAACATGATTTGAATGTTGCAAGTGGTCAGACTTACTTATACAGTCATGTTAACTAATTACCCCCTTATTGCTTGCATAGCAATTGGAAAGTAAGTCACAGAAAGATGCTTTTAATCAAATCCAGTTAATTAACTCATCAGTAAGTGTGAGCACCTCTATAAAAGCAGATGTTTTGGCAGGTTGTTGGTCTGGAGTATTCAGGTGTGTGTTGACAGAACATTATAATCTACAGTCTTGTGCCAAAGGTCAGACTGCGCAATGCGCAGGCCTGATTTAGCATGTTAAATGTTACAGCAGAGGTGTCAAACATCGTGCTTGGGGGCTAGAATCAGCCTTGCAATGACTTCAATCTGGTCCACTGGATAGCTTTGGAAAATCAAAAATGTACGTTTTATAAATATAGGACAGTCTGGGTAGGGATGTACTAAAAATATTTTTGTAATTTTACAATTTAATCATGTAGGAAAACTGAGATGTACTGTTGAAAATGCACGTCTTTATCTTATATTAAACATGTCAGGGATAAGATGTGTAGTTAAACGTCTTTACACCAACAGAAAGTGAAAGTTTCTCTCATCCGGCCCACTTAAGATCAAAGTGGGCTGTATGTGGGCCTCAGTGTAAAATGAGTTTGACAGTTTCCCTGCGTTAGAGTGCACAATTAGAAAAAACTGAACAAGCGTAGCTTTTTTGAAAGTTTCAGTCTTTTGGACAGACGAGACCAAAGTAGACATGTTTAGCCATAATGTACGGCACCACAATTGGAGACAAACAAATACAGCATACCAACACAAACACCTCACACCAACTGTCAAACATGCTGGTGGAGGGGTGACAAACGGGACAAATTCTGTCTCACAGAAACAGCATCGTTCAGAGGACGGTGATCACAAGCACAGCAGCAAATCTACAAAAAATAAAAGAATCAAGATTTTGCAATGCACCGGTCAATATCCAGACCTCAACCCAACTGAAATGCTGTCAAGGGATCTTAAGAGAACACAGTGAAAACAAATGAAGGCAAACCTCAATGAAGTGACTCAACAATGTAAAGAATTATGGGTTTACAATTCCTCCACAGCGATGTGAGAGACTCATAAATGATTACTTCAAATTATTTCAGCTGAAGGTGGTTCTGCACTACAATCACGGAGAAATAACTAAAGCTGTCAAATTAATGTGGCAAGTTTCACATTGTATACAACTGAGTGGTTGTGAAAAATTACAGCATAGTAATAAGGTGTAAATAATCAATCCTGAAGTACCATAGGCTACTTAAGTAGATGAACTTTCCACAAAGAAATCGATACCGACTGACTCCAGAAATAAGATGTTTCACAACTCTTCTGTCATTTAGGAATCTTTAGCTTTAATGAGGCCATTTGTTCAGCATGAAAGGAAAAAAAGTTCATCAAAAATAAATCTTCAAATTCAGTCTAATAGATTTTTTTTTTAAACTTATTGCTTTTTAAAATAGTTATTCAAGGCAATCTGACACTAGATTAAAAAAAACATGTTCAGTCACAGGTTTGTGTTTTTTCTAAGGATCTGTCACAAGCAGATGTGAACCCCCGCTCATGTTTATTTACTGCGCATCAAAATCAGAAAGCCTCAGATAATAATACTGAGCAGACTCACACACTACATTACACTATAGCTATATAACTACAGATATAGATTCGGAGTTACATTAGTATCTTTAAGGGTTTGGTTTTCTCTTTTTTTCCTCCTTTTACAGGGTTGAATTTTAGTTGTAGAAGAAGTTAGACCATTTCAAATTTTTAAGGATATGATTTTGTTGATTAATTGAATAAAATCTAAATTCACAATACAAAAATGTGCATATCCATCCAGCCAACTATCCATCAACAGACTCAATCAAATGGTAGACCCTTAAATAAACCTCTGAATATATAATAAATAGTCACTTATAAACAAAAGGCATCTGCAGCAGCTTACCTTTACCTCCTTTATGACTTCAGCCAGTCATTTCCAGGAGAGCACTTAGTGCACAAGTGCTCCTTACCATCTTCTTCCATACGTTACTTTTTTTCCAGACTTGAAGAAGCAGGTTACAGACGGAAAGTGCTCCTGATTTGCAGAACACAAGTGTTAAGAAGAAAAGGAGCAGTCAGAGTGGGTGTTGGACACGGCTTCCCTCCTCCCGGTACAAACACTCGATAAAGGAGCTTTAGAGACGCTTTCCTTTGAAAGTAATGATTAGAATTCAACACGAAGAAAGGAAAGGGCAGCAGCAGCTGGCCTGGTAAAGGGTTGCCAAGCAAAGACACAGAGTGGGAGGGTGCAGCAACAGGTTAGAGAAAAAAATCTGGAACATCAGACTGGCGTGTTAAGGCGGAACATCACACATATAGCTCAAAGACATTAAATGGGAGTGGGCTGCTGGGTTGACAGGGGAAAACAAAAAGGAAATTGTAGCTTTCAATGCAGAGCGGAATATAAAAGGTCAGTTGAAGTTGTCATTGAAGCTCTTTGGTTCAAAGGCCTTCGCACGTTCTCTTATCTCGTCCACCAGAAGAGCCTGCAGAACAAAAGTGCCCATTTTTAAATCTGGTTCTGAATCAATCGAGCTAGTGAGGGCGACGTCTCATCAATGGGGCACGAAAAGATCTAAGAAATGAAACTGCGCGAGCAATTTTATAATAAAAGTATATTTATATACATGTGGAGAAGTGTAACGTCCAAATTTACTTGGCAGGAGTGGTGTTGCTTTCTGACCTTGTTCCTCTCCGGTGTTGCTTATAGACATTGATGTTGTATTTGTATGTAGCCTATTATGTTTGTATTTAGAAATAAAAACCTGCAAAGTTTTGATAATTCTCAATGTGAAGAATTTGTCATTTATAAGCACACACAACATTGCCCAAAAAATTTATTTATTACAGTCTGTGGGAGAGCTATGCGCGAAAATCCCATTCCCCCAATATAAATACGCATTATAGTTTATATAATACTTATATTTAGGTAGCTTCAGCTCTGTTTTATCTGCGCTTACTGTCCATCCACCTGGCATCAGACGAACTCTGGCCTGCTGCCTCAGCAGCTCAGCGTGAATGTTGCTGTGCTGGAGAAAACCTTTGTGACCGCAGGAGCGCTGCTTGCTGTCACAGGCCAAATAAATGGCCGCCACAGTCATCTGAAAGCAACAACTGATACATGGACACAGTTGCATGAAAAGTATTTTCTCCCTTCCCGAGTTCTTATTTTTTCCATATTTGTCAAACTTAAGATTTTAATATTAGACAAAGATAACCTGAATACATTCAAAGTGCAGTCTTTAAATGACGATTTCATTTAAGGGTAAAAAGGTTATCCAAACCTACCTAAGGTAATTTCCCCTAAACTTAATAACTGGTTGTGCCATCTTCAGCAGCAAGAACTCCAATCAAGTGATTGGCAATGAACCATTCACATCACTGTGGAGGAATTTTGGCCCACTCGTCTTTGCAGAATTGTTTAAATTCAGGCACATTGGACGATTTCCAACCATGAAAATCCTCCATAGTCTTTTAAGGTCTTGCCAAAGCGCTTCCGTCTGATTTAAGTCACCACCACCATGGTGGTTTTATGTTCTTTTTAGAAAATGCTGTGTTAGCTTTATGTCAGATGTAGCGGGACTCTAACCTTCCAAAAAGTTCAACTTTTGTCTCGTCAGACCACACAACATTTTCCCAAAAGTCTCGGGGATGATCCAGATGTTTTCTGGCAAATGTGAGATGAAACTTTGTGTTCTTTTCGGTCAGCAGTGGTTTTCTCCTTGAACTCTCCCGTGGATGTCATGTTTGCCCAGTCTGTTTCTTATTGTTGAATCATGAACTCCGACCTTAACTAAGTCTTTGCAATTCTTTCCAGACTGATAGATGACAGTGACTTTGTTTCTCAGGGGTTTCCTTAGATCAGAGGTGGTGAACTCCAGGCCTCAAGGGCTGGTGTCCTGCAGGTTTTAGATATCACCCTGGGTCACCACACCTGAATCAAATGATTAGTTCATTACCAGGCCTCTGGAGAACTTCAAGACATGTTGAGGAGGTAACTTAGCCATTTAAATCTGCTGTGTTGGATCAAGGACACATCTGAAACCTGCAGGACACCGGCCCTTGAGAGTTTCCCCACCCCTGCATGCCTCATGGCATGATGTGTTGATTTTTGACCTTTTTTAGCCTGCTTCACTTTGTCAGACAGGTTCTATTTAAGTTAGTTCTTAATTTAACAGGTCTGACAGAAATCAGGCCAGGATTAAAAACATTTTGTATTTTCTCCAGTTAAGAAGAAATGTGACAAATATGCAAAAAACTAAGAGATTATGAAGGAGATAAATACTTTTTCACGAGATTAAAGGCCTAAAGTGGAGAAAACTTGGACAGTAGAAACTCCTCTGGGAATTAATTAATAATAAATTGAAGCTGTATTGGCACTACCAGAGGCCCCTCTGCACACGCCATTGCTGTTCTGCATTTTAAACGACTTATTTGAAAAGAAGGTTTGTAAATGATGACTAAAAGCAAAACTGCATCAGTTACATACACACATGAGCATGAGGCCACAATATTCGCACCAACACAGCTCTACATGTTTGATGATAACTTGAGGCTTCTGCTTTCAGGGGTCACAACAGACTCTCTCTTCTGTAAAAGAAAGAATAAGTCATTGCTGGCTTCCAGCCAACAGGTCTGGCAGAATAGATAAGGGATGCACCCGCTGTTGACCAAAGTCTGAGGAGGTTTAAAAAAATGACTAAATTCTATATCTCAGTCTTATTAGATAATATTAAAAGTACCAATAATTTTTTTGAGCAACTTTCAGCCTGGTAGACAACTGGCTAATGTTCTTTTCCTTCTATTAGCTCACCTGGAGGGGCATAAGGAGCTACTCCAAGTGAGTGTTTAGGCTACATACCAAATGGGTACACATTGAACACTTACTCCCATTTGATTCCCAGCTGGTTGAAACTTTAATGCATGTCACTCCTCTAATGTCTCTCCCTTATCAGACTGTCAGACTGCTAGGTTGGAGCAGTCTGACACTGCTCCAACCTAGATTTAAAAAAAAAAAAAACTTAACCAACAGCAGTCTGACTCTCAGCAGTTACAATCGAAGCAATGCGATAGACGCCTGAAAATAAAAGCAACAACCAGTTAAACATTACATGCGGTAAAGCTGAATAGCCAGTGAAGACACCATCCTTGTGTCAACATAACAATGTTTCAACATTTTGCCATTAGATTGGTGCTGTATGTGATGGTGCAATAGCCACTCCTCATTCTGGTCGTGTATCACAGAGCCAAAAAAAGATAGCATGTGGAGTAAGCGGGCGTTATTACAGTTGATCTCTGTAACCACTTCACCATCCTGTAGGTTTTTAGCAAATGCAAAGTCAGGCCGTGTTCTTACACATCTGAACCACAGTGGGGATATTGTGGTAGAAATCTCACTTCCTGTCTATGCACCTTTGATAGTTCAGCTGCTCTAACGCCGGAATTTCCCATCTTTGGGATAAAGTACTTTTCACTGCATTATCTTATCTTGTATTCAGGGGTCTCTTAATCTGTAGACACCTCAATACTAAGGCTGAGATTATACCCACTTGGTGACAGCTGCGGACAGTACAGATAAGACATTTTTTGATACTCCACCCTCCAAGCCCTGCTTAAAGTCCACCTGAAGGATTCATGGCCAAACAAGCTCATGTGGTCACAAAATGCTGGAGGGAACACGGACATTCCAACCGATTATAAAATTTACAGCAGTGAGACCTCGTCATACCCACATACGTGGAAACTTTGATACACTAGATTCTGAAGAATCTGGTGAGTCACTTTCCAACGCAAAGAAAGAAAAAAAAATCTAATTCCCAAAGAATGTACTCATCATTGGCGAGTACAAAACTAGAACTCGACATCTCAGTGAGGTCAAATATCAGCTCTCTGACGTTTATATGTATTGCACAACAGCACTTGCCAAAAAGCATTCAACTTCAGCATATGGAACAACGTATGTGCCTCCTAACAGTATGAACTGCATTTACAAAGAATGACAGATATTGATGATTGAGCAGTGAACTTTAATAAGTTATTCTCAAAACATCTGGCTTCCCACCTTGCCAGGAGTGCTAGGGGGAAAAAAAGAGAGGGAGAGAGAGAGAGAGAGAGAAAAGCAGTTACATTTATTAGATGCTGAGATGCCTCATTAGAGGCTGTGTGCACAAACATGAGGATCAGTTTTTATTTGATGGGTCATGATGAGTCTCTCCTCGTTAGTGAATGAAAAAATAAGTCAGGTCCTGTGGCACTGGAGAGACTGATAACGGTGAAGCTCTCGTCAGCAGAACTCATTTTTTCCCCCAAAGAAATTATTTAATTTTTCAATGGAAGTCCCCAGTGTGTATAGGCAGACAGTTTTCATTAGTGAACACGATTTCACTTTGTGTTGTAGGTGGAAAAGCGCTGGTTGAGGGGGTTTTCTGGTGCTTTTGCCCATTCTTTCTTCAATTGCTGTTTCAGTTGTGACAATCTCATGTTGGGATTCTCCTGTTTTAGACGAGGCATGTTTTCTTGCTCGTAAGCGGCAAATGCCGCTTTCATCCTGCGCTCCGGGTGACGGTCCAGGTCCTCGGGCCCCACGCTGAAACACAGGAAGACACACTGAGTGATTGTGTATTGTTAACATTTGCACAAGTACAACAGGAAGCCTCACGCATAATCAGAGGTTAGGGTTAGGTAGGGTTAGTACATATACGTTGTTACTGTGCTTAAGTTGAATTTTCAGGTACCTGTTTTTTCTACTCCTTACATTTTTAAAACAGGCTCATTACTTTTGCTTTAAAGCATTTGAGGAGAGTTATTATTACACATCACTGAAGGCCTCGAAATATCAAACCGATTTGAACCTAAACACATGAAAGGCAGTCATGTTCGTTTTAGTGCTGTCAGTGTTAATCTGGCTAAAATGACGTTAACGCCATAACCGCATTAATGCAGCAAATCTCTGTTATCGAGTTAGCGCAGATCGCCCCGTGCGTGAGGCTGCACGGCCCTAATACGTTAACGAGCTCGTTAACGCATTAGGGCCGTGCAGCCCCACGCACGGGGCGATCCGCGCTAACGGAGATTTGCTGCGTTAATGCGGTTATGGCGTTAACGTCATTTTAGCCAGATTGACGCTGACAGCACTAGTTCGTTTATTAATCACCAAAGGATGTCACATAAAAAGAGACGAAAGAGGCAAAACTGTGTTCAGTAGTCCGGGGTTAAAGTGGGTTGTGTTTTTATTTCTTTTTTGCCGCAACAGCAGAGTGACTGCAGGTGTCCGTAAGTTGCGTCTAATATAGCAACAGCGTAAACAGAATACTGTCAGTGTAGAGGATGAGAATCAGTCAGGACAACTCATGAAACATCAGGTGTGTAAGGTGTGTAGAAATTATTTTTCTATAAACAATTCCAGGGTTCCCCAACCTGCTGGATCTACTTTAACCTCTACCTGCTCTTCCTGTTTGAAGCAAAGTCACCCTCTAAAATTTTTCCTCTTTTTCTCTCCTGATGTTCTACTTCACTGATTTGAGCGGAATACCTTTATTAGAACTAAAATTTAGACTAAAATTAAGTTTGTTTTCCTACATACTAATATTATTTTATTGTCACATTAATGCAGAACAAGGTTCAGTTGGCTTTGTATAAAAGTAGATGGTAGAAGTGTTCTTTAAGGAGCTACTTTTACCTTTTTTACTTTGAGTACATTTCAAAGCCTGTACTTTTTTAGTTTTCCTAAGTAAAGAAGTTTAACCGGTACTTCAACTTTTACTGGAGTATTTTTTAATACTAGTATCTGTACTTCTACTTAATTACAGAATATCTGTACTTTTCCCACCTCTGGACATAATTAATACCTGAGAACAGCGATGGCATCTTCTATTGTTCTGGCTTCCACGGTTCCTTCTTCAGGGATAACTCTGTTCACATTCTCCTCCAATGGAGTTTCCAGGTGGCTTTTCTCTGTGGGAAGAAATTTTAACATGGCACAATTACAAATCTAGATCATCTATGAATCTTATGACGATTTTATTACTCTACAAGCACATGCTTGTCTTCAAAATGTGCTCAACCTTTCGGTTTGAGCTGGTCCTGCTCTTGCTGCTGCTGCTCATTGCGAAGCGTCTCCTCGATCTGTGCACGAGTCACTTTCCCACCAGATCCAGCGCCCTGCTGGGACCTGCCTTTCAGTCTAGCATTCTCCTCATCGAGAAGTCGCTGATTTTCCTTTTTCCTCTCAAGGAGTTCCAGCCTCTTTTTCTCCTTGTCATCCTGCAACATCAGAAAAAGTATCTGAGAGAAAAGACTCACTGCTCTTCTGTGCTTAAAGATTTGGTTATTTTGGTCACTACATGTATTAAGGCGCATGAGATTAGATCACAACCATACATGTACTGTCTGTACAGAGCACAATGAGTTTGAAAAAGAAATGACTAAATAAATCCCCGGACACATGTCTCTCCAGTCTAGTCAGTACATGTCTATGTATGACATGATGTGAAGCAGTGCAGAGTAATGCCTGATAATCTCTACTAAAGCAAACATAACACACAGCTTTTTTTCACATAGTAAGTCAAGTACCACTGCCTGAACACATGCAGATGCACTAACTGTTTTATATATACCCAATCAAGGCCTATTAACTAGATAATCTTTGACTACAACTGCTAATTTCTTTTTACCAGCATAAAAAGGATTTGTTTGACAGTACTAACTGGATTGACCAATACTCAGAACAAATGGAAAAGCCAAAGAACTCCGTGAAGATCTAAGAAGGAGAGCTGTATATTAACACAAGTTGGAAAGTTCACTTGGAGACATTTCCAAACAACTACAGATTCCAGGATCACCGGTTTAAACAGCTGTACAAGTTGTGTACAAGTTATTCAGATTTGTCACTTCTTTATCAAAGTCTGGAAGAACACCCAAAGTGTCATCCTGGGATGACAGCAAATTGGTTTAGGATGTTCAGGAACAACTCAGAAACTAAGCCTGTAAACTGCTGAAGCGCCACAGTGTCACTGACCACAGTGAAGCAAGTTTTATATCACCATGGACTGAGAAGGTATCAACAAAGAAAGAAGCCCAGGTTACAAAATCATCACCCTCAAATTTGACTGAAGCTGCCCACAAGGACAAGCCAAAGCCCTCTGGAGAAAAGTCAGCTGAGACAAAGATGGAATTATTTGGTCACAGTGACAAGAAGTGTGTTTGGACGAGTAAAGGTGAGGCTTTCAAACCTAAGAACATTGTAACAACTATCAATAATGGTGGTGGTAGCATAATGCTCTGGGGCTATTTTGTTGCTAGTGGTACTGGTACACTGCACAATGACTAAAAAGGAGGACTACCTTCAAATTCTTTAACTTCATGTCAAATCATCAACTAGATGGTTCAAACTTGGACACAGTTGAGTCTTCCAAAAGCACAATGATTCTAAACACGCATCAATGCTGGTTTTGGAATTGGTAACGCAGGCTATCATTAAACACATTTTCAGTAAATATGTGAACTACAAATTTACTGAAAATTTGCAAAGTATGCTTAGAAGTAGGTAGGGTGGTTGCCAGGAACCCATCCGATTTAAATGAAGTCTTGGTAGAGTCTTATTCTACCACTTTTCCAAGAAGAGTAATCAAATATCCAGCCAGAAGATAATGGATGGCTGCCAAAAGCATCTAGTCAAGGTGCTATGGGATAGTTAAAGAAATACGTACTGGTTGGGATTGGTTAGTTTGTCAGTGCTAACTTCTTTCAGCTGCTCTCATATGTGTGTATATATATATATATATATATATATATATATATATATATATATATATATATATATATATATGCTCTGAGAGACTGCTATGACACCACAGACTGGGATGTGCTCCTGAGCCCACATGGTGAGGACATAGAGGGGGCGACACACTGTCTTACAGACTACCTCAACTTTTGTGTGGACACAGTCGCCCCTGCTAAGACGGTACGGTGTTATCCTAATAACAAACCGTGGGTAACACAGGAAGTCAAACCTGTCCTCAACATGAAGAAGAAGGCTTTCAGGAGCAAAGTGAAGGAGGAGATGAAAGCAGCACAGCGGGAGGTGAAACGCTGCCTGAGGGAAGCAAAGGACACCTACAGCAGGAAGGCGGAGCAGAAGTTGGAGAGGAACAATATGAGGGAGGTCTGGAATGGTGTGAAAACCATCACAGGCCACAACACCAAGAAAAGCACAGTGGGGGGGACTGTGGAGAAGGCAAACGAACTCAACAACTTCTTCAACAGGTTTGACCAGCCCACAACCCCCCCACCCTCACCTTCACTACAGAGTCCTCTCCCCACTCTCCTACCTCCCTCGCTTCCCCCCCTTCCTGACACCATGACACCCCCCTCCTCCAATCCCTCTTTCAGCAGCAAGACATCTCCCCCCCTCCCCTCCTCCCAAATATCTCCCAGTGTCACAGTGGATCAGGTCAGGAGACAACTGAGGAAGCTTCGCTCCAGAAAGGCAGCAGGCCCAGACAAGGTGTGTCCTAGGATGCTAAAGGCGTGTGCTGCTGAACTTGGGGAGCCGCTACAACGAGTCTTCAACCTCAGTCTGCGACTGGGGAGAGTGCCCGCCCTATGGAAGACATCCTGCATCGTCCCGGTCCCCAAAAGGAACCGGCCCAATGAGCTGAATGACTTCCGACCGGTGGCACTGACGTCACATCTTATGAAGACTCTAGAGCGGCTCTTCCTCAACCTCCTCCGACCACAGGTACAACATGCCCAGGACCCACTACAGTTTGCATACAAGGCGGGTGTCGGAGTGGAGGATGCCATCCTGTACCTCCTACACAGAGCCCACTCACACCTGGATGGGGGAAAAGGCACGGTCAGGATCCTGTTTCTTGACTTTTCCAGTGCCTTTAATACCATCCGGCCCTGTATGCTTCAGGAAAAACTGAACAGGATGGAGGTGGACCCCTGCCTGGTGGCTTGGATCTCCGACTACCTCACCGACAGACCACAGTACGTCAGGCTGAAGGACATCACGTCTGACACAGTGGTCAGCAGCACAGGAGCACCACAGGGAACTGTGCTGTCCCCTCTTCTCTTCACCCTGTACACCTCTGACTTCTGCTACAACTCTGAATTATGCCATATTCAGAAGTTTGCAGATGACACGGCCATCATGGGGTGTATCTGGGATGATCAGGAAGAGGAGTACAGAAGTCTGGTGAGGAACTTTGTCGCATGGAGTCACACAAACCACCTGCAACTCAACACCTCAAAGACTAAGGAACTGGTTGTGGACTTCGGGAGGTCTAGAGCAGGTCCACTGCCGGTTCAGATAGAGGGGGAGGAGGTGGAGGTGGTCAACAAGTACAAGTACCTCGGGCTGTGGGTGGACAATAAACTGGACTGGTCATGCAACACAGAGCACCTGTATAAAAAAAAGCCCAAAGCCGACTGTACTTCCTCAGGAGGCTGAGGTCTTTTAACATCTGCAGGAAGCTCCTGAGGATGTTTTACCAGTCGGTGGTTGCTGGAGTACTTTTCTATGCTGTGGTGTGCTGGGGGAGCAGCACAGCAAAGAAGGACTCATCCAGGCTGGAGAAACTGATCAGGAAGGCTAGCTCTGTGGTCAGCATGAAGCTGGACACTCTGGTGACAGTGGCAGAGAAAAGGACATTAAAGAAACTGATGGACATTATGAACAATGCTGGGCATCCTCTGCACACGGCCATAAACAACCAGAAGAGTCTGTTCAGTGACAGGTTGCTTCTCCCCAAGACAAGAACTAACAGACTTAAAAACTCCTTTGTCCCACACGCCATCAAACTGTTTAACTCCTCTCTGGAGGGGAGAGGGAGGGGAAACAGGAGGACAAAGGAGGGGGGAACAACTAAGCTGTAGTGCCTCTTCACCTCACTGTTCACTACCTTGTGGAATACTTTTTGTAAATAGTCAACAGTGCAATAGACCTCAATACTTGAAATGTGCAATTCACTTGTATTTTTATTTTTTATTCCTATTTATTCTATTTATCCCCTTTGTATATTTTATTTATATTTGTCTCTGTATTTATATATGTGTGTGTATGTGTGTATATATATATATAACATTCTGTAACTGTAACTTCTGTCGGTGCTGTGCTTTTTTGGAAATCGAATTTCCCAGAGGAACCCACCCGAGGGATTAATAAAGTTCTATCTTATCTCTCTCTCTCTCTCTCTCTCTCTCTCTCTCTCTATCTCTCTCATATATATATATATATATATATATATATATATATATATATATATATATATATATATATATACATACATACATACATATATATATTCAAGTATATATATCTTCAAGTACATTGAAGATGAAATTGTACTTCACACCTGGCTAAAGAAAGAGCTTACCTTCCTTTGCTCTTTTTTGAGTACATGCTTGTCAGTTTCCTGCCAGAGAGCATCTTCTTCTTGCTGCTTCTTGCGGGCGTCTGCCACTGCCTTAGCCTCAGCTTTTCGGGCTCTGGCCGTGGCCGCCTTGGAGTTCTCACCCTGGAATTTCTTTGGCATCCCAACAGCTGTTTTTCAACTGAGGGACAAGCCAAGACAAGAGGGCCAAGATAAGACTAAGAAACGTTTCAATACTGACGCACAATATTGAGCCAGACTTTTTATTTTGAATGCAACACAATAAAAAAACACATTCTCGAGGCATTTATCAACGGATATATTGTTCATTTATAGAACGTTTACATGACAGGCAATGCGCAGGAGCTCTTTCAGGACCTTAACATTTATCTTCAGCTGGATCGTAGGTTACATAACACACAGTTCGTGTAAATAGTTAACTTAATTAGCTATACTTTGGCCTGAAAACGGCAATGCATACTTTAATCTCCACAATCATTGAAATGGTTGCAGTTTGCCTGTCAGTACAGCTAGTTAGCATCAGCTAGCTGCAGTTGGCTTGAGGATGCGCCAGACTTGTTTGGCTATCAACTACATTCCCGTTTCCTCTGTTACTTAGCCAAATTTTAGCTGATATGACATTCCCAATGACATACGTTAAGTTAATTATAAACGTGGTTTCATACCAGTAATGAAAGAAGAACCAGGTCGTAGGTAGACGACAGTTTACTGTTATTTCGAAGCGGCATCCGCCACCTCCTCTCCGAAAACCAGCGCGCTCACTGATGACGTTACGCAGCACAATTATACTGTAAACAGCTAGGACTGTAGAAAATAGTAAACATGTGTTTTTGTTAATTCTTTGTTAAACTTCAAAATGATTAAACACACATTTCAGTATGGTCATGAGTATGGAAGCAAGTTTTTTTTAATTATATAAATTGAAATTTCAAGATACTAATTTTGAGAAATAACCCAATTACTAGATTGTTAAAAATTCTTTTATTTTATACATTCATTTGTTTTTTCCGGTGGCGGGAATATATGGAAGCTCGTTTCCACCACAATAAATAAATAACTACAGTTTGTAACTTAAAAATTCTTGTTATTATTTTTTTTTAAAATCTAGTATGTTTACATTTTGAGAAGCTAACACGAAATTTACGATAACACCTGGAAATACTGAATTTATATGTATCCAAAAAAAACAGCAAAAAAACAAAACAAAACAATCCCCCTCTGGCCCCTGCTGGTGGTCTCAATCCTTCAAGCTTGGGTCCTCTGGGAGCTTGAGGGTCCTACACAGTATCTTAGCTGTTCCTAGGACTGCACTCCTCTGGAAAGATGTTGTACCTGGGATCTGCTGGGGCCAGTCACATAGCTTGTTGGTCACTGCACCAAGTGCTCCGATTACCACTGGGATCACTGATGCCTTCACGTTCCACATCTTCTCAAGCTCAGCCCTTGGTAGTTTTCAAGCTTCTTGTGTTGTGCTTCTTCCTGATGTTGCTGTCACTCAGAATAGCAATCCATCTCCAATTGCTCCATTCCATAGTTGGTATCCATAGTTATGACTTGATGGCTGCTTTTGCTAGAGGCTTGAAGTTGGCCTCTAGTGTTTTTTGCCACATTCCCAATGAGTTCCTGAGGAATGCTCTTAGAGTCCTGTTGATATTGTACGCTTCTAGGAATTCCATGATCCATGTGTGGGGCACTGAGTCATAGGCCTTCTTGTAGTTAATCCAGACAGTGCACAGGTGGGTCAGTCTGGTCTTGCAGTCTCAAGCGGCTGTTCTGTATCTGTCTGTTTTGCCCCTCTGGTATTACTGCCAGTTCCTTTCTGTGCCCTGCTCATGTATTGATCCACAAGCCTGTTCTTCTCAGCTGTTATGATGCCTGACAGGAGCTTCCATGTCATACTGAGGCAGGTTTTTTCCAGTAGTTGGATGAAACCGGCCTCTTCTAGGGATGCTCGGGGATCAGAACTGTCTGGCCTTCAGTTAGCCATTCCGGGTGTGTGTCATCTACTAGCAGCTGGTTTATTTGTGCAGCCACGTCTTAGACACCCCTTTCTTCAGCTCTGATAGTTGGTTAACTTCCCTCTGTGCTACCTTGATCTTAGCCTCTAGTCTCCTTCTCTATGGAGGATACTACTCTTTGTGGCTGTTCATCTTAATGCCAAGCATCTCCATGATCACTGCAGCCATGGTGTAGATCAGCCAGTTGGCTAATACAGGTAAACCCAGTTTTATCATTTGACTGTGGCCATCTTAGCTTTGTCTTTAATGTCCAGGGTGAATGAGGTTTGTTTTTTAATCCACCTCACCACACTTTGCATCACTGTAGGTAATCAATGGACCTTACATACTTATATCAAGCACTGACTGCTGCAAATCTTCAGAATTGCAACAGTTTCTTTTTTTCTCCACCTTTCATTTATCCCTATATGTCTATTTTTTGTCATATTTTGAGCACATAAACTAAAAAAAACCTAAAAGATTCTTCACCACTAGTAAGTCATTTATTTAATGGCTACAGAGGTGTGAAAACTACTCAAATGTTGTGCCATATAAAGTATAAAATTTCAAAATATGGTTGACTCTCTCAGAGAATAATAAAATGTCACAACACACAGAGGACATGTTAAAATAAAATATTTAATATTTTATTATGACAAATATTTTACTCAAATATCAAAGAACATGAACTATATTGACAATTAAGGTTCAAAAACAGCACGCTGTGAAACAATAATGCATATTTCTTGGACGGTCTAACTAGAGCTGGAATAAAAACTAGCTGGAGCTCATCATGTGTGAGTGTTCTTTATTCAGAAGTCATTGTCACTTTCCTCAAGCAGGGGGGGCCTCATACCCCCTCTTGAGGGTCGAGGACCCCTGGATATGGGGTCCTCCAAGCTCTCGTCCTCCAAATCCTTGCTCTCGTCCTCCTCACCTTCGTCATCTTCCTCATCATCCTCGTCCACATCAATCTCACTATCTTCAGTCTGGGAACAGCAGTGAATAATGACCACAACAATTAGAGTCCAGTCCAATGCACGACTGAAAATATTTCCAACACAAAATGTGAAACCACAACAGAAATCGCTATGTTCATCAGAAAAGGGATTTGGGTGTGGGGGGGCATAACCACGTCCATGACTCGTTTAAAGGGAGCTCCTGCAGTACATGAAAAATCCACCCTGTAATCCAACTCAGAAACACCATCATAGTTAAAAAATGAAATGGTTAAAATCTTCTCTGGATGAGAAACAGTTCTATGCCTGTAGCTACATCAGTGTACAATGAAATCACAAGACTGGTAATGGAAATAACAGAAATAAATGTTTAAAAAAGGGCTTTACAAAGGCTTTGGACCCACTTCTGCTTTTCTGTCTGGAGTAGCTTGAACATAATCATCAGGCTATGTCATGTGGGATATTCCCTACTGTATGAGGATTTGAGAATGGATTTTTCTTTTAGATGCACGAAGAGGAAAAGGGGAGTGAACTAGATCTTGGTCCGGCACAAACCTTTCCTTTCCGGTGTTTTTTCTTATGGGGGAATGATGTTCTGGAAACAGCTAAAAGGGCCTTAGATAACAAGTTGGAAACCGAAAACGGGGAAGAAACTGATCAGAGATTGAACAGGAGAATCAGCTAGAAATGACAGATAAAGGTTAAAGTGCAAGTCATGAGCAGTGAGCACCATCTGGGACACCTGCAAGCCAAAATCAACACAAAAGAACTCAAGTATAGCTCAGCAAAAGAGGAGAAAAAGAAACCAAGGAAGTTAAAAGATTACTAACCTCATCACTGTCACCACCCTGCATGTTCCCGATGAAACGTGCTCCTCTGCCTAAAGGAGGGACACAAGGAGGCAATGTTCAAGGAACGTGAAAGGTGTTGTTATTGCATGGCTTGATGTTCTTTGGTTTTTTGAGAACCAATCAGTGTCTACATTAAACACTGCAGCATGAATGTGTGTGATGTTTGATAGAAAGCACTTAGACACAGTAAACAACCAGACCATCTACTTAAATAATGGCTTCACTTTATGCAGGTGAGAATTGATCATAACATGGATGTGGCTATCCCCAGTCTGCATACCTGTCATGAGGCCATTTCGTGTGAGATGTGGCTTAGCGGGACGCAATTCCTCCATGTCACTGTCTGAACCTTCATCCTCGGGAACGTCTATGTCCGAGTCCTCGTCTTTCACTGTAGACGACATATCGTGTGAAAGTAGTGTGAAAAGTTATAGAAAGGTTTGGATGGGATTGTGCGACAGGTTTTTGTCTTTAACTCTGTGTTTGTTTATCTTACAGGAACTCTTCATCAGCTCCCTTTCCTCTTCTCTCAGTTTGCTCTGCATTAACCTCAGAGTGTTTTCAGCTTCCTGCAGCGGAGAAAGAAAATAACACAGACATAAAGTTTGCATGTGCATGACTGGGACAAATTGTATGAATGTTAGTCATACAATTTTATGGGACATTCATTTGTAGAACATTTGAGAAAAAATGCTTTGCATATTGTATATTCACGCACCTCAAACCTCTCCTGTTCCAGTCTGTGGTACTCATTAAGCTGAGACTCCAGAAAGGAGAGGTTTCTGAACTTCTCCACGTAGGTCTCATAGTGTTTCTGCAGATCTTCCTCGATCTTCTCGTATTCATCCATGAACGCTGGTCTAAGAGGTTAAGGAAGAACAATAACCTGTTTGTCTAAGTTTTGTTTAAAGACTTGTTTTTAGTTGAGGAGAGAAAACTTCATACCCACCTGACACTCTGCAGGGTCTGGAGCCTCTTCCGATTCCTCTCCAACTCCTGCTTCTTCTTTTCTATCTTGCCATCCAGAGTGGCCTCATCGGAAACAACGTTATTCAGCATGTCTTTGGTCTTATCCACACTTTTCTTTAACACAAAGACATAGCAACAAAGTCAGTATTACGGTACTTGGGAGGTATAAGCATGTCCCCTGTGAATTTTGAAATCTGCTACCAAAATTACAGACCAAAACCTCCTTGATGGCAGCTCTCAGGGCCTTTTCAGTCTCAATGATCTCCAGAGGTCTGGCAATGGCTGCACTTCTCATTTCCTGTGAGCAAAGTGAAAATAAAGACAGCAAAGTAAACCCCTGTGCTACTGAATGATGTCTTTCAAAGAGACAGCCCAATAATTGTACAACTACGTTCATCTGAAATTATATTTACTGTAAAAAAATTAAAAAAATGTTACTGAGCTCACCAGCACTCAGATTTGAACAGCTGAACATTAAAATGTTAGTTAAGTTAGTCACCGTTTCTTAAAATCATATCCATGTTTTCCCCTTACCCTTAAGTCCACCTCCTTCCCCAGTAAGTCATATAAGGATGCTCCTTTGGACGTGACCTCGGACGCCAGCTGCCGAGCTGCTTTAAGATCTGAAATCTAGAATAAAGACAACGTGAGAGCTAATCAGAAAGTTTTTTCCTCTACCAAGGATTTACTATAATATTGATTTTTAAAAATAAAAAATAACAAACACGTAGAAAAAGCTATCTCCATGTAAAAACAATGTTTTAAATGATATAAAGCAAAGATTAAAAAGTAAATAATATGGTTTGTGTAGATTAAAGATACCACCTGGTTATTGTACAGCTTGATTTATAGTCTTGTAGAGCACACACTGCAGAAACATCCTTGTTTCTATTTATACTTGTACTCTTGTTATTTTTGCGGGACGGTGCATAGGATGTGGGACGAAAAGCACAGGTTAAAGTGTTGGATATACATCCGTATACAGAGCTGTGCAAAAGCCACCCTTCATTTAAAAATATGCTTTATTACCAAGAAGCCAGCCCTTGTTAGGATTTTCAAAAGTGGTCTTGAGACCTTTATAACTAAGAGTCTGTCGCAAAATTTAATACAAAAAATGTCAAAGACAAAAACACTGTTTGACAGGCATAAAAAATGATTTTTGCAACAACAAAAGAACTATTAGTTGAAAATGTGCCATATCTAAGGAAACCAGGCCAACAGGCCTAAAAAAATAATTTAGGCCAAAAAAGGTGCACAGTGTCTGAAAGTTATGTCCTTAAGGAATAAAACAAAAGAAAATCCAGCAAAGACATGATACAAGACCTGAGACCTTTCAGTAATGCAGCTATCGTTTACCAAAGCTTCAGTAAGAAAAGGCTGAAGCATAACAAATTACACAAGACCTGCACTAAAAATTAGTGACAACACGTCTTATGAAGCGAATCACTGCCAATATGTTCAGGGGTTATGAGAGAGGTACAGCAGTGTCTACAGCCATGTGTAAAACACTGTAGAGGCTCTGTCATGGTTGGAGGCTGCATTTCAGCCAGTGGTGATGTGGATCTTGTCAATATTTATAGTAAAATGGGAACAGAAAAGAACCATCAGTTTTTGATCTGCCATGCAATACCATCTGGAAAGCGTTTGATTGTCAGCGACTTCCTTTTTAGCATGGCAATGATTTCAAACACACTGCCAGTGTAGAAGAAAAACAGAGGAGCACTATCAGACATGAACTGACCTTCCCAGATCCCGTATCTCAACATTATTGAAGCAGTGTGGAATCATCTTGCCAGAAAACCTAAACAAAAGACAGCCAGCATCCAAAGCAGAGCTTTGAATGTCCTTTGAGGAGCTTGGAGAACTATTCTTGAATTTATGTCCCTGGATGGCCCGTCTCCTGCAGAGAGCTTTGTTGTTGATGTAGACAGCCTACAAAGTATGTGGTGCAACTAGTCTGTAGGCAATTCTTGTTTGTTCTGTTGTTGGTCCATCAGCCAGCAGTGGAGAAGAGTGAAGTTGTAACATAAAAAAATCTGAAGTGAAACCGAGTGTTGAAAACAATGAAACGTGTCCACTACAGCCGCTGTCTGTACTTCTCATACTATATATATTTTTTTAATATTTGAAGAGTTTTTTTTGCGGTTCTCACATTCCCTTTGAACCCTCCTGTTGCTTCCTTCCCTTTTCTGGCCAACTTGTCAGCCAGTCAGCATTCGACAGATACATAGGTCATTCGATCTTGGACTGCATAGGAGCACATCTACAGTAGACAAAAATCACTGTCTGTCAAAACAGAAATGTGGAAAAAGACAGGCACATTTACAGGACTACAAATTACACTTATTAGCCATGGACTGGCCCTCCCAGAGCCCGGACCTCAACATTATTGAAGCAGTGTGGGCTCGTCTGGACAGAAAACCAAACAAAAGACAGTGAACATTCAAAGAAAAACACTGAATGTCCTTCAAGAAGCCTGGAGAACTATTCCTGAGAATTACTCAGAAATGAGAAGAAAACTTGGCTAACGGAGTTCAGGCTGTGTTGAAGAATAAAAGGTGGTCACACAAAATTAAGCTTGTTAGAATTGTACAAAAAAGATTTTTGCACAGCACTGTATGTCAGAGCTGGATACAATTTAGTACTAAGACTCAATCTTAAGGAAAATTAAGACAATCTGTTGCTTCTAACATTAATTATTCAGTTTACGTCAAAACCTAAGTATCTATTGTCTTACATTTGTGTGCATGGTGATTCTATCACAATACTTTGCAGATGAACAGCTTGGAAAATGTTTGGAAGTGACTGCTGGTGAATAGAGTCTTAACCAGCCATGTCTATGTCACCAATTCACAGTTGTTCCATTGTATAATAACAGAAACATAAACGCAAGTAAATGCAAAAAGCTCAATTTATCCTGCACTGAAGCACAAAAGGTAATGTAAAAACACAACCTACAGCCCTGTGCTGTTCATAAGATTAAAGCCATTTATTAGTGTTAGCCACATTAATTAGACAACGTGCTAACACTGACAATTTTATACTTGTTGTTGGGATCTGAATACACAGCATCCTCAGAACATTTAGTAGACTTTGCTCATCGCTGAGACATTTTACAGCTGCAGTTAGCAGAAGTGGCTCTGGTGAGGAAATAAGAATTGCTGTTTCATTCTGAAACACTGCATATATGGTGTTTGCTTTAATTTATCTTGGTTTCAAACACTTCCCCAAATTAAATGTCACCCAGTGCCCATTTTCTTTTTTAAATTCCACAGGAATGAGAGTCTCATAATGTAAATAAAGTATGTGACTGAGGATTTAGTAAAACTGGCATAACATTACACACAGCGTAGTTTGCACCTCACCCGAGAGCCAAGGTCAAACTTGAACTTGCTGTTGTCCTGCTCAACTTTGTCTCCCAGAGCCATCTGCTTGGTTTTCATAGCACTGTACAGGACTGAGGTGATCTTCAGCATCTCTTTCACTGCATAGCCGTCAGCCTGGTAGAGACGCTTAGTGTTCAGCTTGATGTGAGCCTTTGTTGCCTGGAACACAAGGAGACACTGTTTAAGATGCAGTAATAACAGACGTTCATTTGCCAAGAATAAACTCTACAGTCTATAAAAAACTTCCAAGAATACGTCACCATGAACTGGGCCACAGCCTTGATGAAGAATATCCTGTCAGCTTCTGTGTCCACATCAGTAGGAACATCACTCTGAGGTTCATATCTATAAGGATGAAAAGAATGAAAGGGTGCAAAAGGCAAAGAAAAGCAAAAATATATCACAGTATCCTCCACTAGAACCATGATGCTTTAACATGGCCGTGTCCAAATGCAGACAGAAAAATGTGGAGGACAGAACAGTGGCAGTATTATTTAGATAAACAATTTGACTTTTTTTAGGCTCAAGCATACCTCTTCACAAGCCATTTCAGGATTTCTGCCACAAGAGAGAAATTTGGAGTCCTGAAGTTCTCCATAGAGATCAAGCGAGGATATCCCAAGGCCCTCATCATTTCTGTGAAATCTGACACATAACATAAAACTCCAATTAACTTCTCACTCAGTTATCTTCTTAAAACAAACAAACAAACCAAAAAAGTGGTCACTACAAACAGCGAAGAGCAGACAGTAAACAACACTTACTTCTTAAATCTCGGAAAGACATTTTCAGCCGATTGCACTGTGCGCCAAAGCTTAGACCACTTTGTCCTCTAGCAGGAAAAAAGAAAGAGCATGTGTTAACAGCAGACGAGCTACCGACTGTGCACGTAGGTTTCTCTCCGAGACTGGCAGGTTTTCAGTGAGAATTTAGTGTTTGGGGTTTATTAAATTAGAGCTGACGTGATTATCATTCACGACATAAAACTTTGTGCATATCAGCAGATGCTAAAATACAGACTTCAGTCACTATTTTAAAAAACTGTAAAACCAACTGTGATAGAATCACCGACGATTTCCCCGCTGATTTGTATTCCCGCACAGGACACCGTATGTTATATGTGAACCCTAATCTTGGTTTAAGCAGCATGTTTATGACTACAAAGCATAGCTAGCTCGTAGCAGGATTTAAGTGAGTAGAAAGCTATCGCTTTTTGTAGTTTTTGGCTAACCTTAGGTTAATCAGTGAAAAGACAGTATATATATTTTCAACGATGAAGTTAGCTGTTATTAAACGTAACACGTTGTGTTTCGGGCATCATTACCTGTTCTAGTTGTTCCAAGCTAAGTGATCGGTGGCCGCTATGAGAGACGGTCTCTATGGAAACCAAAATCTTCTACGGAAGCTCAATACACTCAAAAATACTATCTGCGATAAAATATCTTACGCAAACCGTGGGCGAGGGGGTGGGGACTTCACGGTGTGCATCACCAAGACTGTGCTGTACATATATATAAGTAGGAGTAGTGTACACTTGTTTTACACTACAATAAGTTTTTAAAAAGGTTTTTAATTTACACCTTTTATGAATATGTTTTCTATACTTTTATTATCTTTTTTTTTTTACACTTATAAAATTTATGTTTCCCTCGCTGTTTGCAAAGGTTGCACAGGAACTAACCAACACAGTGACTGGGAAGAAAATGAAAAAAACCAAACTAAAAGAGGAATGTATAAACAAGAAACAATCACAGGGTATCAGAAAAAATATTCACATAGATTATTGGTTTAAAATGTGAAGAAGTTTTATATTTATACTCTGCTCTGTGGGCAATAGGATTGTTACCAGTGAGCAGGATTTTAAGAGTGTTCTACAATAATTCAAAGAAACCAAAATCATCATTGAAACGTTTCAGGATTTTTCTGTTCATGGGTTAGAAACATTCGAGTAGATGGGAGAAAACAAGACAGGATGTGTTACTTTCAAGGGGCCATATTTATTATATGCTGTTGTCATTCAACCCTAAGCCTTGATATTATGTCCAAGAACTGTAGGGACATCTGAGGTGTGCATTTCAGGTTGATGTCAAATCCACAATTCCACTCTATACAGTGTAGTTGTGTGCCATTGTGGCACAACTGTAAAAAATAAAGAAATAAATGGAAACTTTCTATGTTCTATTGTGAATAAAATGTGGGCTTATGAGATTTCCAAAATCATTGAATTCTACATTTTACACACTGTCCCAAAACATAAAACAAAGCAGATAATTTGCATGTTAATACCAAATCATTTGCCAAAAACATAAAAAGGTGGGTGTATTAAAAATATATCAAAGAAATACTTTGGTTAAAAGCAACTATTAATTAATACCCAATTAAAAGTTTTTGAATAAAAGGTATATGGAAACAGGCACTGGAGAGAAGTGTTAATCATTTGGCAAAGAAAAGAACATTGTGGTTAGTAAAAACGACAGATTGGACTGGGAAGCACCCCCCATAGTTTAGGCTACATAACTGTAGTCATTGGATTTTTACATTATATCTGTAGAAACCTAAACTAAACTTTCAAATATAAAGTGGAAAGCACAGTATTTGCATCTTTAGTTGAACGTAAAGCAGCACAAGATGGAAAAAGTCAAATAAAATGCTTCAGAATTATCATTTGAATAAAAAGTCTTATTGAAATGTGGAAGAGTGCATTTTTCCTGCATTTGTGTGAAGTGTGTAGAGCAGGGATGTCAAACTGATTTTTCATTGTGGGACATGTGCAGCTAACTTTGATTGTAAGTGAACCAAGTGAAACCAGCGAAACTCCCCTTTCTGTCATTGTAAAGACATTTAGGTAAACATCTAAACCCTGAATTATCTTTATATAGGAAAATAATTTCCTGTTTCGTCCATGATAAAAGGTGTAAAATAGTAAATAGAATAGAATACTTTTATTTGTCAATTTCTTCAAATGTACTTGCCATACAAAGGAATTGAAATTACGTTTCACACTGTCCCATGCGTAGACATTGACAACAATAAGGTGCAGATGCACAACAAAAACAGCCCTAACAATAAGATAATAAATAGTAATATAATCATATAAATAGTGCTAAAAGAAATACTAAAAATATATAGCAGCAGGTGTGTGTGCAATTGCAATGCAGAGGTAGTTGTTTCCAGTCAGGAATGTTTTCCAGTTCTTGGTTCAGAGAGTGGCAGCACGGTGGCACGGTGGTTAGCACTGTTGCCGCACAGCAAGAAGGTCCTGAGTTCAATTCCACCATCAGTCTTTCTGTGTGGAGTTTGCATGTTCTCCCCGTGTTTGCGTGGGTTCTCTCCGGGTACTCCGGCTTCCTCCCACCGTCCAAAGACATGCAACTTGTGGGGATAGGTTAATTGGATAATCCAAATTGCCACTAGGTGTGAATGTGAGTGCGAATGGTTGTCTGTCCCTATGTGTTAGCCCTGCGACAGACTGGCGACCTGTCCAGGGTGTACCCTGCCTCTCGCCCTATGACAGCTGGGATAGGCTCCAGTGCCCCCCGCGACCCTGAAAAGGATAAGCGAATGGATGGATGGATGGTTCAGAGAGTGTTTCCTTGTTGGAGAGTGTGCGTGGGTGGGGGTGGGAGGGGTAGAATCCAATCTGTCTTCCTATACTTCTGGTGATTCTGCTGGCTGGGAGCCGGGAGGGAAGAGAGTTCAGCAGTCTCACAGCCTGGTGGATGAAGCTGTTGGTGAGCCTGGTAGTGTGGGAGCGGAGACTTCTGTATCTCTTTCCAGAGGGCAGGAGGCTGAACAGACAGTGCGCGGGGTGGGTTGCATCGTTGACAATTGTGATGGCTTTGCGGGTGAGGCGAGTGGTGTAAATGTCTTGAGGGGAGTGGGAGTGCTTTCTTGGCCAGTGATGCTGTGTTGGTGGTCCAAGAGAGGTCCTCACTGATGTGCATACCGACAGACAGATTGTTCGTTTTTTCTGCAGGGTGCGTTATCATTATCTGTGGATGTGTAATATTTTTCTTCTTCTGACTAAAGTTTAACATGCTGAAAATCTAATCAAACATCACTTTAGTCTTTAGTGAAACACCAAAAAAGATAGAAAACGTGTATCAGCAAGGGCATTCAGGACAGTGCAGTGGAGGGAACCAATCTGAGATTAGAGCAAGCCTCTTCCAGAAGAGGGCAGTAGTGAGATTCAAAGACGCTAGCTGGCCGCTAAACCCCCAGAAGAAGAAAGAGACGCAGAGCATGATGGAGCAGACCGGCGAGGCCCATCATAACAAGAACAACTCGTCTGGCAATGAACTTCCAGCCTGCGGCCTCCACAGTAAGCGCCTGAAAGAGCTGGAGAATGCCGCCCTGCAGACCACTTTAATATCACGGATGGAGACCGAATCGGGGGCGGACGGCGGGAGCTGGACAGAGCAGGAGCCCGGGGAAGGCGAGCAGTCGAACGTCTTGTCCTTGAACCACCGGTCCGGCCCTCCGCAGCAGCCTGGCGCGGATACCGAAACCGAGGAAGCGGAGCCGGATAGAAACGTGGCCAAGGAGCGGGTCGAAGAGGAAAGGACGCTGACGGACCATTTGAATAAACGACTCCTTTCGTCGTTTCTGGAAAAGCTTAACGAACGGGACCTGGCGCTTCCCGGTGTGCAGCGCCTGGACTGTGCTGTAGCCGACGAGGACTCTAACAGGGCCGCCGATGAGTGGTGAAGAAACCCAGTAGCTCATGCGACAACATGGAGGCGTTTGAGGGATTCAGGACAAACGTGCACGGAAGCACAACCTCACCGCTTTAAAGACTGAACTCCACAGTCATTCCTGCCAGCTTATCGGAGTGTGACGAAATATGTTTACTTTTGTAAGGCCACCATGGATGAAAGGTTGATTTAAAATGCAATAAATGAAATTACTGTGTTATAAGCACTTTCGTTCTCATTTATTTGTGTGTAGTTGGCAGCCATGATGGATGCAGTCATGCGTGTGTGTGGGTGGTTTTGCTTTTCTGCATTTTTGTAGTGACTGTAAATGATCAGCAGGGGTCATCATACACAAAACAATCCTCTTCAGCCTGTTTCTTACATTCGTCTCATTTTTGAGACTAAAGTTTATTCATTTAGTTGTATATTTATTGCACGCAAGATTCCAGAGGGACACATCTCACAATAAATATCACTGTTCGTGTCAATACCACGACCCAATAAATACCCAGCAATAACAGTTCACTTTCTGTCAGGAGACTTTAGGTGTGAATGCAGTCACAGGTGTTGTGGTGTAGAATTTTGTTTTATCTGCTGTGTATTTAGGGTGAAGTGTGAAACTGACAGTACAAAGAGGGTGTTCTGTGTTGTGCTAATGGGGTGTGTTTGTAATGTTGCATGGCAGCAGAAAACAAGTGCAGCATAATGAAATAAAGCTGAACTCCAACCTCTGAGGGGACTGAACTGAACAATAGCTTGTTTTACCCCTTTATTTTTCTTGTTTACACACATGGGGTTACTTTTGCTTCGAAGGTTTTCTTTTTATTTCTCAGATGTCTTTTTGTATAATTGTGTAAAATTGATCTTAGCCACTGAGCCATTGATCTTTGTTTATTTAGAGGTACACCTGCAGTCCACAGTTAAGTAGAAAGTCATAACTGGTACATTATTAAAGGGAAAAATCCCCTCATTCTTTAGGAGGAAGTTTTAGGCTCATTCGAGCAGATGTTAAATGATTGCTGAATGAGGAAGCAAGGGTTGAATTACAGTTTAAGCATATCCCGTGTACCTGCCCACATGTCGGTTAATGCTGGTTGAAGTGCAGGTGTGCATTGTTAGGAATATGGAACATACCAGAATGAGAGTTCCCATGAAAGAGCCTTTCATCACCTCTGATAGTCTGCACTTATAGTTTCTTGGCACAGGTGTAACTTAAAATATGAGGCAGACTTAGAACCAAAATATATAGAGAGAAACACTTTGAAAATGAAAACAACACCTAAATTTATTAGTGCTGATAGAGAGAAGATAGCACCGTGATGTATTCCAGTGGGATCAGTAGTCTTCTAACAGCTATAGACTGTGCAGTGACTTTATTTTCTGCTGTCTCTTTGGTCTCCTTCCCCTTCCCCTGCATCCTGCTTGTCCATTGTCATCAAAGACACACACTGTAGTTCTTCTGACGCTTTGTCTCCCTCCTGAAAACAAAACAGAACCACAGTTAGAGAAAAAGTTTAAAAATAAAGCAAGAGACTGACACAAATCTACAATAATGCCTTCTTTATGCACTAACTTTGTTACACCTATTCAACTGCTTTTAACTAATGTATAATCAATCAGGTAGCAGCAGCTCAATGCATTTAGGAATGTAAGCACAGTTAAGACGACCTGCTAAAATTCAAAACAAGAATAGGAAAGAAAAATGTTGTAGTGTCAGGTGGTGTATTTCAGAAACTACTGATTTGCTGGGATTTTCCCCACACAACAAGCTCCAAAGTTTACAGACAATGGTCTGAGAAAGAGTTCCCCCAGTTCCCTGGGGGAAAATGCTTTGATGATGTCAGAGGTCAAAGGAGAATGGCTGGCTGCTTTCAGCTGATAGGAAAGTGACAGCAACGCAAATATCAGTTGCTACAACTAAGATTTGCAGAAGAGCATCTTTCAAAGCACAACACAGCAGGAGAAGACCACAATGAATACCTCTATTCCTGTCAGCATAGAACAGGAAACAGCCTGTAAATTTGCCCACCAAGCTTAGGCAATAGAAGATTAAGAACAACATTCTGCAACGTTCAGATTTTAGGATCAGAATTTGGTGTAAACAACATGAAAGAATGGATTCATCCTGCTTTGTACTGACAGTTCAGACTTGGCGTGTAATGGTGTAAGGACAAGAATATTCTTGTCATGTTTTGGGCCACTTATTACCAACAGAGCAACGTCTAATCCCCACAGCCAGCCAGAGTATCGTTGCTGATCACACTGATTTCTTGAATGTGACAGTGAGTTCACTGTACTCCAATGGCCTCTACTGTTATAAACATAGAATAAAGCACCTTTGGGATGTGGTGGAAGGGAAGATTTGCAGCGAATAATCTGCAGCAGCTGTGTGATGCTGTCACATCAATATGGACCAAAATTTCTGAGGAATGTTTCCAACACTTTATTGAATCTGTGTCATAAAGAATTAAGGCTACTGTGATAAAAAACAAAACAAAAAAAAAACTGACCTAGTACTTCCAAGGTGTAGCTAACAAAATGGCTGATGAGTACACACTTAAAATAAGGGAAAGTGAAAACTTCTTGGACAAGAAATCTTTAACAGACTGATCATAATTTCTGTGTTTACACTAACACCATATTCCATATTCCACTTTGAAGTCACGTGTTGAGTTATAAAGCAATAATTACCTTTTAAAACAGATTAATTAATAAATTCATTTTCCTTTGTACATTTTCCCATGGAAATAAGACAAATGTAATACATGTAAACATAACTGACATCTGAGTGGGAAAAAATATCCTTTGAGCCCCCTTCACATGTTCTAACAGTATTTAGGGCTGCTGTGCACAGTCCATAGTCCTGGTTGTGCACAAGGACTATGGAAAGTACAGTCATTGACTGTGCAGGACAGTCATACAGGACTTACTCTGTTTTTAGGGGAACCCTCCACTTTCTTCTTTTTCAGGTCCCACCATAACAAACCTTCTTTAATGTTCTCCCTCTTTGTTGGGCCTGTGTTGAGAGAAAAAGAATGGCGTAATATGTTTTAAATGCACTGTTTGATTGCTTTGGCATATCTGAAGCATGTGCACTTTTATTATCTTGAAATCAAATAAAAGCACTGTGAATCAGCAGTTTTACAAACACAATAACAGCTTTTTACCTGTTGCGTAGCTCACAATTACACCGACAAGTACAACTGAACTAGTTGCCATGGCACCGAAGTAGAGGTAGGACATGGAGTAGAAGTTTAACAGGCCCCTAGTTTTGGGAAAAACAGGATAACAACTATTATTATTACTATTATTATTATTATTATCATTATTATTATTATTATAAACTAGCATGTACGTTTAAGCCTCACTGAACTCACTGACCCCTGGTTATTGGGGTGAAGCCGGGTGGAGACAGAGTGCTGGTCTTCGATAGCTATGCTACTCTGGGTGGTGTTTATGGATTCACAGGAACCTGCTAAGCTGGGCAGGACACCCATGGTCTCCTCACTGGGTGGATACAGAGTTGAACCTACAGCTAGCCACATAGAGACAAGGAAGCCAGCTAATATCCCCGTGAATGCCCCCTGAAACACAGATAAAGCAAATGAGCATCCATGGCCAGCTGGTTTCTAAAATGTTTACCTGTAGCACAGTGTCGCTGTGAAAAACAGTAATGGCCCATGTGAGGTAACACACACTCCACGTAAGTGGGACCTCCTTAAATGTAAGGAATTCAGAAAGTAAATATGTGCACTGATAAATTTCCAGGGAAAGTTGTCTGGCTAACAGAACAATATCAAGGTGCTGTGTCAAGAGCGATGAGTGTGAACTGCTTTTTAACTGTTTCACTATTAAACTAGAGCTCACAAAGTTACTGCTTTAAAATGTTTTATGTGACGTGTCCGAACAAAGGAGTGGTGTTAACAGTAACACAGATTCATCATGGATCTGTGACTAACACCCAAGTCTTCCTTAATAGATAAGATAGATGTCTACATTAATACATGGCAAACATTCAAGTTAATAATTGTTATATTTTCAAGAAATACGTTTCAAAATTTCCATCGAGTATTATGCAATTTAGTTTGAGACATTCTCCTGATATTTTTAGATTAAAGAGAATACAATTCAGGCCATTGTTTAAGTCGTTTGGCTTTTACCTGTGAATTTAATCTAAGTACATGTGCTTCTTGGAAGTATTTGTCGATCATTTCTTTACCAGTCACTCACCAGTCTGTTTGCTGCTGGGAAAAATATTCCCAAAATAAACACTCCAAGTAATGGGCCGCTGACCACACCCATGACAGTAAATGATCCCTAAAGAGGGAAGATAAATGGTACGTTCGAAAATCAACCCAAAAAACTTTGTTACAGAGTATAGTATAAATCTTATCTGTAATTAGTTATTCAGGTCAAAAATGTAACTGTCTTATATCTCTTACATATGCACTGCATGCCTGAATTACGGTGCCCATGTGAGAAAAGTGCATCTAACATTTCTGAAGTTTCAAAATACCTCCTGCTGTGTGTGGCATATCTGAAACTGCAACTTTTACACAGTCTTCCAACATTATCTGGGTTTCATGTATGACAACAACAATAGTTGTATAACAACAACTATTGTTTTATCATTTTTGTTAAAAATTGCAAAAATCTTTGGTAAAATGATTGATTATGATATTGTTACCTGAAGAACTCCCCAGTTCACTAGGGAGGAGAGTGCAGCCACCAAGATACAACCACCACCATACAGGAGTGCTTAGAGAAAAGGTTCAAAATGCATTATTGCCGAATATGACTTATTCTAAGAATCTGGGACTAAAACATTACAGCAGTAAGTGGTATAGTCAGCCTACACAGTCCTCTGGAAACCAGCATCAGTTTCTTCTGTGTCATGTGAAGCAGATAGGGGTGCAGGATATCCTCAATCGTCACCGCAGCCATGGCATTGATGCTTGTGGAAGCCGTACTGTTAAAAAGAGGCTTGATTAACATTAATCTCATAGCGGCAGCTCATTATTTGATGGTTCTTTCTTGTGCATAAAAATGTGTAATATATATGTATACAGTATGTAAAAGATGTAACATGCATATGATGAATGTTAGATGTTAACAGAGGATATGTAGTTTAGTCTGATATTTCCTCACATTCACTTGAAGACTGAAGAGTTTTCTGTCTTTAAACCTCAAATAGCCTTAAACCATCACACAAGTTACGAAATGTCTCAAGCGAAGTTATTTATGCTGGCTCCTTGTAATGTGAGGGACATACCTGCTTCAGGTAAGGTTTAAAGAAACGTAGATTTGGATACCTCAAAGTCCCGCTGTATGCACAGGCGAGGAAAAGACCTGGGAAGCCCGGGTAATTTTGGAATATGTCCAGCACAAAGTACGGCATAAGCTTCATCAGATGCATAAAGAGTAAAAAAAACAAAAAAAACCCCAACAATAAACAGGTACATACTGGCATGTAACATACGAGCATACCAAAACACACTAGTTATTAGTGGTATTCAGTCTTGGCCACATAAAGGCCCTGCTGAGATAATAGAAATGTCCGTATTTGTTTGTTTGTTTTTTTCCTTGTACAATATGGATATTTACTGTATACCTCAATATGCAACTAAGTAAAATATTCCATTTAGCCATTAGCCTAATTTAACAATAAAATGAGTTTAGCTAAGAACAAATGTCTGCATCTCAAGAAACATCTTAAAACTGACTCATTAAATATTTCGTTGCTCAGTACAAAATGAAAGTAATCTGATTACCAGGTCAGGTTTAGAAATCCTCCCAGACTTCAGTGGATCACACGTGTTGTAAAAAGCAAACATGACGATGCCACAGGTTGCTGCACTGCTCACAATGAGGCACAGACCCACTTGGTTCACAAACAGTGCCCTGAAAATGAAACCAAACATGATGACTGTTTCCACTTCCTACTTACTGGTGTGGGAAAAGTGAAAAACTGTTATTATAAATTTTAATCTAAAACTTGAATTAGATATCCATCTATGCTTGGAAGTAAATTTACATTACAAAGAATTGCTGGTTAATATATGGAGATGTTCATTGTCATAATAACACATTCCTTCTTAAGTGTAATCAGTATATGTACATGCAAATATCATAATTAAAAAACCCAAATCGATGGATATGTAATGTCTGTAGGACAACAATGCTTTATAATATCAAGTGCCTATTAAGAAGAACTAGTGCCTGAACTATCAGACCTGGACAGTCCTCTCACTTTGAGAAAACATGAATGAGGACCACAATAGCAGACACCTGGAAAATAATGATACTGTCCTGAGGGAGTCACTGTGAAACAATCTACCTTGCATCCATAATTAAATGACAAAAGTCTTCTTATTAAAGCTATTTTAAACCATTAGATAAACAAAGATGTCAGAGCTTTCATGAGGATTTTAGAAGACGAGGCTATTCAGTCCAAAGTTGGAGAGTTTTGAAAAATCAGAAACAGGGAAATGGCACAAAAGCAGTCAGAGAATAGCACATTTAAAAAGATGAACGACAGCAGAGTAATGATGCAAACTGTAGAGCCACAACAATGTTTGATGCAACATATTTTGAGACAATGTATACATGGCTACAATAGCATCTATGGTCAGCCCATAGCACCAACAGTAAACTGGCCTCAGACTGGCAACTTTTAGGCTACAGGTCCATTTTGTTAATCTGTGTGTGTGAGACAACCATGTTGGGGACATCCCCTCTGACTGACATCATGCAGAGCCAGTCTGAAGCCTGAGCTCTTGGCTCATGGGGTTAGTTAAACACATGCTGACCTTATTATTTGAAACTCTGACCTCTTCCTTGTCTTGTCGCATGGCTTTTCAGTGGTTGGTTACGTTTCAGCTATTATAACTGAAACATAATCAGATTTCATGGATACTATGCTTGTGTCATAGTCTGTCTGTTTCAGCATGTAGGTGTTCACTCACCACTGGGCCGCTCTCTCTGATCGACAGGAGATGTATCGCTGGACTTGTGCTTGGTTCACTCCGTACATGGACAGCCAAACCAATGCACCCCCAACAGAGAGGCTCCAGAATGTGTAGCGATGCCGTGGGTCAAAGCTAAAACTGTGGAAGATCCAAGTAGCATTTGCAGTGACTTGTTCAGTCTTTTTGTATCAAGATGTAGTTGCACACTAATGTACATTTATAAAGACATTCATAATTAAAAATGTTTTTTACTCATTAAAATTAATGCGTGATCCATTGTTTGCAATCCTCAGTACTTGTGCCGGACCACCAACCAGGACTGTGCCATGGATGTAAATGGCCACAAAGCCCAACAACATGACAATGATCTGGAATACATCAGTCCAGATCACAGCTTTTATTCCACCCTATACAGAGATGAGAGGAGACAGAAACAGAGCATGAGACAAATGTTTGCACCTTAATAACTTTGTGTACGGAGTTAAAACTTAATACAAAACCTGAAACACGATGTCAGCTGAATGTTTGTGTTTTAATCTCTGATTTAAGTTTACTGCTCTGTGTTAGATATACAGTAACAGCATTTTTATTCTCAGAGAAGTCTGAGGTTAAAAGACATCTACCACGAGAAAAAACATCCCCCAAAACCAAAATAATCTGCTAGTTTTATCTAGACAACTTAGTTTACATTTTATTTTTGTTTAGGCATCTTATTTTGAAATACATCCTGCACAAATGAGCCAACAAGGCATTTTTAAATGAACACTGAAGGTTGGCAAGATGGCGTCGTAGCGCGAACACCCGTCTCGCTGTGCTCCGGTGAGGTCCCCCGATTATCCGTCTAAAATACGTGTTCACCTGGTGAAACGTTACAAATGTGCGTGGGAGTAACTCTATAATGAGTCTGGACGACTATTTTTCTAAAATGCCTAACGTCAGGTCTAAGAAAAAGACCGCTCCGGTTGTGCAAGCTAGCGACATTGTGGGTCCTATGGCGGCTGAGCCTGAAGAAGCTAACGCCAGCGACACAGAAATCTCCGCTGACGCTGAGGAAACTGGGAGTGATATCGACCCGAATATCCTTGCGGCTCTGAGTAAGATAACTGACAGCATTACAACTTTATTGGATGTTAAAGTTGATACTGTGCTGGCCGCAATCCGTGAACAGACGTCTCGGATCCAGGCTCTGGCGACACGGGTGGGAGACGCCGAGATACGGATTTCAGGCGTGGAAGACACGGCAGGTGTATTGCAGGCGAAAGTGGCTCGACTCGAAAAACAAGTAACTGACATGGCAGACCACATAGACGATTTAGAGAACCGCAGCCGCAGATGTAACCTTCGCCTGGTCGGGCTTCCCGAGGGCACGGAGGGAAATGATGTTGTCGCCTTCATGGAGTCATGGCTCCCCTCCTATCTCGAGCTCACAACTAAAAATGGGAAGATCAAACTAGACCGCGCTCACCGCTCTCTAGCACCGAGGCCGGGCCCCAGCCAGCGCGCCAGACCCATCATTATGAAGCTTCACAACTTTGCTGATAAACAACGTGTGATGGCCGCAGCTCGGCGCCTGGCTACGCAGCCGAACCAACCAACAAGTCGGATCAAAGTCTCCTTCTTTAATGATTATTCAGCGGCGGTAGCCAAGAAACGCAAGGCTTTCGACGAGGTGAAAAGCTGCCTGAGGAAGAAGAATGTGGATTATGCGCTTCTCTACCCCGCCACACTGAGGCTGTTTGCCAACGGCAAGGAGAAGAGATTTAACACACCGGAGGCAGCTGCGTCCTACGCGGACTCGCTGCCCTGAATCCCCGTAACCACCGGAGTACTCCTTTTCTTCACACTATGCCTTAATTAACCGGTGTGAGTACTTGCCGAATCTAGGCGTATATGACTCTTTTTTTTCGTCCTCGCTGCTTATAAGCGACCAGGTGAAATCTTCCACCCCATCGGGCACCGGACGGACTGTGTTTTCGTCTATGGGTAGGCGTGAGTTACGCGCGTGCAATGCCCTTCGGCTTTCCCGACGGGCAGGAGGAGATTGGTTTTTCCCTACATGTTTAGTAGGGCTGTTGCCAAATCACTGTTCTTTGAATGTTCCGTCACACAGCTCTTTCATGCCTTTTTTATTTTTATTTTATTTATTTATTTTTTCAACCAGGGTGTGGTGAACCCTTTGGCTCAATATGCTTTGTGTGATACATGAATAAGTCTAATAATGAGTAGGCTGCGAATATGCACCTGGAATGTACGAGGGGTTCACAGCCCTATTAAGAGGAGGAAGATATTTACTTGTCTAAGAAAGGACGGTGTAGATGTTGCTATGTTACAAGAGACACATCTTGATAATAATGAACACTTGAAGTTGCAACAAGGATTATATGGACAAGTGTTTTTTTCATCCTTCACTACAAGAAGTAGAGGAGTGGCAGTGTTGATTAGGAAAAATGTACCTTTTGTAGTAACTGATTGCGTTAAGGATCTGAAGGGCCGCTACGTGATAGTCAAAGGGATTTTGCAAGGCCAAAATATCTTATTACTGAATGTTTATTTTCCACCTGCCCACCCAACTACCTTTCTTACCAAAATGTTTCTGGAATTAGCCCCATTTCTTCCTAACTCTACCGTTATTATTGGTGGTGATTTCAACTTAATGTTAAATCCGCTTATGGACAGATTTCCACACAGCATTGCAACTCCTTCTCCTCAGGCCAAAGTGCTTCATGCTCTATGCGACGAGTTTGGACTTGTGGATGCTTGGAGATATACTCACCCCTCCGATAAGCAATACAAATTTTTTTCGGCTCCGCATAGGTCCCAAACTAGAATTGATTACTTTTTTCTCCCGAAAACTGACTTAGGTTCAGTAGTATCGTGCGACATAACAAGTATAATCATCTCAGATCACGCTAGGGTAATCATGGATCTCGATCTTAAAGCTGCGCTTCATAGGTCCCGCCACTGGAGGCTTAATACCATTATTCTTAAGGATGAGGAATTTACCTCTCACTTCTCTGCAGAATTTAAAGCGTTTTTGGATATCAACACCCCCTCAGCTACTACTGCCTCTGTTTTGTGGGAAACATGCAAAGCTTATGCGAGGGGCCTAATTATTTCGTATTCTGCGACAAAGAAGCGACAACGGATGGAGGAACAAAAATCTTTAGAGAGCGAATTGATGGATAAGGAGAAAACATATATTGCCTCCCCATCACCACCATTATGGCAAGAAATAACCGCACTCAGGTCAGCGCTGAATTGCCTTCTTACCAGAGATGCAGAGAAGAAACTTAAATACACCAGACAGAGGTTCTACGAGCATGGAGATAAGGCCGGTAAATGTCTGGCGTACTATGTTAAGAAGCGCGCAGAATCGAATACCATTGCAGCGATATCTGATGAAGGTAGCCACAAGATATATGAAAACAAACTGATAAATGACTGTGTTAAGAAGTTCTACGAAGCCTTGTACTCTTCTCAACAAGTCCCGGAGGGGGTGCAGCTGATGCATAATTTCTTCACCCAATTCGACTTACCAAATTTGTCAGAGGAACAGAAGACTGCCCTTAACAGCCCTATAACTAAGACCGAAGTGTTTAAGGCTATTAAATCACTGCGAAGTGGAAAGTCGCCAGGGCCTGATGGCTTCTGTTGTGAATTTTATAAACAGTTTCGGGATATTATTGTGGAACCGCTTCTTGATATGTTCAACCACTCCTTCATTACGGGTGAATTCCCGCAGACACTGAAGGAAGCCAACATTTCCCTAATTCTAAAGAAAGGGAAGTGTCCTGATTTGTGCGGATCCTATAGACCTATAGCCCTCTTGAATGTAGATAGGAAACTGCTTTCTAAAATTCTGGCCACCCGCTTAGAAAATTTTTTACCTGTGCTGATAAGGGAGGACCAGACAGGCTTTATAAAGGGTCGAAACTCAGCCACCAATGTTAGACGCTTACTGAACGCTATTGTAGCTTTCAAGCAAAAATCTATTGACGGCCTGGTGCTTTCTCTCGATGCGGAGAAAGCATTTGACAGAATTGAGTGGTCTTATTTGTTGTATACTCTGGGCAAATTCGGCTTAGGGGTGAATTTTATAAAATGGGTCAAAGTTATCTACAATAATCCACAGGCAGCAGTCCTGACTAATGGACTTAGGTCTGATTACTTCAACACTCATAGGGGAGTTATGCAGGGCTGCCCCTTATCGCCCCTTCTATTCGCTCTGGCCATAGAGCCTCTTGCTGAGGCCATAAGGGCGACGCCCACAATACGTAGTTTAGAGATTGGACAGCTGTGTCATAAAATAACCTTATACGCGGACGACATCTTGATTCTTTTGACTAACCCTGTAACATCCGTACCCAGTCTCATTGAGGTGATTGACAGGTTTAGCCATTTCTCTGGCTATAGAATCAATTTGGCTAAGTCAGAGGCCATGCCTCTCGGTACTCTTTTCACAATGCCGGCTACTGTTCCTTCCTTTCCTTTTAAATGGTCTCCTAATGGATTTGTGTATTTGGGGATCTTTATTACCCCGTCTCTCGACCAATTGTACAAAGCCAACTTCACACCCTTATTTGGCAAACTCAAACAGGACCTAGAGCGGTGGGCGTCACTTCCTGTCTCCTGGCTAGGACGCATTGCCCTGATCAAAATGAATGTGCTGCCCAGGCTATTGTATCCTATCCAAATGATCCCCGTCTTGTTCTCTAAGAGAGTACTGAAGGACATAAATGGTTGGCTCACCTCTTTCATCTGGAACAAGCGCAGACCCAGACTCAAGATGGCAGTGTTGCATCTGCCAAGCTCCAGGGGCGGCTTGGATCTACCTAATATTAGATTGTATCAGCTTTCTGCCCATTTAAGATTTGTGAGCGACTGGGTTAGGGGTAAAACCTCAATCTGGTCGGATATTGAGACAGCTCTGTCACAATGCAAACTGAGCGATCTATTATTTTGTAATGATTTTAACGGAATTAAGGCCCTTTGTACAAATCCTGTAACAATCAACACCCTAAAAGCGTGGCGAATTGTCCGCCGTCTTGAGGGAAGATCGAGAATAACATCAACCTTTACCCCTATAATGAATAACCCTGCTTTCCCTCTGGGTTCTTTGGACCCCGGCTTTCAACGATGGTCTGATAAGAATATTAAGTCTCTTGGTGACCTTTTCTCGGGTGGTGAACTCATGTCGTTTGAACAGCTTACCAACAGTTACGGCTTGCCTAGACAGGATTTCTTTCGTTTTTTGCAAATACGACACTATATCACTCACAATACAACCCTTGCTGAGCACCCTGAAGTATCTGATGTTGAGAGGGTTTTGTTTGGGCAACAGCTGACGGTGTCTCTGAGTTCATTTTACCATGTGCTTAATGCTTTGACTACCACTGATGCGCAGGGGATTAGAGGTGTGTGGGAGAGGGAACTGTCGGTAACCATAGATGAAGATAAGTGGGATACCGTTTGGTCTCTCGCAAAAAGGATTTCAATTTGTACTCGGACAAGAGCAATCCAATTTAAGATTTTACACAGATTACACGTATCCCCTCACCGCAGACACCTCTTCAGCCGCTCTCTTTCCCCTGTGTGTCTTAAGTGCAAAACTGATGTAGGGACTTTAACTCACTGTTTTTGGTCCTGTTATAAGCTTCAAGAATACTGGGCTGACATTACAGGTGAACTGGGGAAAATCTTCCACGTTGATATAGAGATGGACCCTTTGTCCCTGATTCTAGGTCTTCCAAGTGACCGCCTAAAAGTGGCGGCCAACAAAAGATTGTATAACACTCTAACATTTGCAGCCAGGAAAAATATCCTCTTACAATGGATCAACGATAGGACTCCCACTGTCTGTGGCTGGCGCAAAATAGTTTTTGAACTGATTCCTCTGGAATACCTCACACACGTTATACACCACAGTGTGGGTCAGTTCTATGGGATGTGGCACCCCTTTTTGGACTATATTGGACCGGACCTTTCCGCTATCTTATTCAAAGGACTACTACACACGTGATCACCACCCGGGCGCTGTAAGACTGACTCACCACCTCTTGTATGTTATATTTTGTATTTTGTATCTTGTATTATGCCTTATTTAAGAGCTGTTGTGTACGTTTTGTGTTTGTACTGTTTTGTTGTTCTGTGTCTACTGTCGAGACGCTGTCGTGTTAAAGGAAAATCTGCAATAAAAACAATGATGAAAAAAAAAAAAAAATGAACACTGAACTCTGAAACAGGTGGTGGTCTGATGCTGCATGCTTACTTGTTTGATGAGAATATTAAAGCAGTCTTCTTACCAGTGTGGTGTACAAGGTGCAGATGAGCCCAGTAGAAAATAGGGATGCCCATATGTTGAGTCCAGTAGCTACAAAAACAGTGAATGAAACAACAGCTTTATTTGTAAACTACAAGAACCAGTCATTAATAATGTGTGAAAACCATCCACAAATTTATGGTAAAAAAGTAAAAATTATTTCTGGTACTAATTCAATTCAAGTTATTTTATTTATACAGCGCCAAATCACAACAACAGTTGCCTCAAGGCGCTTTATATTGTAAGGTAGACCCTACAATAATACATACAGAGAAAAACCCAACAATCATATGAGCAAGCACTTTGGCAACAGTGGGAAGGAAAAACTCCCTTTTAACAGGAAGAAACCTCCGGCAGAACCAGGCTCAGGGAGGGGCGGGGCCATCTCCCACGACCGGGGAGAGAGAAAGAAGACAGTACTAAAGAACTAAAGTACTAAAAGACGGTACTAAATATCATACATACAGTAATTAAATTTGCCTTCTTGAGTTTTGAGCAAAGATACTTAATTAAAAAGTTTCATAAAAAGTCAGTGCAGCAGGTCTTAGTGTCAGGTTTAATGTCACCCTTTCCTATCACTGTTCAGATATTTCTTATCACTGTTTAAACATTCATTTTTGTAACACATATTTCCCTTAAATTTATTCCACACATCCTCTTCTCAGAAATAAACGGTTTAGCTGAGTCAACACTGATAAGGAGCAAAACGTCTGGTGCTATAAATACACACGTGTTCTCCAGTATGACAAAGTGTCAAATAAATGAAAATATCCTATGAAAACAGAGGACCATGTTTAGACCTCACCTACCTTGATTCAGAATTAAAGCTGGCGCGTAGATGACAATCCCTGTGTAAAGCAGCTGTGAGAGAGGAAATTCAAGCAAAGCAGCAAAAAGGTGATAAACACTGGGTTAAAGGATTGAAGCCACTAGGTTTGCCTGAAGATGAATAAATATGAGAAGAATTTGAAAATAAAAAATGTCTTTGTGAGCTCCAAATTCTTCAATCCAACAGAGAACATTACATTGTCTGTCTTACCGTGGCAACGAGAAACTGAATGCTCCCCAGCAGCTGCATCCCTCTGCCAAATCTCATCCTCAGATACTGTGACAGGCAGATGGTCGGTGTTATAACCTCATCCTTCTTCACCCCCTATATTCACCATGTTTGAAGGACTACAGGCACCTTTCAACACTTGGTCAGATAAATTCTATTACTTCGCTGTTGATAAATACATTGTCATGTTTCGTTAATAAAAATCCTCAAATCAAACTATTTTTATTATATTGTTCTAAAATTAGCAGCCACTCAATCATCAGTGGCAAATAAAATTATTGCTCCTGTTACTTTGATAATTGCACAATGTAATGCATATTTATAAACTTTTGAATTTGTTAATTTTTATTTGTTAATCATTGCAATGAGGTCATATGAAATATAAGAAATATGTGATTTAATTTTAAAAAAAAACATACAAAATTTGCAATTCACAATGAAAGTTTGTTATATAGACATGTGACATGCAAGGGATATTTCCATAGCAATTTATCTTAGTGTGAAAGGGTTTCGCAGAATTATGTTACATAGAATCATCTAAATATAATTATGTGCATCATGAATGAATTAAAACAATTCAGAAGACTGAAATATACTCATTTCCTTCATAAAATAAATGAGGCAATGACTATTAGGTCATTAGAACCTGATTGGTGCTGGTGATGCCCAGTCGAAAGAAAACCGGCAGGAACAGGTAAGCTGTCAGCAAGGAGTTGATGCTTTGTCCGAGGCACATGTAGAGGAATTTGAAGCCATAGCGAAAACCTTCAGAAGGAACACCCAGAACCTGGACTGCTGACATGAAGCTGGCACAGAGAGACAAGCCAACAGGAATCGCTGGCAAGCTCCGGCCCCCAGTGAAGAAGTCGTCAGCAGTTGCTTCTCTTGGCCTTTTCTTCAGGGCCTGGAAAAGTCCTATCGCCACAGAAACCAATAACATGGCAGCAAAGACTGCATAGTCAGCCAAAACAAAACCTGGTCCGGATGGCTCACTAGCAGACTGGCCTTCCATTATTGAGTTTGATAATCTCAGCCCTCTAGATTTCTCCACAGTCAGGATGTTTGGTGAATCTGTCAGCGGGAATTACATCCAATTAGTAACCAAACAACTCCTGAAGTTTGAAAAAGTCATTTTAAATTCATATTAATGTATTTTAAATATAAACACTGTGAGAATTCTTAAAGTCAACTAAATGCAACATTTTTGAAAACTGATTTGGGCGGCATGGTGGCAGCGCTGTTACCTCACAGCAAGAAGTTTCCTACGTTCAAATTCATAATCTGGCTGCTGCCTTTCACTGTAGAGCTTTTGTGTTTGTCATGTGTTTCTGTGTGTCTGCTTGGGATTTCTCCAGGTAGTCTGGTTTCCTCCTACAGTCTAACACTTGCAGTTAGTGGGCCGGGCATAATTGGTAATTCTAAATTGGCCACAGGTGTGAATTCTCTATTAGCCCTAACAGAAATGCAAGCTGTGCAGGACCTGGCCCCTGTCGTAGCAGAGTATAGGATGATCAAAGTCAGATAAGTGTTTCATGTGTCACCCTCTTGCATGAACGTGAAATAAAACAGGAAACCACATGCAGTTTGCTGTGCTTAGACTTGTTTTTAACATGTTGTGAAATCATTTTAACCAGTCTTAAGTCTTACACTGTTTACAATGCGACAGCATCCCCACCACACACACACACACACACACACACACACACACACACACACACACACACACACACACACACACACACACATACATATATATATATATATATATATATATATATACAGTGTTGGGTGTAATGCGTTACTAAGTAACGCGTTTCTGTAATTAAATTACTTTTCCACTGAAAAAGTAGAGTAACTAATTACTGTTCATTTTTAGGTATTTTAATTACAGTTACTTACAAAGTGCTTGTGTTACATTGTAAAATAATTAAACCCGCTGAATATCATTATTTAATTTCAATAATTTATCTTCTAAACGTAGAAGTAAACTCTGCTGATTTAACATCGCTGTAGTGCAGGTGCACGTCATTTCACGCCAGTTTGCTGCATAGTCGTATTCTAAAGCGGAAGATGTCGGACTCGGCTGAAGTGTGTGGCTGTTTTTTGAAATGGACATATTCCCGTCTCTTCACTTTTCTGAAACAAGCAGACAAGAATATTACAATAATATGTAAGCTATGTCCTGGGGAGAAAAAACTATCAGCTGAAGCGCCTGACACGAGAGCATAGACGAACACTTCTGAGTGATCCTTGTTCATCATCCATGGATAACACCGCGGCAACTCCTGCTAAGCACGCAAAACCTGACTTTACTTCAGCAGCACAGAAAGCGTCTGAAGGTGAGCTTTTTTTTTTTTCCAAGATGGGGCCACAGGCAGCTTGTTACCTCAGCTCCCAGCTCGTTTTTCTTTTATTTTTATTTTTCTTTGTGTTTTAAGCTTTTCCCCCCCGACTCTCTTGGTCATCTTTTATTTGAACTACAACCTGTAGAGTAATTCCATGTCTTCTACTCCCTTTGGGAATTTTCATCACCACATCCAGAGAACCTGTAAGTCACCGCGTTGTTTAAATAAGTAAATAGCGAGTTAAATTTTTGTCTTCTTTTTTTTCTGCTGATCCGAAAATTGATCCGATCTGTGACGAAAAAAACGTGATCCGATCCATGAGACTTTTGATCCGTTGCACCACTAGTTTCTACCAAGAAGGTACAAGAAGACCTGAAGGCCCTGCTGAAAGAAATCTCTGGACACTTCTAGGACAATAGAGGAGCCACAGTGTCTATTGAGCAGTGGTGAGCAACGACTTGAATCTGTTTTTCAACAGATTTGACTCTGGACCACTTACCACCTCCCCCACCCCTGAGGTTCCCTCAGCCCTCCTCCATATGGCCTGCATTTGTATAGCGCTTTTCTAGTCCCTAAGGACCCCAAAGCGCTTTACATATCCAGTCATCCACCCATTCACACACACATTCACGATGGCAAGCTACATTGTAGCCACAGCTGCCCTGGGGCGCACTGACAGAGGACACTGGCGCCACGGGCCCTCTGACCACCACCAGTAGGCAAACATGGGGTTATTATCTTGCCCAAGGATATTTGGCATGCAGCCAGGAGGCAGCCTGGGATCGAACCACCGACCCTCTGATTAGTGGCTGACCTGCTCTGCCACCTGAGCTACAGCCACCCCGTACACATCTTTAGCCTGAACATGAGTCTGGAAAGGTTTCCTGAACTGTGGAAGACTTCTTGTGTGGTTCTGGTGCCAAAGATCGCACACCCCAGGGAGCCCAACCACTTCAAGTCTGTGGCTTTGACTTCTCACCTGATGAAGACCATGGAAAGGCTCATCCTGCACCACCACCGTTCCCTCTCTCACCTAGAGCAGGCATGGAGCACTTTGAGGATCATGTTTTTGTCTTCTCGACACCATCCAGTCTGCACTACTGAGAGGGAAGCTGGAGGGAGCTGGAGTGGGCAAACAGATCACTGCATGTGACTTTCCATGGCTATGTGTCCGAGGTGGTAATCTGCAGCATGGGGGCGCCAGGACATTCTATGACTGTGCCGTTTTCTATGCAGTGGCCTGCTGGGGGAGCAGATGCACAGACAGGGACAGGAGCAGGATTGACAAACTGGTGCAGAGGTCTAGCCTCTGTGCTGGGATGTGCTCTGGAATCCGTGGTGGTAGTGGGCGAGAGGAGGATGTTAGTCAATCAGACATCCATCATGAGCATCCCACATCACCCTCTGTATGAGTCTGTGAGTGCACTGAGCAGCTCCTTTAGAATAGAATAGAATAGAATAGAATAGAATAGAATAGAATAGAATAGAATAGAATAGAATAGCCTTTATTGTCATTGTACAGAGTACAACGAAATTGGAGTGCCACTCCCTTGGTGCAAGTTTCAATAATAAATATAAATGTAAAATGTAAAAAGTACAAAAAAACAATCGTAAGTACTCAAACAATACTATGTACAATATATACAGGATAGCAGCATTAATATAATGACAGTATGAATAGCAGCATAATATAATGACAGTGACGGTATGGAATAGGTTCAATTGTTTTTGTGCTTATTTACTACGGTGATAGCTCTGGGAAAGAAGCTATCCCTGAATCTGTTTGTCCTGGTTTTATGTGACCTGTACCGTCGGCCTGACGGTAATAGTTCAAACAGTTGGTTGCTGGGGTGAGAGTAGTCCTTGATGATATTGCCAGCTCTGCTGAGGTACCGAGAGTTTGCAGTGACCTCCAGGCTGGGCAGAGAGCAGCCAGTGATCTTCTGGGCTGTGTTGATGACCCTCTGCAGTACTTTCCTATCTGCAGCTGAGCACCCTGCATACCATGTTGTTATGCCGTACGTTAGGATGCTCTCTATGGTGGCTCTGTAAAATGTCACCAGCAGCCTCTCCTCCAGGTTGTTCCTCCTGAGCACTCTCAGAAAGTGGAGACGCTGCTGGGCCTTTTTAACCACCGCCGTGGTATTTGCAGTCCAGGAGAGGTCATCAGAGATCTGCACGCCCAGAAACCTCATGGAGTGTACCCTCTCCACACAGTTCCCGTGAATGTAAAGTGGGGCCAGGTCTGCTCTGCCCTTCCTGAAGTCCAAGATAAGTTCTTTAGTTTTCGTGGTGTTCAGTTGGGGGTTGTCAGAGACTGAAACACCCTAGCTGCAGGAAGGAGCACTTTCGCAGATCATTCATCCCGACAGCAGTTAGACTCTATAACTCCTCAAACATGCTGTCATGAGTCACTTGGACATTGTGGACATCCACAGTTACCACTTCATGCATAATGCACCATATATATGTATGGACGTGTGCATGTATATGTGTACGCATACGTGTATATATATATGTATATTTAGTGAGTATGGTGTATGTGTGTTTGTACATGTGTGTGTACATGTACATGTCTATACTTATAGATATTTATTACTTACATAGTAAGTGTAGTAGTAGAATAGTATAGCCAGCAGAAAAAGCAGAGGTGGGGGACTCATTGTCTACGTTAACAACAGATACTGTAACCCTGGACACGTCTCCGTTAAATTATCGGTATGCTGTCCAGACCTGGAGCTGCTAGCCGTTAGCTTGCGGCCATATTATCTACCTCGAGAGTTCAGTCATGTGATCTGTGTGTGTGTTTACATTCTTCCAAGGGCCAACGCAGCAGCTGCCTGTGAGGAAATACACACAGTTACAGCAAGACTGCAGACACAACACCCTGAGGCTTTCATTATTATATCTGGAGACTTCAATCATGCCACACTGGATTCTACTCTGGCTGCTTTTCACCAGTTTGTAAATTGTCCCACAAGGAGCAACAGGACAATTGACCTACTGTATGCCAATGTGAGAGATGCATACAGAGCCACCCCCCTCCCCCCACTAGGGAAGTCAGACCACAACCTGGTTTACCTACAGCCACAATACACACCCCTCATCCAAAGGCAGCCTGTCACAACACGCTCCATCAGGAGATGGACCCCAGAAAAGGAGGATGCTCTGAGAGACTGCTATGACACCACAGACTGGGATGTGCTTCTGAGCCCACATGGTGAGGACATAGAGGGGGCGACACACTGTCTGACAGACTACCTTAACTTTTGTGTGGACACGGTCGCCCCTGCTAAGACTGTACGGTGTTATCCTAATAACAAACCGTGGGTAACACAGGAAGTCAAAGCTGTCCTCAACATGAAGAAGAAGGCTTTCAGGAGCAAAGTGAAGGAGGAGATGAAAGCAGCACAGCGGGAGGTGAAACGCTGCCTGAGGGAAGCAAAGGACACCTACAGCAGGAAGGCGGAGCAGAAGTTGGAGAGGAACAATATGATCGAGGTCTGGAATGGTGTGAAAACCATCACGGGCCACAACACCAAGAACAGCACAGTGGGGGGGACTGTGGAGAAGGCAAACGAACTCAACAACTTCTTCAACAGGTTTGACCAGCCCACAACCCCCCCAGCCTCACCTTTACTACAGAGCCCTCTCCCCACTCTCCTACTTCCCTCGCTTCCCCCCCATCCTGACACTATGACACCCTCCTCCTCCAACCCCTCTCTCAACAGCAGGACATCTCCCCCCCCCCTCCTTCCAATCATCTCCCAGTGTCACAGTGGATCAGATCAGAAGACAACTGAGGAAGCTTCGCCCCAGAATGGCAGCAGGCCCAGACAAGGTGTGTCCTAGGATGCTAAAGGCGTGTGCTGCTGAACTTGGGGAGCCGCTACAACGAGTCTTCAATCTCAGTCTGCGACTGGGGAGAGTGCCCGCCCTATGGAAGACATCCTGCATCGTCCCGGTCCCCAAAAGGAACCGGCCCAATGAGCTGAATGACTTCCGACCAGTGGCACTGACGTCACATCTTATGAAGACTCTAGAGCGGCTGTACCTCCTACATAGAGCCCACTCACACCTGGACAAGGGAAAAGGCATGGTCAGGATCCTGTTTCTTGACTTTTCCAGTGCCTTTAATACCATCCAGCCCTGTCTGCTCCAGGAAAAACTGAACAGGATGCAGGTGGACCCCTGCCTGGTCGCTTGGACCTCTGACTACCTCACTGACAGACCACAGTACGTCAGGCTGAAGGACATCACGTCTGACACTGTGGTCAGCAGCACAGGAGCACCACAGGGAACTGTGCTTTCCCCTCTTCTCTTCACCCTGTACACCTCTGACTTCTGCTACAACTCTGAATTATGTCATATTCAGAAGTTTGCAGATGACACAGCCATCATGGGGTGTATCTGGGATAATCAGGAAGAGGAGTACAGAAGTCTGGTGAGGAACTTCCTCACATGGAGTCACACAAACCAACTGAGCTGTAGTGCCTCTTCACTTCACTGTGCAATACTTTTAGTGCAATACTTTTAGTGCAATACTTTTTGTGCAATACTTTTTGTGCAATACTTTTTGTTAATAGTCAGCGGTGCAATAGACTTCAATACTTGAAATGTGCACTTCCCTTGTATTCTTATTTCTATTTATTCTATTTATCCCTTTCGTATATTTTATTTATATATGTCTCTGTATTTATATATGTGTATATATATATATAATATTCTGCTCACGTTCTGTAACTCCTGTCGGTGCTGTGCTATTGGAAACCCAATTTCCCAGAGGAACCCACCCGAGAGATTAATAAAGTTTTATCTTATCTTAGTTGAAATTTATTACTTGCAAATTTCCACAACCCTCTATCCATAACACGCTCTAGGCATGCGTATACATAGAACCTCCGCTACCGTTGTGTATATTTTATTATCTTATTTGTTTTGTATTTCTTGACTTTATATTCTAGTATTCTTTTGCTATCTATACCTGAGCTGCGGTAACGAGCAATTTTTCCCACCGTGAGATCAATAAAGTCTTGTGTTTCTTATGTTATCGTATCTTATATATATATATGCACACACAGACACACAACTACTGAGAAAACAGCATGATCGTTAACTGCAGGTAGATGAAAAATGACCTTTGCACCATGTTGGTTCCATGTCACAATGAAAAGCTTTCTTGGTTTGAAAATGACCTTTGTTATTTTGCAGAACTACATAAGGGCAACACTATGTTCTTATACTAGTGTAATTTAATCTACAGCAATGGGTATGCAAAGCACTCCTTATAATAAAGGTTAGGGCATGCATTAATCCTTAACAAACAATCAAATAAAATAAATACTGTTGAACAAATCTCATCAACGCTTGATTTTAACCACAAGCAATCTTTATTAGTATTAAAGGCAAACAATATTGTTTGCCTTTAATACATCGATATTTTAGTAATTTAGGGTAAATTTGTAGTTTATCATTAACAGGAACACAGTGGAAAGAAACTAACATTCGGATTGTCTATATTCAAAGGAACTACTTCCGCCTTTCATAGTCATGTGCGAAATACGGCTGTATAAATGTCTTGCTGCCCCTTGGCGTGCGCACTCACAACAATGGCCGATCGTAACTGGAGTCATGTGTGAATGTATTTTACCTCCACAAACAGCTGAGACGTGGTTTGCGATACATGTGGCAAAAAAGTGAGGTGTTGTGGCCATACTTGCCAACCTTGAGACCTCAGAATTAGGGAGGCATTCAAAAGGGCTGTTGGGGGGGGGGGGGGGGGGGGGGGGGGGTGATAAATACATTTTACAGGGTTTATTTATTGGGTAAAATACGTTAAATGTCACCGTTATTATCGGCCGGTCCCGAAACAGCGGGGGTGTCCAAATTCAGAGGCTGCTTCCACCTGAGGACCCGGCCTTCGTGGTCTAAAGAAAACCGGGTAGTACGTCGTGAGCTCCCTCAGTGGAGTGAAACTGCCGTCTGCTCCTTGCTATCCAAAATATAACCGGGCGCTGACGTAAACTCTTCTGTTTAATCAGTTTTCTGTTTAACGTTTATTCAGCTGTGTGAAAACCCCGGAGGAACCCTCCCGAGGGATTAATAAAGTTTAATTTAATCTAATCTAATCTAATCTAATCTAATCTAATCTAATCTAATCTAATCTAATAACTTTAATCTCAGCCAAACCGATTTACTCACGAACAAATAAAACACTGAAAAAGCCAAACAATAGCATTTTTAAGTTATCAAAGTGACTTATATATCATGTTTAACCCGAGTAGTGAAAGACCGCAGGGGTTTGAAGACGATGTGTCGGTCGGCTCAGATATTTGAAGTTTACACAGCTACAGTCTCACCTGAAAATATGTTAAAAGTTTTTTTGCGACCCAGAAAGAGAAATAAGAGTAATATTAAAACTAAGGTGCTGCCGCCACTGGAATTGGCTGAGCCATGCTATGAATTCTGCAATATGGTTTTTCAATTTTGTATTGTATTGTATTTTTCATTTCTATATGACGAATCCTGCATTATTAAGTGATAAGAACAAGTAATCTGATGTCCTGTAATCATTATGACGCTATAATTTGAGATACAATTAATAAAATAAGTTTTTGTACAAAGTATCGGTATCGGATCAGTATCATCGATACCACCCTGGATATTACTTGGTATCGGATCGGAAAGGAAATCAGTGGTATCACACATCACTATTTAGGACTCATTTTTCCAAAAGATTGAATGTTGACTTAAAAAAAATAGAAACATATCTTTTCATTTAACTAAGTGTAGTATTGCCAATTATCTATTATACTTGCAAATCTGGATCTGGGGTATTTACATCTAATCTATAAATGTATTTCCCCCCATTTGCAGCAAATTACTAAGAATATTTTGATAGGAAAATGCAAATTACTTAAAAGTACTCACCACTGTTACTCCATGCAGTTCAGCTGTGTCCAGTCACTGAAGGAGGAATGCACTGTCTGCCTTCTTAAGTCCTCTGCAGCTGCAAGCACGTGTGTAAGTGTGTGTGACGCCTGAACACATCACAAGAAGCTCCATGCACGTTTGTGCTCAGGTGTGTGTGTGTGTACATGTGTCCATGGATGTGTGGTTATAAATGTTTGCATTTGTGTGTGTGCTTATGAGAGATGGAGTCAAACTGATGGGCAGTGTGGAATTTGGTATTTGTTAATGTGACTTTCAATTTCTCAGTTAATAATCACAGCTACGAAATCACATAGCATACTTCTGGTCTTTAGTAACCTGCAATTATTGTGCAATACATTAATTTGCATGAAGTTAATATTGAGTAAGTGAGTGAATGAGCTTCAGAGTTACTGCTGTGGAAATCTAGAGACTAAATAAGATGAGCAGCTGTGCTAAACAGCACAATTTGGATACAATAACTAAATTTACTGACTTTTACACTAGTATATGCCAATTCTACAATATTTAAATATGATATATATATTTCATATATGGGTAGGGGTGGGTTTTGATAATCGATTTATTGCTTAAAATCCATTCTGGCTTCGATAACGTGATATCCATTCATTAAAATCCTGAATCAATTTTTTAATATAAATTTATTTTGCCCGAAATGCCACAATCTTAGGTGAAACCTCACAAAATTTCAACAACCACCAAACAGCTAAAACAGTGAATGAGAGCAGGAACACGGATTCTGCACATAAATGTAAACACAAAGCGCGGACCCGCTGACGGATCAGAATCAGTGAGATGTGGCTTTCTCACCCGATGGCACAGACACGGTCGGGGCTGAAAGCTGACAGCTCGCTGATTCTGATGTTTTGGCGGATCCGCGCTTTGTGTTTACGCAATTTTTGCGCTGATTCTAAAGCTGATAATTTTATCTCTCTCCAAACAATATTGACCAAACCAGCAGCAAAAGAAGATCCAAACTACGCTTTACATAAACACTGTCATGGACTCCCTCTGACTTTTACTGTTTTGCTTCCAACACGATAAAATCACACGTCATGCACAGCTCTCTCCCTCTTGCTCTCTCTGTACTTCAAGAACAGTTTCCCGTCTGAAAATCTGTTTTATTCGCTTGCTTGTTACGCACAAGTCTACCGTTGTTTACAGCACTGTCGGACACTGTTTTTTCCTTTTACTTACTTCTGAAAAGAAAACATAATTTCTGCTGTTCAATGGGCTACTGAACAAATTGAAACTTTTTAAAATTATGCAAAATGCAAAATGCTTAGCCGTGTCTCTACTAAAACCGCTGTAACTTCATAGGTAATGTTCATATGTTGATTAATGGTTTTCTTTCGTTTTTGATATACTTTTTATAAAATCCCAGGCCAGGAAAATCACCTTCATGTTTTTCTGTGTTTTATCTTCAGCTACTTTGACACAAAGGCGTCTGCTGTGATGCTTACACGTTTGATAAAGTCTTGCGAGTGACAGACGATACTCAGCCCTATATATGGGACATTCCTTTTACATGAACATACATGTAGAGCAGGGGTAGGCAACCTTTGTGATGACAAGTGCCATCTAAAATTTCCTCAGAAGTCAATGTGCCATATAATTGCATTAGCAATAAATTTAGTAATGCTCTATATTAACAGTTGCTGCACTGAGCGGAGAGCTCCTGAAGCATTTGAAGTGTCGGAATGTGGAAATTTCAATATCACTTGAAAAAACTGACAGCTAGCAACGTCCCTCTCACCAGTAGGCTAAGGGATTTTTAGCCAATTACAAGCTGAATCTGGTAGTTGGGGGTGTTAGCTAAGATACTGTCATTAAGAAGCGGTACAACAAATGTGTCTATGTGAGCTAATTTGCGATGTGCACCGCTGGCCCGGCCATTAATTTTTTTATTGCACCCTCTCAGATTAATTCACTGCGTGTCGTGCCCAGGGCTGGAGTGGGACAAAAAATCGGCACGGGCATTTTGACTAGAGACCGGCCCACCAGGTATTATAGGAAAAGCCATAAAGCCTTTGAATGAAAACAAACACTGTTTTGACAGTGATGTACACAGTCTTGTTGGTATATGTATGATTTCTATACGTTGTACATCAGATAAAAAGTTTGGTTGTAAGATTCAGATAATTATTTAATAAAAGCTAGACATTTTAAATGAGAATAAGAAAGAAAAGTATTTCTTTTGCCCCCCTTTCCCTGTTAATGCCCTACCTGGCCTCCTGGCAAAACTTTGCTAGAGCTGCCCCTGCACAGTTACCAGCTGTCAGCTACTTAGAAAAGGATCCTGGTGTCATTTGTCTCTCAGAAACAGCTCATAACTTTCCTTCAACTCATTCATGTCACCTAAAAGGTAAACCTGTTTCTCCATCACCTGTTCGGCTCTGATGATTCATCTTCATGTTTCGCTCTCACCAGATATCCAAACCGATACCATGACCAGCAGCTTTTACAGCTGTGGCTCCAGCAAATATCAAAGAGGGAGGGTTCCTGGGGCATGGAGAGTTCAGGGGGGTGACGCAGCAGATTTCTGTTGAGTCAGTGCTGAGATCGCTTCTCTTTCTCGATGACGCACGTAGGACTCATTTTCTTCACTCCTCCTCCGATGACACAGGCCCCGCTGTCTGAAGGTACAGGCCCAAATCTCTTAAGGAGCCCTGGCGGCACTTTCTCTGTTTCCAGCTTAAGTATGACATAATCTGATTCTTGGTCTTCAAAGTTAAAGACCATGGTAACGTTTACAAATTCATGCCAGTTAGGTGTGTTTGATTTAACCCAGTAGTCGAATAAGTGGGCGTAGGTCAAGATAAAGTTGTCAAATAGCACAAAGCCTGTGCCTTGCTTTATGAAGGAACCAGTTATGAGACAAACTGACTCGCTCAGTTCAAGCAGCAACATAACACTGCGAATTTCGGTAAAAGACTGTCGGCTCTTTCCAAAGGTCTCCTTCCTGTATTTCAGTGCTTCCAGAAAATAATTTTTAGGGAATCTACTCTCCATCCATCGTTTCAGACGCGGATACTGCTGACAAAGTAGATCGTAAACCTCCTTACGGTCAATGCTGCTGCCCGTTTCTTTGATTGCCATTTTTAGACTCAATCCGTTCTGCCGTGCTACATCTAAGACTGATGTCATTCCACTGCTGCGCTTTGCATTATTTGATGCGTGTGGAGGTTTCTACTGCCCTGGGATGGCTACATCTTTTATTTCCGTATCTGCTCCCTGTGGAAAACATATCTGGAATTTCTTATTGTCCTGACAATCTATTATGTCTGTGCACTCAGTCTTACGTTCGTTAACCAGCTCAAAGTAGCCCAGGTCATCGGTGAAGCGTCTGTCTCTTTTCAGAGCCTCGGCCGCAGTTATTCCCTTCTCCCCGTAAACACAAAGATACTTGAACTGTTTTAAAGCTTCATTTTTTAAAAAACTTTTCTCTTTTTTATGTCATTTAGTCCTCCCTTTGTACCGATGTAAAAGACAGAATAGCAATCTCTCGCCTTAACCATCTTCTTATATTTAATGAAAGGCCTCCGTGCAAGCTTGAACATGTTGCGTGTGCCGTCTGAACTGGATTTCAGTCTGAACTGATGTCCGTGTTGGTCCTGCAGAGAATCAGAGTTGGAAAAGTTGTTACTGTAGTAAAAAACAAAATGTATTGCATTTTGTTCATAATCTCTTTAAAGTCATGATCGTTTTTTTTATCGCTTTCACCGGAGTGGGTAAATGAATCTGCAAAGTTAAAAAAACTGATTTACATTTATTGTTTATTACTTTTATTGGACATCATCCGATCTCATTTATACACATTCAAGATATAAAGTGGAAAATATCCTTTTGTTTGCATTTGGAGACTCGGCATTTGAACCATCCCAAATATCTGGACCAGGGAACTCCTCAAACTGGTAAAAAGGTCAAGGACACAGTTACACGATTGCTAAACTAACCTGTTTTTGGATAAAAGAAAACCATATAAGCATGAGCCCTGGAATCTCGGTTTTTAAAAAAAGAAGCACTACCCAATACTTTTCTTCTGTTTAGTATACAGGAGTTGCTGCTCACACCCTGAGTTACACTGATGAGTCTGTCAGATGTCCCAAATGGGATGTCTGGCCGCACGCATACTCACGCCGGACACCTCCTGACCTTATTTCCACGAGCCTTCAACTCAGCTGCAAAGTGCTTACGGGGTCATTTTCCTTTTCATTAGAATTATCTGCCGTCATTCAGACATAAGTTGAGCAATGGTTTAACCAATTTTCCCTCAAAGGGATTAAACAGAACATAGGATGTAAGTTAAGGAAATATAAGTTTGACTATGGAGCACATCTCCTTCAGCGTTCACAATAATGGATTGCATTTCTCTCAGTCAACTGACTGTTTAGGGGGGAAAGCAGCTAATAGTGGGCTCTGTGTTTGCGGTTATTGTTTTTTTAATCACACTAGGAGTGAACAAAAGCAGAAAAAAAACCTATAAAGATGCAGACTGTGAAAGTCTGGTTTATACCATAATTTTTTTCACGAAGTCTATAACACTGTGCGGACTATTGGTAATACAAATATTGTAATTGGGGGAGATTTTAACCGGGTCAGGGATGTATTTTTGGATAAATCCTCCCGTCCTGGACTAAGTAAGGACCCTGTAAATGCTGCGGTGGACGTGATGTCAGAGGAACTGAGCCTGGTAGATATATGGAGACTTCTTCATCCTCAAGAAAGAGACTATACTTTCTTTTTGCATCCTCACTCAACCTACTCTAGGATAGATTACTTCTTGGTGTCTCGCTCTCTGGTGAGTCAAGCTATTGGGTCCTCTATTGGTAATATTGCTGTAACGGATCATGCTCCCATCGACCTTGTTCTTTCTGGTAATGATAATATCAAACCGTCACCTAGGTGGCGTCTGAATAACTCATTATTGAAGAATAAGGGTCACTGTGAATTGTGGCGGAGGCGTGGCCCCGGGCGCAGCTGCAGGGGAGGAGTGGAGCGGAAGGCTCAACGGGGCGGCGCCGCGAGGCTGGTAAGAACAGCTGATATTGTTTATGGACTAATGATGGTCTCCTCCGCTGTGTTTATAGTGAGACGAGGAGGAGCGGCCAAGGGAGATCAGCTGGGCTCGAGCTGTCAGACGGTGCGACTGAGTCAGCTGTCAAAATACAAATATATCAATAAACGTGGAAGTTGGCTATACCTGCCTGTGTGTGCGTGTGTCTGTGCTGGGTGTACTCTACATGAATGTATAAGGGAAATGATGAAGGAGTTTTGGTTGCACAATGAGGGCTCTATTGACGATGTTGGAATGACCTGGGATGCTTTCAAGGCCTACCTGAGGGAGCGTCTTATCCAGTATGGCTCCTTGATTAAAAAAGCTGAGAGGGACAAGCTGATGAAGCTGGAACAGGATATCAAGGAGCTCGAAAAACAGCACATGCTGCACCCAGAGAGGGAAGTGTGGAACAAATTAATTAAATTTACATTTGAGATGAATAGTATACTGCAGAAAAAAGCAGAATATGCAATGTTTGGCCTAAATCAAAAGTATTTTTAACAAGGGGAGAGAACAGGTAAAATGTTCACACAGTGTTAAGCAGGTAAAATCTAGCAACCTTATAACATCTATTTTTGTTCCTAGTAATAATAATAAGTTGACCACCAGTAAAAAAGAAATTAATGATGCTTTTACTAAATTCTATCAGGAGCTTTACACCTCCAATGGATTGGTGGAGGAACAGAGGCTGTCAGATTTCTTTTCTTCTATTCCCAGCCTGTCCGAAGACCAAAGAACTGTATTTGAAGGTAAGATCACACTAATTGAAGTTAAGCAGGCAATTGGTAGTCTTAGATTGGGCAAATCTCCAGGCAACGATGGATTTCCATCAGATTTTTATGAGGTGTTTGTGGGCGAATTAGCTCCAAGACTACTGTCGGTATATCAAGATGCGTTTCAAAGGGGGAGATTACCACTTGTATGCGATCGGCAGTGATCACGTTATTACATAAAAAAGGGAAAGACCTACAGCATTGTGGGAATTACCACCCAATTTCATTAATTAATGTGGACGAAAAGATTATTTCCAAGATACTAGCCTTTAGGCTTGAGAAGGTCCTTCCTTGTTTGGTGCATAGGGATCAGGTCGGTTTTGTGAAAAACAGAAGCTTTGCAGATAACTTACGTAGGTTATTGCATATATTCTGGAAGAGCAGGAATAATTTAGATCCTGTCGTCGCCTTCTCCTTAGATGCAGCGAAGGCCTTCGATAAAGTTGAGTATCCCTTTCTGTTTTATACGCTGAAGAGATTTGGTTTTGGTCCCATTTTCAGGCAGTGGATTCAGGTGGTATACACAGATCCAATGGCTACAGTTACTACCAATGGGATAATGTCACCCTCCTTTTTGTTAAGTCGGGGCACTAGACAAGGTTCACCCTTATCACCTCTCATTTTCGCCCTGTTTTTGGAGCCTTTGGCTATTGCACTACGTGAATGTAAGAAAATCAGAGGGGTGGATATGGGTCAAGAAGAACATAAAACTTTTTTGTATGCAGATGACATTTTATTGATTTCAAGTAACCCAGAACAGGCCGTTCCTGCAATTTCCTCAATTACTGATTCCTTTTCTGTAATCTCTGGCTACACCATAAATTGGTCTAAATCGGAAGTTATGCCCATTTCTAAATTGTGTCCTCCAGTCATTAGGAGCTCATGGCAGCTCAAGTGGATGCCCGAGGGTTTAACCCCTGGTCTAGATAACATAATGCAAGTAAATATCTCCCCAGTGATTCAAAACATTCGTCCGCTGTTGCAGAATTGGGTTAAAATAAATCTGTCCCTTTTGGGCGGAATTAATTTGGTGAAGATGATTATTGCTCCTAAACTTCAGTACTTTCTTCAAGTTACCTATAGCAGTCCCATATAATTTGCTAAAGCTTTATAATACATGTGTGTAGGGTTTTGTGTGGGCAGGCCAAAAGCCATCTTTTAATGGGTCCAAACTATATGCTGCTAAAGATAGTGACGGGTTGGCAATGCCCAAGATGGTCTGGTATCACTATGCTTTCTCCCTCTCTCAGTTAGTTAAGATACATAATTCCCTTACGGAGACGCCATCATGGGTTGCGTTTGAGGAAAGTCTTGTGGCTCCCTCATCTTTAGAGGCCTTCCTCACTCAGAGGTGAAGACCAGTACCATCTAAAAATCCAGTATTGGCTTTCATACAAGAGACCTGGTTTAGAGCTCACCAATTTACCAACATTAGCCCCTATCTTACCTCTAGAGCCTCTATCTGGTATAATAAGAAAATATTAATTGGTAAGAAACCGGTCAGGTGGGAGGCTTGGGCTAGGGCAGGTATCAATCGGGTGGGGGATTTATTTGGGCAGACTGGCATGAAATCGTTTGCAGAAATCAGACGAGAATTTAATCTGGATCCAAGGGAAATTTGGAGGTTTTTTCAACTTAGATACTGTATTAAAACCATTTTGAATAATAACCCAGACCCTCCATCTAGTATTCAGGAGATGTTTGCAGCTACTGGCATTAATAGAATCAGGGCATCCAAATTCTACAGGATCTTCAGAGAGGCGCACTCTCCCAATTTGGGGGGGCTGAGGCAGTGCTGGGAGAAGGATCTGGGAATTCAGATTTTAGAGGACAGTTGGAAGAAGCTGGTTTCATCATGGTATGTTTGCTCACCTGAAACACAGTCTCAACTTATCCAGTACAAGTTGCTTCACAGAAATTACTGGACTCCCAGTAAATTAGTCAGGCTGAAGCTTGTGGATAATGACACCTGTTGGAAATGTCATGAGGAAGCCGGGACCCTAGTTCATATGTTGTACACATGCCGGAAAAATGATTATTTGTGGGACGGGATCATTAACTTGGTGAATGATATTTTTAAACTTAATCGTTCGAAGTCTCCAGCTGTGTGTGTCCTGGGTCTGTTACCTGACAACAGTATCCTCTCCAGAAGACAGAGACTATGGATGCGTCTGGCTTTCATAACAGGATGCAGGATAATACTGAGGCACTGGAAGTCATCCAGCCCCTGTTCTCTCAGGGAATGGACTGAACAAATGTCTAAGATGGCATTATATGAACGGGTTGTGTAAAGAATTAAAGGGAGAGAAGATATTTTTGAGCAGGTCTGGGGTTTTTAGGCACCTGGGTGTTTTGCCCCTTTTGCTTTTGTTTTTGCTGGTGTTTTTTTGTTTGTTTGTTTGTTGGTCTTCCTTTTGGATTTCTTTAGTTATTGTTAGCCCTTATTTGTCGGTTGTTGTTAAGAAACGGACAGAGAACTGACAATATGATTATTCCTTGTTGTATATCTGTTAATGTTTCTGTCCATCCAAAACATGAATAAAAAAAAAAAGGAAAGACATCCGGTGTAAAAATCTGCCAAATCAAACATGTGGAGCTACCTGCTGTGGTGACCCTTGGTGAATATGGAACAGCTGAAAGAAGTTTATTTTTTCTTTCATCTATCTTTTTATCAAGCTTTGTTCCTCCATCATGGGTTAATATTGCCCAAACTGTGGGCACAAGGAACAATGCACACAATTAAGCACCTAATATGTAGTAACTGCCCTGCAGTAGTATTCTTAAAATAAAGGAGTCGAAGATGTTGTTATTGTAAATGAATCGAAGGGAAATATGGGAGTCACTGTATATTTCTATACAGCAATATTTGTTTACATCTATGCAAGATAAAGGGATGAAATTGACCATCCACTACCTGAATAACAAATCACACACATTTTTATCTATCTGTCAGCAGCGTGCACCTGACAATAACATGCATGCTTTTTGATATGGAAGGTAACTTTGTATTGTGGATGAATGCACCTTGCTTTAAAACCCAGCACATTTATATATTTATTTATCTGAAATTAAACTTATGATATTGTTCCTAATTACAGTAAACCTGGCTTCAGTCCATCAAATGATGCAATGTAACATTTATACTGTAAACATCACCATTTGGGGATGTCTAAAACGTAAACAGTATATGCCAACATATTTAATACAGATGTATTTTTCATTTTACTAGTGATGGGATTATTATGTAACTAGATTATTTTAAATAAAATTGCTTTGAAGTATGTATAGGCGTGTATATATCTACATTCATGCACCAGCTTTTTTTTGTGTGCTAGTTTTCACCGAGACATGGCTTAATGACAACATTCCGGACTCGGCCATACAACTGGAGCAGCTAGCATGCTACAGAGCCGACAGGGCTCTCGTAGACGGAGGTAAGACCCGAGGTGGCGGGGTCTGTGTTTACATCCGTGACGAGTGGTGTCGGGATGCCACTGTAGTACGCAAACACTGCTCATCACTGGCGGAGTTCATGATCGTGAAGTGTCGCCCTTTCTATTTGCCCAGGGAGGTAAGTTCGATCTTGTTGGTCGCTACCTATATACCTCCATCTAGCAACAACAGCGATAGAACGAACTGTATCAGGCCATCAGTGAGCAACAAACAGCACACCCAGACGGTTTCATCATCCTCGCAGGAGACTTTAATCATGCTGATCTTAAAACTGTTCTCCCAAAGTTTCATCAGCATGTACATTTTCCAACAAGGGGAGACAACATATTGGACTTGGTCTACACACAGGAAAAAGGAGCATACAAAGCCATCCCCCTCCCCCACATCGGCACCTCTGATCACCTCACTGTTATGCTAATGCCAGCATACAGACAGAGAGTGAAGGTCATCAAACCTGTTATGAAAGAGGTAAGAGTGTGGCCACAGGAGGCCACCTCTGCTCTTCAAGACTGCTTTGGGTCAACTGATTGGGACATATTCAAGGAAGCAGCCACCTACAATAACATCATAGACATCGAGGAGTACACAGACACGGTGAGCTCATACATCACCAAATGCATTGATGATGTAACACAGGTGAAAAGTATCACAACTCGAGCCAACCAGAAGCCATGGCTAACAGGAGATGTCCACAGGCTGCTGAAGGCCAGAGACAAGGCCTTCAGAGCTGGGGATGAAATAGGCCTGAGAACAGCGAGAGCCAACCTGTCCCGTGGCATCAGGAAAGCGAAACAGGACTACACACACAAGATAACCTCCCACTTCAATGATAGCAAGGATGCAAGAAGCCTATGGCAAGGCATCCAGGCTATTACAGACTACAAGCCTGTAGCGCGTAGCTGTGAGAGCGACACCACTCTGCTCAACAACCTGAACAGCTTCTTTGCACGATTTGAAGCACAGAACAACACACGCCCACAGAAAACACCACCACCTCCACACGACCAGCCTCTGTGCCTGTCTGCTGCCAGCGTGAAGAGGACACTCATCACCATCAACGCCCGGAAAGCAGCGGGTCCAGATAACATCCCTGGTAGTGTGCTGAAAGACTGCGCAGAGGAGCTGAAGAATGTCTTCACAGACATCTTTAACACCTCCCTGAGGCAAGCCACTGTCCCATCATGCTTCAAGACTGCCACCATCATACCTGTGCCAAAGAAACCATCCCCAGCCTGTTTCAATGACTACCGCCCCGTGGCACTGACACCCATTATTATGAAGTGCTTTGAACGACTAGTCATGTCACACATCAAATCCACCCTACCTCCCACCCTGGACCCACACCAGTTCGCATACAGAGCGAAACGATCCACAGAGGATGCAATCTGCTCTGCCCTCCACCCAGCCCTAACTCATCTGGACAAGAAAGACTCATATGTGAGAATGCTGTTCATAGACTTTAGCTCAGCATTCAACACCATAATACCACAACAACTCATCTGTAAACTGGACAGACTGGGCCTCAGCACCTCCCTCTGCAACTGGCTGCTGGATTTCCTCAGCCAGAGGCCTCAAGCGGTGCGTGTGGGCAACAAGGTCTCAAACAGCATCACCCTGAGCACGGGGGCTCCACAAGGCTGTGTGCTCAGTCCTCTGCTCTTCACCCTGTTGACACATGACTGCACACCAACCTACAGCTCCAACCACCTTGTGAAGTTTGCGGACGACACAACGCTGGTGGGGCTCATCACCAAGGGCGATGAGACCCACTACAGGAAAGAGGTTGAGCTCCTGACCACGTGGTGCAGAGACAACAACCTCCTGCTAAATGTCAGTAAGACCAAGGAGATTATTGTCAACTTCCAGAGAGGCCACACCTGTCACCCCCCATTGACCATCGACGGCGCTGCGGTGGAGAGGGTGAGCAGCACCAAGTTCCTGGGGGTGCACATCAGTGAGGACCTCTCTTGGACCACCAACACAGCATCACTGGCCAAGAAAGCACAACAGCGCCTCTACTTCCTGCGCAAACTCAAGCGGGCAAGTGCTCCACCACCCATCCTGACTACATTCTACAGAGGAACTATTGAAAGTATCCTCTCCAGCTGCATCACTGTGTGGGGCGGTAGCTGCACTGACTATAACAGAAAAGCTCTACAACGCATTGTGAGAACAGCTGAGAGGATAGTTGGTGTACCACTCCCCTCCCTGCAAGACATTTACACCACTCGCCTCACCCGCAAAGCCATCACAATTGTCAACGATGCAACCCACCCCGCGCACTGTCTGTTCAGCCTCCTGCCCTCTGGAAAGAGATACAGAAGTCTCCGCTCCCGCACTACCAGGCTCACCAACAGCTTCATCCACCAGGCTGTGAGACTGCTGAACTCTCTTCCCTCCCGGCTCCCAGCCAGCAGAATCACCAGATTGGCAGAAGTATAGTAGACAGATTGGACTCTACCCCCCCACACTCTCCAACAAGGAAACACTCTCTGAACCAAGAACTGAAAACATTCCTGACTTGCATTGCAATTGCACACACCTGCTGCTATATATATTTTTTTAGTATTCTTTTAGCACTATTTATATTATTATATTACTATTTATTATCTTATTGTTAGGGCTGTTTTTGTTTTTGTTGTGCATCTGCACCTTATTGTTGTCAATGCCTACGCATGGGACAGTGTGAAACGTAATTTCAATTCCTTTGTATGGCAAGTACATTTGAAGAAATTGATAAATAAAAGTATTCTATTCTATTCTTTTGTATGGTGTTAAGGGTGCATAAATGCTACAAATGGATCATTTCAGCCAGTTGGTATTTTGTTTGTGAAGGAGGAAACATCATATGCTGCTTAACTGTGTTTGAGTACCTGGTTTCAAAAAACAGACAGAGATGGTTGTGCATTAGAAAAAAATATATACTGTCTGCATTAATGGTAATACAACAGACAATAGTGAAATGTGATCATCAAATGTGTTACTAGGGTGTAGCCTTAAAACCAGCAGTTAATTTGTTCTGCTGTGAAAGCTGATCTTAAATAAAGGTATGAATGTTGAAATGTTGTCTGAATAAGTGTCTGCAACACCTTTATCCTAGAAAGAAGACTACCTAATAGGATAAACACACAATTATGAATGTACTTGAATGTCTGGGAATGCACTAACTGTGCTTGAGATCCTGTTTAACTTAGAATAGGATGAAGACCTGGGGCTTCAGGATCTACAATATTGGATTTTTTCCACATTGTCCTGACTGGACTGACTGAGTATCAGGGGGATACTGATATGATTAGTTCTGCAACTACAAATATGTTTGGTTAGTAGTCTGTAAAGAAAGACTGATGAACCTGGCCAGGATTTACCCCCATCACCTTGTAAAATCTGTGCCAAATGATTTATGTCATCATGATCTTTTGGGAAATACTAAATCAAATGCTTTAATGACATAAAAGGAATAAACTGAAAGGTTCAGAAAAAACAACATTTTTACTGTTTAATATCTGGACTGCACTTAATCTATGGCTGAGATGTTAGAGCTAACCTTACAAAGCAGTCACCATGTTTACACATGTTTTTGAGATGTTAACCTTTTACTGCTAAAACTATCTAGTCAAAATAATAATGTCACATTTTTATTCACTTGTCTTGATTAGTCTTTGCTCCTTGATATGTGTTTTAAACACTCATTCCAGTACTTGATGTCCTCTATCAGTTTTCACATATACTTCTTGTGCAGTTTCTGATCCTGGCCCACAGAGCAGTTAAAACACAGAATACCAGAATATTATTTCCATTTAGCATAAAGACTTAATGAACGCTCACTAATTAACAGTTTTACGGAGAGTTGTGTGCTCAATTGTGTCTTGTCTAGGGACAGAAATGAAAAAAATAAAATAAAATTTAATGATCATGGAGTGTACTACGTCTCTGCCGAACCCTAATTCCCTCCTGGACTTGTTCCCCACATCTTTTGGACTGGGTGAACTCTCTGTTGCCCAGTCTAACTTCACACAGAAGATCATTTTCTTCAGACTCCAGCATTTCTCTTCAACTTTAAAGCATTAAAAAAAAGATCAGTGTTATCTGTTGGATGTTTGATTTGTTGTCTCTGTCCATCCAAAATAATCAGACTTCTCTACAAAACTCACCCAGTGAAATAATGAAAATGTAATTTTATGGGTGTCATAGATTGATCCATCAGTGAGTCTGTCGTGTAAAAGGATGTATGGCAGTTGTGGAATTAAAAGAAAATATATCGTTGCAACATGGCTTGCATTTAGCATTTATTTTATTGTGTTTAATAAAATCATTGTTTGACTGAACTAATCTGGGACAGTGTTGGTTTGTTCTTATCCTCAATATTAAAGAATCAGGACACAGTGTATTGTAGAATGAAAAAGAAACTTAGAGATCATGCTGTAACAAGCAAACTCCCCTCAGAGAGACAGAGATGCAGGAACGGGGAGTTTTATAAAAGAGCTGAGCACACCGGACTGAAAACGCTCCACTTTAAACCATCATCAGTATCAACTTTCTTAATGTTTTTATTGTGTTTGTTAATGTTCAGTGAGGTTACAGAATGTGGCATTTGAAACCAACTGCTACTTAAAAAATGTTGCTCCCTTCTGTAGGGCTAGCTTGGTGCTGATACCTGCACTTGCTCTGGTGACACTTTAGCCTTATAGTATAAAAGCTATAAAGGATACTGTTTTGAACATTCAAGCAGGAGAAAGTAAAAATATTTGTATAAAAATGTAGGGAGTAAAAGCCAATGAAGGTAATACTGGACTTTATAGACTCATTCTTTCAGCCATGCTGGCATTGTTGTGGATATTAATGCTAGTCTGTCAGTCCGTTAATAAAGTGCTTTGGATTGTTATTTTGTCATGACTTGGCTGTTCCAGCCATTCCTCTCTTGCTTCCTGGCAGTGTGTGACAAGAGTCTTCATTTCCTCAAATCCTGCTGGGAATTTAGGGACCAGGCTGTTACATCAGCCTACATTATTGTACCTAGTTATGCAATCAGTCCTCTCTTTATCCTACTTCTCTGTGGATTCCTGTTAAGAAGATTAAACTCTTACTTGACGTAACTTACCTGCCTAACTACTCTTGATAGCACACACTAGAAGAACTTACCTCTACACTAACAGTAAACACCACCTGGTCAGTATGAATGCTGCATGCATCAGAGCTTAACACCCATGAATCACCTTTTTTCCAGAAATGATGACAAACCAAGCAATGGCTCAATGGCTTCAGTTTACTGGAGCTGAGGTTTGAAAGGGTTTTATGTTGGATTTATCAGTCTTAACAAAGGTGTTTTATTTAATTTAAATGTTAACTGTAACCTGAAAATTGACAGCTATAGAAAAAAAAGAATACTAAATGTGTCAGAATAAAAAGTTTCACAGAACAAGAAATTACAAGTATTGCCTAAAGTGCTAAAATGTTTGCTGTTGTGAGCAGATGGTTTTCTCAGAGCTTTAACAGGAAACTGCTCAGAAACCCAAGAGCTGAACAAGGAAACCACAGTTTTCAGCTGTTTCTCTTTTCCTGTAATGTTAGATCAGTCGATTTTCTTCTGTTGTCGATCTGGAGGGCCCACAACCCCTGTACAGGAAATTTCTTTTGATTATTAAAAAGTCTGAGTCTTCTGTGCTCAACCATTACAACATTTAACATGATTTCTGTTGTTCAAAAGTATAACAGGGATCAGAGACATAGTTCTTATCTCCTTGGTCCGAGACAAGAATATAAAAGGCTAATGATGGATCACATTTACATACACAAAATCTTGAAATTTCCACTACTCGGGATGAGCAGTTTTAAAGTCCGTCGATGAGACAATGCCTCTGTCAGTGCGCCCCAGGGTGGCTGTGGCTACAATGTAGCTTGTCATCACCAGTGTGTGAATGTGTGTGTGAATGGGTGGATGACTGGATATGTAAAGCGCTTTGGGGACCTTAGGAACTAGTAAAGCACTATATAAATACAGGCCATTTACAATGGTTATACTTACACAAAGAGGCCTGTGGATTTTGGAAGAAGTAATCAAATATTTGCAATTCTGCTAAACTTTTCCTGCTGGTTGTGGTTTGAAAGAGGAACATGGGTCCATTATAATACAATAATATAGGCTTATGACTGAAGGAAAATAAATTTGGTCAACATCCTCTAGGAAGCATAAATGTGTTCAGTATATTTTATTGCATTCTGTATGTTTCATTTGCTGGTAACCAAGAGAAACAGCCACACCACTCAGGGGTAACCAAAATGTATTAAGTTCATCCAACGGTGATGGTGCATTACAAGGCGTTTTTTGAACACTATTGGAACCAATGATTATTAATTTAGACAGCTGGAATGAGAAATATGCTAATTCTCGTGTAATGTGCATCATAGGTCCTTGAAATGTTCCTTGAAAAGTGAATTCTAACGAGAAGTTGCACAAGTTCTGACATCAGTATTTCACTTTTGAAAGTTGTATGGGTTTGTATGTGTGGGGTGACAACAGCCTGGTGACAAACAGTTGATGAGTTTTCTGAAAATCAGGAAATCCTTTTAAACTTCCTGTCTCACACAGACAGACACGCAGCGCAAAAGTCAGAAAAGTAACTCTGTGTTTGTGGCTACAAAGTAACAAAATGAGGACTTCTGATGGTCGCATGTGACAATACACGACCCGACGAGTGATTGCACATATTCCTGTAAGTATAAAAGATATTTTTACATACTTCCTACTCAGAAACATCCACTTCCACTGTATATCGACAAGTATTATGTCACATTATGAAGAATGTGTTTGATCTATGGATTAATCTGTCTTTAGCTCTTTATAAATGGCTATTCAAAGAAGCTTTTACAGCATGTCCATATTGTGGGATATTTTTCTATAACAGTGACTCCTTCTTAAGTTGTTATGGTGATCTTTAAAAAAATAATAATAAAAAAACATTCTTAAAATTGATCCTAATATACGGTATTTGAAAGACATTGAAAGACAAAGTCAAATAAATGTACTTATTACATTGAAACGTAAGTCACATGTTCTCACATAGTGTTAATTTGGGCTACGGCAAAGCGTGGTAACCAGTTTCACTTGAGGACGGGAATCCCCGCAAAACTACAATTGACTTTTCAAAAGCTTTCTGAATGCTTTTATATGGATGTGAATACTGAATATGGGGTCTGTCCAGGTTTACATCATATTCGGTATATGATGTTTATCTAGAATGCAGGGTTATGCATATTACTGTATAGCATACGACTTCATCCTATACAAGCAGGAGCCTGCATTAAGGTTTACAAACACAAATTGACATTTAAGGACTTACCTTTAATTAATTTGAGTGCTACTGAAAGGAATAGTTATCCTGTTAATATTTGGTAAATGTTTCCTGTGAGCTCTCTGTCACAGATCAGTATTTGATCTCTTTTAACAAAAGTATTAAGCAAAAATTTAAATATGATCAAAAATATTAATTATATTAAAGAGCTTGGTGGAAAAACATAAAAAATAATGTTGGCTATTACCAATAATGTAAATCTATGACATAAACCTTACATTGGATGCTGGTCTAATTTATCTGTGTATATATAATCATGCAATATATTTGCATGTGGACAATATTTTTTCAGCTCCAAGATTATGTTATTTTCTCTTTTTATTTTATTATTCTCTTTTTCATCCTTGCAATTATTTCCCATACAGACATTTCTTGCAGCCCAGAGCAATATTTAAGTTTATTCCCAGTATTTTACAAAACATTAAACATTTTTTGTTATTTTTAAGAAACACCACAATAACAGGTTCTTGATCCTAACAGAATAGTACACTGTAATTTTATCAAGCATTGTTTACGTAGACCACCAGAGAGTTCACTGCTACAGTAAACTGCATAAACACTTCACTGAAATTGTCTTGTAAAAGCACTATTAGTGTTACAAGCTAAAAAGTTAATTTAAAAAAAGCATCCACTGATCTTGGTAAAGATAATATTAAGAAAAGAAAAGACAGCCAAAGGGTGCAGCACCTCAATAGTGATGCACATGATTCCACAATAAAGTAAGGTGCCATCATAAATCACTCTGCCCCAAGTGTGCACACTGGTTGACATAAGAACCAGTGTTAAAATCACTACTATAATACCATTAATCACCAATAGAAACAAAACAAGCAATGTATTAGAATTAGAAGGACAATTAAGATACTATTAGATAATAATTGGAGCTTAATTGGAATTCAAAAGAGAAAAAGACAGTTAGATTCACAGGTAACATAAGTATAACAAATATAAAAGTATGCTATGTCTTTTGTTGACACAGACCAGGTAGGTACAGGTCTGTTTTGTCAAAAGAAGACCTTTGACGTTAATGTATACATGGGTACTGCCTGATGCATGGCTTTTTGTTACCTCACAGTCTCCCACTAACACACCCATTATTCCTCAGCACTAATGAATCTATGAAGGACCTGACTAATCAAGAAAACTACTTAGGACTACACCCTCCTGTGACTTTTCTCCTAATTTATGTTGTTTAAGGTCACAAATTCCTATACAGTTAGCAAGAAAATCCAGTGGTAGTTATCTTTGTAAACAGTCTTTCCAACACATCCCAGTCAGCATTTATATACATACATTTGGGAAATAGGATATGAAACATTTCTTTGGTTTTTGTCCAAGATTTTAATTATTAAGCATTTGGGGCTTTTCCAGGCGTCTGACACCATGTCGTAATGCACCAAGGTACCTTAAAACCTGATTTGAGCCATGACACTGATTCTTATGACACGATGAGTCATAAGCCTATACTGTAAACACTACTGTGATACAATAACACCTTATAACAATAATCTAGGTTTTTTTTCCTGAGTCAATGGGGTTTTATAGAGCTGAATCACTCCCTTGTCATGTACGTGCTGTGCGAGCAGCCAGATTTGGAACCCACAATGCAGGACTTCAGAAACAGAAAAAAATCCCTCTGAACCTGAACCACACAGCATGTAGGTATGAGGGACGATGCAATAAAGGGAGATTGAGATAATATATACACACCGAGTAACAAGGGAAAAGGAAACACTGATTACAGGGGAGGGGACAAGAAAAGTTAAACTGAACGTAGCACGTATTTGACAAGGGGCTATAAAAATAACACACCAAACTAACAATGAGACGGAGACTGAGACATGCAACCTTGACACTGACCAAAGAGGAAAACAAATGTCTGACTAGGAACAGAAAGGGGAACGAAATATAGGGAGACACAACTGAACGAGAAACCTTGGTTAACTTAACAGAGGAGAACAGGAGGATGTGACAGGGGACATAGGGAGACAAACAGCGAACAAATCAGGGAAGATGAGACAGAGAGAGTAAAACTAGAGTTAGAGGACAGGAGGACAAAAGACCAGAGGAAATACCAGGTGACAGGCCAATAAATGAACCTAACAGGGAAACAGTAAAGCATATAAGATGCTGAAAGGTAAGGCTGATGCACATATGAGACAAAGGACAAAACATAGATGAGACAAGAACAGACAGGAAACCAAGAACAGACTAAATAAGAAGCTGGACCTGTGAAACAGTTCCTGACTCAATGACTCAGGAACATTACTAATCTAAAATGGATGAAGTCAAGCTTTGTGGACGTCACAAGAACAGAATAACCTTTTATTGTCACTGTACGTGTACAACAAAAAACAGTTGGAAAACAACTCAGTTATTCAGCATTAGTTATTTAACTCTCCATTTTTTTTACTTTTATGTCAACGCTTCAGCCAATCAAGTCAAAATTGAACCTTCCATGTCAGAACATAAAATGTTCAAGTTATTCCAAGGATTTCTGATTTTCAGTGTAAGTTAATATAAAAAAGGTCACCTGACTACTGACCTCTACATACATTTTCTGATGTTTATCTGTTGGCTTTATTTTCTGAAGTAACCATGGATCTCAGCGAGGAAGAGTCAACTCCTCTGGTGATCAGAGACCGCGGAGGCAGCCAGAGGTCCAGTTCAAGCACTGTTCCTAATTTACAAGTCAACTTCTTCCCTGTCAAAAAGGAAGCAACAACATTACAGATCACATCTGGACAAATATCTGCTGAAAATGTCTGCATCCAAGCAGGGAAGAAATGTGGTAAGACTGTAATGCATTATGTATTATGTAAGTCACTAATTTTTGTCAGCCATATTCATTATTGTGGGGTTTTTTTCCTCCAGGAATCTTGCCGGTATACCTAAGTCTATTTGGTTTGGCATCTGAAGACCTCTCATTTTGGTATCCTCCTTCTCACATGTTTGACACTGATGAAAACTTAAAAGTCCATTTCAGAGTCAGGTGGGTGTCAAAATGCCTTATTTGATGAGAAAATATATATATATATTTAAGATTCAAATTCAACTTTTCAAATGCTTGTTAATGCGCAGTTTGGCATGTGGACACGGTTAAAACAACTTGCTGAAGTTCAACTCAAACGTCAGAATGGGGAAGAAATGTGATTTACGTGACTTTGAACACAATATAGCTGTTTGTACCAGACGGACTGATCTGAGTATTTATGAAACTGCTCTACTGGGATCTACCCCACACAGTCATTGCTAGTGTTTGCAAAGAATGGTCTGAAAAAGAAATAAATAACCAATGAGTCAAAGTTCTCTGGGTGAAAAGGACTTCTTGATGTCAGAGGTCGGAGAAGAATGGCCAAAGTGCTTTGAGCTGATAGGAAGACAACGATAACTCAAGCAACTGCATTACAACCAAGACACAGAAGAAAATCTCTGAACCGGGTGCCACTCCTGTTAGCTAAGAACAGGAAACTGATGCCACAGCTCACAAGAGCTCACCAAAGTTTGACAACAGAAGATAAAGTGACAGACAGATAAAGTGGCTATTGAATATTCTTTCATTTGATGAATGTTTAGTGCATCAACTCCTTATACTTAGAATGTTGCTATAAATAATTAGAGTTTGGAGTACTAGTTGAAAGGTTTTTAATGGATCCTGATGTAAAGGTTAGTTTTATATGATTTGATATGCAATGGAGTTCTTTTGTGTTTGAAGGTACTTCTTTGGAAATTGGTTTGGGCAAGAACCAAGATCTTCATACCGCTACAGTTTGACTAGAGACAGAATCAGTCCAGTACTCGACTACAGTGTCATTGACTATCTTTTTGCCCAGGTAAAGTACTAAATAATGATATTATTTTCAAATATATTAAGTAAAGATTTTTATTAATTAACATAATTAATTTAAATTATGTTATACTTTATGAAATTCTTTATTTTATTTTAATTTTAAGAATCGAGACTGATAGAAAGTGATTAGATAAATGTTTTTCTATTTTAAGTACCGATTTCTAGTAAGATGAAATATTTACAATTTCTATTATTGAAAATGGTGAGATTCTTCAATTTAATTCATTAGCAAAAGTTTATCCAACCATGTACTGTCTTTGTTGCTTTGAGGTGTCTATTAGTTTTGGTTTTTGTAAAACTGATAGATTAATGTACTACTGCACAATGTAACACAAGTTGTGGCCACAAAAAAACTGCATGCTTGTTATACTAGTAGATGTGACGATAATAAGTCCAATTGATTTCTTTTGGTGTTTAGCTTCGAAATGACTTCATTGAAAGTAAGGCAGGCATAGCCCCACCATTGACTCTTCAGGAGGAATGCCTTGGCCTTGCAGTGCTCGACTTGTGGAGAATGGCCAAGGAGCGCAACCAGAGTGTTAGAGAGCTCTGCAAGACTGTCAGGTATTTACAGTTGAGACTGTATCATTGCTTATACAACAATCCATTCTAGTTTGCAATCATTACACCAAATATTATTCCTCTTTAGCTACAAATCCTGCCTTCCCATGTCACATCGCCATGACATCCAGAAACGAAACCGGCTGGACCGCTACCGAATTAGAAATACCCTCAAGCGTTTCTTAAAGAAGCTTGGCAACTGCTCCGTAGATGAGTGCAGCCTGAAACTCAAGTACCTGATTGAGCTGTCTGGCATTGAGCCTTCTGTTGGAACGGAAACCTTCCAAGTGAATCATTCTTCCTCCCATCCAAAGTCAGACTTCTCTCTTGTGCGGGTCACAGGGGAAACAGGAATCCAAACCGCTGGAAGTATCAATAACAGCCAGGTAAGATGACTGAAGAAGATCGAGTTTAGTTTGTAGTTGGTTAACTGCTATCATTTTCCTGCTTTAATATCTCTACTACGCTACTAAACAGATCAAAATGCTATTTGGTTGATAGGTTTTGTCAAGAGTTGAGTGGCAGACCTTCTGTGATTTTCAAGAAATCATTGACATCAGTATACAGCGGGTATGCCATGAGCAGGTTCCCCAAGACAGCAGGATGGTGACAATAACACGAAAGGATGACAGCTGCTTGGTAAAAAAAACAACATATTTTACACTTAAACCATTGCAATATATATATGTGTGTATATATATATATATATATATATATATATATATATATATATATATATATATATATATATATATATATATATATATATATATATATATATATATATATATATATATATATATATATATAAATAAAAACACCCAGCACGCCCCTGCGGGCAGTTTATCCTTCAAGCTCGGGTCCTCTACCAGAGGCCTGGGAGCTTGAGGGTCCTGCGCAGTATCTTAGCTGTTCCCAGGACTGCGCTCTTCTGGACAGAGATCTCCGATGTTATTCCCGGGATCTGCCGGAGCCACTCGCCTAGCTTGGGAGTCACCGCACCTAGTGCTCCGATTACCACGGGGACCACCATTACCTTCACCCTCCACATCCTCTCGAGCTCTTCTCTGAGCCCTTGGTATTTCTCCAGCTTCTCGTGTTCCTTCTTCCTAATATTGCTGTCATTCGGAACCGCTACATCAATCACTACGGCCGTCTTCTTCTGTTTGTCTACCACCACTATGTCCGGTTGGTTAGCCACCACCATTTTGTCCATCTGTATCTGGAAGTCCCACAGGATCTTAGCTCGGTCATTCTCCACCACCCTTGGGGGCATCTCCCATTTTGACCTCGGGACTTCCAGGTTATACTCGGCACAGATGTTCCTGTACACTATGCCGGCCACTTGGTTATGGCGTTCCATGTATGCCTTGCCTGCTAGCATCTTGCACCCTGCTGTTATGTGCTGGATTGTCTCTGGGGCATCTTTACACAGCCTGCACCTGGGGTCTTGCCTGGTGTGATAGACCCCAGCCTCTATGGATCCTGTACTCAGAGCTTGTTCTTGTGCTGCCATGATTAGTGCCTCTGTGCTGTCTTTCAGTCCAGCTTTGTCCAGCCACTGGTAGGATTTCTGGATATCAGCCACCTCCTCTATCTGCCGGTGGTACATACCGTGCAGGGGCCTGTCCTTCCATGATGGTTCCTCGTCTCCCTCCTCTTTCTTGGGTTTCTGCTGCCTGAGGTATTCACTGAGCACTCGGTCAGTTGGGGCCATCTTCCCAATGTATTCTTGGATGTTCCTTGTCTCATCCTGGACTGTGGTGCTGACACTCACCAGTCCCCGGCCCCCTTCCTTCCGCTTAGCGTACAGCCTCAGGGTGCTGGACTTGGGGTGAAACCCTCCATGCATGGTAAGGATCTTTCTTGTCTTTATGTCAGTGGCTTCTATCTCCTCCTTTGGCCAGCCTATTACCCCAGCAGGGTACCTGATCACGGGCAGGGCGTACGTGTTGATGGCCCGGATCTTGTTCTTACCATTCAGCTGACTCCTCAGGACTTGCCTGACCCTCTGCAGGTACTTGGTGGTTGCAGCCTTTCTAGCGGCCTCTTCATGGTTCCCATTTGCCTGCGGGATCCCCAGGTACTTGTAACTGTCCTCTATGTCTGCAATGTTGCCTTCTGGTAGTTCAATCCCCTCAGTTCTGACTACCTTCACTGTCTTTAATATATATATATATATATATATATATATATATATATATATAAAAACACCCAGCGCGCCCCTGCGGGCGGTTTATCCTTCAAGCTCGGGTCCTCTACCAGAGGCCTGGGAGCTTGAGGGTCCTGCGCAGTATCTTAGCTGTTCCCAGGACTGCGCTCTTCTGGACAGAGATCTCCGATGTTATTCCCGGGATCTGCTGGAGCCACTCGCCTAGCTTGGGAGTCACCGCACCTAGTGCTCCGATTACCACGGGGACCACCGTTACCTTCACCCTCCACATCCTCTCGAGCTCTTCTCTGAGCCCTTGGTATTTCTCCAGCTTCTCGTGTTCCTTCTTCCTGATATTGCTGTCATTCGGAACCGCTACATCGATCACTACGGCCGTCTTCTTCTGTTTGTCTACCACCACTATGTCTGGTTGGTTAGCCACCACCATTTTGTCCGTCTGTATCTGGAAGTCCCACAGGATCTTAGCTCGGTCATTCTCCACCACCCTTGGGGGCATCTCCCATTTTGACCTCGGGACTTCTAGGTTATACTCGGCACAGATGTTCCTGTACACTATGCCGGCCACTTGGTTATGGCGTTCCATGTATGCCTTGCCTGCTAGCATCTTGCACCCTGCTGTTATGTGCTGGATTGTCTCTGGGGCATCTTTACACAGCCTGCACCTGGGGTCTTGCCTGGTGTGATAGACCCCAGCCTCTATGGATCTTGTACTCAGAGCTTGTTCTTGTGCTGCCATGATTAGTGCCTCTGTGCTGTCTTTCAGTCCAGCTTTGTCCAGCCACTGGTAGGATTTCTGGATATCAGCCACCTCCTCTATCTGCCGGTGGTACATACCGTGCAGGGGCCTGTCCTTCCATGATGGTTCCTCGTCTCCCTCCTCTTTCTTGGGTTTCTGCTGCCTGAGGTATTCACTGAGCACTCGGTCAGTTGGGGCCATCTTCCCAATGTATTCTTGGATGTTCCTTGTCTCATCCTGGACTGTGGTGCTGACACTCACCAGTCCCCGGCCCCCTTCCTTCCGCTTAGCGTACAGCCTCAGGGTGCTGGACTTGGGGTGAAACCCTCCATGCATGGTAAGGAGCTTTCTTGTCTTTATGTCAGTGGCTTCTATCTCCTCCTTTGGCCAGCCTATTACCCCAGCAGGGTACCTGATCACGGGCAGGGCGTACGTGTTGATGGCCCGGATCTTGTTCTTACCATTCAGCTGACTCCTCAGGACTTGCCTGACCCTCTGCAGGTACTTGGTGGTTGCAGCCTTTCTAGCGGCCTCTTCATGGTTCCCATTTGCCTGCGGGATCCCCAGGTACTTGTAACTGTCCTCTATGTCTGCAATGTTGCCTTCTGGTAGTTCAATCCCCTCAGTTCTGACTACCTTCCCTCTCTTTGTTACCATCCGACTACACTTCTCCAGTCCGAACGACATTCCAATGTCATTGCTGTATAGCCTGGTAGTGTGGATCAGTGAATCGATGTCTCGTTCACTCTTGGCATACAGCTTGATGTCATCCATGTACAGGAGGTGGCTGACAACTGCTCCGTTCCGTAGTCGGTATCCGTAGCCAGTCTTGTTAATGATCTCACTGAGGGGGTTCAGGCCTATGCAGAACAGCAGTGGGGACAGAGCATCTCCTTGGTAGATCCCGCACTTGATGGTAACTTGTGCTATGGGCTTGGAGTTGGCCTCTAGTGTTGTACGCCACATCCCCATTGAGTTCCTGATGAAGGCTCTTAGGGTCCCATTGATCTTGTACAATTCTAGGCATTCCAGTATCCAGCTGTGGGGCATTGAGTCATAGGCCTTCTTGTAATCAATCCAGGCAGTGCACAGGTTGGTCAGTCTGGTCTTGCAGTCTCGGCTGATTGTTCTGTCTACCAGTAGCTGGTGTTTTGCACCTCTGGTATTCTTGCCAATTCCTTTCTGTGTCCCGCTCATGTATTGACCCATGTGCCTGTTCATCTTAGCCGATATGATGCCTGACAGGAGCTTCCATGTAGTACTGAGGCAGGTTATTGGTCGGTAGTTGGAGGGGACCGGTCCCTTCTTGGGGTCCTTGGGGATCAGGACCGTCCGGCCTTCAGTTAGCCATTCCGGGTGTCTCTCGTTAACTAGCAGCTGGTTCATTTGTGCTGCCAGACGCTCGTGGAGTGCAGTCAGCTTCTTCAGCCAGTAGGCGTGAACCATGTCGGGCCCTGGTGCTGTCCAACTCTTCATACTGGAGACCCTTTCTTGGATATCTGCCACTGTGATGGTTACTGGACCCTGTTCAGGGAGGTCGCTGTGGTCTGCCCTCAGATCCACTAGCCACTGAGCATTGCCGTTATGGGTTGCATCCTTCTCCCATATGCTCTTCCAGTATTGCTCCGTCTCCAGCCTTGGTGGTGCTGTTCTCTTATTGTTCCCTTGCCACTGAGAGTACACCTTTGCTGGTTCTGTGGAGAACAGCTGGTTTATTCTCCTGCCTTCTATCTCTCTGGTGTACCTCCTCAAGCGGCTGGCCAAGGCTGTGAGTCTTTGCTTGGCAGTTTCCAAGGCCTCAGGTATGGACAGCTTGCTGTATTTCTTAGGCACCTTATTTGTCGCACCTTTCTGCAACTCCGTTAGTTGGCTAACCTCCCTCCGTGCTACTTTGATCTTGCCCTCTAGCCTCCTTCTCCATGGTGGGTACTGCCCCTTGTGGCTGTTCAACTTGTAGCCAAGCATCTCACTGATGCCGTATTGTAGATCAGCTTGTTAGTGTCGGTAATCGTGGTTGTAGGTATTGCCCGTAGTGCTGCATTAACATCATCTAGCAGACCTTCTGAGGGTACTTCACGTAATCTTGGTAACCGGCTACGGGGGATCCAGGTTTCAAGCTTGGCCATGATCCTATTTTTCAGGTCAGCTCCTCTCGCACTCAACGATCCTTCTCCTATCGCACTTGGGGCTATGTACCCAATCTCGGGTGGGGGTGATGATATCTCCCCCCTGACCTGGCGTCCTGACTCCTCCTTGCCGTAGCATTTGTGTTGTACCTCGTCAATCTCTAGCTGTGAGAGCAGTCCCTTCTTTCGAATGTTGGAACACTGAGCTACTAGTTGTTTCGCCGTCATTGTGGATGTTGGGTAACGAAGAATCCATAGGTCCCTCATCCTATTCATGTAGCCCCTTCCGCCGGGGTTACTTGCGTAGTAGCATTCCAACAACGCCCTGTTTTCGTCCCTTGCCCACCGATGCCTTCTTGTTCCAGTAGCCCACTTTTCGTCAGGGTGCCCTGGTTCCTCAACACCTGACGCGGACCTTGTTGATCCGGGCGACGTCCGAGCCGGCATGCCTTCATATTTATCTGTCTCGCTCATGTCTGCGGTAGGCTTGCTTAGCATAGGGGGTCTAGCCTTAGGACCCTTACTGGATACAGACGCCCCAGGCAGGAATCGAACTTGCGATCCTCTGTTCCAAAGGCGTGTAGTTTAACCACTACGCTATCCAGCTGCTAGCGTGTATATATATATATATATATATATATATATATATATATATATATATATATATATATATATATATATATATATATATATATATATATATATATATATATATATATATATTTATTTTACTGTTTGGATGTAAATATGAACAATTTAAAAGCTATTCGCATCAAATTAGTGTCCTCGGGCAACTGTATCCCTTCTACTTTTGTATTGCTTCTCCAAAGCTCCCTGTTCTGGCTACGTGGATGACATTTGGCTTGCTGGGGTGGAAAAGTTGCAAATTTGTACCATCTGGCCAAAACTGGTCATGGCATAACACCAAACCTTTAATCGTAGATGGACCGATGTTGGTGATGTTTGTATGTTGAATAGAATTCTACCCAGACCATCTCTGGACCAGAAGTGAGAAATATTCATCAGATAATGTCATTTGTGGCGGGTGAAGTTAATGTGTTGGAGTCTTACAATTATCCCCATTCTTTCTGTGATGTGAGGAAAGCTGTTATATCCATAGGAAGTCAGTTAACGAGTTAGGACAAGTGGTGGACCCAAAAGTATGAGACATCAAGTTTCCATCACCACTGAAAAATGCTTTTTCCCCTCCTCATTCTTTTTTCAAGAAGGCTTTCAAATTTTGCTTAGTTGAAATTAATTAATACAGAGATAGTAGAGAGCAGTTTGTCTTTCTAGAAAGTCTAACAATGGTGTCCATTTCAGGAGTAACTTGACTGAGCATCATTGTAACACCCCAGACATTGGTTCAACTTTTAGTTTGGAAGTATTTTTGTACCATGACTAAGCAAACACTTGATGGTTATTCAGTGTTGTAATGCTTGCTGACGCTGTCAAACAATGGTCCTTTAACTTAAAGCTAAAACTAGAGAAGAGGACAAGAACACAGAGGGCCAAATGCAGCAAGCAGGGTGTGCAGTGAGTAATAAATGTCTGCCTACAAATGGTTCATAGCCAGAGGCCCAACTCCCGTGACTACTGATGGTCCTTAGGATAAATGTTGGCTAGGTTTGATCCATAATGTGATGTGGGAAGTCCATGGTAAGACTCCACGGTACACGTGGCATCGGTCAGAACGGGAGTTTGAAAACCTAACTTAGTCCCCTAAGTGGTCCAGTAATGCAACAGGAGACTAACAGGAGACTAACTTTTTTTGTGTGTGACTACTTTCATTACAGGAAGTCAAGTTCCAGAGTCTCAAAGAGGCACTTTCGTTTGTGTCACTTGTTGATGGTTACTTCAGACTGACCACAGACTCAAGCCACTTCTTCTGCCAAGACATTGCTCCGCCAAGTATTCTAGAGGGAATCAAAAACCATTGTCATGGCCCAATAACGTGCGTCAATTTAATCATTACTTAATCAGACGCCAGCTTTTACACACACACCCACCCACCCACCCACCCCCCCCCCCCCCCCCACACACACACACACACACACAGATAGATAGATAGATAGATAGATAGATAGATAGATAGATAGATATATTCTGATTTGTTTTTATGCTGTTTGAGCAGATCAGAGTTTGCAGTCAACAAATTGAAAAAGTCAGGATACAAAGGTGGTACCTTCCTTCTGCGGCAGAGTCCGAAGAACTATGACAACTTTTTCCTCACTGTTTGTGTTCAGGTACAGATATAGACAAAAACCTTTGTTTAAATGTTTTTTGTCACCCACTTCATGTTAAAGAAGCATCTGCTCAATCCGATGTGCAAGAGTGTTTCCCATGGCTTACATTTTGACTCAAGTGTTTGGATTCTTGCTTCTGATCAAAAATCACCCTCTTATTTTTGCAGACTCCACTTGGACTTGATTATAAAGACTGTCTCATTAATAAAAATGAGCACTACAGCCTCTTTGGTGTCCAGAAATCATTTTCCAGCTTGAGAGAGCTTACCAGCCACTATCAACACAATAAGCTCCTGCTGGCTGAAGTACCTGTCAAGTTAACCTGCTGCTGTCCACCCCGACCCAAAGGTATGTTTCTTCAAGCTACAGATGACATTATCTGCCTTGATCGCCAAAAATACAAGGGCAAACACACAGAGAGATGTGACCCTGATACTTCATTTTGGCCATCTACTTCCTGAAATTCAGCACCATGACTAGACAAGAGGCTAAATTAATAAGCTAGCTTATCTAGTTAGCTAGGCGCAGTGAGTAAACACTGTGACAACTGGGATGCTTGTTTTCACTAGTGAAAAAGAAACATAAAAAGTACTTGCCAAAATAAGTTCAGAGCCAACTACCAAGAGTATCCTATAGTGCAACTTCTTTCACAGAGGAGCTGCCACCTGCTGGCCATTAGAAACAGTGCAGATTAATGGCACTGTAAGACTTTGCTGTTAAGAGCAGCAGGTTATGTCCATATTTTTTGACGGGTCTGTTACAGGAAAATCAAAGTGTGATTACATATTTGCATCAACTGCATGCCAATTTTTGCAATAGAGTACATACTGTTCTGATTTTTTTTTAAATATGAAATTGTCATATTACAGTTGTCTCATAATCTAAGTTTTATTGTTTCAATTAATCTGTGCAAGCTATCAATTGCAGCAGTAGAAACAAATGAACATCCACATGGTTACAATGTGTAACTGTCACATTCAGTATTCTGAACTACATCAAGGATATAGAAAAAAACATTACTAGGACACATGTACTGTCAAATCTACAGTTGCTCGACAATTTTCTGTGCACTCATCATCATTCAATTCTTGTTTGAGGTAATATATGTCTGAAAGATTGAAGATTTTATAAGAAATATTATGTTTTCTGCTGTTTTTAAAGAGCTCACAAATTTGATCATCATACGCAACTGCAGCTCTGTAGAAGCTCCAGGCTCTCCAACAACCGAAAGGAACAAATTCAGTCACATCCAGTTTCATATGATCAAATATGAGGACCTGAGCTGTGTAAGTTGATCTGCATGTTGTGCCAATCAGGCCAGTTGGTACTTCTGATGACTGTCAGTACAAAACTTCTTCTACTTGTTTTCTTCTTTTTCCATCTACTCCTTTTTTAGTGAAAGCAGAGCAGGAGCATTAATGAAAAATATACCTTTATCCTAACATAACAGGCATTTCTTGCTTGCTAGCTTTGGACGAGAAGTGGTGCATACCTATAGTGGTGAACTCATTTTTTAAACAGTAAACGGCAATTATTTATAAACTATCTGTATCATTAAATTTCTATTGAAAAATTAATGTTAACTCAGAGGTAGGCAACAGCAGCCCACTTCCCCCAGCTGCTATCCTTCATTTTGGATTTATTTTCCTGCATTGTTCTATTGGGGTAGCTCTTCAGCCCCATGTAGAGAGAGGGATTCTGGGAATCCAAACAATGCTATAGCTATGATGTCAACCACATCTCCAGTGGTTCCTCCTGCACCTTTCACAAACAACAGACTAGATGGATATGGAATAGTTGTTGGTTATTTTTCTTTGAATTGTAATTTTTAATTGTTTATTACCTTAACTTATTCCTTTCTGACATGAACAGTAGCACCCTGTATTACAGCTTCCGTGTGTTTATGATATTTCATAACTGCAACAAGATTTGCAAAGATTTGCACAGCACCTATGTACCCTGTGAAACTGTCCTGAATTTCAGATATCTATCTATAGAGAGAGAAAGCATGTGATAGGGTGCCAAAAGAGTAATTGTGATAGTGCACAAGGAAGTCAGAAATATGTAAGGATGGTGTATTAGGACTGTGAGACATTGGTGAAGTGTGCAGTTGGGGTGATAGATGGGTTCATGGTGAGGGTGAGATTATATAAGGGATCGGCTCAGACCCCCGTATTGTTTGCTATGGTGATATACAGCTTAACAGATGAGATCAGGCAGGAGTTTCTATAAATTATGATGTTTGCAGATGATATTGTGATCTGTAGTGAGAGTGGGGAGAGGTGGAAAAGAGTCTGGAGACATTGGGGTGTGCAATGGAGAGAAGAGGAATGAAAGTCAATAGAAGTAAGACAGAATACATGTGTGTGAATGAGAACAGGGCAGGTGTAACAGCGAAGCTCTGAGGAGCAGAGGTAGTGACGCTAGAAGAGTTTCAATACAGACAGTGGCACGGACATAAGACAGGACGTGGAGCTAAAGGTGCTTGAGTGTAAGATTTCTGCTTGGAGTGACCAAGATGGATAAGATTAGAAACTGGTATTTTAGAAGGACAACTTAGGTTTAGATGGTTTGGGCATCAGAGGAGAGATCGTTGCTATATTGGACAAATTATGTTGAAAATGGAGCTGCCAGGCAGGTGGAAAAGAGGAAGACCTCAGAGGAGGCTCATGGATGTAGTGAAGGAGGACATGAAGAGGGTTGGCGTGACAGAAGAGGATGCTGAGGATAGGGTGAAATAAAAGCAGATGATCTGCTGTAATGACCCTTAAGTAGCTGAATGAAGAACAAGAGCTGGCACCCTTTATCGTGATTTCTGGAAGACTGATTCAGAGTTGTGCTTTTTAACAACAGTATAATCATTAGCTGAATTTCATACGAAAATAGTTACACTATATGGGACAGTCCCAATATTCTGTCAGCTGACACAGTCACATCAAGGGGTTCTCAACAGGAACAGTCCTACACGAGTCTTCTTCAGCAGAGATTTGTTGCAAATCTATTATTCTAAGGAGACACAACTCGAGTATTGTGATTAAAATGTTTATTCTTTATCTCAACAATATGCAACGTATCTATTCACACTTTCTTGGTTTGAGCCGAGACCTGAAAGTGTAAATGTCTGCCCCTGCTTCTTCTACAACTGCTCATACCTCCATTACAGCTACAGTTGTGTCTTTTTAAATGAATAACGCTGTGGCACTAACAAATACTGCTAATGCTGCTACTGTGACGCTATAGCCACGGTAATCTAAAAAGAATCGCTGAGCTATAATGTTGTTTATGATGGATACTTTCCCAATCAGGACGAAAGCCTCGGTCAGGGCTCTTTCACTCGAATCTTTAAAGGCAAAAAAATCGACATTCATGACGGGGAGAAACGTGTGACCGAAGTTCTGCTGAAAGAGCTCGATGCGACTCACAAGAACTGCTGGGAGGTGACTTTATACATACCTAAGTATTTTTTTTTAAATGTATTTGTTTCTTATGACTAACACATGCTTTTTGACCATTTCAGTCATTCTTTGAAGCTGCCAGCCTGATGAGTCAGATTGCACACAGACACCTGCTCCTTGTATACGGTGTTAGTGTTCACGGAGCAAAGAGTGAGTTAAAACTAAGTTCCATGATCGCATTGACTGTTTTTGTTGTTTTGTGTTTTGTTGTTTGCTAGTAAGCCCAGTAAAGCTGAATGTTGTGCAATCAGTGTTTCGACTGACACAAGTAGTTGTAATTTCAAAGCTGACAGTTATTTGGTTAACTTTGTCTCATATCATGTGGCCCTAGCTCAGGCGCTGCTCTGCGAGTGAGCGCTCTGTGTTTTGGTTTGAAGTACAGCTGTTGAAACAAACCTTGTTGTGCCTTTCAGACATCATGGTGCAGGAGCATGTCAAGTACGGGGCCCTTGACCTTTACTTGAAAAGGGGGAGATCTGTATCAGTGAGCTGGAAACTTGACGTAGCCAAACAGCTCGCATCAGCCCTCAACTTCCTGGTAAGGAAGATTTACCGATGTGGAAATGAGAAGAAGGCAGCCTAGAGCAGGCCTGACTGTAGATTGCGTGATGTGCAAATAAATGTTATTTAAAATGTCATGTTTTACCAGGTATTTTAAAATACATAACTGCTGTGAACAGTAGAATTAATGCAAAGGATGAAGTGTTTCCTAATAACACTAAACAAGCAAACAGGTATTTTTCTGTCCTGCTTACTTTGAAATGTAGTTGCTAAAATCACATGTAACCCTCGTACAGGAAGAGAAGAACATTGTTCATGGAAATATCTGTGCCAAAAATCTGCTGCTGGCCAGAGAAGGTGACCCCTCTCAGGGGAGCTCTCCTTTCATTAAGCTGAGTGATCCGGGCATCAGTATGGCCATGGTGGGCAAAGATGGTAAAGCCTTTTTTTTTTATTTAAATTGACTCATTATTTACTGTAATGTATGTATCAGCATTTCTTTATGCAATGGTAACCAATTTTAGCTTTATTCGTTTTATTTTATACCCATTAACATGCCTTACAAAATAAAGGATACTTTTAGCTGCTTCCTTATAGCCAAACAAACAAATAGATGAAGAAACTTAATTAATAGAGTTGTCGTTTCTCCAGTCATTCTGGACAGGATCCCCTGGGTGGCCCCCGAGGTGTTGGGCGCTCCAGAAAAACTGACCCTCGAGTGTGATAAATGGAGCTTTGGCGCCACAGTGTGGGAAATCTTTAACAATGGAAACTCCCTGCTACGAGGCTGGAACCTAGATCAGGTAGATTATCGTATTCCCTGATCTGCAGTTTGTGGTTTTGGAAGGCTTTAAACACTCTGAACTTTTTAGCTGTCTGGGTCAGTGTTACATGATCCCTCAAAGCTCATTGCTGTTATGCAACAATTGCAGAAAATGCCTAAACTAGAGGACTCTGTGTGTGAGTTGTAGCTCTGGTTTTGGTTCATAAAGTTCAGCATGCAGAAAAACTGATGCAGTTCAGAATATTATATTAACTTTTCAAGTTGATGTAAATAAAATGCAACACTGTGAAAAGACTACTGAGAATACTGTGTAGATTAAATGAAAATTGCACTTCCTTTTCTGTGAATTTTCAGTCGTTAGAAAAATTGTTGTACAAACATTAAATGGTGCTATGTGGTGCTAAATGTGTTGTGTTTGTTTTTGTTTTTATTTGCAGAAGAAGCAGTTTTATGAGAGTTTCCAGCAGCTGCCTCCCTCTCAGTGGACAGAGCTAGCAGATCTGATCAGTCAGTGTATGGACTACCAGGCAGACTTCAGACCTTCATGTCGCAGTATTATCCGTCAACTCAACAGTCTCATCACTTCAGGTAAAGATGCGTACCATACTGTTCTGGTAATCAGCTGACACATACATGTTAAAACTGTCCTTTAAAACATAAATTAATTAGATAAATAAAATTAATTCAGTTAATACCACAATACTTTGACTAACTTTTTGTATCAGATATAATCCTTAGAAAAGAAGACATAGATAACAAATTATGGTGTTTTATGAAATGTAAATAAAACAGAATCCATGATTTGCAAATCTTATAAACCCGTATGTTATTCAGAATAGAACATAGAAAACATAACTGATGTTTAAAGTGAGACATTGTATTACTTCATGAAAGATATGAGCTGATTTAGAGTTTGATGGCAGCCAAAAATCTCAAACAATTTGGAATGCAAGTGACAAAAGTCAGCGCTAATAAAGAACAGCATCCTAAAGAGGTAACATTTCTCTGAAGTGAAGACGGGTGGAGGTTCACCAGTTCTGCAAAAAAATACCTCTACAAATTATGGGTCAATTTCAGAATAATGTTCCTCAATATAGAATTGCAAAGACTTTGAATATGTCATCACATGATGCCATCAAAAGTTTCAGAGAATCTGGAGAAATCTCTGTGTGCAAGTGACAAGGCCTAAAATGAATATTGGATGCCAATGATCACGCGGCACTGCATAAGAACAGGCATGATTCTTTCATTGAAATAACTGCACGGGCTCAGGGACATCTCCAGAAATCGCTGTCTGTAAAACACAATTAACTCTGTCATGCAACTTTATAAAAAACAAAGTTATACGTGAACATGACCCCGGATCATCATCTTCCCTGGATCAGAGATCATTTAAAACAGACTTTGAAATTCTTTTCGCAAAAGTGACCCGAAATAGGCACTCTGGTGGAGTTACTTTGTGTGTGTGTGTTTATAAGTAGTTTTAAACCTTGTGATCCACAAAACAGCATAAGAGTAAAAGAGTAAAAGAAGAACTGACTGCGTTACAGCACCCGCTGCTTGTTGAGAGTAAAAGCGATACGCGCTTTCACGTCTTTTTTTAGCGACTTTTCTTTAGAAAAAAAGTCGCTAAGGGGTCTGAAAACTCGCTAAATATAGCGACAAAGTTGCTAAGTTGGCAACACTGCTTGGCACTTGTGCAGGTGAAGCCAAAGGGAAGATATGCTTCACCATATTTTCTAGTCTTTGGCTTAGAATGAAGTTGGTTTGGAAACATATTCAGCGATGCTTCATCTCCTGCCCTGTGTGGGCGCCCCGTCAAAAACCTGTCCATTATGCTAGCAGTGTCCAAGTGTTTTTTGTTTTGTTTTTTCCTTTTCATACCCCCCCCCCCCCCCCCCCCCCCCCCCCCCCAGGGGACGGGCCCCACACTTTGGGAAGCTCTGAGATAACACAATATAAGTATGTGCATTTCAAAAAATGCTCTAATATACAGTAGTACAGTGAACCTTTTAAATGTAAATTATAGAATAGCAAAGAGAAATCTTTGTTTGTCCTTGTGTTTGTGTGTCTGTGTGATTCGTCCAGGGGTAGCTGTTAAACAGACTACTGTTGCTACCAATAGCTGTTTTCCAAATGGATGATGTTTTAGATATTACGCTGAGATTCACTGAAGTGAAAATACTGCTGACTGCTAACGTTGCCTTGTTTTTTGCCAGACTATGTGATACTTCATGCTACCGAACCTGTCACACAGAGCCCCGTGTGCAGATCTTACAGCCACCCTCAGCACGACCAGACATTGTTTGAGGAGAGATACTTGCGCTACATCTCCCCTCTGGGAAAAGTAAGTGTGAGGTGACATATAATGGACAGAAGCTTTAAACTAAATAAATGTGTCAAGCTGATGTTATGCTACACAAGCAGGACCTACTATTTGTGCTCATTCTTTATCCGTCTCTTTCATGCATCTACTTTAACTTCAGTTTTTACCTGTGACTTAACACATTTGCAGGGGAACTTTGGCAGCGTGGAGCTTTGCCGTTATGACCCGCTGGGTGATAACACTGGTGAGCTGGTGGCTGTGAAGAAGCTGCAGTCCAACAAGCAGTCAAACCTGGAGGACTTCCAAAAGGAGGTCAACACCCTCCACGTCTTACACTGCGACTACATCGTCAAATACAAGGGAGTCTGCTACAGCATGGGTAAAAAAAAAAACTAAACAATAATAAAATGATCTGCCCCCTGCTTAGACTGTAAAACTCTTAGCTCTCCCTTTCCTGTTTTATAAATGAACTCATTAAGGATTGCTGTGCCACTTCAAAAACATGTTTAAGGTGACTTGTATGACTTTTTTGTAAAAGGTGTAAATGTAAGTGAACCAAGCAAAAGAGCTCGTTGCACTTACTCATTTCCTCTTAAAGCATGAAACTCACACGTCTCTGTGTTTCAGTGACAAAGATTTGAAAGGACATTATCTGATGAACAACGTTATGGCTTGTCTGTTCACAGGTCGCCTCAGCATGAGTCTAGTGATGGAGTACCTGCCCTATGGCAGCCTTATTGGCTACTTAGAGAAGAACAAACACAACATCAACACCAGGCGGATGTTACTATTTGCTTCTCAAATTTGTAAGGTGCGTGAGCTTGCAAAATGTTAAAAATATGACCTCTGCTATATGGACAGGAATTAATTGTTTGCCCACACAATCATAAATGAGTATCGACTGCATATTCTATGACTTGAAAGTCTTTTGCTTTAACGTGTGCTTGACCTGCTGCTTTTGATAAAGATGATGAACATGTCTTCCCAAGCAAGTGTAAACCAGCAGGATTTAAAGCTGCCTGTGACGCAGCAGGATTACAGATCTGATTGGGCAGGATCTGAAAATTGACGTGACATATGTGAAGCCATTCCTGAACCAGTGCTCACGTTTTCCCTAAGGACCCCAAAGCGCTTTACACATCCAGTCATTCACCCATTCACACACTGGTGATGGCAAGCTACATTGTAGCCACAGCCACCCTGGGGTGCACTGACAGAGGCGAGGCTGCCGGACACTGGCGCCACCGGGCCCTCTGACCACCACCAGTAGGCAACGTTTGAAGTGTCTTGCCCAAGGACACAAACTGTCCAAGCCGTGTGTGTGTGTGTGTGTGTGTGTGTGTGTGTGTGTGTGTGTGTGTGTGTGTGTGTGTGTGTGTGTGTGTGTGTGTGTGTCTAATGCAGAATATTTCTCTCTGCTGTGTGGACCGGTTCAGTTTTGGCAGTTTATTCTTATCTGCTGTGTAACGATGACGCACATTTTAGAGTTGTATTAGAAGGTGACAAGAAGAATTAATAGCTAAAAATATTTACCTTCTAATACCATATAGCTTATTATATTTCCCCCACAGACACACACAAATACATAGACTTTCCACAGTTCTACGTGTTGCAAATCTTTAAAAAAAAAAACTTAAAACACAGAGGGAGATTGACAGAGCTAAAAATAAAAGTGTCTTTCGTTTGTTTCTAATTCTGTCAGGGGATGGAGTACCTGCAGAGCCTGCGTTATGTGCACCGAGACCTTGCAGCCCGAAATATCCTTGTAGCCAGTGAGACGCTGGTAAAAATCGCTGATTTTGGGCTGACCAAGGTCATTCCACATAATAAGGACTACTACCGTGTCACCCAACCAGGAGAGAGCCCCATCTTCTGGTAGATTTCCACTAGTTTCACCAATAAAAATCTAATAACTGCTTTTCAATGAATCAGCTACTTTCTTGTGTCGATGGTGTGGTTACTAGCTGTTAATACTTCCTAATATGACTAAATGAAAGACACGAATAAAACCAAACATGAGACAGTGCTTATTTTTAAAAGAAATGCTTCTCAGAAAAGAATATGTAATGTTGAAAAGTGAAGCATAAGCTATGAGATAGATTTCCTCTGCTTGAAGATCACAGTTGCCCCATTACTCGGGATTATTCTGTGCTCTAATGGTCATGCATTTACTGCAGGTATGCCCCAGAGTCCATCACTGAGTCCAGATTCTCCCAAAAATCAGATGTCTGGAGTTTCGGGGTTGTTCTTCATGAAATCTTCTCTTACTGTGATATAAGTTTCAATCCGAAAAGAGTAAGAAAATGTACAATTGTTACAAATGTGTCTGGAAAATGCTTCAGCTTAAATATGGATTCCCATGGCTTACTGTTTTGTTTCAGCTTTATATGCAGGAGATTGGGCACAACGTGCTGGGTACATCCATTTCAGTGCATCTGGCAAATCTACTGAAGGGTAACTGGAGGTTACCACCACCTTTAAACTGCCCGCCCAAGGTACGTTTGCTCTGTGCGGTCGAAACTGTAGTTTTTTCGGAATACTTTTTGATCTTTGCTATTGTGAGTAAATCAGACCTTTGGAGAAACGACTTTCTTATCTGTCTTACATCAGCAATAAAGTAATTTCCCTTCTATCCTTTTATTACACAATGTTTATCCTTGCTCATATTACTTTCATTGTAATGCCAGGTGTACCTTATGATGAGGCAGTGCTGGGCACATGACTTTGATGAGCGTCCATTTTTCTCCAACCTTGGAAACGAAATTGAAACTATGATCCAGGATGAAAGAGAGAACTCTAAAGGCTGACGAGGATACAAGATACTTACTCTTTGTTCAAAAGGAAATCAAGTTTAAATGAGTACATGTTCACAAGTTCTCAGGAGTGAACATCCAATTATGGGAGTATGCGCAGGCTGACTTATTTATGATAGATCTCTGGGTACACTGGTTCTGATAAGCTCTGCTTAGGCTCTTTCAAGTTGATATCACAGCAAAGCCTAGGTTATTATATTTTTATATTTTTTATATTGTATATTTTTCCAGTTTTCACTCTGAACTTTTTGCAGAGATTTAATGGTTGCTAGAGATTGCTAGTTTTTTGTTAGTTTTTTTTTTTGGGGGGGGGGGGGGGGGTTGTAAGTGTTCCGTAGCTCAGAACGTTCACAACGTTTTAAAAGTAGATGAAAAATATATGTTACCTGGATGTAACTTTAGTTCTCTGTGTTCATGCGTTGATCGCACTTACGAAAGATGCAGCAAAGCATAAATAAAGCTCTTTTCCTAAATCAAAATGTGTTTTTTGAGATGAGCGGGAGAAAGACAAGCTGGACAAGCTTATATAAAGCTAATAATAATAATAATAATAAGTTTATGTGGTAAAAAAATATATATATATGTATGTATGTATTAGAGATGGACCGTGTGTATTTGTAGCCTCGCTACCAATCCAGCATTTCATCTCCGAGGAAGTGATCCCAGAGAGAAGTAAAGCAAGTGTGTAACTTCATCTCTGAATGTTTATAAAGCATTCCAGCGTTAAGCTTAACAACGGATATATGGAGCGACTGCCTCTCTCTCTCCCTCTGCTCATAGCTGGACTGGCCATCGGCCCACCGGGCAATGGTGATTTTTCGTTTTTATGGGCCGATGATTTTTTATTTTTTTCTGTTAACGGTATAAATAATGAAAGGTGGTGGATTGGTCAGATGCTGGCCAGTGTGTAAAAATAACTCAGTTGTTTGGGGGTGGCTATCACAGAGCTTCCACAGATTCAGTAACATTAGCAAGTGGTGGAGGACAGCAGCTGGATGAGGGAAAGGGGAGGCAGGAGGAGAGATGTCAGTAGTACAATCATCCAGCGACGAGAGGATCTGTGTTCCAGCCTCAAATAGTGCTCCCGGTGATGACAGGTGATTGTTGTCAGGTGTGTGTGTGGGCCAAGGGCGGGAGCCCACAGTGAGCTCCGCCCAGGCAGAGAGGGAGAGAACAGAAACAGCAAATGTAGCCTTGTGGGGCCGACCGGGCAGGCACGGAGACCATGACAGCGCCAGAAAGAGGAAACCAGCGGATGTCGTGTTAAACAACAGCTGCAAGTTTAAGCTTTATCAGCTGTTGTTAGAGTTTATTTAATATTAATTTCAAGTATCAGCTGATGTTTGCTGGAGCCACAGCTGTAAATCTGCTGGTCATGATATCGGTTTGTATATCTGGTGAGAGGGAAACATGAAGATGAAACCAGGAGATGTCCTTACTGAATCATCAGAGCTGAACAGGTGATGGAGAAACAGGTTTACCTTTTAGGTGACTTGAATGAGTTAAAGGGAAGTTATGAACTGTTTCTGAGAGACAAATAACACCAGGATCCTTTTTTATGTAGCTGACAGCTGGTGACTGTGCAGGGGCGGGTCTAGCAAAGTTTTGCCAGGGGGCCAGGTAGGGAATTAACAGGGAAAGGGGGCCACAAAGAAATACGTTCTTATTCTCGTTTAAAATGTCTAGCTTTTAATAAATAATTATCTGAATCTTACACCCAAAGTTTTAATCTGATGTAAAATGTATAGAAGTCCATTACTGTATATAGTAACTATTAAGTCTAATATACCCTAGTAAGCTGTAGTACTTTTTCCTTTGGGAAGATACCATCTGTGCAGTCTGCAATTCTGTTGAAGAAAGATGTTGAATCTATTTAATTACTCTTGAAAAATAATTGATTTCTGTGCATTTGTTTTCACACTGCATCAAATTAAAGTTGATTATTTTGATTAAGCATCATGAGGTGGGGGTGGTTCCCTATTTTTTTTTTTTTTTTGCTGGGAGTTTTAGAAGCCTATTAGTTAGGTTGCTTACTCTTTAAAATACCAGAATAGGAAGGATGGAGTAGGTTTAAGTTTTTTAGATTGATCAGTTTTGCTGAACTATTAAATATTTTGGGTGCAGTGTATTTTTTGCATACAGGTATAACAGAATAGCTTTAATGTTTGTTTGTTTGTTTTTTAACTTGAGTATGAACTTATACAAAAAGCAGCAAGATATTAAAAAAACAGTTATATTGATTAAAAAACTGACTATATCGGATTCATATCGGTATCGGCCGATATCCAAATTTATGATATCGGTATTGGACATAAAAAAGTGGTATCGTGCCATCTTTAATATGTATTAAGTATTATTTCAGAATAATTTGCACTTTTTGCTTTTGCCAGTGACTGAAGGAGAATGTAAGGCTGAAAAGCAGCTTGTTTAAGTTTTAGCTGTGTCTGAACGGGTTTGAAATATTACAGAAACTTAAGCTTAAAAATGTGCAGATTTTTTAATGCAATATTGTATTTTCTTCAGTGTACACTGTAATACACTGTGTTTTGCATTCCTGACTTGTATGAAATTCTTAAAGCTTATAGTCCAGTTACACACAGTGGTAGAAATAAAGTAAGTATATTTACATATAAGTATATTAATATAATTCAGAATTTCAAGACATGCTTGTTTTTTTTCAGTATTTTGATTTTATCTTAATTTCACCCCAATACATTTATGACTGACTGATACAATGATTAACCCAATACATTCAAACCAGTTTGACATGGGTCGACTTACACAGATGTCAGCTGTTAGACATTATTCTTAAAAGTGACTCTCTCTTACAAAACTTGTATTATTATATTCGTATTAGAAATAAACCACAACAAAGACTAGAGAGAAGTACCAAAAAGTACATACAAATTTGTTTTTCACAGTGTTCTCTCTATCTCTCATTACCTTTGACTCCATAGTTTTATCTTACCAAGCCTTTGACAGAATAATAGTGGGTAATAATTCTTCTGTGCTGTTACTCAACCATAATTGTGATAAAACTGCTTTTACTTATGTGTGAATGGGTAGTGTAAAGCGCTTTGGGGTCCTTCGGGACTAAGTAAAGCGCTATACAAATACAGGCCATTTACTTGCATCGAAATGCTACTTAAAATGTCTTTGAAGTTTTCACTTAAGCAAAGCACTACAGTTTTTCTGAGATGCTATAACAAACACAGTATTGACAAAAGTCAAAGAAAATATGAATCTTCAGCGATTGCTACTATCGCCACATTTTAGATTAGGATCGTGTATTTTATGCCACATAAAATACATCCTAGCCGGGAGAAATCTGTGTACTAGTAAAAAGTCTTTGTAATAACAGGGGTCATAAAGATCCACTTTATTTGATGGGATGTGCAATCCAGCAGTCTTGAAGCCCATGTGGGACACAGGACCAAGTCCTGCTTTGGCCAGACATATCCCCATGTAAACGTCATCAATGGGAAGAAGGTTAATGGATTTTGACATTTTGTATATGACCAAAGCTGTATAGTGAGACAGGAGGTAGCCTGCACCCCCACAGTAAGGAGGGTATGAGTCGGACTCATGCACCTGAACAGGAATATAGTACTTGCTGTTATTCCCTCTAATAGGCCCTTTTCCCTGGATAAGATGGCCAGTAAAGAGGTGCTGGCTTCCGTCATTGTCCTTGAGGCTTTGCAGATACTCGACCATGTTGTCTGTGTTGGCAAAGACGTCGTCATCACCATTCAACAGGAAGTGGGCATTGGGACAGTTCCTTTCCATCCATTCAAGAAAGAGTATCTGCTTCAATGTAAGGTTGTAAAATGTGTCACTGAAATCCCATTGGAGGATGTCGTTGTGCTCCTGTTGCTCCAGCTCCAGGAGTTTGTTCAGCCTTTCCTTCTCAAACCCGCTCTCTGTCGTTCCTGAGATGAAGATCCGTCGAATCCACACACCGTTGTGTAACCTCTCTTCACCCCACGTTTTGCGCAGCACCTCTCTGCGTTCATAGTTCCCCGGAGAGCTTTTAATGACCAGAAGAAGAAAGACTTCTCCAGATTTATCAGCTCCTCCACATTTGTCCGGAATGTCCAGTAGCATGGGGAAGTGGCGACAGTGGCGATAGTAGAGGAAATCTTTGATATGCTGAGGAAGTGTTTGGAATCCTGGGATGTTGGCGGTAGATGTGTTTTGTTGACATTTTGGCCACGAGGACATATGAGAGTTTTTCATAGGTGTCTTCTTTTGAACGCCTTTGCTTCTGGTAGTCACAGGTACAAAGTCAAACCCACGGTGGAAAAATCCAACCCTCCAAAGAAGGAAAATCAATAAAAAAAGAACTCCAGCTATCGGGAGATTTTTTGACTTTCTTATTCTCATCCTTTAAACTCTGCAAACCAAAACAAGGAAGAACTCTAACAACAATAACAGCAAAAAAGGTACGCATCAAAACCATTAGGACAAGTAATTACTAAGGCACAGCCGAGGAACAAATCAGTTACTGATTCACCGACCTCATTTCAGTTTTCTCTAACTGTCAGGTTGATGAAAATAGATTCATCTTTTGCTATAATATCAACAGGTGACACATATATTTATATTTTTAAAATAATAACCACATTAACTCATACAAACCTTAATGCAGTGAGATGTGGTGAAATGTGATAATTGTCTGATTAGCTTCATCAAAATCCAGATTTAATCCAAGTTTCAATTTCCCAGGACAGGCATAGTATGTTGATCACTTGAGAATCCAAAATTCACAGTTTAGTTTTGCAGTTTCTGTATAGTTTAAATGTAAGCTAGTCACTTCCTAAAAAAGATTTTATTCTGTCTGCTGCCACACCTTAAACCTCATAGCTGCAAGAACGGATGTTTGTTCTTGCGCCCAAAGATATGAGGGTTGCACCGAGCCGACTAGGCGGTGCTTGCATTAACGTAGACAGGATGATAAAGAAATATATCTGCTCTGACGTTTTCAAATATTTTAATGGGATAGACTGTGCACTCCCACATTTAATAATATATGTATTTAAAAAGGGCTAGATTTACAGGTTTTAAGGTTCTGATAAACAGACAGAAAAGCACACTCTCCATGCTATTCACTCTTTCTCTTCACCATGGCCTCAGTACTCTTCTCTCTAGTTTTTATTTTTCTTACCCTCTCACTAACCGCAACTCTCCATCAAACACCCACATTTTTGAATGAAGTCTGAGGGGTTTATATCGCTGTCATATCTCGCGAAAAAGTTGGAATCACTTCATGAACCAGTCACGTGGTACAGCCGGGCAGCGAGGCTTCGGACGTCATCATTTTCAGCTCCTCCCATAAATGAAGCAAGCCTCGATACGCGCATCGCGGAAACGCCCCCTCAATTACTCGACACAAGCTTCGAAGCCTCGATACAGAACGTCACATCACTACTGACAGTGGTTTTTGGTTCAGATTAAAATGACTTTCAGAGCTTGTTTTGTTGCCATGTTTGTGTTTCCTTTATACCAATCTTCTTGCTCAACACTCTGAAATGGTTGAGTTGTAAAAATCGTGTGTGAAATTAGGACGCCAAACAAGACTGAATAGCAGAATAGCAGATTTCCTTACTTTTTGCGTTACGTTTATATGGACTGTTTTTCCACTGTAATAAAAAAAATGTTTCTAATGTTTTCACATTTGTGTCATTTAAAGCTGTTTGTGGAGCCAGTATGCAGGACTCAGAGGCAGAACTGAACTCAAAAGCAGCTTTATTACTTAAAGGAAAACTACAGACTAGGAGACAAGGAGGAAACTGGGAACGGAAGTAATAATCAACTTAATAATCAACTAGGAGACTGAAACACGAGGCAGACATTCAACATGATGGAGTTTGCGACAAATGACAAGAGGAGACAGAGAGCTAAAATATACCCTGGGTAATCAGGGAGATGGAAAACACACAAGTGAACTAAATCCACCAATGAACCGAGGAAGGCAAAGCATAGCATAACACACAGGGGATAAGGGACTATCAAATTAAAAGAAGGAAACAAAAGCAGGGAGGGAGACCCAGACACAGGGAACAGATAAAGAAACTAATGAACTGAGAAGCTCTAGGAAAGAGAATATAATTTCTTAAATCCAAGAAAAATAGAACACACTGAAAATACTGGTTCAGAGGCCGAGGACCATGACAGTTTGATTAATCCATTTCCACATTTTAGTTATTTCATGAGCATTAGAGGAGAATATATAGATCAAGATCCAGTATGGCAGAATAGGTGTAACATTGCTTGTGCAATCGTAAGATAAAGAAACTACATTGTTTCTTTAATTTAAGGTTTTAAATATGATAATAAAACTCAGTACAACACAACTGGTTCCAACCAGATTCTCCTCCTCAAATGAACAACAGTGTAAGACATATTACACAAAGACTTCTGGAGCAGTGTCCTTTGGAGAGACGAGGCCAAAGTGGAAATGTTTGGACATAATGGACAACACCACTTTGGACAAAACCAGCACATCAACACAAACACCTCTTACCACCTGTCAGCACAGGGGTGGGGAGGTGATGATTAGGGCTTGCTTTCCAGCCACAGGACCTGGGCACCTTGCAGACACTGAGGTGAACATGAACTCCTTTATACCAAGGTATTTTAGAGTCAAATGTGAGGCCCTCTGTCTGATAACAAGAGCTTGATTGAAATTGTGTTGTGCAACATCACAGTGATCCTAAGCAAATCAATAACCACATGTCTGAAAAACAAAAATCAAGGCATTGCAATGATTCAGTCAAAGTCTAGCTGAACCATTGCAACACCATGCACTTCAAGTCGACTGAATTGTTGTGGCGGGAACTTAACAATGCTGCAAATCTCAAGCTTTTGTAAAATCATATTATCTTGCAAAGAATAAAGAGGCCCTTTTATCTTTATTCTTTAAAGGTAAACGAGGAAGAAGATAATAGAAGGAAATAGAAAATGCAATCTAATTTTACTAGAGACCTCATTTATCCAATCACAAATATTTTCATGATGCACTTTATTCTATGCGTGGGTGACTTATCTGACTTTTACACGAGGCACTTAGTTATACACTGAACCAACAACCAGTCTACTAATCTACAGTTGCACAATATATACTATGTACTCAGGAGGATTGTGTTTCAGGAAGTAGACTGGTGTTATACTGATCAGACCAGCGTTTCCTGACTACATATCATTGTCTCAAAGAGCAAGATAATGAACTCCAACGTGCAAGTATAGTGGCGATAGAAAAAAAAAAACATTGTACAAAGGAGTATGTGTGACGGGGCGTGGTCAGCTGCCAGGCCCCCCTCATGGGTTTAGTACCGATGATGAGTGAGGCTTCCTCCTGACATACAAACACTCCAATTCAAGGAGTTCAAATGGTTTATGGTCCAGTTGCCTTTTGATGTTTTGATTATGCTTTGATTCAGAGGTGTGGACTCGAGTCACATGACTTGGACTCGAGTCAGACTCGAGTCATTAATTTTATGACTTTAGACTTGACTTGAAAAAATGTTCTAAGACTTGTGACTTGACTTGGACTTTTACACCAATGACTTGGGACTTGAATTGGACTTGAACCGGTTTACTTGAAAAGACTTGATATTTTACCCCAAATATAAAATCTAACATGCATATTATATAGAGATTGAAAATGTGACGTCATTCACGGGTAGAACCGCAAAGGATTCTGGGAACTCGTGGCAAGCGGTACTAGCGCACGCAGGCTTTCAATTAAAATCAGTTATACAGCAATAAAAAGAAACACAAAAATGTCAAGAAGCCGTTGTATGATTAACTGCAATAGCCGGTCGCATGACAGCCACGGGAAGCCGACGGGTAAAGAGATCGGTTGTTATCGGATTACGTCGTTGAAGAGAAATTGTTCAAGCCATGTTTCCGAAGTAACAAAGATGCGACGGATGGCCTGGATTGCAGCCATTCAAAGATCAAATATAACATCCCAGAACACTCCAGCTCACAGGTTAGTCTGCTCCAAGCATTTACACGAAGGTCAGTGTTTTTTAGTAGTTAATACGTCATTTTCATAACATAATTAGTGATATAGGTTACAAGCAAGTCTGGCGCTGAACAGAAATTGTCGCGCTATGCTCCTTTATTTATTGTGCATAAATAGTGAATTGTCCTGACACAATATTGCGTTTCGCTTCTGTTATTATGGTACATTGACAAAAACATATACTTTTATTCACAGGATAAAACAGGTTTTTTGTATCACTAATTGCCCAGTACGATTACAGCATACAATATTATTGTCACTGCTACATTTCTGTGATGCTACCAGAAATTATTTCCACTACTAATTAATTACCGTTGAGCTCAAAGGTCCTATTAATAAACGGTTAAGGAATGTGTATTTATGAAGACGATTTGTGAGACTGGTAAACTTATGATATGTACGATGGTCTTTCGTTCTACACGGTGCATTTCAAGGTCCTGCACCCATCCGTCGGTAAACTGTACCTGGGCTTGTTGCAGTGACCTGAAGTTACTAAACTTCATGAGTGTATGCACTCACTCCAAGAACCGTATAATTATAAATATGCATATAAATATGCTAAGATGAGATAGCTGACTTCATCTAACTAGCAAATGTTGTCCAGGCTACGTTGGTGATACAGTTTTTTTTTAATGTGTATGATATTTTTGTCATGTGATTTTAAAGCTGGTCCTACAACCGCATCCAAGAATAACATGCAGCTTATCTCAGAACTGTCGGTGAAAATTATTCTTGGAGCTAGGTTTAATTGAGCTGCATTTTATAGAGGTGCAATTTCACAATTTGTGTATATTTTCTAAGTTCACTATTTTGTCATGTGTTGAGAAAAACACAGATTTTAAAATTACATGGTCTAATATTTACATTTAGCATAACTGCAACATTATTTTTTCGTTGTTTTTTTTTTAAAGACTCGAAAGGACTTGAAATTCAAAGTTTCAGACTTGTGACTTGACTCGGACTTTTACACCAGTGACTTGAGACTCGACTCTGACTTGCCTGACATTACTTGAGACTTGACTTGAGACTTGAGGATAAAGACTTGAGACTTACTTGAGACTTGCAAAACAATGACTTGGTCCCACCTCTGCTTTGATTATTGTACAGTGTGTCCTGGGCCCTGTTTCAGGAAGCCGGTTTAGAAAACTCAGAGTTAAAAACGATACGCAGGGTTGAGTAACCCCGAACTGTCCAACTCGGAATATTCGGTTTCAGAAAGGCTGATAACAATTAGTTCAATCAACGCGGAGTTGCTTTAACCCCAAGTGAAGCGCGCGGACGAGGATACATAAAGCCCTGATAAGCGGAGCACAGATTAAGCGAGTCACCATGGAGACGGAGGGAAAGAAGGCGCGGTCAATGTATTTTACAGCGCTTGAGGCCGAAATTCTGATGGCAGCATATGCCGATAACATGCAAATTTCTCAGAAAAAAAGTAACACAGCCTCAGCTGCAAAACAAAGGGAGCATGCATGGCAAAACATAGCCGACAGAGTCAATGCGTGAGTGTTAATATAAACATTGATCTAGGGATTTCCACCCATTTAACACGTTATTTTATCATATGTTATTTTATTTGTTATTTTATACATTTTATTTTGTGATGTGATGTGAACGCAGGTGCAACCCAACAGGCCCCAAACGTGCCTGGCAGCAAGTAAAAATGAAATATAAAAATATAGTCCAAACAGGTGAGGTGTAATTGTATTATGAGCCATAGTGCTTGGTCTGTTTGTCCGATGTAAATCAATTGCAGTTAGAGGCTACATTAATTTTCTTTCTGTAAGCACTTATTGAAATTATCTGAGCACATTACAAGTACATATTTGCTTACTCTGTATGCTCAAATGTGGCCCGTTATAGCCAACAGAAAAAAAGCGGAGGCCCGAAAAACAGGTGGGGGTCCTCCACCACCACCACTACACAGAGGCTGAGCAGTTGGCCCTCAGCCAAAACAGTGGGCGCCCTGTGGCCGAAGGCATCTCTGTGGGGACATCCTCTGAGTCAATAACCCCGCAAGACACAAGTGCCTACATAGGGGGTAAATTCAAAATAATACATGATGTGCATACATCCTTTGTAACTGTTGGCATGATGACATTGTATATAATTTGGATTATTTCTTTATCTCGTCAAGATCCATGTCATGATTGTAAATTATTTAAGCTGTACATTACTTTGTTTGTTTTTTGTAGTCAACGTTTTGGTGCTTTTATTTTGAAAGTCAAGTTCGCTTACAAGTTGCGCTAGTTTCCTCTTTGGGTAGAACGAAGAAAAACACCTGTAAGCGCGCAGAAAGGATGGTTTTTATTGAAAGACTTGTTAAGTGGACTTTGACTACACACGGTTAAAGGAAACCTCAGAAGAACGGCGGCTAATTCCCTTTTTGCAGCATGCAGCCAACGAGGTATTTATTTATTTATTTATTTATCGTGTTTGTTGTACAGTGTTTTTACTGCTGTGTCTTATGCTGAGTTTTATTTTGTTAATGCTGTATAGTTTTCACGGTGGCTTTGGAGAGAAGTCTTCAAATAAACCAGTGACAGAAAACCACTTGCGTCTGCCTGTGCTTCGAGGGAATTATATCCTTTCTTCACAGTCACCTTTGCAGTGCTACTCATTCATTTGATAAACTCTTTACCATAATGGATTATTTTGTAGTGAAGTTATTTTCCTACTGATTTTGCCTTCCCTCAGTCTTGGTTGTCTTTGAGAGCATAATGACAATGAAGTGTAAGGTGATTGGTATGTTTGTTAATTGCCATTTGGTCCCTTGTAAGTTTAAGTGACCTGTATAAACCTCATATTCTATCAGTTGATGGTGGTGGTGTACTGCATCTGGTGCAGCCTCCTGTTGAGCCAGACCAACATGCAGTTGTGAGTAATACTCCACAGATTATATGAGTTTACAGTAGAACAGTAATGTTGTTTTTTTCTTTACTACAGGAAAATAATGAAGAAACATTGACAGCTGTTACAGAGGAGGAAGCAACAGAGACACTTTATGAGGTTTACATCTTTTAATACTTTGTGTACAGGAAACACAGGCGACCAATAAAGCCAGTTGAACAAAAAATCTGTTTATTCTTCTTTCAACATGTTGAGGTGATGGGTCAAAGGAAATGATTGTGACATATGGTGTCTCTGACTGCGCTTCCATCTTGTATGTCCGTGGGAGGGTCAGGATGTTCATGGTTTGGATCACTGCTGATGTCTGGTTCAGAAGGACAGTGTTCTCCTCTAATTGTGGCAATGTTGTGAAGAATCACACATGCCACAATAATGTCACATGCCCTTTCTGGGGTGACCCTGAGTCTTTGCAGGCACTGGAACCGGGCCTTAAGCATTCCGATAGTCATTTCAATTCTGGCTCTTGTCCTGCAATTAGCCAGATTATATCGCTGCTGTGGGCCCGGTTCAGGGTCAGGGTAAGGGGTAAGCAAATAGGGTAAACATGGATACCCCCTATCACCAAGCAAGTAGCCAGTGAACTCTCCTAAGACAGAAGGATACACTTCAGTTCAAATGTCCCTGAAGCAATTGGTCTTTATATATTTTAAAGTATTCTCAACTCACCATGTCCAAATTTTGTGCTCAGTGTACATTCACGGAATATTTGTGAGTCATGGACAGAGCCTGGCCACTTGGCTTCCACATTTGTGATAATGTTGGCAGCATCACATATGATTTTCACAGTGCAGAGAACACAAATTAGCATCCATTACTATAATGAAATAATTTGTTAGTTTGAAATGCTACAGGGAACTATGTACCTGTACATTAATGCTGTGGAAAGACTTCCTGTTCACATAGTCTCCTTCATTTACTGAAGGAGCAATGATTGGAATGTGAGTGCCATCTGTACAGCCAATCACGCCTGGGAACCGTGAAAATAAATGTAAAATTTAAGTAGTAGTCCAAGTAGCACCACATCATAAATTAAGTTTTGGTCATCCTGATACCTGCAATTTTGTGGCATCCCTCTTTGATAAATCTTGTGGGTCTATGACACAAACGAGTACAGGAGACGTTTCAGTGCAACTGTAACATTCCTGACTGCCCGACAGATGGTAGCCTTGGAAACGTGCTCAGCGTCACCAATATTATACAGAAAGCTCCCGTTTGCAAAAAACCGAAGTGCAATACAAATAATATGTACAGAACTGAGAGGATGTCCACGATGTGTCACATGCGTAATATATGGCCTGAGGATGTTATCCAAATAAATTATAGATTGTGCTGAGAAACGGTAACGTTCACACAGAAAATCATCAGGAAATGATAAAATGTCCAAACGCGCTCTGATCACTCTCTCCCGGCGGAGAGCTCTGCAGAGAATTTGGGCTTCACGATCTACTGGCTCTTCAAGGAAGGGGCACGCCATGTCTGACACTTCCTACTGTCAGGTTTCCGACAAAGGGGCGGAGACAGTCAGGGTTAGTTGTAGTAAACCTGCTAGGGGGCAGGTTAGCTTCACGGAGTGTGTCGTCATAGTGACTCACTGAGGCTTCATCTGAACTCGCTTTGTGAAACCGAAAACCCAGAGTTTTCGTTAACTCAGGGTATACTTACTCAGTTTTTCCACTAAACCGGCTTCCTGAAACAGGGCCCTGCACTCGAAGCCACAGATAACCTGGAATCAAATGAATTTTCAAAATGCTACCTCTCCATTTTCTCAGAGCAAACAAATTTATCTGATACAGTGACTTCAACACTGACTAATAAAGGAGCCACCCCATATTTAAATAGAAAAGATGTCCTGGAGGTGGAGTCACCTAGCAAACCCTCATCAACACTGTGGCAAGTGAAGCTCTCGCTGTTGCACAGACAGCTGATGCATGTTTTACTTCTATGCATGAAACAGTTGGGAAATGCTGCTCATGTTCTTACTTTCTGCAGGAAGAAGTTCGAATGCACACATTCAGATCATAGCAGAACTGATAAAATACAAGTCTGAAAAGATGCTGATGGGACACAGCGTGTGACTGGAGTGCTGTGTGACAAATTGTGGTTTCTTCGTACCTCGCAAGTCAAATGTTAGATCTCGGAAGTGACGGAAGTTAAAAAAATAATTTTAAAAAAGGGTTTGTTTTGCTTCTTAGCAAGTATGACTATTTGGGCATTCAAAAATGGCTGATGTGGTGCATTTTTGCCTTTGGAACATGCTAAAGAGTTCTTGTTAATGATACACACTTTAACACTTTTTCCAGACAATTGACTTTTATACAACTTGCTATTTTCTGGTACATGAGATTTGGAGGGGCAGCAAACAGGCAGGCAGTTATCCAACAAGGAAGTCCTTGTCCATGCTGTCATTTCCATAGAGTGTTTGAATCAGATTAGCAATACCAGCTATCCTCTTCAGTCTACCCGAGAAAATGCAAGTAACTATTTGAACAGTTATTAAAGTAACCTATTTGCCATTAAAGACATCCTTAAATACCAAACACTGATTGGGCAATGCAAAGCAGGTGCTGAGTTAAAGACCGAAAAAAGGGCACAGTAACCGCCGGCCCACCTCTTCCCCTGAGAGGGAAAAAAAACAAGCCTTGTAGGCGTTGCTTTCAGTTAGCGTTGCTTTGTCTGTTATGTTGGCTTTCATCCTCCCTTAATTTAATTCTTAACATCTTTTAAAAAACCTAACGAATTTAAAACGGACCCAAACAGTCTCCTCACATTCCTCCACCTGGTGTTAAGTAAGGTTAGAATTATATAACAATTTTTTTTACAGACATGAACAAAATCCAAGGCAGCTTATAAATATTTATCCCAATGTTTATTACAAAATAATCCTCCAAAATGTCTTGCGCAGGTACACCCAAACAAAAAAGGTCCAAGGAAATTATGCGTACATCTTATTTAAAACGATTGTGTACTGCCAGTGTATGCAGTTCACAGTTACCATTTAAAGCTGTTTAACCGTACAACATATAGCCCCTTACTTAGCAGCATTAAACCCAAACAGATTTGAACATTTGTGCATATATTCGATTCAGCATACTGAATCTGCAACAACAGATATTGATTCTTAATGAAACAGTGATCCTGCATTGGATTGCCTACTGGCAACTACTTGTAACGGCTTTTACCGACACCCAGTTGTTATGTTCTGCAACACTGATGTAAGGCACAAATCCCTTTGTGTAACAGAAATATTGAGGCTGAAACAAACAAAATAAAGAAGGCTTAACAGAACAAAGAGGATTAAGAATATAAAATATATATATATATATTACACCTTTTATTCTTAAGAAACCCTGAGAAATTATTTTGGATGATATCTGCGGCAACACAAGCGTCAGATCTAGAGCTGGGCATTGTTCAGAAGTTTACAGGTACAATTAAACTGCAGTGTAAAATTTACCAAATGTAGAACTTAAAATATCAAACCAACTCAAACATGAGTTCAATCGTTCTTTTTAGGTGATGAATTGCATTGTTATTTGTCCTGTTTTATTTAATGTATGTATTTATTTTTGGAGAAGTCTCAGTATATTTTAAGCACTTTGTAACTTTGTGCAGAAAAACAATACATAAATAAAATGTTTTCATATCATTGCTGTATTTTATTGTAAATAAATACCCAGCTCTTATAACCAATTTAACCCGCAAAATGTACTTTCCTCCATACAATCGTAGCATGAAAAGACCCATACAGATGAACCATAGTACTCTGCAATGCTTTACATTTGAATTGGTTGATTATATGTCATCTGTTCATGATTTTCACACTGGCTGGCACGCGACATACAGAAAAACTCCAACAGAAAGTATGAATTAAATATTACAATCAGCTCTTAAAATTCACATTTGATTTACAGGCAGCTAACATTAACTTGGTAACTCTCCTTACACCTGGCTCATTTTCTACGTGATGGAAATTCAGTAAATTATGCAATATAGAGCCAACTTTTCAATTCTTGGCCATTTTTCATGTCCTTAATCTCAGGACAAGGTGGCTAACACACGGCTGCACTCTAGCTGGCAGCTTTTGTCTACTAAAACATGGCCTTTATTAGTCTGTATCAGCTGTAGCTATGCTGAACTTTATGTGATACTAAAATATAGAAAATCAGACCCAATGACCTTAAATGTGGACTCATTTTCCAATGAGAATTCTCAAAATGAGGCGTAACTTTACACTTGATGGCTACTTAAAATTCACATTCATTCTTTCTGTGCAGTAAGTGGGCATTTCAAGCAAAAGAAAAATCTAGCAATCCAACCAGTATAGTACCTATTAAGTAATATTAGACAATCTGGTAAAGAAAGGTACAAGATTTGGTGAGACAAAGACAAAATATAATGCATTGTATTGTAACGCAACAGCCAGTCCTGCCTGTTCAAATGTTGTCAACTCATTTAAGGTATGTGCCAGTCCCTTCTGTCCAGCAAAAGTTTTTTCTCTTTACAGTATGTGAAACAAACACTTACATGTTCATTTGAGCTGGAAGCAGGAGGAACCGGAACATCACTAAGCTCTATTATTGCCTAGAAGTTAAAGTTTGGTGCTACAAATGTTTTTGGCTGGAGAGACCACATCTTAGATTTGGATCATGTACTCTGTGCCACATTAGATACATCTGAGCTGGAAGGAATCTGTGCACAAGTAAAACCTCTTTATAAAAGCAAGGATGGTATTGGTCTAAACTGTGGGATGGAACGTGTTGTCCTGCTGTCTTGACGCCCATGTGAGAAGTGGGGCCAAGTCCTGCCTTGGCCAGACACATCCCCATGTAAACATCATCAATGGGAAGAATGGTAATAGACTGGGACATATTGTAAATGACTGAAGCTGTATAGCCAGAGAGGAGGAAGCCCCCGCCACCACAATAAGGAGGGTATGAGTTTGACTCCTGCACCTGAACAGGAATATAGTACTTGCTGTTTGGTGATCTAATAGGGCCAACATTTTGGATCAGATGGCCAGTAAAGAGGTGCTGGCTTCCATCATTGTCCTTGAGGCTTTGCAGATACTCGACCATGTTGTCTGTGTTGGCAAAGACATCGTCATCACCATTCAACAGGAAGTGAGCATTGGGACAGTTCCTTTCCATCCATTCAAGGAAGAGTATCTGTTTCAATGTAAGGTTGTAAAATGTGTCACTGAAATCCCATTGGAGGATGTCGTTGTGCTCCTGTTGCTCCAGCTCCAGGAGTTTGTTCAGCCTTTCCTTCTCAAACCCGCTCTCTGTCGTTCCTGAGATGAAGATCCGTCGAATCCACACACCGTTGTGTAACCTCTCTTCACCCCACGTTTTGCGCAGCACCTCTCTGCGTTCATAGTTCCCCGGAGAGCTTTTAATGACCAGAAGAAGAAAGACTTCTCCAGATTTATCAGCTCCTCCACATTTGTCCAGAACATCCAGTAGCATGGGGAAGTGGCGACAGTGGCGATAGTAGAGGAAATCCTTGATAGAATTAGGCAAAGAGTTGAACTCAGCGATGTTGGCAGCAGATGTTTTTTGTTGACATTTTGGCCATGAGAATACATATGTGCTGTTTTTGGTGTTTTGCGTCAGTCGGCTGTGGTCCTCTCTAACATCTACGTGGAAACTTATAGTTTTATGGTCAACAAAATCTTTGCAAAGGTGAAGGAGCAAAAGCCCGAGTGCTACCACCATCAATACATTTCTTGCCCTGATGGTTTTCATCTTCAAAACTCTGTAGCGACAAGACAAAAGACAGAGATTAATTAAGATCAGAATGAAACTAGACTAACTTATTGAGGAAGTTATTGATTAGAAGCAAGTACAAGCATGCAGTGAACACAAAGATGTGAGCCAAAGCCTTATAGATTTACGTACTACTTGTGCAGTGCATAAGACCCTCGCATTCTTCTTGAAAGTTCCTTTAGGGTGATGTGGTTAAACCCGCAACTGTAGCATACATTGCACTGACAAGGGCATAACTTGCAGGGAACTTGCAATTTGTTTTGTCAGAGTATTGCTGAACATAAACCTATGTTCCCTTTATTAGCTAACAATACAGTGGTTTTTAAAACACTTGTTGACTTGTTTGTATGTTACAATTGCTCTCTATATCTGTGGCATAGGCATAAGGTGAAATTATTTTTCAGAATATGATCCTTTGCTCTGAATGTGGTTTTAAGAGTAAACTTGTGATTTCCTGAAACATGAGGACAGAGTGCACTTTAACTCTAGAATGATCACGTACCAGTGTTAGCTCAGTGATCGTTACAATGGGCCTTATTATAATGTTGCCTTTGTCTTGTCTTGTAATGTGATACTGTATCAATAAGGGTTGTGTCACTTTGGTGTGATCGTGTTTGCAGGCTGAGATCTACACTGAGGTTTCACCTGTTAAAATCAATCCTCAAACAGCTTAAAATGCAGCAATGGGTGTTATATTCCTTCCAACAGAGCTAATGCTGGTGCCTTAATGGTAGACCGTGTGGTGCACATGGGTTGACCATTCAAAGCATTCATCTTCCTGTTTTAAATTAAACAGAACATGTGTTGTGTTGAAAATATTTGTGCATGCACACAAAATGCGACACGCATGTAACAGCATATGTTTTTCACACATCCTTTTTACAGTACAGTTGATGTTTGTTTTGCAAAAGACTGAAGCATCATTTTAATTATCAAATTCTTTGCTGTAGCCCTGACACCTCATGGGCTGTGGCTTAACACTTATGCAAAACTAACATTTTGGTTTTAATTTGAAATGAAGGCAACACCCTCCCACGAAAAAACATACAAAAACACTTGGGCAACAGGAATGCAAACTCACCTGCACCACGACATGACTCTCAGAGTGACAAGCCAGCAGGAGTGAGGAGACCGAGCTTCAGAGCAGACATGAAGCAGCTGGACATGTGCCTGAAAAATCCACACACAGGATGCTGTCACACAAAATAAAAATAAATCAAATGTTGTTTTGTGTCCTCAGAATGGATGGAATATGTTACATAGGCGGTTTCTGACATTGAGTAATAAAACCACACAGTCATTCTGAAAGAAGCATTAAGGGGGGAAAAAGAAAGAAAGAAAAGGAAGTTCCCGGTCCACACAGGCTTTTGTGTGTTTTTTAAATGCAAATCTGACAGCAATAAAACTCAAAATGTGCAGTGTAACAGTGTTCAGCAATCCTTAAGCATGTTAGTGCGGTAGGACAGCTGCGGCAGATTGCTTTATGTTGTTATTAACCTCCTAGGACCTGGTGTCCACATATGTGGACATCACATTTTGGGTTATTTAGACCAAAATACTCAATTTTGCTCAACATGGGCCTGATTTCTACTTACAAGGACATTATATTGCTACTGTTCTATCAAAATTTTAAACAAATATCCTCATATGTGGCTCTTATTTTTCTTTTAAAAAAAATCTGGTAATTCTTTGTTTTTACATTAATTGGGCCTCAACATGCCCAAATATCAAGGAGAAATTAAAAATGCATGTCGTGGAAGAGTTCGGGTCTTAGGAGGTTAAAGCAGAATTTTCAGTGTTGACCATTTTAACTGTTACTAGTTTTCTTCCTCTTTGTCATGTTTCGGCTGTGTGGCAGGCAGGAGAGGACCCAAACGCAAACTCACAGAGACAAAAGGTAAACTCAAAAAACACAGCTTTATTGCTGGCGTGAAGTGGGACACGAAAAACAATACAAAATAAACTAAACTGGGAAAACTAAAGCACAAAGAGCCACAGGGAAAAATCACACAGCTATGATGGAGACTACGACACTGACAAAGAGAAACACGGGGCTTAAATACACAGAGGGATAACGAGGGAATGAGACACAGAAGGAGGGCACAGCTGGGAGAAATCAGGACTGGACGAGACAGAGACGCAAAACTAGAAACACTCACATGAGGCATGGACCTTCAAAGTAAAACAGGAAGTATCACACAGAGACGCGAACTAGACACAGTGGAGACAGCAACTAAGAAACAGAGACAAACCATAAGGCAGAGGTCTAAGAACCAAAATACACAGAGGGAAATACTCAGCTTTGAACACAAGAGACTAGACTAGAGGGAGTAACAAAAGACCAACCATGAGAACATAATGCACAATGCAGGGTGACAGAAAACAAGAAACTCAAACATGCAAAGACACACCATAAACAGAACAGAGGGGGCACAGAGAGACATGAAGGGCAGGGGAGACTTAACATGGGTTGAAACACAAGGGGGAACTAATAAGCAAATCAACATAGGAGGCCTAATGAGCTAAACATACTATAAACATCAAAATGAACTAAAACTCAAAACACTGGGTCCTAAGACCCAGGATCGTGACACTCTTTTGTTTTGCGTGATTTTTGTGTAGTTGGCACAACATCAGGGTAAAGTCAGGAACAATGGGCTTAGCTTTGGATTCCACAAAAATGGACTGGAAAACGGAAGTTAACTGCACAGTGTCGTGAGTATTTGATTTGTGACAGCCACGACATCAAAAACAATTAAAAAGATGAATAACATATAGGCCTATTTTAAAATTATTTTTGCTGTGTGTGAAAGTGTTATTTACTAGGATCGCTGAATATTTCTATGCTTATTTCAATTTCCTGTTACAATACAAAGGACAATTGTTAACCAGTTACATACTGTTTTGTAAAAAGCAAAATGATAAACAGCAGTCAAATTAGTCTTCTGGACAAGGTAGAGAATGATTGCACAGGTTTTAAGTACACTTGTCTGGTTAAGACTTTCACTTGTAATGTGGTTTTTACTTTGTGGTGTTTCTACTTTCAGACAATGAGAGCTCCTTTCAGTCTTGAACATGTCCAGGTACAACAGTCATTTGAAGAGATTTAGAAGATATGCCTATTTACTTTTTAATCTGCAAGTCCGATGGTTATTATATATATTTCTTATTAAATCCTTTCATAGTGTATTGTCATCAAAGCATCAGTAGCCACAGGCTGTAATCTTTTTGCCAAATATTATATTTTATTTTTGTTGTTTGGTCTTTGTTGTCTGTGTTCTCCAGTTTGTTTTAAGATGGTGCCATTTAGTATTTAGTTAATATCTGCCAGCTCCATCACACAGAAGGCGTATTAAACAAATGTAATTTTTATAAACCATCGGGAGATTAAAAGAAGCATTGGTGAACATTTAAGTCCATTTTTTGATTTTTTTTTTTTTTTTTTTTTACATAGTGTCATATTGTTGAATGGACAATAGTCGAGCTTTAAGCGACGATTATTAGTTTGTAAAAGGAATTTTTAAATTCCTTTGGCTTCCACAAACCAGACAGAGTTTGTGGAAGCCAAAGTAAGCAGAGTAAGCAAAGTAACACGTCGCGCATGGCTGAAGCATCAGAAGACATTTATCTTTATCTTTCGTCGAGTTCTCATATAGCGAGTCATGCCTAAACTATTGTAAACTAATCTAGGGGACAGTTAAGATTCATAAAATAAGAGATTTTAAAAAGCGACACTCCAAAAAAAATTTTTTTTAAACAGCATTTGTCGTCTATGCGTAATTTCTCAGGAAACTGTGTTATTATAGCCAGTAATATATCCCAATTACGCCGAGTACAAACTAAACATGTGATGCTCCCTATGCCAGATCCCATTACTTTACGGAAACTTTATTCGAGGACGCGCACGGGCACAGAGACAGCACTTCGCGAAGCTGCTGTGTACAGTACTTACAAGTTTAAGAAGATCGCCCCTCTCCTGTGTCTGTAGTGAAGTCAGACTAATAGTGAATCCAGAATCCGGTGGCTGAAAAGCTCAGGTCCCTGCACTGCAGGGCGTTGTTCTGTCCGCCCCGTGCGTCATCTCCTCATCTATTGCCTGTCGGTAACGATCTGCGATCATCCCGCTATGACTATTTTCTTTCACAATTTCAATTACTTTGACTGTTGATTAATAACAAATATCTATAGAAATAATATTACTTGTGATTATTATAGGATATATGATATTATAATACTTTAAATGAAGTATAAGTATTACAATATCATTAAGACGCTGCTTAAATAAAATGTACTATGATTACCTAATAATAAAACCTTAAAAGTAAAGGTTATTCCCTATTAGGTTAGCTGTAGCTGTAGGAGGTGGAGCACGTCATCAACTAATCAGAAGGTTGGTGGTTTAATTCCTGGCTGCTCTGGTCTGCATGTTAAAGTATCCTTGGATAAGATACTGAATCCACTGGATTTTGAATGCGTGTGGATGTTTGATAGAAAGTACTTAGAAAAAGTGCTTGGGTGATTGAGGTATTCACCATTTATACATCCACTAGTAGCATTTTACACAACGCAGTCTAAGGAAATCCTTTAGCAGAATTTATGAAAGATCACATTATCCAGTTAAAGATTTGAGCTTCCTTTTCAACCAAATGGTCGGGCATTGCACAGCTACAAGCATTTCACCCCCCCCCCCCCATGTCATACTGTGTATGGCTGTGTGTGTGTGTGACAAATAAAATTTGAATTTGATTTGAATTTGAAATGGGACACTTAATATAGTTAAAACTCTACTTGCAGGGTTAGTCGTATCTGTAGAGACAGTACTTCGCTGTAGGACACAGCTAAATATCACCACAGTAAAACAAGAAGACCTTAACTCATGTGGATGGTAAAATGCTTTTAAGGGCTTGGCCTTGAGATTTAAATATTTCCCTGCACTTTGTCTTCAAAAGCTTTTTAATCCCTTTCGGATTTATCGTGAAAATATTTCTTCATCTTTCTGTTTTGGTTTTTTCTGTCTATACAACACTTTTCAGGCATGCTTCTGTGTAAATTTCAACCAAAATAAAAGGAAGTTCTTTCTGAAAGCCTGTTCTTCCTCGTTGGAGTGCTGCCATGACCATTATTATGACCATTATTACTCTTCCAGTGACCTTCGTTGTTTAAGCGCTCATGGTCTTAAATTTCCTCTATTTTGCACACAGTTTTTTGACCGGGGCTAGAAGGACTCCAAACGCTTTCAAGGACCTTTTGTACATTTTAAAACTCATTTTCCACGCTGCCAAGCATCAACAATGATAAGTCAAACATCTTCAAGAGTTGAATACTAAAAGTGTTCGCACTCCCTGCTGATTCCTGACAGAAAACACCTGATCCCAAGTTCCCCTTCAAGTTTATGTTTAATCCCAGAGGCTGTCCTACTTTGCTATCCCCACACGTTGAATGATTTTTAATTGAATAATTTTGCAATTTTCAATTGATCGAGCATGTTTGCCTCGCGTGTTCAACCTTTAGCACTTGGGTGAAAAAATTACAAATATTTCAGTTCATATTTACACTGAAATGTACATGTTTACGTGAAGCTTAACAACTAAACATAGAACGTGAACCTCAAGGTTTAGTTGCCATCGGCCTTGGGATTTTTTTTTTAGTCAAGGGTTAAAAGTGCTGAGTTAAGCATAGCATAAAAATACTGCTGAAGTATATGGAAATATAAATGCGGTTATAGTTTCTGCTGTCATGACACTAAAGCAATTTGGAGAAATGAAAGAGAAAGACAGGGAAGGGGAAGAATCTAAAGCTTAATCTTACCAGACTAACTGCATTTCACTGTGAAATATGGATTAAAAAGTCACCAGTGCTAGGACTGAATGTATTATGCTCTGTGTGAGTTTGCAATACCTGATGTAATATGCTGTGTAATCTCTTTTAAAGACTGAAACCATGCACAGCTCAGTTGACTACGAATCTGGAAAAATATGTGGCTGTAAGGTGATATGCAGCTTTTTAGTCACCAGATGTCAACTCGGGTGAATACCTGCTGGAGAATTCGGACCTGTATACTAAACAGCGCACTCCACCAAATGAAGTGATATCTTATGGAATAGTGGGGTCTACCCCTACAGCAGACTATCAAAGTCATTTAAATATAATGGGCAAGTATCAACTTTAAATCTCCCCAATTACATACAGACCAATTGTCTGTATCATCAACTCGGTCCCCTATAACATGTCAAAGTTTCTGGCTTCAATCCTCAATCCGTTAGCAGGCAGCTCTAAACACCATATCCAGAACACCTTGGATTTTTTTGAGAAGGTGTTGTGTTCTGTAAACACACATGGATCAGTGTAATCAGTCTGACTCTCATCATCCATTGGAGCATAAACTGGGTGTCATCAGGACACTACAACACAGAGCAAATTACATCCCCACAGACCGAGTGGCCAGGAAAGCAGAAGAACATCACATCAAGAAGGCCCTGAGTAGGCCCAGCTGAACATTTGTCAAAGCCTTCCCAGCTTTGGCAAAAAGAAAGCTCCAAGGTATCCAGGAGAGAAGGACAACTGCTGCCTAAGCACTTTAGTGATCCCTTGTGTGTCAGGAGTACGGGAACAGCTAGGACGCATTTGAAACTGATCTCACAGCCCATTGCTGTTATATCTTTTACTATTTTACTTGCTATGATTGAGCATGCATCAAGACTTTAAAAAAATGGAATTTCCACAGGACACACAAGGCAAAATAAAAGTAACATATAGAAATGTTTACAGTAAACACTGTTAAGAACTGGGAGCACCGGTCTAATGACAGGAACTGTTGTGAAGTCCTCCCCCCAGACATTAAATGTGAAAATGACCTTTTATTTTCCTGGTACAGAGCTCAGATAAGGCCATATAAACATTTTCTTTTATCAGGCATCAAGCAGTGACATGAGTGTAAAGAAACTGCACAGAAAATGCAACTCTCTTTCAATAAACATCTATTTTAAGGACAGTTTTTAAAAATTGTTGGTAATTTATTACTTAACCTTTGAGGCTAACATACTGCAACATAATAGATGCAAGTTTTGTTGTATTCATTTGTTTTTATTAATCCCAAGTCATTTGGGAACAGAGAGAATACATTTTCCTCTTGGCACATGTCAAAACCTGCTCACATTTTATCCAGAAACGTTTGATTTGACCTTCACCAAAACATCGTGTCAAGGTCGTTATTCCTTAGTACAATTTTGCTTTAGCGGGAAATCTACAGTGTAACCTATATGGTAACCAGAAACCCCTTTTAGCCCTGTTTGGTATGTCGCAGTCGCATGTGACACATACTTAAAAAAGAAGGTGTCATTGGCAGGCATTCATTATTTATAATTCACTGGTGTCAGGTGGAAGATAAGCATCACGATGGATTCACCTGAGGTTAAAATACCTGGGTTGGACATCCAGGCTCCTTTTCAATCGCATGAATTACTTACATACAAGATACATACAAAATGAAAAAGAAACAGTGGTGCATGTGGTAGTTGTGAAACTACCAGGCCTGAAATTGCATCAGTACAAAGAAACTTTCCACTTCCTCTTCCTGCCCTCGTTCACATGTGCTAGGTTTAATTTTTTTGCACCACATTTTAACTTTTGAAGGCAGCTTGAGGCTGCAGCACGTTCACAGTACACAGTGGTCATGTATGAGATGCACTTAGCATGGGGATTGGGCTGTGGTGTCATCTTCTTCAAAGGGATGGAACCATGCATCCATTTTACGCTTGAGTCTCTTCTTAAGCTGAAAGCGGCGCTGGACTGAGGTAGAATTGTAAGCTTGGGTCTTTAGTTTGCTGTAGTAATCAGAGAACTTGTTAAACAGGAAAGAAATCGGCATGCCGTTGAGGATTATCCCAAAAGTAATGCATCCAAAGGCCACGATGCGGCCCAGGATAGTTACAGGAACCACATCCCCGTAGCCCACAGTGGAGATACTGACCTGAGAGAGAAAAGGGGAAACAAAATCCTATGTTCAGTTTCCAGGAATGTTTCCTTTAATCAGAGTTATTTTTGATTCTAAGAATGAATTAAAAGTTTACACTAACAAGTAGTACAGCTGGCCTTGAAAATGTCTGCTGAATCGACACTTACTTGTTTAATTTCACTTCAAAAGCAACACAAAGACATTATCTGAACTGCAGTGCAAGTATAAACATTAAAATGTGTAACTTTATTGGACAGTTCTGTACAATCAGGCTGCTGCTTCCATCAAAACCTACACCCTAGCCTCTTTGTGGCTCTAGCAGGTGTCAAAATACTTAAGAAAAAGCACAGACAGCAGACCACTTCCGTTGACCAGTGTTAGGATTGCCATCTTCTAATTCTTTATGAGAAAACAGTTTGGGCAGGGTTTGCCTTTCATGAAATGACATTTAAGAAATTTATGCAAATAGACTAAAAAAATGCTGAGAAGAATTTAGTTTTTTAAGCCAAACATAAGTACAGATCACTGCATGTTACATTTGTGAAAATCAATTAATTTCTGTGTTTGACTAATAAGTAGTGGAATAATAACCTTTGATCTAGAGAGTATTTACATTTCTAGACAGGTGAAAGTCACACTTGTAGGTGTTAGAACGTTCAACTTATTGCTCAGGGGAAGAGTAGGTAGGTGAAAAAAGACTGCAAAAGGAAATAAGCGGCTGGTTTGGGTTAGGTGCTGTAGTACACATTTCTTTGACACTTAGAGCCCCCGAGAGCAGCCAGTTGGCTTTTCTACCTTTAAAACCTACCTTTAAAACCCGCCTACCAGTCAAATGGCTTTTAGCTAGGCTTTAGCTTCAGCCAAGTGGAAGCTAAATTGGCTAGTCATTCATATGTAAATTAGGTTGTTACCTGAGAATTCTGGAGGGGAGTGGGTGTGTGAGAATGATTGCTAATTTCTAACTGCCAACTGCCTCCTTGTTTGTCCGGGGGAGCTGCTAAAAGCTGTGAATTTCCTTTTGTGTTCGTCTTGATGCATTCTCAATCATCCAGGGAAATAAATCTCCAAAAGTCACCAACTTGGAGTGTTTCAGTTTGCCATCTTAGGGAGAAATCAACAGACATGGGTGTATGTCCTTTGTTGCTGAGATTTATTGATAAAAACAGTACAAAAAACCAACCATTTGTACACATATTTACAAATAATAATAAAAAGTGAGTAAGTACATTTCAACATTTTCAGCAATCACTCACAATCCTGGCACTGCCATGGTATCTCTGCATTTACCACATGTGTATCTGTAGCAGTGAACACATCGCACAGTGGCATGATTGTTCTTGCATTTGTGTTTGACCTGACACATGGCTCTCTTTCCAGGGCTAGGTGTGGAGGGTTGTGTCCAAAGCAACTGTTCTTTTCTTGCCTTCTTCCCAGCTACATGAGAGTGAGCCAACTCTCTTGCAAGCTCCACCAGGAAGTCCACCCGTCTTTCCTTCATCCCGGTGCATGCTTGATACAGCACATGTGCATTCAGTGCTGCCATGTCAATCATGTTATAAAACACGGCAACTGGCCAGCGCCGTGTTCCTCTGCGGACAGTGTACTCCCGAACCATCTGGTCCATCACATCCACGCCACACTTTGTTTTGTTGTAAAGGGAGACAGTGTTTGGCTTCCTTTTGGTAGTGTTATCAGTCTGAACCACGCTGTGCATGCTGCTAAGAATATAGACTGTCTTCTTCCGTTTGGCTGCATACGCCGTCAGCGTGGCAGCAGAGGTTGAAAACACCTAAGAAATAAGATAAATGGTTATTTCCATAGCCCTTTTACACACAATGAAACACATAAACATAGAACCACAAAAGACCTGCAACATACCTGAGTGGTGAATTCATTGCGATCTGTCTGTCTAGTGGATTGAGGAATTTCCCTGCGAATCTTGTTGACTGTGCCGAGGATGGTGGTTTTCCGTCTAAGAAGTTTTTGTGCCAGTGAAAGCGATGTGAAAAAATTGTCCGTGGTAACATTTCTGCCCTTGTCTAGGAATGGTTCCATCAGCCTCATTACTACATTTTCAGAAAGTCTCTCCCCACTGGGACGATTGGGGTCCTTGCCAAGATATGGGAAGACATTGCAAATGTACTTGGATTTTAGGTCGCAAGCCACCCAAAACTTGATCCCAAACTTGTCAGGTTTACTTGCAATATACTGCAGGAAACAACACCGAGTCTTTGATGGGAAAAGCTGTTCATCAACGGTGATATGTAGACCAGGGTTGTAGCACGTGATGCAGTTGGTGACAAATGATCCCCACACACTGGAAATGCAGACTACAGATACCATGGCAGTGCCAGGATTGTGAGTGATTGCTGAAAATGTTGAAATGTACTCACTCACTTTTTATTATTATTTGTAAATATGTGTACAAATGGTTGGTTTTTTGTACTGTTTTTATCAATAAATCTCAGCAACAAAGGACATACACCCATGTCTGTTGATTTCTCCCTAAGATGGCAAACTGAAACACTCCAAGTTGGTGACTTTTGGAGATTTATTTCCCTGGATGATTGAGAATGCATCAAGACGAACACAAAAGGAAGTTCACAGCTTTTAGCAGCTCCCCCACCCCCTCATTCACACACCCCCACTCCCCTCCAGAATTCCCAGATAACAACCTAATTTACATATGAATGACTAGCCAATTTAGCTTCCACTTGGCTGAAGCTAAAGCCTAGCTAAAAGCCATTTGGCTGGAAGGCGGGTTTTTAAAGGTAGAAAGGTAGAAGCCTGGCCGGCTGGTGTTGAACCTTCCTTTTATTAGCGCACATAATAGGCAGATGTTTGCTTAGAAAGAAAAAGTCAAAGGCAGACGTGGAGATGTGGAGTTTATAGCTACAGACAGTGATACTTACTGCTGCCCACCACCAGGCGTACGGGATACTGCTGATGGGAGAGCCTTCGGTTTCCCTTTCTGCTGAATGCAGAAGAGCAGAGAATGTGAAGATTCCCAAGGCGATAAAGAAAAAAATGCAATAGGCCTCCTGGTAGCACCTCCGCAGAGTAAATGCAAAGGCCCTCATGCCGGTCGAGTGGCGGGCTAGCTTCAAAATCCGAAAGATCCGCAGCAACTTGACAATTTTGAGGACGTGGCTGAGCTTACTGACCCGGGCCATGGCCCTGAGGTCTTCTTGTGCACTCACATCCTCGGAGTCAGTAAAGGCTTCAAAGATGATCTGGACAAAATAAGGCATGACTGAAACCATGTCCACAAAGTTAAGTCCGCTCTTCAAAAATAATACAATGTCAGGAGTGGTGATGAGACGAATCAAATACTCAAAGGTGAAGAACACAATGGTGACGATCTCTCCCCACTCCATGTAGGTTTTGTCATCGATTCTGTACGACTGTAGTTCTTCCACAGTGTTGAGACACATTGAAGCGATGGACAAGAGCACGAAAAGGTTAGAGAGCAGAGTGAAAGTCTTCGCAAGAGTTGACGAGTACGGATTCTCCACAATGTTCCACATAGTCATCCGAACGTCCCCAAACATCATGTCCTTGAAATAATCATCATTGTACTTTACCTCGACCTCAGCCATTAGTTCTCTTTCCACCTCCAGGTTCTCCTTCAACTCATCTACCTTCTCCTGAAACACCATCCAACAGCAGAGCTGTGTGTCCTTCAGGCTCAGGCCCCAGTATGCAATTTCTTCCTCAAAGCTGATGGGACACATTTCCACTATGATCCAAAGCACTCCGGTTGCATAGAAATGGCAGATGTGGTGAAAGAAGGCAGGATCCCGGTCAAAGAAGAACTCGTTGCTGCACACAGAGTAGTCATCACAGAGGGTGAGGAGTTTTGCCTGGTCCCGGCAGAGAGCTAAGGAACCTATTCGAGTGTTAGGATATCTAACTGCACACATTCTTGGAATGTAAAACACTTTCCCTCCTACATTTAAGTTCATGTTTTGCTGGGGTTTGGGTGTCTTCTCACCTTTAGGGCAGTCATCTTTAATCCCAGGATAGTCCAGATTCTTCAGTGAGCTCCACGCTTTGGCTGTTTTTTCCTGAGAAAATGGAAATGTTTTATTACCCTTTGTGCACTTTGAGAGAGAGCTGACACTATAGCAGGAGCTCTGCAAACATGTTTGCAGCTGAGCGTTCTCTGAGCAAGCCATATCAGCTGTGGTCCAAGACAGGAAATGCAACAGAACAGAAAGAGGAAAACAACCATTAAAAGAAAGACTCTGAGAAAGGGATGTAATCAACACATGGTAAATCCACAAATATCTGATCCTGCAGCCACTTCTGACATCCCAGGGAAAACGGGGTTTTCCTGTTTGATGGCTCAGCTGTGGCTGATATGGTGACTCCTGGAAGTTAGGGGACAGAAGGAATTTCCTCTGTTTGTTACAGCAAAGACAACACATTGGACTTTACGACCAGAAGATCAGGACAAGCAGCAGGGATTTTATCCATTTAATCTCATTGGGACCTTTCCAGGTGCCTTTAAGTAGTTGTATATTTAGGTGGGAGGGGCATGGAGGGCAGGATTAGTAAACAAAGTTGCTTTAAGGATTTTGAACCTACGCAGGTACGGGGAAAACAAGCAAACCTCACGCAGTAAGGCCTCAGCCAACCAGGAAGTGTAAAATCAGAACCTCCTTGACGTGTAGACAACAATACTAAACACTGCACCACTGTGCCACCCTCAGTGGTCATTTTTTTTTAAATTAATATTGAAATCACAGCATCTAAATTTTATACACATAAAATACAGGATAAAATGAAATGGAATGAATACTACAGAATGTACATAAGGTGCAGTTGCAGTCTGGCAGTGTGAGCAGTGTGACAGTTCAACTGTTTAAGAGGGAGATGGTGAGGGGAAAGAAACTGTTCCTATGTCGGGTGGTCCTGGTCTGCAGGCTTCTGTACTGTCTGCCAGAGGGCAGCAGGTAGAGAAAGTCTGTGTCCAGGGTGTGAGGGGTCTGTGATGATTTTCCCCGTTTCCTGGTTCTTGAGAGGTACAGATCCTGGATGGAGGGCAGGGGGGCGGCGATGATCCTTTCTGCTGCCCGTACAGTCCGCTACAGTCTGCTCCTGTCCTGTTTAGTGGCTGCTCCATACCAGACTGTGATGGAGCACAAGACAGACTCAATGACTGCAGTGTAGAACTGGATAAGCAGCTCCTGTGGAAGACTGTACTTCCCCAGTTGTATCAGGAAGTACATCCTCTGCTGGGTGTTTTTGAGGATGGAGGAGATGTTGGTCTCCCACTTCAGGTCCTGGGAGATGGTGGTACCCAAGAACTTGAAGATCGCCACAATTGACACCGGGCTGTCTGATATGGTTAGGGGGAGCAGTGTTGAAGGATGTCTCCTGAAGTCCACTGTCATCTCTACAGTCTTCAGCACAGATGGCAGAAATGTGGAGTTTTACATAAATAACTTAGAGTTAACCTGACATCAAAACTTCAGTATCTTTGTCTTGAACCCAACAAGGTTTATCAGCCTTAATAAAATGCAGTCCAATTCTTCAATTTCTGCAAAACAAGTAAGTAAAGTTGTATTTATATAGCACCCTTCAAGACAAAAATCACAAAGTGCTTCACAGAAGCTAAAACAAAAATAAAAATCAACCAAAAGCAAGTTTAAAAAGATGAGTTTTTGTAACTAATTAGGTTAATCAAAAACACATCAGTAACACGACTGGGTATAAAAGGAGCATCTTAGAGATGTAGAGTTTATCAGAAACAAATATCAGCAGAGGCTCACCAATCTGCAAAAAAGAACAACAACAAATCAGAGAGCAATTTCAGATTAAGAGAGACTTTGAATATCTCTTTTACAGTGCATACGTACTGTTGTCAATAAGTCCAGAGAATCTGGAGAAATCTCTGTCCACAAGGGACAAGGCTAATACTTGTGATCTTTGGGCCCTCAGGTGGCATTGCATTAAATGAGAGAGATTACTGTCTGTGAACACAGTTCATAGTGCCATTCAGATACAGGTTAAAACTCTATAATGCAAAGAAGAAGCTATCAGTTCTATTTGTATGGCGCCAAATCACAACTACGGTTGACTCAGGGTGCTTTATATTGTAAAGCAAAGACCCTACAAAAATACAGAGAAAACCCAACAATTCAATGAACCCCTGTGAGGAGCCACTTGGTGAGAGTGGAAAGGAAAAACACCCTTTTAACAGGAAGAAACCTCCAGCAGAACCACACTCAGACAGAGTCAACCAACCATTGTCATATACGTGTGCACTTACAGTTAAACTGCACATCAGTCCACTGAAGCAGAAAAAAATCTTCCCACACAAAATGAGCACAATGCAGCACGGTTATCAGGATAGACTGTGGGTGGTTACATTCTCTGCATGCTACACTGATTAGGTTTGAACTAGTTCACTGACTTAGTAAATTATTTATGAATGTAAGTGGATGTGAAACTTAAAACATGCTTTGACTACACTAGGAATAAGTCTCTTCTACATTTGTCATGAGACAGCTGTGTTGCTACCAACACACACTCGTTGGTTAGATAAAAAAGGGTGTGTAAATCCTGTATATGTGTAAGACAGATTGTGTAAAATGTAATCCATTGGTGAATAGTTCACTTGGCTATCTGAAAAAACCCACCCAACCACACACAAAAAAAAAAACAGCTGGGTGTTGCCCTAGATTGATGGCTTATGTGCTGTGTTGTGTTGAGGTGGCTATAAAAATGAGATTACACAAACTGCTGAGGACCTGAAATCCTACATCAGAGCTGCAGGAACTGCTGTCCTCACTTCACAGACACTTAAAGAATAGTTTTAAAATACTGACTTCTAATAAATCCCTCATATTAAAGAGACACTACCAAGCTATTCTGTTTTGCCTCTGCACTCTCTACCACTCACTGTGACACAGAGTAATCTCTCAGCTTAATTAACTAAGCGTGATCTTCTCCTTCTCCTGCTAACCTACTTATCTCACTTCAGTGAACTGATCACAAGATGAAATCTGCAAGGGACAGAGGGGGATTGGGCAGCTTTATCGGAATACTACAAACATAACACAAACTGGAAACATGGAGTTGGTAGTGGTGCAGTGAGTGATGATGTTTCTAAACGTACTGACAGGTGTGTTTGATGTGCTGGCCAACCAGAAGCTTGAAACATACAATTTCACTAAGGTAACAATGTTTCATAAGCGACATCACTTCACAATACTTTCTGCAAGACCTCGAATGGCGTGAGCCTCTTCAGCTGGATGAAGATAAAATAGAAACAGTTCCATCAAAGGTTTTTTTTTATTTAGGCAAGGCAAGGCAAGGCAAGTTTATTTGTATAGCACAATTCAACAACAAGGTGATTCAAAGTGCTTTACAGAGACATTAGAAACAAGAACAAATAAAAAGCATGATTTAAAATTGAATAAAACAAGCAAATAAACTAACTAACTAATTAACAAACAAACAAACAACAGTATATAAAATCAAAACAGATAAAATCAGAACAGTAGATAAAATCAGTAGTTAAATGTAAGTTTTGAAATTTAAGCTTAAAGTGTGGATTTGGTGCTTTATTCAAATGCAGCTGAGAACAGGTGAGTCTTCAACCTGGATTTAAATAAACTGAGTGTTTCAGCTGATCTGAGGCTTTCTGGGAGTTTGTTCCAGATATAAGGAGCATAAAAGCTGAATGCAGCTTCTCCGTGTCTGGTTCTGACTCTGGGAACTGATAAAAGACCGGATCCAGATGACCTGAGGGATCTGGATGGTTCATACTGGGTCAGGAGGTCATTGATGTATTTTGGTCCTAAACCATTCAGAGCTTTATAGGCCAGCATCAGAACTTTAAAGTCTATCCTCTGACGGACAGGCAGCCAGTGTAAGGACCTCAGAGCTGGACTGATGTGGTCCACTTTTTTGGTCTTAGTGAGGACTCGAGCAGCAGAGTTCTGAATGAGCTGTAGTTGTCTGACTGATTTTTTAGGTAGACCTGTAAAGATGCTGTTACAGTAATCAAGCCTACTAAAGATGAATGCATGGACTAGTTTTTCCAGGTCCTGTTGAGACATCAGATCTTTTATCCTTGATATATTCTTGAGGTGATAGTAAGCTGACTTTGTTATTGTCTTAATGTGTTTTTCTAAGTTTAGGTCTGCATCCATCACTACACCCAAATTTCTCGCCTGGTTTGTGGTTTTTAGATGTATAGATTGAAGTTCTCTGGTGACCTGTAATCGTTTTTCTTTGGCGCCAAAGACTATTACCTCAGTTTTGTTTTTGTTTAGCTGGAGAAAATTGTGGCACAACCAGTCATTGATTTCCTCAATGCATTTACCAAGAGCCTGTACAGGGCCTCGGTCTCCTGGTGACATTGTGATATATATTTATGTGTCATCTGCATAGCTGTGATAGTTTATTTTGTTGTTGTTTATAATCTGTGCCAGTGGGAGCATGTAGATGTTAAACAGAAGGGGTCCCAAGATGGAACCTTGGGGAACTCCACATGTGATACTTGTCTGCTCAGATGTGAAGTTACCTATTGATACAAAGTATTTCCTGTTTTCTACGTATGTTTTGAACCAGTTTAGTACAGTTCCTGAAAGACCTGTCCAGTTCTCCAGTCGTTTGAGTAATATGTTGTGGTCAACTGTATCAAATGCTGCACTGAGATCCAGTAAAACTAGGACTGACATTTTTCCACTGTCTGTATTCAGACATATGTCATTAAACACTTTGGTCAGAGCAGTTTCAGTGCTGTGGTTCTGTCTAAAACCTGACTGGAAGGCATCGTAGCAATTATTCTGTTTTAAGAAGTAACTGAGCTGTTGGGAAACTGCTTTTTCAATGATCTTACTTAAAAACGGGAGATTTGAGATCGGCCTGTAGTTGTTCATTTGTGTCTTGTCAAGATTGTCCTTTTTCAGTATAGGTTTGATTACAGCAGTTTTTAGTGATTCTGGAAACACACCTGATAATAAAGAAAAGTTGACGATCTGTAACAGGTCTGACTCTAAAGTCTTTGAGACCTTTTTGAAAAAACTTGTTGGCAGGACATCTAAACAGCAGGAGGAGGAGTTCAGTTGACCTAAGATGTCCTCCAGGTCTTTGCTGTTAATAGGTTGAAACTGTTTCATGGTGTTTAAACAGTTTTTTGGTGGACACAGTACATATCCTGGATCTGCTGTTGATGTACCAATTGCTTGTCTAATTTTTTGGATTTTTTCAGTGAAGAATTTGGCAAAGTCATTGCAGGCCATGGTCGAATGAAGTTCAGCTGCCACTGACACAGGGGGGTTTGTTAGCCTGTCAACTGTAGAAAATAAGACCCGAGCATTATGGCTGTTTTTAGTGATGATGTCAGAGAAGTAGGACCTCCTTGCATTCCTCAGTTGTAAATTATAATTGTGAAGTTTCTCTTTATAAATGTCATAATGAACCTGGAGGTTTGTTTTTCTCCATCTGCGCTCAGCTTTCCTACACTCTCTTTTTTCATTTTTCACCAGTGTGGAGTTTCTCCATGGAGACTTTTTCCTTCCAGAGATAACCTTCACCTTAATGGGAGCAATAGTGTCCATTACATTTAACATGTTAGCATTGAAGCTATTGACGAGCTCATTGACTGACCCTCTGGGCAGGTCAGGTGTTAATGGGAAGACCTGGTTAAAAATTGCACTACTGTGTTCAGTTATACACCGTTTTGTGATCACTGTTGTTGATATATTTGTGTGGGCTGAGATTTTACTTTCAAAGAAAACACAGTAATGATCAGACAGGCCCACATCAGACACAGTAACCTTTGAAATGCTCAGGCCTTTGGAGATCAGTAGGTCAAGAGTGTGTCCTCTATTATGTGTGGCCTCTGTTACATGCTGAGTCAGCCCAAAGTTGCCCAGAGTGTTACTCAGGTCTTTAGTCCCTTTGTCCTGAGGGTTGTCCACATGAATGTTAAAATCCCCAGCAATAATTACACAGTCAAAATCAACACAGATCACAGACAGCAGTTCACTGAGGTCATTAAAAAAGTCTGTGCAGTATTTGGGAGGCCTGTAAACATTAAGAAACACAACTTTGGATGGGGCCTTCAGCTGTAAAGCCACATATTCAAAAGACTGAAAACTTCCAGGAGATAGCTGCTTACATTGAAATGATTCATTAAATAAGACAGCAACCCCTCCTCCTCTCCTGCTCGCCCTGACCTCACTGATAAAACTGTAGTTAGGAGGGGTCGTCTCGATGAGAACAGCTCCACTGTTACTTTGGTCCAACCAAGTTTCAGTTAAAAACATAAAATCAAGGCTGTGCTCAGTGATTAAATCATTAATTAAAAATGTTTTCCCAGCTAGAGATCTAATGTTTAATAAAGCCAACTTAAGTGTTTTAGAGGTATTACTTGTCCCCTCGTGTTTGGGAGCAGTCTGTGGCACACAAGGTATGTTTACTATGTTTAAAGATCTTTTAGAGTGCAGCTCTCTGTGTTTTGACCAGGCCACATGTCTCCTGTCACCTAAAAGTACAGAAATTTTAAAACCTTCTAGTAAACAGGGTCCCAGCTTCTCCTGGGAAAAGTCATCACTGCCATAATCCTCACAGCCCGGACCCTTCACACATCACGCATCAGACTGCGGAGACAGGGCATGAAGAGGAACTAAGGGGGGCGAGGCTGGGCAATGTGACTTCGATTGCTCTGTTGAGGGTGGGGCTCGATGGCGAACCTTTGGCCGCTCTGGTGGGGGGTTTATGGGGGACAAAAAGGGATTGGGACGGGGGGTAGATCTGAGCCCAGCATTGACCCGCTCCATCATCTCCTCAGTGAATTTCAGGTGTGGGGAGGAGGGAGAAAGGGAGGGGGAGGAGGGTGATGGCCTGTCAGGGGTTTGGGGGACTGGGGAAGGTCGTGGTCCCTTGTCCTGGTCGTTGGTGTTGTTGAGAGAGTTGGAGGCAAATAGGGACCCCTCTTCTTGCCTTAGATGTCTCTCCTTTCTGAGGCTCTTCCTCAGATGCCATGGATGTCTCTCCTTTCTGAGGCTCTTCCCGGGTGGGGGCAAATGGAGCTCCTCCTCAAGGTTTCTGCTGGGCTTTGTCTGTTCTTGGAGTACTGTTTGTTCCTCTTTATGAGATAACTCCTCGTTTATCTCAGCCTTGGCACCAAGCACAGATGGATGACGTATGGAATAAAACAAGTTGGAGGTGAACAGTTTCACCCCTGACTTGTTAAAATTAAATCCATTTGCTTTGAACAGATGCCTGCGTTCCCAAAAAATATTAAAGTTGTCGATAAAATGCACTGAGTGGTCAGCACATGCTGATATAAGCCATTTATTCAGTGTAAACAACCTGCTGAATCTCTCGTCTCCTCCTCTGACCGGCGGTACAGGTCCACTGATGAATACAGCTGCATTCAGAGAGTTTACAGTATTTAATAATCCAGTAAAGTCCCGTTTCAGAACCTCCGACTGTTGTTTGGACACATCGTTTGACCCTGTATGCAGAACAATGTTTGTCACAGTTGGATATTCATCTGCAATTTGAAGAATTCTCTCCTTCAGGTTGTTGACCATATCGTTAGGAAAGCAGAGGACTTTAGTGTTCTTACCGCACATCCTTTGTACATCCTTTACGGCAGAGTCACCCACAATCAGAGTTTCAGGCCTAGCCTTTAGCTTTCCCTGTGGCCTTTCACTTTTCAACAGATTTTCAGACCTTATTTCGCTGCTTTTAGATGGATGGTTGTCCGATATAGATCCAGGGTCCTTTGATAGTGGAGCAAATCTGTTCTGCAGTTTCACATTCAGTTGTTTTGGAGGTTTGTTGTTAACCTTCCTATTCACGGTTGTCCAGTCCTGTTTCCTCCCGTATACAGGGGTAGAAGAGCTTCTCTGTCTCGTAGGAAGTGAAGGCCAGTCGGTTTCAGAGATTTCAGCTCGCTGTGCCCTGCCTGTGATACGTCCTCCCCCTTCCAGGAGACATGATTTATGTCTTGGTTTTGCACCAAGACAGTCTAAGGGGGGATTATCACTTGAGGATTTATAATAATGCACAGTCTACTTTCTTGGTCATGTTATCTGTGCTCCTTAGCTGTGTACTAGCTTGCTCATCGCCATTGTTTTGAATCAAAGGCAAGGTTGTTTCATTTCCACACAGTCCATTTACCTCCACGTTTACTTCTAAGCGATGAATTTTTGTCTCCAGTACTGCAATCTTCTGCAGGAGGCTGTGGTAGTCATCTGTGGAGAGGGAAGGCATCTTGTTGCTAGTTAGCCTAGCGGTTAGCACCTTTCCAGGCTATTGAGGCTGCTCGGTGCCCAGACGCTGTAATCAGACTTCAGCTGTGTCTAGGCCACAGACACACGGAGCGCTGAGGATAAGGTAACCATAAAATGTTGCTGTTTCTGTTAAGAACACTCTAGTCCTAATGATCTACAAGTGTCCAGAAGTTATCGCAGGTAAGCTCACACGGAAAAAAGGGAAAAAATCAGCATAAAAATCAATATAAGAAGCAAAGCATTCAAGAGCAAAGAGATGAAGTGTCCACACTCACAAAGGGGAGGAGCAAAAAAGGATAGACTTTAAAGTTCTGATGCTGGCCTATAAAGCTCTGAATGGTTTAGGACCAAAATACATCAATGACCTCCTGACCCAGTATGAACCATCCAGATCCCTCAGGTCATCTGGATCCGGTCTTTTATCAGTTCCCAGAGTCAGAACCAGACACGGAGAAGCTTAAGATTTCAGAATAACTCACGCTCAGTTCATTTTACACTGGTTCCTGTCAGTCTCTGTCCCCCATCTCAAGATATTACTGCTAGGTCTCTCACATGCGCCCGAATAAAGAGATCATATCGTATCTGTTTTAGCTTCTCTCCACTGGTTTCCAGTGAGGTTTAAAATTGATTTCAAGGTCCTCCTGTTTGTATACCACTACAGGATGTATGTCTACAGAATGTGGTCCTGTAGACCTAAAACTAAAGATGACTCACTCACATTTTTGCTCATCCTAGCCTCGGTGCCTTTTTCTGTTTAGCACCTACTAACATGTGCTTTACTTATTTCTTATCTATTCCCTTGCTTTGTTTTTCTCTATTCATTCTAATTTTTGTACAGCATTTCTTTTTTTTTTAATAGATATTCTTTATAAATAAAATTTAAGTCGAGTCATGTTTTACAGTCTTGATACATGCTGGAATTACTGAAAGAGCATCTCAACCTCTGACCTCATTAAAATCGAGAAAAACTCTTAAAGCTGGAGGCAAAAATCAGTTTTTTTCAAGTGTGTAATAAGAAACTACAACGAGATTTTATGAATGATTGTGACGTGTTGATTCCATCTCTAATTTATACATAATGTCTGTGACATCACGAGCCTCATTTTGCTAAAATGCAAATTGTTGTAATGTTACGGACATTAGACACCAACAGTTATTATATTTTCAGTTACTGCCAGTTAATAAGGCAGAACATGCTGCATGCTGCATGAGTGAACGGTAAGAGCGACATTTAAGACAGCAGCCATTTCCACTTATGTTTGGCATGCTAAAGATGAGCTGCCGAAGTTCAGACTGAGCGTCAGAACGGGGAAGATGCTGATCTGCTGTGGTTTTCCCACAAAATCAGCTCTAGGGTTTACAGAGGATGGTCCAAATAAAGAGAAAACATCCATTGAGCGGCAGTTCTCTGAGAATGTTTGCTAATGCCAGAGGTAATAATATAATCAGACTGCTTCAAGCTGCTGGGATGGAAATAGTCACACAGGATGCCACTCCTATGAGTCAATAACAGGAAATTGATGCTATTGTACCACAGAGGCTTTATCTAGTTTCTATTTCTGCTGCAAAATAATAATAATAATAATGATGGATTAGATTTATATAGCGCTTTTCAAGGCACCCAAAGCGCTTTACAATGCCACTATTCATTCACTCTTGCATTCAGTGCTAGGACCAATTCTGTTTACATTATACATGCTTCCCTTAGGCAGCATCATTAGAAGACATAGCATACATTTTCACTGCTATGCCGATGACACCCAGCTCTATCTGTCCATGAAGCCAGATAACACACACCAATTAGTTAAACTGCAGGAATGTCTTAAAGACATAAAGACCTGGATGGCCGCTAACTTTCTGCTTCTTAATTCAGATAAAACTGAGGTTATTGTACTCGGCCCTGAAAATCTTAGAAATATGGTATCTAACCAGATTCTTACTCTGGATGGCATTACCTTGGCCTCCAGTAACACTGTGAGGAACCTTGGAGTCATTTTTGACCAGGACATGTCCTTCAACGCACATATTAAACAAATATGTAAGACTGCTTTCTTCCATTTGCGCAACATCTCTAAAATTAGAAATATCCTGTCTCAGAGTGACGCTGAAAAACTAGTTCATGCATTTATTACTTCCAGGCTGGACGACTGTAATTCATTATTATCAGGATGTCCAAAAAACTCACTGAAAAGCCTTCAGCTGATCCAAAATGCTGCAGCAAGAGTCCTGACAGGGACTAGAAAGAGAGAGCATATTTCTCCTGTTTTGGCTTCCCTTCATTGGCTTCCTGTTAAATCCAGAATTGAATTCAAAATCCTGCTCCTCACATACAAGGTCTTAAATAATCAGGCCCCATCTTATCTTAATGACCTTGTAGTACCATATCACCCTATTAGAGCACTTCGCTCTTGCTCTGCAGGCCTACTTGTTGTTCCTAGAGTATTTAAAAGTAGAATGGGAGGCAGAGCCTTCAGTTTTCAGGCCCCTCTTCTGTGGAACCAGCTTCCAGTTTGGATTCGGGAGACAGACACTATCTCTACTTTTAAGATTAGGCTTAAAACTTTCCTTTTTGCTAAAGCATATAGTTAGGGCTGGACCAGGTGACCCTGAATCCTCCCTTAGTTATGCTGCAATAGACGTAGGCTGCCGGGGGATTCCCATGATGCATTGAGTTTTTCCTTTCCAGTCACCTTTCTCACTCACTATGTATTAATAGACCTCTCTGCATTGAATCATATCTGTTATTAACCTCTGTCTCTCTTCCACAGCATGTCTTTTATCCTGTCTTCCTTCTCTCACCCCTTCTCTCACCGCAGGAGATGGCCCCGCCCCTCCCTGAGCCTGGTTCTGCCAGAGGTTTCTTCCTGTTAAAAGGGAGTTTTTCCTTCCCACTGTCGCCAAAGTGCTTGGTCATAGGGGGTCATATGATTGTTGGGTTTTTCTCTGTATCTATGAAGCGCCTTGAGGCGACTTTTGTTGTGATTTGGCGCTATATAAATAAAATTGAATTGAATTGAATTCACACACTGGTGGAGGCAAGCTACGGCAGTTGGTAGAGTCACTTTGGTGTGAACAAAACAAAAGCATAGATCCATCCTGCTCTGTATCACCAGTTTAGGCTGGTGGTTTTGGTGTAATGGTGTGAGGCAGACCTTCCTGGCACACATTGGACACCTTAGTCCCAACTGAGCATCATTTACAACACCAAAGCCTACCCGAGTATTGTTGCTTCTTATGTTGTAGCTTCTTGGGATGTGCACAAACTGTGTGATGCTGTTGTATCAACATGGATCAAAATCTGAGGAAAGTTTCCAGCACCTTGTTGAATCTGTACCATGAAGAATTAAAGCAGTTCTGAAAGCAACAAGTTGTCCAACTCGGTACTAGCTAGGTGTAACTAATGAAGTGGCCAGCGAGTGTATAGTTAAAAGAGGCAAACATAAACGCACAAACACAGTGAACTCAGGTCTGTTTGGAGTTATTACTTAAAACAGATCATTGCAGTGCAGACAGAGGTGCAGGAGGCTCCTGACATATAGTACAACTGGTGGTTTTTCACAATTGGATTAGCTAACATTTTCATATTTTCCATGCAGAGAGCAATGAAGCCAAAATGCAAAAACATCAAATGTAGGAAAACATAAAATTCTTTATTTGACTCATTTACAGCAATTAACAGAATTATGTAAAGTACAGAGACAGCACTAAAGCAGCTACAATACTACTGCAAAATAAATAAACCCACCAAAATAAATACTAACCATACAAGTCAGCAGTTTGTACCAACAGATATTTTTTTTAAGGTCCAACAGAAAAAACAAATCAAGAGACTGAAATCAGATAAGGCATGTCAACCATTCAACAGCATCAACCATAACCGCATCAACACACAAACAAAAACATGAAGAAACCCCCAAACCAGTTATAGGTTTTCTAACAGTTGGTAATAGACTAAGAAAAAAAGCCCTTTATGTATTTATTTAAGGTCACTTTAAACTGAATTGAGATTCCAAATGATGCCATGAGCTGGGTTAGGAATGTTGAAATATTTAACTCAGCCAGCTTCTGAACTGGTAATAAAACGTGTGCTGCACAAAAGTGGCTGCTAGATAGTTGATGTTATATTGTAGAAAATAGGAAAGCGGTCTAACACTGAGGAAAGCTCTCAAAAGTTTATCGAACTAAGACGAAGAAAAAAAAAGGTGACCATTTAAAAACAAAAAACAAACATCCTGGTAGGGATGGATTTTTTAGATCAATATTTAACTTTCAGCTTTAATCCAGTCTGTGAAAACACACAAGAGTGACCTTCTGCACTTTGTACCCTGCAGGATTCACACCAAGTGTGTAAACAGGACCATGCATACATTTGGTGATGCTCTTTAAAATGTGCCAAACTAAATGTCTATTAAATTAACGCATTTTGCTCGCTTGATTCCTGATTGATGTGAGGAAGTAAAACTTGTAGTACTGCTGGAGTTAAGTTTGGTGAATTGAACACGAGGCAAAAAGTATTCAAAACATTCAGTAAAACGATGCAACTAAACTAAAATACAAATATGAACAAATATTAGTGACTAAATAATTTAATCTGTGAAACCTCATCCTACAGTTTGCTCATTCTCTTTGATCAAAAGTGCAAAACATATCAAAGAAACCAGCAAACTGTGTTGTCAATTATCAGAACGATCTCACTGCCAGTGTCCTTCATACACATATTTTCACCTCGTCTTCAGTTCACATGGAAATGTGAAGACCTTAACAGTTAACCTGATGAACATTTCTTAGACATACTTAAAGAAAAAGAAACTGGATGTGCTTGTTCACCATTAAGTAAATAAACTATGACTTTAACAAAAACAAAGTGAGTTGCGAGAGCTATGTGAAAAATATCCTGAAAAGTGAAGGACTTTCCTCCTCTTCAAATGCAGATATTTATCCCAGATCACAGATTTAAACTTCCAGGGGAGTTGGAACTCTCAGCCGGGCCTGCTTGCAGCCTTGATGTCCTGTCAGCTCTGAGGTCTTTGCCAGGGGTTAAAACACCACCAGGTTCACCGGGAGAAACCCAGTCAGCTGATCACTTGTGTCAAACCTTCACTCACCGTCCAAGTCCCGCTTAAGCAAAGTTTCCTGGCAGCAAAGAAAACACGACTTAGTCAACCTGCTGCATGGGATAAGCCTCTAACTTGTGACTCAAACTGTGTTTCTATATATTATAGGATAAATTCCACATAAACAAACAAAAGAAACTCATTGATGGGACAGCCTGTTTGTTTATATTGTGATTGTGTCAGTTTAAAGTCTAGACAGGAGGAAGAAACTGTAGCTTAACGGATGTATTCTGTAAGCCTTTCAAACAGCCCACATTTGCAGTTCTTTCTAACTATTTTAAAAGCTGAGATGCAAATTAGAAAATCTGAGGTTGCTGGCTTCAAATCTTAATAGTAAGACATGCGTGTGTGCGTGTTTTTCCTGAGGAGGAAACACCTGTTGATTGCGTCGCTTCAGAAGCACGAGGCTGTTTTTTTTAAACTACCAAAAGAGAAAGTTGCTGCACTTACCACAGCTTAATTCAAGGACAACACACACATGAAACATTTAGGAGCAAGGAGCAATATTTAGAAGCACTAGGTTTTTTGTCATCCGTCCCAATTTTACCCTCAAAGAAATCCACTCTTCTTCACCAGAACTGCTTACAGTGGCTTTTTCTTTTATTTTTTTATTTTTATTTTTATTTTTTTATTCTGCAATAAAACCAAAAGTCACATTATGCAACTCTAGGATGTTCATAAGGTCACAATAAACTGTTGTTTATACCAGACGAAGCTAATCTTTAAGGTTCAAAGTGTACTCAAGTGAATGAATGAAATGGATCCATTTGAAAGTGGAATACTGTGTTATTTTCTTTTTTCAAATGTTAAAAATGTCTCACTTCTCAAGATGAAACAGTAAAAAAAATCTGACAAATAAAGCATAAATATACTAATGGTCATGCACAGGAGTAACCTCTGGAGATGATGGGTTGCAGTAATTTCATAATCATTAGTATTTCTGTATACTAATGATAAAGCAACATACTAAACACAACACCATCGCATTAATCTAGCTAAGTGTAAACAGCAGTAAATACTAAATATTCGATGTTGTTGTGCAACACGCAGGACAGACAGCGCACAATGTGTTTTGAAGTAGCAGCCAAGAAAGGTGTAATTTAAGTCTACGAGCAGTAAACACCCGTGTGCATACCTGTGTGGATCAGCGCGCTTGTATTCAAATGGTTTCCACATGTAATGGTCTGCAAGAGGATGTAGCGAGCCATAGCCCCATCCCCCAGGGCATGAAGCAGGCATGGAGGAGATCCAGGCCCCAGACATCCAGAGGCCTTAGAGTGCGAGAGCCCAAGGAGGACCACCGGAGGGGCATCCGTGCCACCCTCATGGGAAGGGCTGAGGATCCCCAGACAAGGCGTCACCCAGTAGCCACCGAGCAGAAGCTAGAGGGGGCTGCACCGGCGTGCCCGCCGGCTCTGCCGGCAGCCAGCTGTGCCAGAGTGAGCCGAGCCGCAGGCCCAGAGGCCGGAGGCCCCCCGCACCCCGGAGGAGGCCTGACCGAGCAACAGGCGCCAGGCCCCGCCAGGTAGCCACCGGGAGTGAGCTGGTACATACCTGAGTGCCCAGCCCTGGACACCAAGAACCACCAATGCACTGACCCCTGAGGGCATCAGTCACCGGCAGGGAGTGTGGTGAGGGGAGATAGGCCTTGGAGGGCCTGGGAGTTCCCAGAGAGGTGGAGTCTAAGACCCAACCTGACATATAGACACAGACAAACTGGCACACACAGACACACACATGCATTCCCACCCTCATGCACACATATACAGTGGCTTGATAAGATTTGACTGACTGTAATGAAATAACTGAAGAAGGATCACCAGGTTTCAATCCACATTAACCCAACCCCTGATCTGTGTATCACTACTGAACGCGGCTCGAGTCAAAGCAGCAAGCAGAGCCCAGCCAAAAACAAACAAATGCATAAATGTATAATGGGGGGGACTCCAATAAATGGGATGATCTTAGCCAGCCTCCTTATAGTGAAAACATTGTTCAGGGCTACTAAAGGCTGAGTCAGGGACCTTATGATAACACATTGTGCTGTTTGACAATCCTGTTTCCTCTAATAAGAGAAGCCTGCACATTAGCCACAATATACTCCCTCACATCTACTAATTCGCTCCTTCGAGCATGCAAAGCAGGCCTCTTTAGACGTTAATGCAAGCCTAAGCTCTACTTCTTTGCTCTCAGACTGCAGGCTTGCTTGTGGTTCTCAGGGCATTTAAAAGTAGCTTTCAGGCCTCCTCTCCTGTGGAACCAGCTCTCTCTTTGATAATCCAGCCCTAACTATGTGCTTTAAGTGACTCTGTTGGAGGTTTCTTCCTGTTAAAAGGGAGTTTTTCCATCCCACTGTCACAAAGTGCTTGCTTATAGGAGGTCATCTGATTTTTGGTCTTCTCTGTAACATTGTAGTCTTGACCTTACAATATAAAGCGCCTTGAGGGGACTGTTGTTGTGATACGGGGCTGTATAGCTAAACTTCAATTGAACTGCTAGATTAGATAGCACCCCTCCGTGAATCGCTACTTTATCGTGGTGGAGGGGTTTGTGTGTCCCAGGGATCCCAGGGGCTATGCTGTCCGGGGGCTTTTGCCCCCTGGTAGGGTCTCCCATGGCAAATTGGTCCTGTGAGGGACCAGACAAAGAGCGATTCAGAAGTACCCTATGAAAAGACCATCGAGGGAACAGTTCACCCTGCCCGGGATAGGGTTACTGGGTCCCCACCCTGGAGCCAGACCCGGGGAGGGTGCTCGAGGGCGAGCGTCTGGTGGCCGGGTGCGCCGAGTGGCAGTTCAGAGTACCCAGCCTTCTTAGAGTCCTTGGGTAGGGTGCTGGAAGGTGCTCCACCTGGAGACTCTGTTGTCCTACTGGAAGACTTCAATGCTCACGTGGGTAACGACAGCGAGACCTAGAGGGGCGTGATTGGGAGGAACGGCCTCCCTGATCTGAACCAGAGCGGTGTTTTGTTATTGGACTTCTGTGCAAATCACAGTTTGGCCATAACAAACACCTTGTTTGAACATAAGAGTGTGCATAAGTGCACGTGGCACCAGGACGCTGTAGGCTGCAGGTCGATGATCGATTTTGTAATCGTATCACCAGAACTGCGACCATATGTTCTGGACACTTGGGTAAAGATCAGGGATGTAAAGCACTGGGGGAAATGCCGGTTTTTGTTTGGCGTTTTCTTTAAGGAATAGTCCAATAAACGCAATGAACAGTTTGTTTTTGTGTGCAGGAAAAAAATGGGAATGACAAAAACATTTGAAAATACGACTTATATGGCTTAACGCACGTGCATGTGGGTCCAGGTTCAGTTTGCAGTTGCATGCTACCTGCCCAATAGCTATGGTTTCCCTTTATTGTTTATTATGTAGTTTCCTTCTTTGGATGTGTTTTTGCAGGATTATTAAATCACTGGGAGCAGTGAAAAAGAAATTTTAAAACATTTTTGCTAGTGAGGGTTGCATCTTATTGTCCTAAAAAAGATAAAACAGAGGGTGTAAGATAGCCATGAAGTGGGAAAACAACATGTAAAGCAGTTAGCTGTATCTCTCACATGTGCACACAAACACAAACTACTGGTTTTACCTTCAAAACTCCTCTCACCTTGACTATACGTGTGTCTGAACCCATTGGTGGCTCTTGAATGACGAGGGGGTCCTGGGATTCCTTCAGGGAGAAGCTCTGCACAGTGAGAGATCTGTAAGGTTGGAATTCTTTCCTCCACCACCATGCAGCCATTCCCAACAGCAGGACACTGAGGAACACTTGGAAACACACACAGGAAATTCATCAGTTTTTTGGAGTTCCAGACATGACATAGAAGCTGAAGTCATGCATGATGTCACTTCTATTACCTCCACTGAGTGGACAAATGGGTGGCTGCATGAATGGAAAAACACTTGTGGAAAAAGCCCTTTGGATTAACAACGCTTCATAAAAACTTGAAAACATTTACTTATGTGTGGTAAATGAAATGCTTCTTATTTTGCTTTTCTACTAAATTTGGGCATTTTTATAAAACAGGTCTCGTTCACGCACATTCATATAAGCATTTTTTGCAAAGATATTCATTTGCAAGCTTGACTTCATACATGTAATCAAGCATTATATTATGACCACACAGGTGATGTGAATAACACTGATTATCTCTTTATTATGGCATCTGGTAGAGGTGGGATATTATCAGGGAACAAGTGAACATTTCGTCATGGTGGCCCGGGTCTGCTGTGGTTAGTATCTATCAAAAGTGGTCCAAGCAAGGAACAATGGTAAAACCAGTGACAGGGTCATGGGCGGCCAAGCCCCATCAATGCACGTAGGAAGCAAAGGCTTCCCCGTGTCGTCCAAACCAACAGATGAGCTACCGTAGCTCGAATTGTCAAAAAAGTTCATGCTGGTTCTGATAGAAAGGTGTCAGAATACACAGTGCATTAGTTAGGTGCATATGAGGCTGCAGAGACACAAACCAGTCACGGTACCCATGCTGACCCCTGTCCACCCTTTCATGGAAACCGTATTGCCTAATGGCTGTGGCTGCTTTCAGCAGGATAATGCACCCTGCCACAAAGCAAAAAATAAAAAATAAAAAAATGTTTCAGCAATGGTTTGAGGAGCACAACAAACAATTTGAGGTTTTGATTTGGTCTCCAAATTCCACTGATCTCAATCCAATCGAGCATCTCTCAGATTTGCTGGACAAGTCTGATCCATGGAGGTCATACCTCGCAACTTACAGGATAAATACAACAAAACAAAATGACACGACCAAGACAAAAACTGTGGTATTTTTAAAATATAATAATAAATGCCAAATCACTCTGTAATTGTGTAACTTTATTAGCAGTGTCCTCCTGAAATGCATCAACAGCATCGAGAGTAGCTCTCTGCCCCTTAATGCTCTCTGGTCGCTATGGTAACGCGTAAATATTTATTTCAAAATAAGACACACAACTACAACACGGGAAAAGACCCAGGGAAAGAGAGTTAACAATAACAAAAAACAAAACAAACAACAAACCCTGAAAACCATAAATTTCACACCCGGGCCTCAACTCTCGCGGCCTGGTACCGGCCTGTGGCGCAGGGGTTGGGGACCGTAGAGTCCATTCCTCGATGGGTCAGGGCTGTTTTGGCAGCAAAACGGGGACCAACACAATATTAGGCAGGTGGTCATAATGTTAGGCCTGATCGGTGCATCTCCCTGTGATGACCAATGGAGACCTGTTGCATGTTTATTGGATTACTAATTACTCTGGTAAACTGTAACTAAAAGAAAATCAATGATCCATTCATTTTTGCACTTTATATAGCCTCTGTAGAAACTATCTACACCCTCACTTATCTTAACTGCACTACTGTATAGCTCTGTGTAAATAATCATTCTGTACATTCAATAATCTTTAATCCTACAACTGTTTACAACTTGCATAGTTCCCATTTCTGTATAGCTGTATATCCCAGATTCTGTAAAGTTATTTATTTCATATTCTGTATAGTTTTTCATATTTATATCCTGTTCATATCCTGTACATAGCTTGTACTCACTACAGCCTGTACATACTTATAGTTATAGAATATTCACAACATACTTCATACCGTGTACATTATAACATACCATAATAGACCCATTTCTGTAATATACTCACATATCTATATTATTGCTAATATATATTGTAATATATCTATATCACTAAAGCACTTCTGGATGGATGCAAACTGCATTTCGTTGCCCTGTACCTGTGCATGTGCAATGACAATAAAGTTGAATTCTATTCTATTCTATTTTATTGACTCTGGTGGAAAAATTTGTGCCGCTACTAATGAAAGACGACCTTTCATGTGCAGTATGGATCTGATTTGTTTAAATGTTTTGAGACTTTGACAGGTTCTTACCAATCAGAGAAAGGATTCCCAAAAATGTAGGATCCGATAAAGCTGTTGCAGGAACTGAACGGGAGATTGCAGGAATTTCCTCTGTTTTGTTTCTTCCTATTTCTGGAGAAACACAGCTGAACTTTGGACCCTGGGTCAGCAAGTCAATGACACACTTGTGATGGCAAACTGCCCTTGGACGTCCACAAACAGAGGGTCCTTAGAAGAAATCAGCAACAGTTATCAGTCTGGGACCTACAGTGTGAAGAAGTCCCTTTTTGATTGGGCATACCTTTCGGTTGGAGAACAGGCTGTATGATGAGCACACCACCTGGCGAGGTGACGTTAGACAGAAGTGCTTGGAGGTCTCTGCCGTTGTGTTTGTTTGCTCGGCAAATGGACCGCGTAACTTCGTCACTCCAATATACAAATCCCTGAAACCCAGTGAGGGAAAGCTTTAGCAGCACACAGCAGAAATCGGGCTTTGCATGCAAGAAGAAAGCTCCATATCTCATCATGAAGTGATTTTCTTGTATACAGTATATCCAGGAAGTATTCACACTTCAATTCAGCAAGTGGTGCAGGCCAAATATTCTCTTTCGTTTTAAGCTGCAGCTGCTGCTGCTGCTGAACTCTTTAACTCAGCTGTGATGAAATTATAAAAGGGGAATGATCAAGCACCGGTGAAATGTGCAAGCAGCATGTCTTCTCAGTGATAGCCAATGGCACAAGTAATAGATCTTTTAGTGGAAATTTAGGCACTTTTGTCGCATGCGTGTTGTGTTAGGAGTATTGTGTGTTGGGTTTTAAGGTGAAAAATGAATTGAATGCACTTTGAATAAGCCTACAAAATAACAAAAAGTGGAAGAAGTGAAGCACTGTAAATCCTTTCTGGATGCACTGCATTTAGTTTCCTTGCATATAGCTGCCTTCAGTATTAAAATGCATTTGTTGTTGCCCCCCGGGTCTGACACAGGATGTCAGGCAGCACAGACCATAATGTAATTCTTGTACCTCGAACACAGACAGTCCAAACGCTCGGTCTAGATAGCCGTTAGACTCCACCACCGTTTTACGCTGACGACCGTCTAGATTTACTCTTGAGATTCTTCTCATTCCCTCATCAAACCAGTACAGCAGCTGCCGAGGCATATCTAAGGGAACGTGCAACATGAATACCAGCACTAAGTGACTCAACATAAATATATTCAAATGCTCCGAACTGAAGGTCTGACTTCTGCCTGAAGTACAGAAAAATGAACTCATGTTGTTCCTAATTTAAGGACGAAGATGTTTTTCCTCTCCTCTGATTTCTCTAAATAATGCCAGTTTGACAGCAATTAATTTGAATGTCAGAACGTACCTAGAGAGATGGCTACAGGCTGGCGTATTGAGGAAGTGACCAGAGCTTTTCTGTCGCAGCCGTCCAAACCGGCACTTTCGATCTTTGGGGAGACACCACAATCTGCCCAGAAAAGCAGCCTGAGAAAATAAAAGCACCCATGTTTTGATCTTCTGTAGCTTTGATTTTTAAGACTTATTTTACCTTTTGGTGATGTCTTTTTTTAATTTAGGAGACAAGCTATTTGCCAACAAATAACACTTCAATAAAGACGAAACAAGCAAAAAGAAATATGCAAAACTAAAGGAAGTGGTTGGACCTACTAGCATAAAGCAAGGAAGAGAATGTATTATTTGAATAATTCAGTGCCTTCAAGCATGACATGGACACAGTCATGCTTAAACACCATTTAAACTGTATTAATGTAGGGTTTTGTAATGTGCTGCCCTTCCCTGGACAAGTAAAGGTGTAAATGTTTAACCAGCTCCAGCGTGACGTGCTGGCTTTTAGCTTCTTTGCTTTGAAATGCAATCATTGCTATTTAACAACCATGATGCAACAGCCCCTTATCACAGGTGAAGCATTTTTTTTTCCTTATCTTGTGCTGTTAACCATTAAAATGAAATGCAAAATCCCAGAGCCTCGTACCCTCGGAGAGGATCCACGGCCACTGCGGAGGGCTTGTCGAGCCCTGCGATGAGCCGACGATGAGCTGAACCATCCAGAAAGGCCACGCTAACCCACCCCATCTCTATACTGGTCCAGTAGAGAAGTTGGTGGATCCAATCCACCACCATGCTGGTTACCGAATCTTGAACTTTCAGCACCAACACAGCTTCCTGTGGCTTTCTATCCAAGGAGATCCTAAAAAAAAACAATGCAAGAGTGAAAATAAGAAGCCCAGACAACACATTAAAAAAACAAAAAAAACAAAAAAAAACCCACCACAACAACCACAACAACGACAGTGTGTTTATTGAAATTTCAGCTCTAACAAATCCAATCAGACTCCATCCATGCCACTGGTGCCATCCCACAACAGGCTAATTCATCAGAACTCGGCCTAAACATTATTTTAGCCACATTAGCAACAGTAATGTTAGTGTTAGCACGTCTCAGACTGATGCATCACCACAGTCACCCCCACCACAGAACAATTCATGACCAACATTTCCTTCCCCTCCACTATCAGGCTGATGTTTCCAGTTCTGTCTCAGTGAAATATTTTAGCAGTTACTCAAAACACTTTTTTAAAATTATTATCTTATATCGTATATCTTATATCGTGGCTCAAGAGTTGGACGTTCGCCTTGTAATTGGAAGGTTGCCGGTTCGAGCCCCGGCTTGGACACTTCACCCGTTGCCTACTGGTGGTGGTCAGAGGGCCCGGTGGCGCCAGTGTCCGGCAGCCTCGCCTCTGTCAGTGCGCCCCAGGGTGGCTGTGGCTACAATGTAGCTTGCCATCACCAGTGTGTGAATGTGTGCGTGAATGGGTGGATGACTGGATATGTAAAGCGCTATATAAATACAGGCCATTTACCATTTACCATTATATATACACACATTTTATTTTTTTCAAGTCAAATTTTTTATTTTACTTTTTAATCCACTACTAGAGGCCAGTACTTGTGCACTTTAACAGCCTTAGCTGTACTTTCTATATAGGAGCAACTGGCATAATTTAGCATTCAAAGATTCTGTGTTGTGATTTTGGAGTTACATAATGAGAAAAGAGAAAAAAAAAAAAAAAAACAAGAACAAAAAATATAGACAAACACAAACAAATATTCACAATATGGAAACGGCACACACACATAAAAAAGGGAATACTATTAAAAAGTGGTATTGTAAAGTGCAGTGGCCTTGTGCATGTCTTCAGGTGTGTGTGCAGGGGGTGTTAGATTTCAGAGCTGTAGGAAAGAAACTGTCCCTATACCTCCTGGGAGACAGAGGGGCAGTTTATTAGCCAGGGGGGTGGAGACCGTGTAATAAGTTCCCTTTCAGTCGATTCACTCGGTACAACACATGTATGGGATATCATGCCCTCGCGTGTCCTGGCTGAAGAGACCTTTATTCACGCCTTTAAGGCAGATGACGTGTGATGACACACGCACAGCCCCACCTGCACTTATAGCCGCTGTCATCACAGTTGTGGAATACGGGAAATATTTTACTGCTACTCATACTTATCATTATTACCATTGGATTAATTCACTTTGCATTAAGACATAATCAAATTAATCATCATTTCATTAAAGCATTTGTTGAAGCTGTTGGCATTACATTGACATTTTTATTACAGGTGCAGCTATAACCATTTTATACACATTGCATTTTGTGCTTATTAAAGAGTTGAAGCTCAGTCAATTAATTAAAGGTTGTAAGCTTTGTTTGGCGCGATGTCCAGACAATCTATTGTGTAAGTGACTTGGAGCTATAGAAGGTTAAAACTGCATACACGCCTACAAAACACATATATTACATATAATCTAGAAACAGGCTTGAGTGAAGGCCTGAATGTATTCAGCTTCTTGTTGTTTTGGTTCTCAACATCGCGAATCGGGACACAGTCATCCCTCAGTTGTTACGTTCTTCACCTCGCTGAGAACACCTCTGCTGAGTTGGGCTAGCTAGCTGCTGCTAGTTAGCTCCGTTGTCTGCTGACTTGAACTTAGCTTAACTGCCCCTGTTGGTGTTAGCCTCCATTGCGCAGTTGGTGCGTGGGCTGCCCGCAGAGCACTAATTTCGAGTTTTAACTGTGCAGCGTTTTGCTTTGCTTTTTAAAATGGACTCCAAACTGAAGCTAGCAAAGCAGAAATCTTCCGTTCTCCCGTCCTCTCTTTGCATGATAGCGACCAGCACGATGCCTGCACTGTCTGCCTGGGGATCGTTCACGCTTAATATGCACCAATGGCCAGACGTGCTTCTGTATCATTTCCACTGGGGGAAATGCACATCCAAATCCAAATAGAGGTAGAGCTCTGTCCAAACAGAGGCTGTCCCACTGGATTATAGAAGCTATCTCACTGGCATACGGCACCAAGGTCTTGCTTTGCCCCACGGGGTGAGAGCTCATTCCACCAGGGGGATGGCAACCTCATGGGCTCTTTTCAAAGGGGTGCCTGTAGGTGATATTTGTGCGGCAGCTAGTTGGGCATCACCGCACACTTTTGTGCGGTTTTATCGGTTGGATGTTACAGCCCCATCGGTGGCTCATACTGTCCTTTCTGCTAGGTCTACCGCTCACTAAGGTGGTGGTGGTCCGATTCCGGTTTGGTGGCTGCTCTGCGGGGAGTGTATATATGTCCCATACCTATATGTTGTACCGAGTGAATCAACTGAAAGAGAACGAATAGTTATGTCTATAACTTCTGTTCCCTGAAGGAGAGGAACGAGGTACAACACAAGGTGGCCCCACTGAGCAGTTTGGCTCGTTGAAGCGCGGCTATCAAACTGAGGAATGACTGTGATGACAGCGGTGAATAAAGGTTTCTTCAGCCAGGGCACACGAGGTCGTGATATCCCATACTTATATGTTGTACCTCGTTCCTCTCCTTCAGGGAACAGAAGTTATAGACATAACTAGAGATGGCACGATACCACTTTTTTATGTCCGATACCGATATCATAAATTTGAATATCTGCCGATACCGATGTGAATCCGATATAGTGTTTTTTAATCAACAAAACTGTTTTTTTAAATATCTTGCTGCATTTTGTATAAGTTCATACTCAAGTTTAAAACAACAACTACACTAAAGCTATTCTGTTATACCTGTATGCAAAAAAAAATATTTCATAGTTCAGCAATACTGATCAATCTAATAAACTTAAACCTACACCATCCTCCCTATTCTGGTATTTTAAAGAGTACCTAGCATAAATATTAAGCAACCTAACTAATAGGGTTCCAACTCCCAGCAACAACAAAAATAAATAAATAAAAAATAGGAAACCACCCCTCACGCGCCACCTCATGATGCTTAATCGACGTAAGCAACCTTAATTTGATGCAGTGTGAAAAAAAATGCACAGAAATCAATTATTTTTCAAGAAATATTAAATAGATTCAACATCTTTCTTCAACAAAATTGCAGACTGCACAGATGGTACCTTCCCAAAGGAAAAAGTACTATAGCTTACTAGGGTATATTAGACTTAATAGTTACTATATACAGTAATTGACTTCTATTCATTTTACATCAAATTAAAACTTTGGGTGTCAGATAATTATTTATTAAAAGCTAGACATTTTAAATGAGAATAAGAAAGAAAAGTATGTCTTTGTGCCCCCTTTTCCCTGTTAATGCCCTATCGGCCCCCCTGGCTAAACTTTGCTAGATCCGCCCCTGCACAGTTACCAGCGTCAGCTACGTAGAAAAAGATCCTGGTGTAGAAAGTAATATTAAATAAATTCTAACAACAGCTGATCAAGCTTAAACGTGCTGCTGTTGTTCAGCCACTGGTTTCCTCTTTCTTGTGCAAAGTGGGCCAAAAGCAAACTAGAGACACGACTCGCGACAGAAAAGCCGATCAGCTGATCATTAAGCAGTTTCATGATTGAAGTAGCAGCAAGAAGAGGCAGTCGCTCCATATATCGTTTGTTAAGCTTAACGCAGGAATGCTTTACAAACATTCAGAGATGGACTTACACACGTGCTTTACTTCTCTCGGGGATAACTTTGTCGGAGATGAAATGCCGGGTTGCTAGCGAAGCTCCAAATGCTATCCAGACCACCGACAGGTCCCGCATGCCACAGCCGCTCTATCACGTGATGCATACTGCTCCGACATGCTAACGTTCTGAGGTGAGTTACGGCGTGTTGCAAGTTTTGTGAGGTGCTTTCGTGATATTTAATGGATCGGATTACATTTTTTATTTTTCTCCGATATCCGATCCAGTAATTTAGGTCAGTATCGGACTGATACCGATACGTAATATCGGATCGGTCCATCTCTAGACATAACTATTCATTACTCCACTAAAAAAAACAAACAAAAAAAAAAAAAACTATGGTAAACGATATATGTCATTGTATCAAGTTTTTTTAAACTAGCTAGCACACAAGCTATACAACATCACTGCATAGGTTGCACCGTAAGGTGAAAACATACGTATACTCTTTGTTTGATCTCTACAGTCAATAACTTCAACAGGAACAACAGGCTACAATCGTGGGAACTGTGACTAACCTTTGCGAAATACAGTATCACTTCTGTTATGTTATGCTGATGATACACAGATCTACTTTGAACTAGCTGATGATTCCACTCTGTCTCTGCACTGCTTTCAAGAGTGCATGTGTGAGGTCAAATCATGGCTTTGTTTCCCTTTGTTTTCATGTGTGGCTAAGGCTACGTCCACACGTACATGGGTATTTTTTTGTATTATCGTTTAAAAAAATAATCCCATCCACACGTAAATGCAGAAATGAAGGAAATGTATTATATCAGTCACACATGGGCAACCATTTATTTTTTAAGAAGCATCCGAGCACTAATCGCTTTATAGGAGAAAGCAATCTGCAAGATAAAGTCTTCACTTATACAACAGTAGTTTCTCAAAACTTAACACTAAGTACATGACATAGGTGATATGTGATTTTCTCTCCATAACTTGAAGAGCTTGTTTGAGATGTGGAATTTGACTCTCTTGTTTGCCTGTGATCAGTCATTTAAATGAATCAGCATAAAGTAAAACTTCCCTTATAGCCGTATCAGCAGACTCATGTCACTCTTTGATGCTTCTCAGAATCACTTTTATTCTGAAATGCTTTGCATAATGAAGGCTGTTGAACTAGAAACATTTCCCCATAAATTGCATTTCCTTATATCAACAACACCGACACACTTGTATGCGGATTATTATCACTGTGTGCCATGAGAGAGAGAAGATATTTGATACTGACACAACTAAATTACCTATTACCCAAATAATCTGGTCAGGTGAAGGTTATTAGCTTTCTGTTGCCCTAATCTGAGTCAAAGCTGTCTAAGAAACACTCTTTGAGAATCAGAACATATATTGTTTGGTTTGAATCTGGAGTTCAGTGACGGCGGTAGTCACACTGATATAGTGGCGCCGCAGCATGTGGCTGTTTTCACCGTCCCATAGCGTTTTTGTGTTTGGGTCACGTTTCAGACCATGATGCTGTACCGTTTCTATTTATACTGCAAGCATTGGTGGACAAGTAAGAGTGTGTGAGCACAGAGTTTATTTTAACACCTAACCAAAATGAGCTATGGGCCACTGCTGACACTGTCATCTCGCTTGAGGGCCATTTTGGTGTTCAGGTAATGCAAAAAACGAAACAAGAAAACACACAGAAATATGTCCTAAAATGCGGGGGGGGGGGGGGGGGGGGGGGGGGGTTGTTTTTTTTTTTTTTACAGACACATGGCAGCACTTCTGCTATCATTTTGTTTGTATTTAACAAAATAAAACTGCAGACATAATTGTACACGTTAGTTTTTGACTCTCTCACTGAACTAACACAGCCAATTACTCAGCGTGTTTGTGCTCTCTGCTCACATTAAATTGCGGTATACAGGCCGCAAGTAGGGATGACATGGCCCGCAAGTTGTGCCCGGGCCACGAGTTTGAAACAACTACCTGACACATTACTGTAGTCCAGTGAATGTGTGTTTATGAAAAGAGACCAGTCAGGTTTGGATACAGATAGGAATATTAAAATCCAGTCTCTCTGCTCTGCAGCTAATCAGTTTTGGTCCACAGACAGGAAACAATTTCCAGATTATCAAAGTACCCTTTTTTATCTGATCAGATCATATTTTGTATATCTTTAATAATAAGGAAGTTGCTAATAATACTTACGAAACTAAAACTGATACTCTGAAAATGGGTATGGGCTATCTCACTTATCCTGCTGCCACACAGATCCACATCAGCGTTAGGGGAAAAAATTTATTAATAAATAATAAATTAAAAACAAAACAAAACAGGTAAACATCCATGTGTATATATTTTTTGGACCTCAGATTTTCTTGCAACTGTCACATGTGACTTTGGAAAGCAGGTCATATTGAAACGTGCTGGTTACCTGTAAATGGAGCCTCTTCCTTGTTGGGCCCAGTACAGTGTGCGATTAGAAATCATGACAGCCAGGGGACCCGGCACATGCGGTGCCAGTTCCATGTACTCAGACCTGCTGATGTTTTTCAGCTGGATCCCTTTGGAACTGGTGAAGACCAGCTGAGCTTCATCTCCTGAAAAGACACACATTATTTACTGTGTACAGCAACCACTTATAAACAGTAGAAATTATTCTGTATTCATCTCCATTTTCATTGTGCTGCTGTAACAAGTGAATTTCCCCTGTCTATGTCTACTTATCTTCAATTTACTCATTCATTTAAACCAGATGTGCCATCACTATTTATTTTTTAATGACTTTTCTAAATGTCCTTGAAGACGTGTGGAAAAAGTGACAATGTCAGCGGGCCTGCTTTAAACTCTTTGACCTTGTTTTTTTTTCCAGTGGCAGCGAATTAAGTTTCAGGGTCATTTTACAATAGTTTGCACAACAGGAACATTGTAAGTCACATAATAACAAAATGGAATGGAAAATGCCATTGACTACGGTAAGTGTATCTATGCTAAAGTTACGGATTTGAGCAATATGTTTGTACAGTTGTGTCAACCTATATAGTGTGACTGAGTCAATATTTGTTAAGGTGTAACCTTTGTGAACGTGACATAAAAGTTTGATTGTACTTACAGATAGTGTTGATAAACGAGAAATACTGGCAACAGCCAACGCTACCCCTCACCCCTCCAGTAAACACGCCTGTGGTATCTATTTGAAAATCCTAGCTGACTTCCTTCTTTTGGACCACAGCACTAACAAGTCTTTGTGCAAAAGATGAATTCAGTCATCCACTTGGGGTTTGCCTATTAGTGGGATCTGAGCCAGACTTCATAAAAAAACAAAAAAACAAAACCAAACACCTTATCTCAGATAAAAAGGAACAAATATAAAAACAAATAGACTTTTTACAGACTAACTCAGTGAATGTGTCTGTGGCTATTCAGCCTACAGTCAAATCGTGTTGGAAAACCATCTTCAGCTGCTCAAAACATCATAAATCGCAGATTATTTGCAAATACTTGCTGCTGGCATTCTTTAACTTGGTATCAAACACTGGAAACTCTGCTCTGACATGATCTGCTCTACGTGTTAGTGTGAAACCAAACGGAAGACGTGACCACTAAGTAGAGACTCGAAGCCAGTTGATAGCCTGCGGTCATCTTTGTGAGCCCTTCTGTGAAAACAGCACTGAAACAGGGCAGAAGAGTTTTCATTTTTACGAATTGCAACTGCGACAACTTTCTATGGTATGATAGTAAATTTAAGGTGGAAGGGGGAACAAAATGTCTAATAAAAACTGTTTAAAAATCTAGCAGCTCCACTGATGGCACACATCTGAAATTGTTGTGAGATAATTTGTTGTTCACCTTCAGCTTTGCACTCTCCAGTTGTTGCATTCGTCCTGTAGCCCTCCTGGCACTCACAGGTAAGGCTGCCGTTATTGTGAAAACACAGCTGATCACATGTGTCCCTCTCTAGGCACACATCCACCTCTAAAGAATCAAAGAGATAATTTACTAGAGTAAATAGTCATAGCTTGCATTGTATTATAATATGTATGTAAGACGAATGGTACAACCCTGACTTATGAATACAAAATAAATAAATCTTCGGGCGGGGTTGTTTTTGCAGCTGCTCCATCAGGCTGCCACTCACCCTCACACTGGCTGTCCCTGACCAGCTTCATGTTGTCGGGGCAGCGGCAAAAGAAACCCATCGGCTGATCCACGCAATGATGAGAACAGCCGCCATTATTGACCAGACACTCGTCCTGATCTGCAACAAGAAGAAAACACACACACACACACACACACACACACACACACACACAAAAAAGAGCACATCAGCAGTGGTTTCACACCAAAAAGCACCCTTTTATCTAGATATGACTAATAATAGTCGGGTAATGCCAGCATGATTAAACTTGCTTAAAATCAGCACAATGTTTAGCACATTCATTTTGCTTTAGTGTCTTCATATGCCAACATTCGCTTACTATTTCTAAACATATCTGAAGCTAACCGAGCAATTTGAAGGAGTCATTAATGAAAATGAGACGCTCGACATTTTATCTCGGCAGCTGAACTTGAGAAAAAGTAAAACATGAGAGTCTGCAACGAGAACATGATAATCCAAACGGGTGTGTCAACCACAGGGGTGGATATCACTCGAGCTGCACTGTGGTTAAAACGTAAAGTAACCACACCAAAACACAATGACCCACTGAGCCTCTACCCAGCTGTTCATGCAGATGATGAGCGACAATTATGAAAAACATTCAGAAGCCACAACTCTCAAACTTCCTCCAAACATTAATATGTGAGACTATGGACTGCACCAGCTTAACTGAGCTGAAGTGCTTCTACCACGAGGCAGCGAAATGAAGTTTACTGAATGCATTTGCAACTCTAATTTCAAAGAAGCATATCGTCAACCTTCTGGAAGTTTTCCAAGACAAACTCACGCGCCCTTCTCTTGAAACTACAACACCCTTGGTGTCCAATTATTGGGCATGCCATCCTCCAAAAATTAAAATTAAAACCCCCCAAACACCTCTCTCTGAGTTCAACCCAGTAAAAAAAATAAACAGTTACATTTTTCTCATTATCTTTTTCTGACTTTTTCACAAGTCGTTGCTGTAACAGATCCTGTGTGAATCATTACCCAGCGCCACTGGTGTGTAAAGAGTAATGTAAAGAGTAACATGAGCAGGTATAAAAAAGAGCATCTTGGAGAGGCAGGGTTTCTCAGAAATAAAGATGGGCAGAGGTTCAACCAGTCTGCAAAACTGTGGACTTTGAATAATGTTCCTCAATGTCCAGCTACAAAGACTCATAACATATCATCAAAAGACTCTCTGGAGAAATTTCTGTGCGCAAGGTACAAGGCTGGAAATCAACACCGGATGGCTGTGATCTTTGTGCATTTAAAAAAAAAAGAAAAAAAAAAAAAAGAAAAAAAAAAAAAGAACAAAAAGAACAAAAAGAACAAAAACACACACACACACACACACACACACACACACACACACACACAAATACAATGTGCCATGATACTTCAAAGGAAATTACTACATGAGCTCAGGAACACTTACAGAAGTCACCGTCTGTGAACATAGCTCACAGTATGATAGACTAAATCTCTATCACACTGATCAAATACAAAAGAAATTTCATCTCCCTGCACATCACTCCTTCAGATACCGTCAGGTTCAGGACTTCATAAACAAAACAAAACAAAACAAAAAAAAAACATACAGAAAAAAAGTACTTTTTAAGACATATCATGTTTTTATAATGTGCTGAATTGATCTATGTTGAACGTGACCAACATTCATTGACATTTCACAGGATATATGGACCCTGTGTCTCTCCTGTTGGAACAGCTGAGTCAGGATAATATCACTGATGCCAGCTTGAACAAACGTTATCATATCCTTGCATAGGTTGCAAGGAAAAACATTTTTATGTCTCAGATAAATGACGAAAACCCCACAGAGACATCTTGGCACAGAATTCTTATTCTTTTCAATCATCTTTGGGGCCTGTACTCCACTACTGGGCACATCTGTCACTACTGGTTTGCTCTTTGTTTTAAGCCTCATCTTAGTATCCAGAGTGTTCCCCGGCTTCTACCCCATGACAGCTGGGATAGCTTCCAGCACATTTTCTCAGTTCCGACATTTTAATGTTGGAAACATCTCAACTTTTGTGGAATTTTTTTGTACACTTAAGGAGGTGCAATAATTCATCAGCACGCCATATTTTATCCCATCACAGAAGCTGAGAAATTTTAGCACCTTGTTATTATATTTGATAACAAACTGAAAGCGCAATTCTGCTGATTAACTCAGCTTTCCCACACACGCATTAGTAAGACGCTTGCGTTGTGTTTAGTCTCCTAACTGTACAGGTGACCAACAACTCAGACACTGATGAAGGTGCAGCAATTTTTATCAACTCTAGTCTGAACAGAGCCTTCAGCTAAAATGTTTGGCTGTTCTAACTTCAGTACACCAACTCTGCAATACAGAGCAGTACAGTGCTGCCCTCTGCTGGATGACGCTGTGACACGTCACCGTTTTGTGACTCAAAACTGTGAGACCTGTCTATCTGTTTGAAAGTTCGGAAATTCTGAAAACCCCTCAGGGAGTAGAGAGATCGTCTGTGTGACAATTTTTCTTTCCGTGACACCAACATTTCAAACATTACACCCACTTTCTGGACATCTGTGTAAAAGCTCTTCCCAGCTACCATCATTCTACCCACCTTCAACTTCAGGCATCAAACGTCACCAGTTACAAGAACATTATCTTGTATTACAGTAGTGTTAACATGCACATTATTAAAAATGAATCAGACGTGATTGCTGCAGGCCTGCACAAATTGGATTAGCCTGTATTCTTTTTGGCTTGTAGAACTCGAGTATCACCATACAATATTTATTCTACTTCCCATTATCATCAGTGTGCAGCAGCATCCAATATGGCTTCATTCTGGGTGGCAGCTGGAACACTAGAGGTCAAACGCATTGGTTAACTTTTAAAACTACAAACTTTATACACTTACCAGCTATATTGTTAGCTAATGCAAATATCTAATCAGCCAATCACATGGCTGATTAGATATTTCAGTGCATCTATGCACAAGGACATGAACCTGCTATGAAAGACAGAAAATATCCAGAGAGCAGCAGTTCTTTAGGAGAAAATGCCTTGCTGATTGGAGACGAATAATTAGACTGCTTCAAGCTGCTGGGAAGGTTGTTAAGGTGTGTACTGGTTAACCTGTCATTCAAGCATTCTTGTGGGATGACACATCCAGGTGCCAGCAGCACCTGGATGTGGAATTGGTCTTAAGAGGTTTGATTTCTGCTGCAAAATTCAGTGGAAATGTGAAACATGAAAGAATGGTAAATGGCCTGTATTTGTATAGTGCTTTACTGCATCAGCCTTGCATCAACAGTTTAGGCTGGTGGTTTTGGTGTAATGGTGTAGACATTATTTTCTTGGTCCACTTTGGGCCTACCTCATGGTCATGATCAGCTATTACAGTATTGTTGCTGACCATGTTCAATCCTTTATGACCACAGTGCATTACCCAGGAAGATATTGTGCCACGTCACAAAGCTCACATCCTCTCAAACAAGTTTCCCCTCAATATGCCCCCAGCAGTCACCAGAATTCAATCCAATAGAGCAACTTTTTACTTTAATATCACATCATGGATACGCTGCAATTATGTGACGCTATCAAGTCAATATGGACCAAAATCTGATCTGCAAAAAATTAGGGTTGTTCTGAAGGCAAAACTGGGTCTAGGTGTTCCTAACAAAAAGGTAGATAGAATCGCATTTTTCTATTCTGCGCTATGCCTTAAAAAAAAAACAAAAAAAAAACCAAGTTCAACAGAGCCACTATAGCTTTGCTACTGACAACTTCAACATTTTATCCAAGGAAGTGGAGCTGCACATCACATCACTCACCGCAGTTTTCCTCGTCGCTGCCGTCAGAGCAGTCTTTTGAGTGGTCACACCTCCAGGCGTGACGGATGCAGTGGCCGTTCTTGCACGGAAACTCTGACGCAGCACATCTCGGTGACGCCTGCGGGAGGGTTTGAGCTAAACCACACAACTCCTCGGTCTCATCACGTCCATCTCTGCAATCAGTCTGCCTGTCGCAGACCCTGTTTCTGGGCAGGCAGGCATCAGACGGCCCACAGGAAAAGAAACCAGCAGTGCAGTTCATGCAGGAAGCCTCGTCGCTCCCATCGGCACAGTCATCCACACCATTGCATAAGAAATCCATTGATATGCACCTTCTGCTCTGGCAGGCAAATTCACCTTTGGTGCACCACACATGGCCTGTGAAGAGTCACAGCTAAAAGTTAAAACTAAAATTCAAGCATGCATGTCTATTGTGCGTGTGTAATTTATCTGAAACAGACAAGAAAACAAGAGCGTGATCCGACATAGTAAATGTGTCTAATGCTCCTAGTTATACTGGATTAACCTGGACTGGATTAGTCTCTTTAAAGTCTCCTGGCCTAACTGATGAACCCTGCATTTCTTAGTAGGACAGTGAGAATAAATTACTCACTTTTTTAGTTTTCCTGGCCAGCAGTCAAACCAAAACCTTTCAGGTTGGACTCACACATCCCCAAGCTCTAAACAAATATTCCAACCTGCTGGCTTCATTCACGTCAGCAAAGTTTATGTTTAACCTAAAATCACACCTAATCCTTTCAGAAGTACTCCCTCCTGCAGGGTTCTGTTTGGCAAACCCGCAGGCTGATGTACGTGATGAACACTAAATCTCTCTGGAATTCGATATCAAAGACTCTCATGACTTCAGCAGGATTAGAAAAACAGAATCTCAAATGGCATATTCCCACGCAGCAAGAGAACAGAAGATAATCTGTTCTGCAAAAGAAGTCCAAAAGGTGCAACAGTATACAATATGCCATAAATCTTGAGTAGGACAATTATTAACAGTGCAGATTTAGATTTATTAACATTATTAAAGTATCAGTCATGCATGGAACATAACATCTCAACTATGCTGCCTTATTAAAATTAAAATAAATAAATGGATAAAATGTTCAATTTTATTTTTAAAAAAATCATATTTAGAAAAAAAGTAAATTCTGCATAAGTTGCTGAGAAAGTTGTCCTAATGTTGTAATAGGCCAAACAGATTACACCATCTGTGTTGCTAAACACAAAGCAATGAGCATGTGTGTGATGAAGCGCATGTGTGCACTCACTGCAGTGGAGTTCGTCCGATCGGTCCTCACAGTCTGCATGTCCATCACACACCTTCAGGGTGGAGATGCATGCGCCATCGCTGCACGTGAATTCTCGCTGCTGGTGACAAGCGGGCACAAAGTGACCTGCAGCGCCTGGAAACGAGGCACATTGAGTGTTTTACTGCTGTGGGAAAGAGCTGATAAATTAATGAATTATTAAAAATAAGAAAGGACTTGTTCATTACATTGCTGACAAAAGAGGTATTTTAATAATATCCAAGAGTACTATATTTAATTTTTAAAAACCCATTCATTAACCTGCTAAAATCAACCGGCAACACGCACATTTTCCAAAAAGTTTCCCCCCAAAAAAATCACATTAAATCAATCACAATGTGACAGGCTCTCGTACCAGGTTTGTTTCGTGCAAATACATCATAATGATTCATTCTGCCCTAACAGACTGTGACTGTGCAAACATCGCATAATATAATTTTGTTTTTAGTGTTTTATGTTGACAGACTCGCGCACGCAACAACCCGAACATAAAACGCCTCGGCTTCTGAAGCACTGTTTGTCTATGGTTTAGTAACAGTAAAAGCATAAACACGTCATGAGTAACAGACCAAGAACAACCCCGCTCGCGCTGCAAGCACGCTTCATTCAAAGTAACAGGCGCTCTGCACGCGCCCCGAAAACGACATGCCGGTTCATTTCACACACACGCAGAAGCAGCTTTTTCTTTCCACAACATACCCCAAATATAGAAGGAGAGACCCACGACCAGAAGAAATACAGCTCCAAGGTGTCCCATGTTCAACGTCCTCCACAGAAACGAGGCAGATGGCGCGCAAATATGACGCAAGAGCCGAGCCTGTCAACCTGTCAGGTCTCCGAGTTGGTACTTGTTTCGTCCGCCGTTCATACTTCGTTTCTTCGTTTAGTTGTGTTATTTTTATGCTCGTGAACTGGCTCGTGTTGAGTAGAAACTGCTGTATGTTTTGTACTTGTTTATCTTTATATCGTCGCAGGTTTTAACATGGAAATGCCTCAAACGGTCCAATTTGCTTTTCCAAGCTTCTCTGCCTTTTTCTGTATATTCAACATGTTTGATTATATTGATAAACAAACTTTAATAGAATTTGTGAAAAGGTTGGTTATATAGAAAATAAAGAAATTACATATATGACTCTGATTAATGTGTCTACATTATAATCAGTCCACGTCTTTGTGGACATTTACAGTATCTTCATGCAGCTGTGATATTTGTTGAGATCTCTCCTCGACGTTCACGTGAAATAACACCTTATAAAGTGCTTCCAGCTGAAATGATGACAAAATCCGTGCTGCTTGTTATGTGAAAAATCTGAAAGATGTGGCTGAATTGGACACAGTGAAAATCTTCTGAATTCTCAGTGTTTCCCTGTGTGTTCACGCAGTCTGCGCGCACACAAAAGACTTAGTGTTAGTTATCTATTTATTTATTTATTTGTTTTTTGCACTGCATTAGATAAGGTCAAAGTAGGGGTTTCAAAAATGACAATGTTCTCATTTGTGTTATTTGTGTGTTATAATCTTTATGAAAAAGTAAAAACAAAATGTAAAAATAAAAATTGGCATATGGATTTGTGAATGCAATAACTCAAGAACGAGGCAACGTATAATTTTCAAATCAATACCATGGTTGCATTTACTGAAACTCTCTGTAAGGTTTAAATCTTAGGGACCTTGACTTCAAGGCTAGAGCTCAACTTTTCTAAAAACAAAAAAACCCAACCAATTATTTAATAAAATCAATTTATTTCCAATTTGTATCAAATTAGGTCTGATTAAAGGACTGATGTGATGGTAAGTTGTCCGCTGCTCCGCTTTGAATATTGTTAAGAACTTGACACAGAGATTACTTAATGGATTTTAAGCAAAATGGTGCCTAAATTCAATGGCATATTTTGGCAGCTGTTTTTTTTTTTTTTGGGGATTTTCACAAGAATTGCTAGTTCTCCTAGAGTTTTGGCCACCCCAACAATCAAGTGATTCCCTATGAGCAAGCAATTAGCGACTCTGGGAAGGAAAAATTCCCTTCTAAGAGGAAGAAACTTCGAAAGAACCAGGCTCAGAAAGAGACAGCATTCTGCCGCGACTGGTAGGGACGGGCCTGTGCCTTTATCCATTTCCAGGTAATGGATTGCCGAAATGTGATTTCCAATATTTAGACTATTGCAAATGGCTCGCCTGTGTACGAGTTTTCATTTTGAGGGACATTGAGCGGTCACTTGGAGAGGATGAGCAGAGCTTCAGCTGGATGTTTAGCTCATCGCTTCCCCCACTTACTCTCACATCTGTTCAGTACACGGTTGACCAAAACAATGAGCAGAAAGAGATAAACATAATATTTTATTCACGTCTTCTATTGTACAAGATACAACCAACACTTGCTGTAGTCAGGGCAGGATGGAGACATAATGTTGACCCTGCAGAGTCTTGTCTTGCTGCTCAGAGGTAGGGCTGGTCTGTGGAGATTGGTGGCTCTTTATATACAGTGCCGGGAGTCACTGGAAGCTTTGAGGTCTCAGCAACTTGACTAAAAAAAAAAAAAAGGAACAACAACAGAGAAAGAAGGGGGAAAAAAAAGACCACAATATTTCAGCTAAAAACTACAAATAGCAAACTTCCATTGTCAGTCACAAGAAGATGTTTTGACAGGTGACATCAAATAGATGGATTACACTATTATTATTATGTATATGGCGCAAAAAACAAACACCTGAACTTGAAATACATGAAAATGCAGTGATCATTAACAAACCTGCCAGCAGTAAGAGCTTTCTGTGAGGACATCACGAGTGTGGGAGGGGCTGATTCTCTCCGTCCATCTCTGCTGTAGTAGTAGTTGTTGGCATACCTGTGGCTCGGGCCTACTGGCAGTTTGGGTGGTGGTTGTGTCCTGTTGGGATGAAGAAAAAAAAAATCTATTTTAACAGACTTTAACAATGTTGGTGACTTCCACATTTGCAGGCAAAATGGAAAATAGGTGCAGTTTACTGAAACGTGCAAAGATACCTGGAAATATAGAATTTAAAACAAAAACAGAGTTTTTGCTTTAAAGTCAATATTTTGTATGACCACCTTTATTCCTCCACACATCAAGAAACTCTTAGTCAAACTTTCTTGTCATTTCTTTATGTAGTCCTCAGGAATAGTTCTCCAGGCTTCTTGAAGCTCTGGAGAACTCTTCTTTGGATGTCGGCTGGCTTTTGTTCTGTTCTCTGTCAACATGATTCCACGCCATCTAAATAATATTGTGGTTCGGGCTTCAGGGAGGCCAATCCAAGCCTGATAGTGTTACATTGTGTGTTTTTCTAACCAGATTTGTTAATACTACATTGGTAGTGTGTTTGGGATCATTGTGAAGCTGTTGCCAGTCAGACACTGGCAGTGATGATGCTTTTTGTGCAATCATAACTCTAGCATTTTTGAGAAAATCTCAAAATACAGCCCCAAACCAGCACAAAGCTTTGATTTTTCTTTTACAGATGGCTGTAGACATTCACTGTGGTACTTCTCTCGTCCATATACATTGACAGCGATTTATACAACAAATTTGAATTCTTCGTTAGTTTTAAGTGGTTTAACAAACAAAATACAAACAAAAACAAAAAGCAAGTCTGGCAACCCACAGAGTCATTGCATCTCTCTGTTAACGGGGTTTTAGTCGTTGTTTCTAATATGTGAACACTTTCATTCGTGAGCGGTACGAGGGTAGCGCCTGTGGTCTTACCTCTTTGCAATCTCCTCATATCGCAGCTGCAGTTTGGCTTGCAGGTCATGCTGAAAAGGAAAAGGAAAGTCAATTTTCGACGAGTGCAAATCCCACACTGGTGAACTTCACCTCCTTCATAGTGTTTAGCTACCCCACAACGCTACTGCTAGCTAACGTCAGTAAGGGTTAGCTGGCTGTTAAACGTTTCCTTTGATAAAGTTTATTGCGACAAATCGTCCGGAGGGCTATTACATCATATTTAGAGCAGAAAACTACTCCGTTTTAAAGTGTGACGAATGTTGTTGCTTACCCCTGATAAAAAATTTCGCAGCCTCTGAATGAATTTAGTAGCAGTAGCCATGTTAGCTGTTGTGAAGGACACGGGTCTTCTTCGTTCCTTTTCCCAGGTTTCTCAACACATTGCTGACACCTGCCGACCAGCAGGGGAAACTGCAGCGTAAAAACGTGCATTTTAGAGACTTTTGTTGTTTTACAATTTATTTATGTACTCCGAGGGCCAAATTAACTTAGATAAAGTGGATGAACACAGACACTCTGTACAACTAATCTTTATCTTCTTTAGTAAAGGCCTGGCAGAGCAGCTCATAATTTTTTTTAAAAATTACAGTATTTTGTCCAATTACTTTTGAGCCTTTAAAAAAACAGGACGTGTGTATAAAAATGACTGTAATTCATTTTTATACACACAATTTTCAAATCCCTGTATTTAAAAGATGATAATCTGCATATTGATTACATCTTGATTTACAGTCCACTGTGATGGTGTACAAATCCCCAACTACAAACATTGGTGTCTTTGTTCAACAAATTTTGGCCCTAACTATTGCTATGCCAGTATGGACAGTAGTAAATTTTGACCGAATTCAAGTATTACCTGCTTGAAACTGCAGAACTCCTACGGATTTTAAAGTAAAACATTTTTGTTACTAGGTTAACCTCTGGACCCTTTATCCTACAAGTGATTGGTCTATCTTGGACAGACATGCATACATTTTTATTGGTATGCATACAATACACAGCTTGATCTATTATCAGTAGGTAAAGTTGTAAAACTTATGAAAAAATTCAAAGTCCAGAATTTATGGCCTCCTTCAGATTTTCCAAAGTGATCTGTGAGCTGGATCAGAGTCCAATTCTAGACCCTGGCCCTTACGTTTGAGACACCTGCCTTAAAGGGAAGCCTTAATAACCTTCACAGTGTAATTTTGCTTCATCACATTTGTCTATTGATGAAGTATTTATATAGTGATATAGTGGAATGGTTGCTTGTAGAATTACAACACCTATACTGATGAAAAGGATTTGAATGGTCTGATCTGGTACATCAATGTAACAATAAGGCAGATAACTGTACGCAACACTCAGAGAAGAATCAAAGGGAAATACAAAGTTTATTTGTTGCACAAGAAAACACAGTAGAGGGCGACATCGCCGGTATACCATGCAGTCAAGTATTACAGCTGTGTGCTTGTCTCATGCAGCATGCACTGGACAGAAGAGTCCACAGGAGAACAAATGCACTTGTACGACACTTTGACCTGCCAAACTTGTTCTTTAAGAGTACGCTCAACAGAGGCTGAAAAATCCCTGTGGTGGACTTCAGCAAAGCATTTTTTTTTAACACATACAAGGTTATTAAAAAGCAACCAAAACATTATCCCTCATCATGTTTACATATTTAAATTGGCTTTTCCTGTATGCAAAAAGAAACCTCTAATGTAAATATATGTTTTATTACTCATCTTTAACACTTTTACTTTTGGTGTAAAGCATTTTTCTCATGCACATAAGAACAAATATGCATGTTTCCATCCATCCCTTTTCCCCCCACCTCCAATTAATTAATATTTAAAGCTTCTTTTTGAAGTCTGAACAACAAGTCCCAATGATCTCGTTCTGCAGGTACATGCAAATATCGAAAATGCTTCTGAGCTTGGTGCCAAACTACTCATTAAGAACAGTGTCTTTAAAACTAAACATAAAAAACAAACGGATATGCAGCTTCTATGAATGTCGTTTCCTTTGAGAGTATCAAAGAGGATAGTTTCATCGTGTACAGCCACAGAATATAAAATGTTTGTACAGTACACAGCATGTTTGTTCATTGTAAACGATTCTGTCAGACTGCAAAAATAACTGAGTGGTCCGTCTGTTTGCGTCACTAACACAACAACATCATCCCGTAAGGTTTTCATCACAAGATTTAAGGTTTTTTTTTTCCCCTCTATGGTTTTTAAGGAAGAAGAGGGGTTGAAGTAACACAACAGCTGTTTAGAAAGAGAAGACTCAGAGTAAAGTTAGTACAAAAGCCAGGAACAGCCACTTACAAAGAGGACGACAACTCTCCAAACGTCATGTCTGTTGTGGAGAAAATGTGATGTGCAGCCAGTCTGTGCAGCTGTCAAATACTGCCTGAATTGAAAAGACAGAATTCCCAAAAACTCCCTCTTGCCAGAAATTGTCTTCGTGCATATTATGTCCTTCAGTACACTTGGAATTATACACACTCTTGTTACCAAAATATACATCAAAATTTGCACAATACAAAGACAAAAAACCAAAAACACTTGTTCAAAGAAGCCCTGATTTCACTGTAAATATGTTTATCTCAGTTTACCTTTCACATTCGGTTACAAAAAACTTATGTCTAAATGTCATTAGTGCACTTTTCCCCTTTGGATGTAAACAGCACTGCACAGCACATGAATTAGGACCAGGGCGTTTACGGATGGTCTCTTTCACATGCACATGTGGGGAAAAAATAATGATTAAAATGGAAAAACGCTACAGCTTCTGGAAAAGGTGAAAACAACAACAACCCCATAACGCACTTGTATGTACTTGTGTTTGCAAAAGTCCAACACGTGTCAGAGTAAGTAAGGAAACCTGGCCAAAAAACGAAAGTCAAATAAAATGAGTGTTTTAAACGCTCCCTTCCATGTTCTGAAGTAAAACGGCGTGCTGTGAGATGAACGCGCCCGATCAAAGAGTTCGACTGATAAACTCACAGCACACAGAAAGGTGGACGTGGATCATCCGGAGCTTCAGGCTCGGCATCTTTTTCCACAATAGCAGTGGAAACGAACAAACAAAAACCCCAAACAAATCTTCCTAGTGACTGAAAATTACAAGTAACATTTCTGCCTTCAATGATATGGCTTAGAGGACATTGCACAAGATGCCATGGCACATAAAAACCCTTCGGCTCCGTATCTTCATAAGAGAAGACAAAGGTGGGTAGTGTCTCACCGCGTTTGCAACATTATTCTCAGCAAGAATAAAAAAAAAAAACAATGCCGTTCCCGTGAATTCACACTGTGAGGAACATGACCAACACAACAAGCTGTGCAAGATTAAAGTACATGAAGGGATAAAGCCATCAAGGAAACATGGACCAAACATCTTCAGAGCCTCTTCTTTGATACGACCGTTTTATTAACAGTTGTTTTTCTCCCCTGCATTCTAGTTTGAGCGTAGTAGCTTCAGTTTTACTCCTTCTAAAGGATGCATCAATACAAATCCATGCAGTACTGTAGCCATCAGCTGCAGAGATAGATCCAATGACGTGTCAGTCATGTTGCTCACAGTGTGAACCAGAGATCGTTTTAGGTTCAGGAAGACCTACAGCAGTACTACAAACACACACAGACACTGAAGAAGAAAAAAAAGCGACCTTGACTCCTCGTACCTTTTGGTCCAACAGTTTTACGCAGCATTAACACTTCTACTCTGTACCAGAATTTATTTAAAAAATAGACAACTTTTGTTTGTTTTTTTAGAAAACAATCCATTCAGAAGACATAAAACCACATTTTATGGATACAAAAATGTTGAGCCTTGGCTGGTCAACCCATGAGAACTTCTTTCTTTTCCCCTGTTACAAACGCATCATGAAATGTAATAAATAAGACCAGAAAGGTCAGCGATGCCTGAAGGCAACTGTTTTTTTTACAAAACAAAATTCAAGTAAAAGTTTCTCCCGCTCTTTCAGCCCGACAACTTTGAGAATGACTTAACATCTTCGTCACCCTTGAAAGACAAGAGCAGGTTTTAGGAGTACAACGGCGAGCTGTCACTTTCTCAGGTGCCCTTTTTGTGTTTGCTCTCTGCACTCTGGTGTCTTCTCTGGTGCAATTTTAGGACCCGTGGAAGTGGTTTCTGCTCCCTGCCTGCAGCTCATGTTGGTGAGAAGACATCCTGTTTGTTCCCGCGGAGATGCTGTGACGTCCACCTCCACCTCGGGCTTCTCACCAGAGTCCTCTCCATCTGAACACGGCTCCCACTCGTCTTGCTCCTCGCTCTCCGTAGAGCCCTGCACAGCTATCTGCGGCACAAGCGTGAACCTCCTCACCACGGGGACGTCCATCTCGATGTCCTGACTGCTTTGGGGTCGTGTCACAGTCCAGGCCGCTCTGTGCTGCGTTTGAGCCCCTGGAGGTGTGCTGCTCCCCGCTGCATTACTGCTGCTTTTCTCCTCTGGCTCGTCGAAGCTCACTTCCTGCACTGCCTCCTGCTTCTTAAAGGAGTCTCTCCGCTCTGACAGGTTCAGCTTCCGCATCACAACCAGCTGCTCTGATCGTTCAATCCTTTGGCTGCTAATGTACGGCCCAAGTCTGCTGTGGTCAACCCCAATGTAAGCGATGCCACAGGCTGCGTCCATCTCTGAGTCGCCCAGCAGGTCAGCCTCACCGTAAAACGGCACTTCCAGCGTGTGCCTGCGGGGGGCTTTTGACTTCTTGTCAGCGTGATATACTCCAGACAGTTTCTCCGCTGACTGCACCCTCTTAAGCAACGGTGAACGAGGCGGCTCTGCACTGCGTGGCCGGACGACATGCCTAACGATGGTGGGGGGAGACAGGGTTTTTCCGTGGTACGTGTGAAGGTTTTTGACGAAGCCTGGCAGAGGAGAGGGCGAGCGCTGTGGGGAAAGCGGCTGATTAGAGGATGAGGAGCTGCTGCAGGCCAGAGGCGAGGGGGGGATGTTGCTGGTGGATTTGCGGCGGCCCACTTTGCTGTAGCGTTGCGGGCTGAGTTTAGAGCCCAGGCCGAGCGTGATGGGCCGGCTGTGTGTGGCGGGAGAGCTTGGAGAGCTGGAGCAAGGCGACGTACTCTGTGGTGAGTTATTCTCTGGAAAGTAGAGGCAGGACTGTTGAAATACTCACACTACAAGCTGCAGTTTGCAGCAGGGCAAACAACACTTTTAAATTTCAATTCTATTTCAGTTCAGTTTTATTTATGTAGCACCAAATCACAATAACAGTCACCTCAAGGTGTTTAATATTTTAAGGTAAAGACCCCACAAAAATACAGAGAAACCTCAACAATCAGACGACTGCCTATCACAAAGCACTTTGGCAACAGTGGGAAGGAAAAACCCCCTTTTAACAGGAAGGATCCTTTAGGCTGAGGGAGGGGCAGCCATCTGGGTATTATAAGACCTTCAGTGTACCTGCAGAATCTCAAATGACTACATTTCCTTAATTACCGTGGCCCTGATGGTCAGGTGCGGGGCTCCGGCAGGGTGTGGAGGGCCCCGGGGAGAGGCTGTGGGTCGGGGAGCCTGGAAGACTCTCACTGGAGGAAACAGAGTGATGAAGACCTGAGGAGAAGCTGCGACTGCAGTGCATCACTGTGCTCTGCTTGGACAGCTTCTTAAAGATGGTCCGTCGCCTAGAAGGGACGATATATAATTCACTGTTGTAGCTTACACTTGAAGGAGAAAGAGCCTCCCAGAGTAAACAGATGATGAGTAACACAGCAGAGCTGCAAAGACAGAGAGAGAGAAAAAAAAGAAACCCAGAACCCAGTCAGATGCTCACCTGTCATAATTATCTCTCCTCTTGCTCTTCTTGCTGCGGCGAGCCATCTTCCCTTTGTGTTTGGTCTTTCGTGCAGGACCGACTTTAATAGAAGTGTTCTCGAGCGCTATGGTCTGAAGGGCCACCTTGTTGCCGCTCTGCACGTTTCGTGAGAATGAAAGAATTTTTACAGACCTTTCAACACAGAAGCAACTTAAAAAGCAAAGTTCAAGTGCCACGCAGCTCCGAGCTGTACCTTCAGCAGCAGTTCGATCATCTCTGTGTGGACCAGGCCTTGGACAGACTCTCCGTTCACGTGGGTGATGAGGTCTCCAGTGCAGAGGCCTGCCTGGTGAGCCGGGCTGCCCTCCTCCACACTCTGTTGCGATGGTGAAGTGAGTGAGTTTCAAACTGAGCATTACATAACAACCTTTTTATATCACTACCTTCTAGTTTTGGATCACCAAAGCAAAGCAAAATATTTGGAACACGCTACAGTTTACAAACACAGGTTTCAGATCTTTGATCTGTTTTAAGGCTTGTGGTTAAAACCTACCGACACCATGTGATGCACGGTGTAGACGTCGCTGTCGCCCATGTACACACGGATGGCCTGCAGGGTGAAGCCGAACTTCTTCCCTGAGGTGTGGATGATGATTGGTGGCCTCAGGCTGCCGGGGCTGAATGACAGATCCCGGTTTGGGGACGAGTCGCGGGATGAGGGGTTGGAAGACAGTGAGCGTGGGGAGATGGGACCGGGGTGGAGGCCACTGGGTGAATCGTCTGAAACAAACACACAGTTTAGAGATAAATAGACTCATAATCTCACATTTTATGACTCAAATTAGAAGGCCAGTTTTAATTCCACAATTAGAAACAAAAACTGCTGTCTATGGATTACATGTTTAGACTATATCTGCAGAGGCTCTCTGTCAAAGCGGAGCAATAAAAACCAAACTGATTCTGCTGGATTTAAAGTAGTTATGATAACCTTCTGCACCTGTAGTGATGATGAGAGACAGGGCTGAGACAGAGGCAGACTTGGGAACCTTTCCTCCGCAGGGAACCCTCTGCCTGTCTGGCGTCTCCAGCTGGTTACCGAAGCGCCGAGGGCCTGCCGTGTCCTTAGGGGATGACTGCTTCCCGCCGGTACTGTTGCTGCGAATCCTGATCCGCCGAAGATTTGACACCACCACCTCTGCTGCGGACAGAAGGTGTTAAGTGTGAATGTTTCTGGCAGAAGCACCTGGACGTGTTATGAAGAGATGTGTTAAAATAAAAAAAAGTGGATTTACCTTCATCATCAGTGGAGAGGGCAAACCGGGGCATCGTCTCCAGGCTGTGAGTGCTGCTCATTACCAGAGGACTGGTGCTTCTGTCAGACTGGGAGGAACTGGAGGAGGCCCGGGGGCGAAGACTAAAAACAGTAAAAGCACACAAAAAAATGTTGAACTCATAGATCAGCTGATTGAGGATCTGTTTTCATGCAGACCCACAAACTCAGCCACCTGTTTATTATATTATGAATACTATGAAACGTGCAAAAATACGAAAAAGAAACAAGAATAAAGAGGAATAGCAGGTGTCCACATCTTCTGTTTACCTGGCCATGCGTCCAGACTGCCTGTGCTCAGCACTGCCATCTGCTGGGCTTGGCGAGGCTCCGAGCCCTGCCGCATCCCCGTGGTCCTCTTTGTCCTCGCTGTGGCTGCGGTCGGAGGAGAAACTCAGGTTGGACGGTGTTGCCAGGTGTTCTGTGCTGCTGTAAACCTTGATGACAAACAGGTGAAAAGGTGTCAGTTAAGATCTGACTTTTCAAATTTTTTGGCACTCTTACAGCAGATTCTTACTGCAGCAGTCTTTACCTTGCTGAAGCGATGAGACCAGGAAGCAAACTGTCGGATTTCCAAGGAAGACTCTTCGTCGTTAGTTTCGTCGTCTTCGTCAGAGGCCAAATGATGATAGCGATCCAAACGAGCTGAATATGGCAAAAAGGGAAGATGCTCTCATTTAAGAGAAAGTCAAACTTCATGGTATAATCCCGAGAAAAACTCATCACTCTGCAGTTTTATCTTAGCTCGCCCGTATTATATTCCAGCTAAATTTAACCTGCATCCCATCTCCAACACCCACAATTATGGACAACGTTTTGCTCTCACTACCATGTGAAGTCAAGATTACACAGAAAAATAAACCACAAAGAGACTCAGCAGGAACTCACTGTCAAAGTAGCTGGTATCATCCTCGGCCTCCAGCTGAGGGATGAACTCGGCTTTCTGTCGGAGGAGTCCGTTCCAGTCCAGCCCCAAGAAGAAGGGGTGCTGCTTCACCTCTGAGGCTCCACCTAAAAACATTCAGTTAAACACTGGATTAGGATCAGGGTGAAACTCCTCTTGCAAACATGTTTACTTCATTCTTAGTTTCACTTTTTTAAAATTATTAAAATGTAATGTCCCCCTTGCTATAAACCTTGTTTTTCTGATTTAGCTGTACAGACCTGTATAAAAGATCCCTGCTGTAATTTATCAGCATTACCTGTTCCCAGCCGGTCCAAAGGGTTCTGCCTCAGCAGGCGGGTGATCAAATCCTGTGCATCAACAGGTAAGGCATCCTCTCCTTCAGGCCAAATGATTTCATCTGACAATCAGAGAAGATAATAAATAAAAGTACAAAATTAAATATTAATTAAAACCAAATTTACAGTCTTACAAAGACATTAAACAGCAAGTCAGAATGTTTGTGTTTGCCAAAGCATAAGCTTGCCCAGGACTGATGTGGTTAAGATTCTGAGAGTGAAGCAAAGTTGTAGACTTCTGTGCCTACGTCACTGCTTGTGTTTTCAATTCAAATAAAAGGAAAAAGAAACTAGTTTAACATAAAGATTTGATCTCAGTGGCTATTCTATGCTGTGATTCTATTTTTTAAACCTGATGCTCGATTTTTAAGTAGAGAATTCATTCATTTCAAGACGTACCACTGACAACTTGTCCAAAAAGCTCTTCGGGAGTGTCTCCAAAAAACGGGACGCAGCCGACCAGAAATTCATAAAGGATGATCCCCATCGCCCACCAGTCCACTGGCTTCCCATAGCCCTGTCTGAGGATCACCTCTGGGGCAATGTACTCTGGAGTCCCACACACCTGAGGAAGTAAACCAGCAAACATCAGTTTGGATCAAGTGCCTCTACAATCACTGCTGTCCAAAAGTGACAGGTGATTCATCTCTTACACCTGAAGTTGTCTCACCTGCTTGTCAACAAACTCTCTTGTGTCTTTCTCTATGTGACCTTCATACAGGTTGGTCGTCATGTTCATCAGGCCGATTTTAGAGAGACCAAAGTCAGTCAGCTTGATGTGGCCCATAGATGTAATCAACAAACTGTTGGGGGAAAGAAGACGTCAGTGTAAGCGGCGCATTTTACAATTTGTCAAGAAAATGAGGATAAGGGCTGAATTACAGAAAAATCAAGACTCTACATGTGCCCGCTCACAGACCCAACTATGTCAACGGATCCTAATGAAAGCAAGAAAAGCAAGACGGAAGAGCTGAGTGAAGGTGATGTTGGAGATGTCCTTACTTGTCAGGTTTAAGATCCCGATGCACGATGCCGTAGTTGTGAAGGTACTCCAGAGCCAGGACCGTCTCAGCAAAATACATCCTGGACATTTCCACAGGCAGTGGGCCCATGTTTTTCAGCAGGTTGGCACAATCTCCACCTTAAAAGAACAGAACACCTTAAAAAACAACTAAAATCCCAGTAACAGCAGTGATCCTAACACACCAACTGTCCGAGGCAGTAATGCACAGACTCTTATTCTCAGACTCTCTGCATTGGCACTCACTGAAACCGGGTCTTGTTTAAGCTAAGCTAAAATGTTAGAGACATAAAACTGTAACAGCCCCCGCAGCCTCTCCCTTCTTTACCTTCTACATACTCCATGACCATGCAGAGGTGACGTCGTGTCTCAAACGAGCAGAACATGGAGACAACAAAGGGGTTCTCAGCAAAAGTTAGGATGTCCCGCTCCACAAACGCCTGCTGGATCTGGTTCCTCAGCACCAGGTTCTGACGGTTTATCTTTTTCATGGCAAAGCGCTGACGGGTCTCCTTGTGGCGAACCAGATACACCGCCCTGCCAAAAACCAAACAAACCTCATTAGCTCAATTACCTGGAAACGGGTAAAAGGCACAGTCACAGTGGCTCACAAAAAAGTGCACAAAAAAGGTTGAAATTGAGGCAAACTGCATCAGAATAACAACAATAAAAACTACTTCCAACTAAATGTATTTTCCGCTTCCTGACACCATTTAATCTTTCATCTTAGCTTTGCGACACTTTGCAAATAAACAAAGTGTCGCAAACAAACAAACATCATTTCTAAGATGAAGCAGTGAAATGCAGTTAAACAGACTTGTGCTCTTACCCATAAGCTCCGTTACTTATGAGTTTGATGGTCTCAAAATCACTCTCAAGAGGTTTCCTTCGAGTTGGAGTCAGCGTCTGTGGGCTCTTATTCTGTGGCTGTTTACGCCCATGTGAAAAATTAAATAAGCAGACAGAAGCAATGCTGTGATTAATGCTGATTGCAGATTAAAAGCCAACTACTACTCCAAATACTAATTACACCTGCAATCTACTTAACCAAAATAACATTGATTTTAAATATTTTTGGCATCCTTTCACAATAAAAAGAGTCACCGTTTCCTGATCCGCTTTAAACACATTCAGCACAGCACGGTGGGCAGATCTGAAGAAGCGTGTGCACTTTTCATCTTTGGTAAATGGACTGATTCTACTTTACCTGAGCACTCAACATTAAATCATCTCCTCTCCCAGTATAAACACACTAAAATATAAATAATGGCTCCTAATAAATGTACAGCAGGGAACAGCGGCAGTGTGAACTCTTCCCTGCCACACACTGTCCAATACTGTACATTTATTAAGATCCATTATTTGAATTTTAGCATATTTCAATACTTGGTTTTTGTATTTATTCTAGTTATTTATACTGTTTTAGCTATTGTTTAATAGCATGCTGCATATACTGAGACCTAAGATGCTGTGTTTAATTTCTAACATGTCAAATGGTTGAATAAAGCTCAGCCTGAGTCTGTAATATTATTTGAACTTATTGAATTAGTCAGTTCACCTCCACAGAAGCATCTGTTTCCACTGACACTGACGCTGAGGGCGAGGGACTGGCATCATACTGTTCAAGCTGTACCATGTCTAGAAATAAAAGAAGAAGAGGCTTTAATTTGGGTTTCCAACATTTCTGCACCGATCACTTAAAAATGCAGTCTGCTCTTCATCTAAGTCAGGACTGTGTATTTGTTGCAGTATCATAAAGCATAATAATAATAATCACCTACCCGGGGCAGCATGTTACTTAACCCATGTCTGAAACAGGCTTTAAAAAAAACATCACATATGAGCCACATCACAGGCTTCGCTCGATAACTGATTAAATTTACCTTCTAATGGGTCGCGTGTGAGGCCCAGCTGGCTGATGATGTACCGCGGGATGTCGGTCTTGATTCCCTGGCCGACTTTGGCGTGGCCTTCTGCCGCTTCGAGTAGGTGGTAAAACTCTTCTGGATCAAACTCCTGTCACCAGCATCCAACAGCAGTGTAATTAATGCAGAGTGTCGGGAAACTGAAAGGCATCCAAGATGCCATTTGATTTACTACTAAAAATCCTAAACAAAGCTATGCGCAGAGCTGTCGGGGTAAGGTTGCCGACTCAGATCAGATTTGTGTTAATAAATGGCTGATTGTTGGAGATGACAAACTTGGTATTCGATTGACAAATTTAGGTAGCTTACCAGACATTCGAGGAGCCGAGCCGGTCGAGAGATTATGATGAGGATCTTTCTGACTAGCTGGGTGATGACGGTTACCTCTTCACTTTCAGAGCGCTCGTAGGCCTGGAAAACACAAGGAGCCATCAGGAGACTCAACTCAACAGATTTCCAGTTTCAGAGAGGGACTGCAGACGGTTTGGGTCTGAGCGGCAAAAACATGGCTTACATTTATGATAAAGTTTGACCAGTTATTTGTGTGAACATGAGGCGACTGTGATTAAAATGGCTTTAATTTAAAAATGTTAAAATCGCTGAACGAGCGTCTACATTTTAGTCACAACTTGATCTCTGTGCTTTTAATCCACCGTGGAGGTGCACAAAAGCAAAAACTGTGTCACTGTCATTTAATATTGAGAAACTGCATGTGCCAAAAGGATCATCAGGGATTATACAGTGGGGCAAAAAAGTATTTAGTCAGCCACCGATTGTGCAAGTGCCCCCACCTAAAATGATGACAGAGGTCAGTAATTTGCACCAGAGGTACACTTCAACTGTGAGAGACAGAATGTGAAAAAAAAATCCATGAATCCACATGGTAGGATTTGTAAAGAATTTATTCGTAAATCAGGGTGGAAAATAAGTATTTGGTCAATAACAAAAATACAACTCAGTACTTTGTAACATAACCTTTGTTGGCAATAACAGAGGTCAAACGTTTACTATAGGTCTTTACCAGGTTTGCACACACAGTAGCTGGTATTTTGGCCCATTCCTCCATGCAGATCTTCTCGAGAGCAGTGATGTTTTGGGCTGTCGCCGAGCAACACGGACTTTCAACTCCCGCCACAGATTTTCTATGGGGTTGAGGTCTGGAGACTGGCTAGGCCACTCCAGGACTTTCAAATGCTTCTTACGGAGCCACTCCTTTGTTGCCCGGGCGGTGTGTTTTGGATCATTGTCATGTTGGAAGACCCAGCCTCGTTTCATCTTCAAAGTTCTCACTGATGGAAGGAGGTTTTGGCTCAAAATCTCACGATACATGGCCCCATTCATTCTGTCCTTAACACGGATCAGTCGTCCTGTCCCCTTGGCAGAAAAACAGCCCCATAGCATGATGTTTCCACCCCCATGCTTCACAGTAGGTATGGTGTTCTTGGGATGCAACTCAGTATTCTTCTTCCTCCAAACACGACGAGTTGAGTTTATACCAAAAAGTTCTACTTTGGTTTCATCTGACCACATGACATTCTCCCAATCCTCTGCTGTATCATCCATGTGCTCTCTGGCAAACTTCAGACGGGCCTGGACATGCACTGGCTTCAGCAGCGGAACACGTCTGGCACTGCGGGATTTGATTCCCTGCCGTTGTAGTGTGTTACTGATGGTGACCTTTGTTACTTTGGTCCCAGCTCTCTGCAGGTCATTCACCAGGTCCCCCCGTGTGGTTCTGGGATCTTTGCTCACCGTTCTCATGATCATTTTGACCCCACGGGATGAGATCTTGCGTGGAGCCCCAGATCGAGGGAGATTATCAGTGGTCTTGTATGTCTTCCATTTTCTGATGATTGCTCCCACAGTTGATTTTTTCACACCAAGCTGCTTGCCTATTGTAGATTCACTCTTCCCAGTCTGGTGCAGGTCTACAATACTTTTCCTGGTGTCCTTCGAAAGCTCTTTGGTCTTGGCCATGGCGGAGTTTGGAGTCTGACTGTTTGAGGCTGTGGACAGGTGTCTTTTATACAGATGATGAGTTCAAACAGGTGCCATTCATACAGGTAACGAGTGGGGGACAGGAAAGCTTCTTACAGAAGACGTTACAGGTCTGTGAGAGCCAGAGATTTTCCTTGTTTGAGGTGACCAAATACTTATTTTCCACCCTAATTTACGAATAAATTCTTTACTTTCTTTACCATGTGGATTCATGGATTTTTTTTTTTCACATTCTGTCTCTCACAGTTGCAGTGTACCTCTGGTGCAAATTACTGACCTCTGTCATCATTTTAAGTGGGGGAACTTGCACAATCGGTGGCTGACTAAATACTTTTTTGCCCCACTGTATGTCTAAGGGAACCCTAACTGATCCAACAGGCAAGTACAGTTTATCACTATTAGCACCATTTCATCCACCCCTGAAAAAAAAGCTATAAAAAAAAGAGAAATACAAGAGCACTGCTTTATGGGGAAACAGTGAAATAAAAATAAATATAAAATTCTAAGGAAGTGGATAGGGCTTTAACAAAAACATGAAAACAGGTGCCGCCTGATAGAATTACATCAGAAATGACGCCACTTCAAACGAAGAGCAATTATCAGAATAATCCGCGGTGGGTGGGCGGAGTCTTCGTGAGTCATTTTCAGTTTCTTCTATAATAACAGAGAAACACCCTGTTCTGGTGACGATACAGCAGCACAGCACACTGTGTATTTGTGATCCAGTCATATGAGAGCTAATTGAAGCTTCCTGCACGACAAGACTATTACTAATCTCAGCCACCTGTCAAATATGAGGATACAGACTCAAGAAAGTGGCCCTAAAGGAAATGTTGCTACTACACCCGTCTACCAGCATTTCTGAAACATGAGATACTCTTTCACAATCTGCCAAGCTTCCTGTGGCTGTGATCGTCATTTCTGTCTACACTTAGGTTTGTGTGGATTATATTTTAACCTTCTGGTAGTGAGTGTAGTAATGTGTAAGTTAAGAAAGACAGCAGTTACTCAAACCTTACGGTCACAGGCTTTCTCCTGCCTGCTCTAAACTCTTGTTAAAGCTTTTCTGTTGTACGTAACTGTGATACAGGCCATGTCTGTGCCTGAAATCACTGCCTAGTGCTATCCATATTTACAGTGAGTACTGCTATACCGTACAAAGTGCAGTATCCCCACAGTTCCTCGTGATCAACACTGACGAACAAAAGAACAGATCGATGAGAAGACAAAGAAAAGTGGATTTTAAGACAAATGTACACAAAAATATTTAGCCAATAAACAGACATTATTTTTGCTACTTAACAGCTGAGCTGAAAGGGGAGGCTCTGACACAGAATCAGAGGATCAACAGTTAGCCCAGAACAGGCCTAAATGGGGGTAAATGGTAAAAGTTTTACGTATTTCCCGGAATGAAGAGGAATATCTTCATCAGATAATTAATGATGCTATCAAAAAGTGTTTTTGTTACTGTGCCCTATGACCTCCTTCTATGCCGGACAGAAATCCTACTGTCTAGCACCTGGTCAGCCCTCTCAGGATTCTTTAACTGTTGTCAGAATCAGATGTAAATGTGCTGAAGGTGCTTTCAGCTACTGTGGTCCTGTTCTTTGGAACAAGCTGCCTGCTGACCTGAGATCAATTACAACTGTGTACAAATTCAAAAACAGACTTAAAACCTTTTCATTCACCCAGCCTTACAGGTGTTGTTGCTTTGTTGTTGTTTGTTGTTTTTATTTTGTTTTCACTGCCTTAAGGTATCATTTTTATGTTTTTGTCTTCTTCTTGAATTTACATGTAATCAAATGTAATCAATAAAATTGCTACTACTACAACACGTTTTTTTGGCAAACTGGAAAGCTCTCCGGGTGGTTCAAAAAGGTCGTCCAGGAAATCGCTTCCTTACTGCAGGAACTTCAAACACCCGCTGTCTCAGAAAAGCCCCCAAAATTTTGCATGACTCATCACACCCAAATTATAATTAGTGTAAAGTGCTCTCATCAGGCAAGATAATAAAATCAAGGACAAATAGACTAGAAAAACATTTTGTACCCCACAGCCAATAAAGCATTAAATGCAGTTTAAGCATAGTTTGTAATTGTTATGATGGGACCAGAGCACAATCACAAACCCGAAGAAGTCCAGATATGGGAAATAGAGAGCAGTGAATGATTATTAATAATTGTTACTAAAATAGGCTATAGTCTTTATGTTTATATCCTTGCTCTCATTCCCCTTTATTGTATCTGTAACATGCAACTTCTGCCGGTGCTGTGCTACTGGAAACTGAATTTCCCGGAGGAACACACCCGAGGGATTAATAAAGTTTCATCTAATCTCTAACCTCTAATCTAGTCCAGAGCACTGTTCAGGTGTTTCTTTCACAAAGCTACTTTTTGTGCATTGCTTCCTGTAATGTACAAGATTTTTATAACAAATTAATAAAAAATGTGTCACTTTTCAGGCAACACCGCAGCCGTGTATCCACGTGGAGGGCTGGAGCCTGCGCAGCTGTCACAGGGTGAGACGCGGGACACCCCTTGGACATGTCCCCAGCCTGTCACAGGGCCCCCTGCATATACTGCATGACAAAGACCCAGAGAAAACTTTCTGGAAAAAACTGTTGCCCTTTTTAACAAAGTGGCCTTGGCACACAAATCAAGTCGTGCGTGTGTGTGCGTAAATATATGACATTTGCTCCACTGTGCGGGAACAGACTTATCAGTTCAGCTGGAAGTACAGAGAGTTAGCCGTGCCTGCTGTCTGAAAGCACGCAGAGAAACACGGGAAGAGGTTGCTATAGAAACTAACACAACATGCATAAGACCTGTGACAAAAGTGCCTCTCAGCATCACTGAAAATTTCCACTAAGAGATCTATTGTGTGTGCCGTTGGCTATCACTGGAGAGGCATGCCTGATTGCACATTTCACCGGGGCTCGATCAATCCTCTTTCAAAACGTCATCACACCCGAATTAAAGAGTTCAGCATCAGTTCATCAGCTGCTGCTTAAAACCAGAGAGAGCATTTGGCCTGCACCGCTTCTCTCATCAGTCCTGCAAAACCTCCAGTGTAACTGGAAAGCATTCACAGGTCTTTACTTGTTCCACATTTTGTCATGTGACAGCTTTGTTCCAAAATGGATTCAGTTAATTAATGACAAAATACTGGTGGTGGCCAGTTACCCCTCAGCTTCCTAGAAGATACACCTCAGCAGTGTGGATGCCTTTCAGATGCACCCTATGTCAGATTGAGGGATTCTCACCTCGTGTAGCAGCTTGTCTAGCTTCTCCTGCAGCTCAACAAAGTAACGAGAGGTAACCAGGCCGTTCTGGGACTTATCCAGACAGTCTCTGACCAGCTCCACCAACTGGTGCTGGATGAAGCCCAACACCCCGTCAGCCAGCCGGAGGGAGCTGTCTGGAGAGTAATGTGTGACAATCTCCAACAAGCGCTCCTCCATCTGGGCTGTGGCCTGCAGGGAGCACACAAACACAGAGTTAGAACAATTAAACGAGCACTGATAATCATTTTTTAACCCCTCTCTACAGCAAATTAAAAAGAATTTCTCCAAATGTTGAAAAGTGGGCTTTAAAAGCTTGTTTAAAAGCATTTCTCCTTATTGAAACAAAACCAAAACCCAAAAAGGCTTCAGGACGCTCCACACAACAACAGGAGAAATGCAAAGTGTGTTTTTGGTTTGAATATGTCTTCGTTGAGAATGCAAAGTTACAGATATCCTGTACGTACCTTTGGAAAACGTTCTCTGTAAACATGGTTCATCATGACTATCTCATTATCGAAGGAAACACTTGATCGGCCCGGGCTACGAAAAAGCAAAACACAACAAATTAGTACATTGCAACTGATCAACACAGAGACATTTATTATTATTACTACTACACAGTTCATTGCATTTCTCTTCTAAGCTATTAAATGGCGATGAAGAGTGGTTATGTCATCGAGGCCATCGCAGTTCCCTCGAAATGGCCAGCAGTCAGTTTAGTTCAATCCAACCAACACACACACGTCGGCTCTTAACTAATAGCCTGAGTGTGACTGAACGAGGGTTTTGAGGTCAGCATCAACGATACTTTTGATGTCAGCCTGCGAGACAACATTCAGGTTTGGTGGCTCTTAAGCTGCTTAAGCTCCAATCAAGGTGGATTTCACTGTCAGGTTTTGATGTTTCACTTTAAGATGCTTCCGTACCGGCAGCAGCAGAGGTTTCTTCTAGCCAAAACTGTGTGAATCATCGACATCAAATAATTAGTCACTCGCTGCAGCACCACTCCAGCATTGAGGCCAAAGGGAAGGTGTATTTTTACAGAGAAATCTTGCTTGATGAAGCTTCAAACAGAACAGATGGAGGGAAAACCTATCACTTGCAAACAGACTCCCAGAATCTTTTTTTTCTTCTTCTTGTCATAAAAGACGCCTCTGTTTTACTGGATGGCTTCTGCCCAACACACACTGCTGCAAAGCTCGCTGCAGTTCGCCGCATCAGACACCCACCACCCTCGACTACAGTTCAGCAGCTATGAGACGATGATCCCCGAGGCGCTCTGTTAGCTAGCACGCCCACGCGCGGCACACCATGGTGCCAGAACACAGAGCACTCAGGCACTGCACAAACAGCACGGAGCAGAGCCAACAGACAAAAGTTGTCAAAAACGCACCGCTTTGCAGTCAGATCTCCACCTGCCTGCCGGCCAACGGGCATGTGCGATCAATCTGAGGCAGCTGAGGTGCCAAAACTGGCGCTTGAAGGCGTCTTCAAATCTGACAGTCTATAAATGATACAACAGCGCTCGTGTTCTGTAGTCGCTGTCCAAAGTTAATCTGAAATGTAGGTAGTTAATCCTTTCGGACGGATTACTGCATTTAATCTGTGTGAAACATTACATGTTTTTAATTTGATGGTAGAACAAGAAACAATCTGAACAAAACAGACAGGAGGCTGTGAGAGGTTCTCCCATCTCCGTGTGGATCCTTCCGTCGGTGTCAGAAGGTCGTCTTAAAATAGTGATCCTGTCATTACTTTACACTTTATGTTTTCAGTAACTGAATAAATAACTAAAAATGGCTACCCTAAACAAAGTTTAATTGCACGTTTTTTTAGTTTGTTCAGTTCTGTGTCAATTATCCACCTGAGGCTCCGAGACCGCGGTCGTACCACCGGCGAGGGCCGTCCGTCCTCGTCTGTTATGCTGTCTGTGCTGCGGAAGTGCTTGAAGATGAAGTGAGGCTCGTCTTGTGTCGGCTGGTAGGGAAGCTGGTGGAGACGCTCCTGGGACGAGGAGGAGGACTGCGCACACAGAAAGAAATTAATCAAATGTCTTGAAGGATGTTCAATCATCAAGGTAAACAAACCCCAGAAAGTTGATTCTGTTCATCTACATGTTGCGGTTTCAGTGGGAGAAACGTTTTATCACTCAGCCAAGTGACTTGCAGCTGACTGCAGGTTTCCCCAACCTTATAAACATAAACACTACATAGTGACCGAAACTGGCACCATTGACTAACAATGGGTCGTGAGGTCAGTTTCATCATCATTAATATGCAAATTGTCATGAGCTGAAGTTTCTCCCGCTGAAAACTCTGCGTTCAGATGAAAAGAATCAAGTTTCTTGGAATCCATCAAATAAGAAAAATACATCTATTTTCACATTTAATACTGAGCTTCTTTTGAGGCTGATTTAACCAAAACAACGAGCAGTATCTCTTCAGCCCTTCTGAGCTACTTGTTTTGACATTTGAATAAATGTTAAAGTATCCAAATCTTTACTTCCGACCCATCATTTTGTGCAGTGCTTCTAAAGAGTGGGAAAATATTTAAATGAACTCAAAAATGACTTAAGACTGAAAATCCCTGAGAAAGGATCTTCACCTCAACACTACAAAAGCCCAACAGCTTCCCAAACTGGCAAAGATTTGCTGCTGTGTTCACGATTAGTAAGTGCAAGCTAAGCCAGCTTTACATGTTGCAATACGCAGCATCGGCCCTGTAACCACTGCGGGCTGCTTTCGCAAAAGAAGAAAAACAACTAATGTTGCAATTTGCCGGTCTGCTTTTCAGGTGGCATCACTCAACAAGGTAGGCTGCTAAGACTGAAGATCACAAACGGGTTCAGGCAAGTCGGGCAAAGCAAAGGACAACAGCAAACTGAAATTGGTTCTGCATTGTGAGCCTGACTTAAAGGATCATCGAAGGGGAAAAAATAAAATTAAAGCTAAGCTCGTCTTACTAGGCAAGCACAGGCCTACGCATGTGCTGCGTTCTGGCTTCACTCGGGTTTCAAACCCTGCTCTCCCATGAGAAGGTGCTCTTTTCCTTTGCAGTACTGTGATTTTCTGCTTGGACAATCTTTATTCTTTATATTTTACTGGCTCTACAACAGACTGACGACCTGTCCGAGGTGTACCCTGCCTCTTGCACTATGATAGCTAAAATAGGCTCCAGACCACCTGCAACCCTGAACTGGATACTGATGGATGGATGGATGGATGGATGCACTACTTCAGTGAGAGTAACTGAATCTGGAAAGATCTGTGATATGCTATGAAACATAAGAGTCTAGTTTCTTTTCAGACCAGCTGAAAAACAACACACTGAAAGGTTATAATTGTTTAAAAGACATAACGAATGAACTCAGTGATGTAAAATAATTCCACATAGCATCTTTCAGATCAGAATATTCCACTTATGCATTCTCATAAAATAGATCAGGCACCTGTGAAGATTTGCCCGAAATCCAAATTCACAATGTATATGAATTTAGGTGACCAAAAAACCAAAAGCCTACAGAGGCATTATTATTATTATTTGCAGTCATCTTCCATGTCTACCGAGGCAGAGAGTAACATCTTTTCAAGCAAAATAGGGGACGGTGTCTGTTGCCGGCAATCTGTTTCATTTTGCGGTCCATGTGTCGTGAACAGAACGGGGCCAGAGGGACAGCATCTGCGAAGTCTCTTTCTAAAGCCTCAGTATAAAGAGGGCAGCGGGGGCCACTGAAGAGCCCTTTTGTCCCCACTGACCTCTGGGGCTATGCCCGGGTCGGCCCAATAAACCTCCTTATTAGAGCTTCACACAGCAGACTTTCAAAGACTTGGCAGACTGCCGCCATTACGGACTGTTCATCTGACTGCCGTCTGGTGACATCATCCAGTAAATACAATTATGGCTTTATTCTGCAATAAGACAATTCGCAGTCTTTTAAAAACATCTGGTTGAATCACTGTGACATCCTGTTGCTCAAAAATGCTGTTTAAAGCTACCAAACACTAATGTCTCAGTGTACTGTTAATGTGATGTTATGATGTTTTGTGTTTTTAATAAAGGCTGTCAAAAAAAATAAAAAGTTCCTGAAATTATTTAAATTTCCTTCCCCTCCTCTCCTCATTAATATGCATCCACGCAGACTGTGTGTGTGTGTTACTTCTTACACCGAGTTCCACAGACTTGGAGAATGACTCACTGAAGCAGACGATGGAGGAAAACAATTAGCGGTTTGTCATCATCAGTCTTGGCATTCACTGTCCCTTATTGCATAAACCAATGTGCTATTTGGGCTGAGTGAGGTGTTAGAATCGCCTGGCTGCCATGTTGTGACCGGGGGACGATGGCGCCATTTTTCCGGGTGTCTTACCGAGACGGTGGAGCTCGGCGGATTGGTTCCATAGCCAGACGAAGGGAGGGACGCCAGGGACCATCGTCGGCCCTCGGCTCTGAGGGAAGCAGACATGCACGTTACATAAGCCTCAGCGGCATAGGCATTAGTTAGCATTTCATAGCATTTCATATGTGAAACCTGTTACATAACAGACAACGGAGGTGTCCTGTGACTACATGAGCATGAAATTTATGTCTTTTCCCCCCCACATATATATATCTAAAAATATAAATGCCCATTTCTCCCTCCCTCCCTCACTTTCTCTCATCACTTGATTTCAATAATCAAGCAATAAGAATTTATGAAGGACAAATATTTTTTGTGTAAAACACACGACAGAAAAGTTTAGACATAAAGACAGGGTGCAAGAATTGGAGAAGAAGCTACCTGTCCGCGCGAGCCAAGTGGCTGCGATCACGACAGCAACGGAAAGAAGGACAAGAAAAAAAAGAAAACAAGAAAGAGAAAAGCAGAGAAGTGAGTTTCAGTGAGTTTTAAGAGTCTTGCACAAATGAACCTGTGACCTCTGGCATTCGGCTGAGGGATTAGTACTGACAATGTTGCCTTCCTTGCCACTTTTCATTTGTCCAGATACAAAGAGTGGAGAGCAAACTAAATTAATTTGAGGATGTGTGTTACATAACAGGAAGAGCCCTTCACTTCAAAGCTGGAAAGAACGAACCTGCAGATTGGACTGTACAGCTGCAAAAAAGGGTGGCGGTGGGAGTATGTTTATGTTATTTGGCATTTGCACGCAGAGAAATGATGCAAGGACTGCACTAAACTTTCACACAGATTGTATGGAGAATCAAGTGCAGCTGCATAGGCTGAGTGGCAAACTTCAAGAGCAGGGCTTTTCCTGCTTAGGCAGAGAGTTTTAGCCTGAGCCAAAGGAAAATCACCAGCATCAACACGCTTTAGTTTATCAAATCACACAAAAATACTGCAAAGGCGTCTGTCGTATAACGTAGCAGAAACTCGTTGCCTTTTTCCCCCCTTAAGAAAAAAAGCATACAACCCTGACAAATAGTGTTAAATAGATCGGGACAGATTTAGTAAATTAATAAAAAGCTTTGACTGCCACAAAAACAACAACAGCAGACGGATTATACTCATGAATCTCTTCTTCCACTAAAGGGTCTCATTAAATGGTGACAACAGGACAACCAGAGCTTCACGCAGTAACAAAAAGAGTTCTCTTCATGGCTGTGAGTCTATTTTATTGCAGCACAGTGACGGTTAGGAATAGATATATGACACAGGATGAGATAATAAGAAAAGTATCGCACAACAATTTATTATCGGCATGAATTTAGAGTCAAGTCTAAGTTCAGCTTATCAAGATAAGTCGAGGGCCATTCCTGTGTATATGAAATTTTTTTTTTTTAAAAAGACATTAACTGACCTTTAATTTGACTGGCTTTTTATACAACAGGAGGAAATCTAAATATTTAATGAATAAATATTTACCTAGTGCCTGTTATTTTGTTGGCAAGCTATGATGTGTTCTCAGAGCAGTCCACAGCACCTGAACCTGCTTATAAGTTTTTAATGACTGTTCTCGGGTGTCTTTAAGGTACTGCCTCACTTGTCGGCTACGCACGCCTGGAGCGAGACAAGCATGTTGCCATGGGAACCGGGCTGAATGATGCGTGAGTAAGGGGGGGTACCCTCCATCTGACTTCACTCATCCTGCCGAGGAGTCTGCAGCGTTAAGGATGGTGGGGAGCGCTCCCGGCTGAGTCAGCCTCAGTCACCTTTCTGCCGTTTTCCTCTCGCTGCTTTTATGAAGGCCGTGATCCTGTGTTAGCTTTTTTTTTTAGTCATTTTTTTAAGTGTGTACTTTTCTGATTTGGATTCACAGTAATAAATCACAAAGACGTAACGCGAAACAATGGCCCAGGTGATTCAGAGATCAAAAAACGACTACCTAACTCAATTCAGTTTTATTTATATAGTACCAATTCAAATCAACAGCTGCCTCAGAGGACATATCGTCAGGGGAGACAATGTAAAGACCCTCAAATATTAGTAAGAAACCCCAACAACTACACGACCCCCTACGTGTAGTGGGAAAGAAAAGCTTTCTTTTAAGAAGAAGAAAACTTTGACAGGTGGTTTCTTCTTCTTAAAAGGGGAAAACCAGACTAAAGTTGACTTGACTGATGTGCTAGCACCATTAACTTCGACCACTGTTGACCCTTGACATCATCCTCTACCAGCACAATCCCAACAACCTTCACTGTAAGAGTTGCCAGTTCCAGGAACTTCAAAAATACATCATAAAGCGATTGATTTTAATTATATCTTTAAAAATACTCACTTGTTGTTGTGCTGATTTTACTTTGTATACAAGTGTAATATGATGGATTTTATGGTTCAAACTTTTAATCGAATGACACATGACCTTTTTACTTTTAAGTTTCATTGCAGTATTTCTGCCACATTCAACATGTGGCTTTCTCTTAACAGCAGTGATGCTGATTAATGTCCATCATCCAACAGAATACAAGCATGATTAAAAACGGCAATAAAGCAAACACTAAACTCCAGGGGAACAATTTTTAAGAAGCATTGCCGACATACCTTCGGGCAAATGGAAAGTTGAGGAAGGCACTGGTCGACACATTTCGTGGACTGTCTAAAGGACTGCTGGCGGCTGAAAGACATAAAAACATAAATGAAAGTTAGCACTGTAATAACATACGAGAAAATGGAACGGAAAACAGATAACATCATGTTTATGCAGTAACCTATCATCAGTGCAAAACTAGCACGAATGGTCCAACATATCATTTTGATATTACTTTTTCAAATGTTGCTTCCAGTCTACTAAGGCTCTCGATTCATGGAGAAGCCTCATCCTGCTTGGCTTTGTTTGAGTCTGCAGATTTGGGTACACTAGAGACCATAGTGTGTTTACATGCGAGTGTTGAGTGCCCAATTAGAGTGCGACTGCACTCCATTATTAGCTCATCCTTAGCGTGATTGAGTTCAAAAGGAAGCACAGCTACATACTGCTGTTATGAGGATACGAACGTTATTTTTTCCTGCTGCTTCATTGCATTCAGGGGCTTTAGAGCATCTGCTGCTGATTTCGAAAGCAGGAGGGCAAAATCAAGCATTTCAGTATCTCCTGTCCCTTAACTATGTTACAAGTTCATGAAAATTGCTATTTTATGGCCTTCAAACTGAGTTATCTTTGGTATTTTTCATAAATTCATCTAAAGAAATTAGAACATATTGTGTTTCTTACAAGGCAGCTCGTAACAAAGTGTTAAAGATACAACTTAAAACTAGTTCTTCACTAAGTTCTCTGTTATTTGTAGACTCAACAGTGATTCTTCTTTTTTTCTTTTTTTTAGAAGACAAGACGAGAATTCAACCCTGGCAAACAGCAGCCCCCATCTGTCTATCTGTGATGTTAGGCTGAAAATAATTAAGGTGGGAAGCAATACAGATGCCAGCTGGGTGAACAAATGCTGTTCTGCAGCACTTGATGTAGAAAATTAACGGTTGTAGTCAGTATTTTTCAGACTTGTAGACTAGTCGACTAGTCTGAAATACAAACAAATAAGTGGTCGGCAGTCTTTCACGACAGAACTTAGAAAACACGCCGATATGGAACATATCGAAGAAAAACACGAGGTCATTTTAAATTTGAGCAGCAACACATCACCAAAAGTTTGGAGGGGGCCATATTTACCACTTTTGGTTGCTTTTCATTTGTGTAGGAAAGCTTAGGGACCTTTAGGGAGTTGTGTTTGTTATTTTTGGCAATGCTCACTGCTGAAGCAAATAAATGGTTGCTTAGCACTTTAAAAGATACTACTGTTTGTGTTCTTTCTTGGGTGGTGCGTGAGTGGGGCCAATTTCTTGTTGCGTTCAATACACGCCTAGACTAAGAACGTAACAGTAGCATCTGCTCTTCTTTTAACAACAGTGTGAAACCGTCTGGGAACTGAGAACACCAGCTGTTGGACTTTTGGGAGAGCAATGTTGTCCAGTTCTTGTCTGATACAGGATTATGTTTGCTCAACAGTCTTGACTCTTGTTCAGTGTATTTTTCATCTCATGATGCACAAAATATTTTCCAGTGATGAAAGGTCTGGACTGCAGGCCGGTCAGTTCAGCACCCAGCTCTTGTACTATGAAAAGCAAGTGGTTGTAGGAGAAAGATGTACTCTGGATGAAAGCAAACGTTGATTTAAAACTTGTTAATACTTTTTAAGACTGATGGTGCCTTTCCATGGATTTCTAAAATAATTTCAAATTATGATTTATCTGATCACAAAACAGCTTTCCACTTTGGCCCAAACCATTTTAAATGAGCTTTGTCCCAAAGAAGACAGTGTTGTTTCTCAATCGTGTTCACATATGGCTTTGCCCATGTAGGGATTTCCATGACAGAATCATGCCTGTTTTTAAAGCAGTGCTGGCTCAGGGCCAGAAAATCGCAGGAATCTAATATTGATTTTTTTACCTTTGCCTTACACACAGAAATTTCTCCAGATTCTTTGACTCTTTTGACAATATTATGTACTGTAGATGATGATATATTTGAAAGTCTATGTAATTTTAGGTTGAGGAACATTATTAAGAAATTCTTTCACAATTTCTAGATGCGTTTTTTGCCAAATGATGAACCTCTGCCCATCTTTGTTTCAGGGAAACTTTAAGATGCTCTTTTTATACCCAATCGTGTTACTTGCCAATTACCCTAATTAGTTACAAAATGTTCCTCCAGCTGCTTCATATTAGTACCACTCACTTTTCCAGCCTTATGTTGCTGCTGTCCCAGCTCTTTTAAAATACGTCACTGCCATCAAATTCAAAATAAGCTCTGATTTTTTGCCACGAAACAGTAAAATGTCTCACTCTAAAAATCTGATATTTTCTATGTTCTAATGTGTTTTTGAGAAATGCAGATCATTGCATTATGAATTTATATACATTTTACGCAGCACTTTTTTGGGATTGGGGTCGTACAACTCTGAACATCCTTCTTCTCAACGCTGGTAAGGTGAGATGGAAACAAGCAAAGCAAACGCTTCTATAGCAACAGTTCATTCTTTCATCGGTTTGACTGGCCGGTGCAGTGCCGAGATTTTGGAAAACACTGAAACAGGTCTTACCAGTTTGGAGTGAAAGTGGAGAGAGCGGCCGGGAAAGCGTAGGCGACGGCGTCCCGACACCGAGGCTCTTCCTGTTGCTGCTGCGACAGCTGGAGCACAAACAGCAAAAAGAGAAACCTCAACAGCCTGTCACAGTCAAAACATATCACTTATCTGCATCTGCCATCACAATTTATATACAAGTGTTTCTGTAGTAGTTTGAATACTAAGTGACTGCTGTATTCTGCAGATGAAAATAACCTAACATTGGCCTCAGTAGGGTAATCTGTGCCCTGCAGGTGTAGCAGCATGCTGACAAATTAGTTGCAGTGTTACGTTCATGATCAGTGAATAACAAAGCTTTATTTTTTCTCATTATGTCCTCAACAAGGTCCCTTTAAAACCTGCAACATTCTCACTTTTAAAATAATGACAGCAGCTCCACACCTTAACACAGAGCACTGTATGAAACACACTGATAATACCAGCAGCTCTTTTAACTGACGGGAAGAACGATATGGCAATGCCAGAAAATAATAACCTGTTGGTTTCCTTCAAAGTGAGCGTAATCGCTGCTGCCCTGACTTCTTCCACCTATAATTACAGGTCTGAGTCATCTGAGTCTTCCAGTGTTTCGGATTGGCTTTAAGTATGTGTGTTGAGCAGCAGCTTGTCGACACAAAAGGCTCATGACAGTGTAACTCTGAGGAGATTAAGCAGACACTTGACCTCTATCGTAGCAGACCGTTATCCTCCAAGCTGTGACGGTTGAAAAAACACAGAGTAACACCAAAACATGTCTGTTTTGTGTGCACACTGGAAGGAGAAATGGGGGTAAATGGTGCTGTGGAGATAGGACATGGATGTAGAGTGTGCAATCCTCATATAACTACGTATTATTAAACAAAACAAACATAGCGATATTCCTGAAAAACACGTCAAAATTTGTTGTCGGTGTTTACCATCTTTAGGATGTCCTTACATTATTAATTTCATTTCAGTATTTTTTTTACTGTTTCTTGCAATCGCCTGTTTGTTTTAAAGGCAGGAATTTCCATCGTTAATTAGCAAAAAAGACCTTTTTCAGACATTGCTGCAAATCTACTGCAGGGTGCCAGCCTATCACAGGGCTAACTCACTGCGACATTCACGCTCACCATCACACCCACGCCTAATTTAGGATCATCAGCTGACCTAACATGCGTGGCTTGTGACTGTGGTGGGAAGCCAGAGTAAAACCATGTCGACATGGGACCAACATGCTAAGACCTGCACTTTAGGTCATCTGAAGATCATTAATTTTCTGGACCCATATACCTTCAGCCTGAGGCTTAATTTTTTACTGGTTTAAACACAACCAATAAACAACACTGTGTTTGGCGATTCTTGACCAAATGGGTCTGAAAATGATCTACTGTACTGTCTTTTGCGCAAGATTAGAAGGGTGTTTAGCATTCTGTTTAGTCATATGTTGCATCTGTTCGTTTTATTAGTATTTCTCAAGATTATATGAGAGAAAGAAACTAAAGAAAGTAGATCCCTTTTTAAACAATAAGTTTCCAATATTTAAATGCTAATACTAGTAGCAATGCTGTCAGACAAGTAAATAATAAACAGAATACCAATGTATCACCACAATTCACAGGTTACTGCACAGAAAATAACAAATGTGACCTTGATCTATACCACAGTTTGATAGAAGACCCGTTTGATGATCAATTGTGACCAATGCTGTAGGAGAACTAGCAAGTCTTGAAAATTGTAGACGGACGATTGACGCCTTGCAATGAAATTAGCTCCACAGTTCTTCAGCTGAATGACCTATTATCATTTTTTTCTTTCAGCTGCTCCCTTCAGAGGTCACCACAGCGGATCATCTGCCTCCCTCTCACCCTCTTCTGTCGCATCAACCCTCTGCATGTCCTCCATCCCTACATCCATGAGCCTCCTCTGAGGTCTTCCTTTTTTCCTTCTTCCTGGCAACTCCATCTCCAACATCCTTAGTCAAATAATTCCACTAGCCCTCCTCTGCAGATGTCCAAAACCGTCTCAACCTTGCCTCTCTGTCTGTCAACCTGAACTGTCCCTCTGATACCGATCTTCTCCATCTTTAGCTCTGCTTGTCTTCCTGTCAGTGCCACCATCTTCAAACAGTCCTCAAATTCAAATTCATACTCCAATGGATGCATTACAGAGCATCTTTGTGACCTCTACACTTCTCCATCAGCACCCTCAGAGCAAACGTGCTCTTTTTCAGCATGAAGCCATAGTGCTGCTTCTCTTCTTATCTACCTTTAATGACTCTTTCACCATATCTTGATAGTATGGCTGATAGTGTTACTACAGTCCTGCACATCATTCTAGAAAATTGGTATCAATACACTTCTTCTCAGTTACCCAGGCATCCTCTTGCTCTCCAAGATTGTAATTACCAGCCTGGTTAAAAATGCCACTGCCCTCTCTCCTGGAAATCTGCATACCTCTACAGGTATGCCAGCTGGACATGCTTACATAACCACCTTTTCACTCTTAATCTTCCTTCACTGCTGCCCTCACTTCTCCTCACTAATCTTCTTCACTTCCTTATTCACTTGCTTTCCTCGATCTGTCCTCAATCTCTCAGTTCCTTCATTCATTAGGCCCTCTAAGTACTCCTAACTTCTCTGCACACTCCATTCACTCGTTATTACATTTCCATTCCGGTCCTTTAATCACCCTAACCTGCTGCACATCCTTTCAAGCTCAATAGCTCGTGTTAACCTAATACTATTGATGAGCTAATTCTTTCTTTACTTTATTATTTTTTTTCCTCTTTCCTTTCTTAACACTTACCAAAAATACAGCATTCATAGCCCAATACAGATGAGCGTTAAGAACCACAGCTTGCGTTTTTTATGTGTTTTGTTTTTTTTCTCTGCCCACTGGAATTTAACTCAACCAGTGAGATAATTTCCGCCTTCAGAGCACCTCTGCCTTGAGACGCGTTTACGTAACTACAACTGTAATCTGCAGGCAAATGCATGACACACCAGCATGACAGATCAAGAGAGAAAACTCATGAGAGCCACAATCCAAAAAGGATGCCCTTCTGTCACCGGACTCAAGCCTGAAGGGGGGGGTGTGCACGCTGACCGCAGCCGCGGGCCCAGCTTGGTCAACAGATGTCCACCACTGTGTGTGTGTTTGAGAAGGAAAAAGGAGGGAATGCTAAATAATCCCCTAAAAGGAGGAAATTCGACATTTCAAAGTTGCTGGTCCAAGCACTCCGTTCCAAATTTATGATGCAGATAAAATGAAGCAAATACCTTCTGATGTTTTAGAGTCCACAAGATGAATTGAGAAAAATCACCTGATTAAATAACTTCTGGATGCACTGATAAAAAAAATCTCAATATCTAAGATGTCCAGCTGCACATTTAAAGTATTTGATAGCCAGAGGGGCTTTTTCAGACTGTGCCCTGCACGTTCTGGAGAGCATATCAATCACTGGATGACACTAATCACTAGTGATCCTGTGTGACATCCTGCACAAGGAAGTTAACAGGTGCAGACCTTATCTCCAGTCAGCCAACAGTAAACACAATACATTACACCTAAATATGACTTCCAGGCAGTCATTATAACCCTAATCCCAAATCCAACGTGCAGCACACCAATCTAAACAGGGATCCGCACATATAATTTTATTATTTAGTCTATCCACACAGCTTTATGTGCCAGCTGCAAAGTGCATCCACTGACAAACACATGCAGACCTGCTGTCATGCTACATCCAATTTCAACAAAGGAAACTGCACACCGCGCCTATTATTTTAAGCTCCTGCCTCTGAGAATATTGGCTTTATAGCAAATATTATCTGCAAACAGCTTCAGATACGATGTTTTCTTCATAACCACAAAAACAAAAGAGTAACAGAGAGCAAACACTGGATTAACGTTCAAGCGATCGGGTTGCTGCTCTGAAGCAGCAGCTAGCTCGTGTTGTTAAACGTAAACGGAGACGTTTGAGTGAGTTAGGATAGACTAATGTAATCCTATGTGGTAGCTTTTAAAGACTAAATAGCTATGTGGGCTAGTTTCAACCTCCGGTATGTCAACTTCTGATAAGTACCTCTTCGAGCGCTTCAGTAGCGACACCGAAACAAAAGGGGACTTGCTCTGGCTCGGCACCGCAGACCAGTGAATCGGATCCGACATGCTGGAGGATTTTCTTGCATAACCCCTCGTTTAAAGTTTATGCTGGTTTCAAAAAACACAAGCTCGACTTGATGTGAAATCCGCTCCCCCTCCAGCTGCTGCTGCTAATACTGCTTCTCTCCCCACCATCGTCTCTGCTTCTTCTTCTTCGTCTTCTTCTTTTCGGCGGTTCCGTTTGTATTCAAGCCGGAGTCAAACCGCCTCGTGCCGTCCCAACATCTCCGGAGCAGCCGTTACATCCTCCGGTCTGACGGAAAGCGCTACACCCGGGACATCACGTCCTTCGCGGCTTGTCGGTTAAGCGATACCGCTGAAAACAGCCTCTCAGCCCGCGGTACTTTGTCCACACAGTGTCCGCTCGCTGCGTGTCTCTGCGCGTGAGGAAGCTGGAGACAAGTGCTGCGTTCAAGCGCCGCTCGTTACGTTCGCTACGCACTGCCGCAAAAGTCTGCTCAAGTTTTAGGGCTTTTTAACTGACTTGTGTTTTTGTCGCTTCTCTTATGTTAGCTAATTCTTACAAAACAGTTTAAAATGGACAGTGGCAATCCCCTAAAAGCCTGACAAACAGTTCTGAGTCCAGTTATATTCTCATATGCAATGGTTTAAAAATGTATGTATATTGTATTCATATTAATTTTTGTGTGCAGCACTCGATTTAACAGCTCTTTTCCATATCTCCACTCTGTTCTCATCCATAAAGTGCTTTAAAACCTGAACATTATGACTAACAGCTGGATCTTCTAGTTTCAGTGCAGCTAGCCAAACAAGGAAGAGCCAATTGCTGCTAAACATACAGTTAAAGTGGACAGTATAGCCTTGATTACTTAACATGAAACTCATTGTTGGAGCCAAAGACCACACAACACACTGATTTTTAGTTTTAGTGTCTTTATTTCCCCCTGAGTTATTGGTTCTGTTAATAATTAGCTAACATAAATAAATGTAAATCTATCAGCACAAGGTGGCGTTAATCATGTTCTAAAAGGTTCAACTTTAAGCACTTAAATCCAGCTACACAAATAGTTGTTTTGGTATTTGCACAACTGATTGCTATTTCTGCCCAATAAATGTGACTGGGTATCAAAAACTGTGAGTGCACGTGGTGTAGTGTTTGATTTTAGTTTAATAGATAATCCTCAATGAGCCCCACATTCAAATATGCAACCATACTGTACCTCCTGATGAATAATACTTCATTTATGTGCGCTGTGGGTATATATATTTGTATTTGTGTGTACTGTAGTTAGGCTGTTGTGGGGCAGGTATATTGTCATCAGTGTCAACAGAGCTGTCTTTCAGTTTCAGTGCTTTCACGTGTATTGGACAATAGACAACTAGAATAGAAGCAGCTTTGCCTAAACTTGGGATCTGTTAATGTCCTAATTATTCTGATTCCGTACCAATAATAACACTTCACTTTAGCCAGGACATGCACAAAAAGATAACATAAAAGATAACATTGATGGCAATATTTTAGTGTGCACTGGATCTGGCTAAGTAATTTCCCAGAGTGGAAGCAAAGGTATTAATTTCAGTTATAGTCAGAAACCCAGCCCCGATTTGTTGGTCCCAGTGCTGACTACAAATGAGACTTGCTGGCCTGTAAGGGGGTTTCTGTCTATCTGTCTTTGCTAAAGATGCAAAAGTAATATTATTTGTAAGACTGAAAGTGTGAGTCATGTAAAGATACCAAATAAATACAACATTCCTGTAGCAGATTAATAAAATAAAGCTTTCAGTCATGCTGTTTTCTGTATGATTAATGACCCTGGGATTTTGAAACAGAGGTGGGGGAGAAGTGTTGGTTTGCCATAACTGCAGCTAAAGACTCTAACAGACGGTGCTGCAGCTCAGATTACAAAAGCAGAGCAAAGAAAAAAAACTGACACCACTGAAGACTGGGAGTACAAATCCAAACCACGCTGACTCCTACCACGCAAACGTGCTAGAAACCTGCTAAAAGCTGTTTTTTTCTACTTTCTATCTTGACTATTTATAACCTACATTAGCCTGAGACAGCCACTCTTTTCATATAGGCTTCAGATAGGTCAAAACGTAGCTTGAATTCTTTTAGTATGTATGATTATACCTCTCTGTGTGGAAGGGTTATAATCATATAACTGCAAAATTAACATAATATTGAAAAAATAGTCGCGTAAACCTGTGTGTAAACGAGACAGGACAATATGCAGATATCAACAATCCCCCTTTTAAAATCATTTAATCATAATAATTAGCAATGAACTGGAAAATGAATCTAATTTTTTTTTGTTCTCCTGTTTAAAATAGTTTATTTTTTCTGTATTTCTTTAATAACCTGGTGTACTGCCATGTAAACAATAACAACAGTGCAAGATCATTGTTACGTTTTTAAGTTTCCATAGTCTTGTCCAAATAGACCAAGAATAATTAAAACGTGTAATATAGAGAGAGAGCAGCCTTTATATGTTTTATGATTAGTTGTGCTGCAAACCTGCAAACTATCCTTTTATGATGTAATACGAGTAAACTTACAGATGCTGCTTGCATTCATACCTTAGGGATAATTTCCTACAAAACGTGAAAGCAGCATAAGATGTTGCTGGGGTATACCATTAGGAGCCTGGTAGAGGGAAGTTCCAGATAAACTTATTGAATAGTGGTACATTCCACTGCACAAACTACATCCAGTACTTGTGCACTTACTCTTGGCTTAGTACGCACGCGTACACACACACATACACACACACAGACAGATAGATAGATAGATAGATAGATAGATAGATAGATAGATAGATAGATAGATAGATAGATAGATAGATAGATAGATAGATAGATAGATAGATCTGCAACTTTTTGTTTCTCTAGTTATACTGCAGCACATCTATTTAAAGTCATCATTAGAAGTTTGCATGTACAACAGTTATTTCCCGACTGTTTTTGTAGTTAGTTATTTTTTACCTGACCTTAAAACTTCATTATGTATAAGATTAGAAGTGTCAAGTTAGAGTCTCAGACCAACCAGGCCTAAAAATAAAACCTTCTTACACCTCTGCACATAATAATAACGTTACTCTTTAAAACGTAATCTCGTCATCTCTATGACCCAAAAACTAACTGAAATCTTTCTTTTATTGTAAGCTAACTGTAACCAAGCACCTTACCTTGACAAAAAGAGGCATGTCTGTGTCTGAACCTATCTGATAACAAAGATAGAATATTGCATATTTTCAGGCTTGGTCATTTCTGCACTTTCCATCACAGCAGCTTTAAGTGGAATTTTATAGATATTTTCAGTGAAATTACTTTGTTACCACTGACATACCATTCATGACTGTTAGTGTCTCTATGCACATTATTTCCCACACAGTCAGGCCATTTTTCATTAAAGGCTTTAACATAAAGTCATGTGAAAAACAGAGTTTTTACAGGATTCTGAGCAGTCGTGTCTAAGCATACCTTCATGTGCTGTGATAGGAATTAAAAGGGTAAGGACAACCGATCATCAGCAAATGTAAACATCACCTCTATAAAAGCAGACATTTGTCAGTTTGCCGGTCTGGAGCATTTAAGTGTGTATGGACAAAGTGCCACATTCTTCCAGGAGTGGGCGTCCAGGCAAATTCACCTCAGGGTAAGACAGTGAAATGCTCGGAAGAAGCTGCTTTCACTTGCTCCCTTACTCACAAGGGGTCACCACAGCAAACAGAATGTCTATAGGGTCATTTTCGAAAAACTCACAGCCGATCAGGTTACAGTAAGTATTTACAAGTGAAAACATTCAAGATATCTGCAAGTCTACCCAGCAAATTCACCCCAAGGTCAGACTATGCAATGCAAACTGCAAAAAACTCAAAAGCTACAACTCAAACTCTACAGGCCTTAGTTAGTGTGTTAGACGTTAAAGTCAATAACAGTGCAATTAGCAAAACACAAAACAAGTATAACTTGTTTGTGATGGTTGCCAGGAGAAAGCCTTTTCTCTATCAAAAGAACATGGCAGTACAGCTTAGGGTTTACAAAGGCATCATGTTTGGCAAAAATCAAACACAGCACATCAGCACAAACACCTCACATCAATTATCAAGCATGGTGGAGGAGGAGTGATGATGTGGGCTTGTTTTGAAGCCACAAGGCCTGGGCACATTGCAGTCATCGTATACCAAAGTATTCTAGAATCAAATGTGAGGCCATGTGGATGAGAGCTATGGCCAGAAATGGATAATTCAATGGGGCGAGCCAAGCACAGCAACAAATCTATAACAGAATGGCTGAAAAAGAAAAGAATCGAGGCGTTAACGATTTGGTTATATGCTGGCTATTTATGCACAGACCTTAAGAGAGCTACGCTAAAACGCCTGCAAACTTCAGTGAGCTGAAGCCACGCTGTAAAGAAAGGTAGACCAAAATTCCTCCACGATGATGTGAGAGACTGATGAAATCATGATTGCTTCAAGTTATTGCTGCTAAAGCTAATGAATAATTTTCACATGAAAAACTCTCTCTTTCACGTGACTCTACCAGATAGCTGGAATTTTTCGGTCCTGTTTCCAAACCTTTGGCACTTTATGTTATTTAATCTAATTTGAACTGGTTTCCAGTCAAATTTTAAATAAACTTCCATCTACCCTGACACAAAGAAACTCTGACGTGATTTACTTTTTTTGAGTCATCAAACAGGTTTTATTGGATATACAGCTCATACCGGGTGGCTACTTAGGGTGTGGCAGCTTAACATAATTTGTTCTTGTCTGTAGTTTAGGTTTAGGATTTGGCTATGCTGCCAAAAGATTAGAATGGGTAATACTGAAAATGAATCCTACGCCAGGCAAAAGGCATGTTGTCTTCTCACATTTTTTTTCCTTCAAGCCAAACTGCAGCACAATCACAGTATCTGATCCAAGGGTTGATGTTGGGAAATAAGAAATTTGCATACAAATACAGAATCTGATGCAAGAGAATGAGCATGTGCCTGGGTGGTGAAACAAATGCAAAACGGTGTTAAAAACACGAAGCCAGCAAATATGGAGCCGGTCATGCTGTGGAATCAGACTATGTCCATGTGCAAATGAATGCATGTTTTTTTGCATCCCTAGAAAAACTGTGCTCATTTTTCAGGAGAGCAAATGAGATTCATTACTGCTCAGTGTGTGGTGTGACAGCCTAGCGGTGCTCACACATCCAGAAACATGCTGGATGCAGCCGCCTCTGTTTGCAGTGTTGCCTTCCTCCACAGCACCCAGCACCGTTGCCAAGCAACCCACTAAGACTTAGAGACAACTAATAAACGACACATCTTCACTGGTGAAACAGAAGCACCTTCACATGCCAAAAAACAACAACAAGACAACAAAGAGCACACGACTCAAATGATATTTCTGACTTTTTCTGATCTCGTTTTTTTTCTCAAATAGGAAAAGCAACAGAAAAAAACACACCCAGATTGTGTTATTGTCATGTATATAAATGAGCAAATTATGATTTTTTTATGTCATATCGATCCAGTCAGGAATGATTTGGTGCATTTTTATGCACTATTCTGAAATAATAGTGCATAAAAGGATCAAAAGCAACCAAATAATAAGAGCTGTATTATTCTGAAATAAATGAAATTTAATTACACTTGCTGGCCCATGTTAACAGTAACATTAACATTACCTGTTCAGCAAATTGTCAGGGTTTTTTTTGTTTCTTTGTTTTTTAATTTAATTTAAAAATGGATAGGTTTAGTCCTTAGGAAGAGTTTACGTGTGACCTGGCTCTCTTACCTCCAGGGATGAAGGGTTTGTAGGGGGCTGCAGGGGCTGCATGGGCTGCATGGGCTCAGGAGGGTGGGGCTCTGGCATGTGGGTGACAAACTGTAAGAGCAAGACATGGTCACGTGCATTAGTGAGCTGGCTCAGCAACTTGGCCCGTCAGGTGTCTGTCATCATCAGTCAGTGCTGGAGCTTTGGCGCAAGGTTAGAGGCCGATGCCCGCCTCTCTCCAGCTGACATCACCACTGGGGCTGCCAAAGCCGATGCCCATCTGATAGCGCTGTTTATTTACAGGCTCGCTGGGTGCATCCCTGGATGCATCTGATTAGCCGGCTACTGATCTCGTGTGAGCTCTTACACAACAGGAAGTCAGCAGCTGCTTGTCAACACACCAGACAGGAAATTTCAGCATCCAACACACATTTATTGAACATGTAGCGCAATCTTTAACAGTGTTAGGAGATGCCTAAGATCAGATAAATCGAGGTTTGACTTCCTGAAATCAAAAACAACAATGCACTTGTAGTTCTTGCACACCCAAACCTGCACAGCACTGTCTCTAATGAATCTCAGCTACTACTTCACATCTTAATGCACGGTCGAGATAAGCAGGCCGAGCTTGCTCCAAAATCTGCATCTGTCTAACACTGACATAATGCGTGAAGTAATTCTCTCTCAGATTTAAGCTCTGCCTTCGGGGTTCCACAAAGCTGCTATTGTCTCAGTTCTGCAGAAGCTTCTCAGTGCTAAACACGGCCCTGGCTACCACAGCACTAATGAACATGTTGTCATAGTAATGCAGGGCGGACGGTAGGAAAAACAACTCCTCGCACAAAGACTGATCATTCTGTAGTGCCTCCTCATAATTAAGCAACATATGCGAGTCGTTCCACTGCATTTCATTTTGGCACGTCTTCTCCTTAAGACCCTTTAAAGAAAAGCCCCGAGTGGTGTTTGAGTGAATAATCTGTCAATTCCATACTGCATTTCAATTTTATCTCCAATCTTGTCCAGAGTGGAAAACAGAGCGGAAAATCTCAGACTGACTCATTTCAGATTTTCCTAAATGTTCAGGGAGGCTCTGATATTCAGACCGGCGGTAGCTACAAATCATCAGATAACATCCATTGGCTGTCCTTAAAAACTACAATCCAATTACAACTGTGCTCAGACCTAATGGCTTCTTATTATTCCACGTTATTCATATTTTACCTCATAAGATCCAAAGTGTCACTACGACTACAAATCTGGCTAAATACTCGAAGAGCACAATTCACCATAACAAAATCTATCTGAATGCCAGGAAAGTGTTACTTTTCACATTTGCACTTCCAGTAGTGGTTTGATTCAGCGGGTGCCATCATTAAGACCCTGAGACCCTCCCTGCTTGCGAAGCGTGAAACCTCCTCTGTATCTCAGAAGCTAAGGAGTGCCTAAAAATGAAATGAAACCAACGCATGCTCAGCCGAGATGGTCCACAGAGGAGGCAGATGGATGCATGGATCAGAGGATGATGAGGATGCGAGAAGGGAGCTCCTACGCCTTATGGATCAGCATCCCAGTGGGCAGCAGCAGCAGCAGGAACCCCCACCCCTCCCGCTCCCTAACCCCCTCCCTTTTCTCAATGCAAAAAAAAGGCTATATTCACTCAGAAGGAAGGGTGGGTGGACATAAGACTGCAGTCATGGGCTTTGATAGAGACAAAAATTACAGGTTAGCCAGCGTCTGTCCTGCTAAATAAAACACTGTCAGTGTGTGTTGTTCCTGTGGAAAGGCCACGATGTGATTCATGCAGGATTTGTGGACTGAGCTTTAAAAAAAGAGACAATAGAGAAGGAAAAAAACAGAAAGTCATATGAAATTAAACATTTGGTGAGATTAAAGGATTGGGAACCTGGATGAAGTCATTTCACGGACAAAATATGTCAACGCCATCACAAGTTTAGTGTTGTTTTCACTAGTTTGGCTTTACAAATTTAACCAGTCGTAAATTGAGCAAACACGGATCCAGTTCAAGGTTGGACAGCTTGATTTCTCCACTTCAGCTCAGTTTAAAGATTAACGCGCAGGGTGGGGGATCTGCCAATTTTAAGCCTGTGTCTTCCTGAGAGCACTGATGATGTTTCTAAAGACATAAAGGCTGCTGGTGAGACACCTGTTGACTCCTGAAGTCTCCAAAGCGCATCGTCTTCAAAATATGAGAATAAACCGAAGCCGTTACCAAGACAATGAGAATGCTATCACCCAGAGAGAGATTATTTTTACATCTTTCGTGCTCAGGTGGCTGTTTAACTTCACTGCGCAGCAGATAGCTGAAGGTTTGAATTAAAGCCACGGCGCATCTAAAACTCTGTTGACACCACGAGCGCGTTGTACACGAGCGCGTGAACGCTCCTATTTCTCACCTACTGCAACTTCAAATTCAGCAGCCACACAGGACAGCTAGTGGTTTCACATCTGCAGCACAGCACGAAAACATTTTGTTTGTTTGTTTGAAAAAAGCAGAACTTACTCCAGAGTCAGAGAGGGGATCTTCAGTTTATCTCGTCTCGACTTCATTCTTCCTGAGCACCGAGCTGGGGCTTCACTTACCACAGCGCAGCAGCGCTCGGTCTCGCAGCCGGCTTCCAGCCACTCATCGCCGCCGTGGGGGACTAAAAATAACCCCTTTAACCAAGTATCGTTTCCCGGCGGCTTCAGCGGATTCCGGGTTGATTCTCCTTAGCAACAGATACAATAAAAGAACTTAAAAAAAGACAGTTACTGCCAGTTTTGCGCTTTTTGTTTGTTTGTTCCCCCCGTGCGTCTTTCAAGAGCACCGGAGAGCGAGCGACTGCCACAAAGCCGAGGGAACGATGGGTCACCGCTTACCTCCATGTGACTGGTGGGAAGGGAGGGAAGGGAGGAAAGCGAGGGGGAAGGGGGGTGGCCAAATCAATTTGGGCGGTGGGTGACAGCCATGTCAGAGTCGAGGTTGGGTGAGGACGAGAAATTCATGTCGAGAAGGAGGTTTTATTCACAAACCCGATGAGTCTGAATGCGCCCCGAGGTTTGGTCATTTCGTGTATCTTTGTATTTATTTAGGTGCGTTACGCGTTTTTTCACATTTCTATGCATCATATGGCATTAAAAAACAACCTAATACAAGCGTTTCTTTTTTTTTTTACTGTCAACTCTGGAACCACGAACACTGGCAGGCTGCTGGTTGTGATGGAACTGGGGAATACCTCTGCCGGAGACCGTAACAGCTGCCGCACACCAAGATGCGCGCTTCTATTCGTGGAAGCACCGTGCACGCGCATGCGGGGACTGTCTTGCTGTTACGAGCCTTTATGTTGTGCGGATGTGTGGCAGCTGTGGCCACACCGGTCACTGAGGTGGACACGCAAAGCCCACACCTAGTTGCTACTATGCACAGATCTGATGCCCCTGCTGCCGGTTATAACAGATTTTGAGTGCACATAGACTTAAAAAAAAAAATCACACTTAATAATAAGCCAGTTATGGATGGTGGCCCCTAGAGACAAAGCACGTGCAAAATCCAAAACACGTGCAAACGCCAAAACACATGCAAACTACAAAACACATGCAAACTACAAATCACAACGGAAGTGCTCCAGGACGCTAGGGGCAGTGTTGAGCTGTGTTTGTTACCTAGTAACTACACAAGCCAGGAAGTACCAATGACCGGATTTGGGGTCTGCAGCCATAAAGGCCGCACAGTGTTGCCAACTTAGCGACTTTGTCGCTAGTTTTCAGACCCCTTTCAGACCCCTTAAAAAAGACGCGAAAGCGCGTATCGCTTTTACTCTCAACAAGCAGCGGGTGCTCTAACGCAGTCAGTTCTTCTTTTACTCTTATGCTGTTTTGTGGATCACAAGGTTTAAAACTACTTATAAACACACACACAAAGTAACTCCACCAGAGTGCCTATTTTGGGTCACTTTTGCCGGTCCAAGCCCGGATAAAGGAGCAGGGTTGGAATTGTGACATTAAAAAAAACAATAATTGCTAAAAGAAATGTAATTTGTAGTTCTAAATAAACTCTAAATGCATTTAGGACGTTTTTTACTCACTTTATGTCTCTTCCACGATGCTATTTCTCTCCAACAACATAGGTTACAATTAGATTAGCATGACCAATTATGCAAATTAGGTGATGACGTCATTTAGCGACTTCTAGCGACTTTTAGGACAACCAATAGCGATTTTCCTTACTGAGGAGTTGGCAACACCGAGGCCGCATTTTAAGGTTACGATTACGTCACAGCGACACGACAAAGGCTGTCCCAATTCAAAGGCTGCTCGAAATGCGGCCAAATGTTTTTATAATGAAGAACATTTTAAAAAATTACTGTTGGCCAAATGTCGGGAAAGTTATGTGACATTAGCAATGTTTGTACTAACTTGGTTTTAAAGCCTTTACTTCAAAATATACGCCGTTCAATAGTTGACCTTAATCTTACAGAGAATGTGATGATTTTATGGATAAATAAAGTCAGTCATATATCCACAAACACAACAAGCTGAAAGTCAGTGATGCTGCTCGGTTTGCAGTCCTGAATATCACGGCACAAGCAGGATTCACTGCACTGTTAATGTTAGCTATGTTATATTTCTGCCTCTGTTCGGTGGTGTCGAGCCAAACGGACTTTAACGTGTGTTTGAACGAGCTGACGGTTCACTCGTTAAGCTGAAAGAAAGATGCTTTAATCACAGGAGTCACACATGTGTCCACTGTACCAGCTGGGAACTCTTCTTGCACTCGTAATAACACAAACGCTAAATCCTCCTGTTTGTAGCAGTGTATACACCTGAGACTGTCACCTGTCTGTCTGTCCTGCACTTCCTCTCTGTTTCTTTCTCTCTGATTGTGGAATAAAAGTATGAACATGTATTTATAAGTTACACTTGTGTTTGAATTAGAGCTGGGCGATAGAACGATAACGATATGTATCGCGATATAACTTTTACTCGATAGAGAAATTAAGCTATCGCGATAGACCTCGTCGCTCTTGTCCTCTTAAAAAAAAAAAAAAAAAAAAAAGATCAGCCAATCCAAATTAAGTAGCGCAGAGCCGAACCAATCACAGCCGCAGCGTCACGTCGCGTGACTTGTTACGTACAGCACAAGTGCCAAGCCGCACGTGTGTTTGTTTGGGAAGCAGCCAGCGGGTAATGGAGGAAATGAGTGTGCCGACTAGAAAAATCAACCGAGCGTGACCGAAGAGAAAACAGATGATGGTTCCAACGCCGGAGAGATTGTCGAACGGAAGAGCCATAGAAGTTCCGTAGTGTGAAGGTATTTCGGCTATTTCAAGTCTGACAAAAAACAGAGTAGCGTGCACTGTAAATGTGCCGAAAGCAAGTCTGGAAATACAATGAACTGGTGCATGCGTCACACTGTGCGCCACGTTATTGTTTCGGTGAAATGAATTTCTACAATACTGTTAATTCTACTCTCTGCAGTGTTTAAATGCTTACATATACACACAGTTACTGTCCCTCCACACATACGACTCGGTTCTGCTTCTATGCCCCAGCTTTGTTTACTTTTTCCCACCGAGGCTTCTAGACTTCTGATTGGCCAACATTTCTGCACGGTTAGGAATCTAGCGCCACCTGCTGCTTTGGCATGTTCATAGCAGCGTTTTCCTTCATTTCTGCCTTTATGTGTGGACGGGATTATTTTTTAAAACGAAAACGGAAAATCTCAGTTTTCAAAAATACCCGTGTACGTGTGGACGTAGCCTCAGTCTCTGACTGGAAGCGCTAATTCGTCATTCGGCTTTTGTCAGACTAAAGTAACTGTTAAAACTGTTTGAAAAGCTAAGCTATACAACAAGGAGAGATTGAGAATTTCCTTTTAGTTCTCAGTTTATTTGATATTGACAAAAGTTAGTCAGTTTTGTCTGTTCTTCTGTAACACAAACTAAGATTTATTTTTAGAATTAATATTTTGTTTCTAAGTGGAATTGACAATTTAGTCTGTTTCGTTTGTTCTATTTTGAAACTTAAACGCTTTAGCGGCTGCCTTTTGTGTAGTTTGCAATATTTGCCTTTATTTATCTGAAAAAGTCTCATGTTCCTTAAGTACATCTACCCTGTTGAACTTATTATGGGAAATAAATATTTAAATAAAAACAAGCTGCTGATTATTTCACATTTTACTTGTGAGCAACGGCACATTTAAATCTTACAAATATAGTTATTTGGCTTATATCGTGATAGATATCGTTATCGCCTGAAATGAAAAAAACATATCGTGATATGAAAAAATCTCATATCGCCCAGCTCTAGTTTGAATCCTGCGTGACATCCATGTGTGACACATTTGATTTCCATGTGTGACAACTGCAAGTGTCCAGAGTGAGGACAGACTGAGGGACCCACTGCTGCACATCATCTGTGAGGCTTTGCACCCCTGATGATCCACCAGGACAAACTCAGCAGTGTGTGAGGAAGAGGAGGAGGAAGAGCCAGCAGCAGCTGACAGATGGAGAGAATAGACAGACTGTTCCCTGTTTGTGAAGGACTGCTAGGAAAGTTTAACATAACTAATTGTCTGTCCTGAATCAGTCTTATTAGGTAATGTTCAAATAATTTTATCATTCCAGTGTTTTCAGTGTGGGAGAAAGTACTCAGGGCCTTCAAGTTACACACTATGAAAGGCAGCAACAAGTTTAATGTTCAGAAAAATAAAGTATGTATCAGCAGCAGAATGGACCTAAAAATAAATGTTTGTTTCAGTTCTATGAAGCTTTGAGTATTTTGGATCAGTAGCACTGCTGTGTTTGTTGCATCATATTGCTGTAATTGTTTATATGCTTTATATATTCTGAGGTAAGTTGATCTATAGTGTTACATCATATTCTATAAGGATGTTATGTGTTTGTAGACTTTCTGCCCAGTTTGACCCATTTAGCAGAAGTCAGCCTGTTTAAGGCTCTGATATCTATTCTGTTTGACTTAAAGCAGTTATGACATAGTGTGATTTTCTCACCCAATAAAGGAATATTTCATATATCAGTCTACTCTTCATTTGATCAGAAACAGTTATCACAGCTTGTACATTTTCTTTTTATAAATATATGTAAGCAATGAGCCAAATTTAGTAATGCCAACATACTGAAGGAACAACATTTGTCTCTTATATATGATACACCTATATATGCACTGTCAATATACATGTTGAACCAGCTGCAGACGTCAGAGTAACAACTGACTGACCCCCACATAAAGTTTGTTACAGTAGTCCACAGGGGAAGAAGTGAAAACATGGATCACGGTTTCAAAGTGCTGCCTAGAAAGAAAAGATTTCACTCTTGCCAGTCACCTTAAATGATAAAAACTGGAGTGGTCCAACTTAAAACCAAGGGCAGTAACAACAGGTTTAAAATAACCTTCCAAATCAAAAGAAGAGGACTCACAGGGGCCACTGGGTCCAAACACCAACAAATCTGTTTTCTTTTCATTGAAATTTAAAAAGTTTAGAGCCAACCAAGCTTTAATGTCATCTAGGCATGTCAAGAGAGGTTGATAGGTTTGTAGCATAAACCTATTCGCTGGAACGTTAAGACAATATAATTACACTGCAAGCAAGACGCAAGTAGGCAAACTTCTTCATGGTACTCGTGCACGGGAGAGAACCAGACAAACGCCGTTCCTTCGCTTGACCCCAGTAGCTCTCGTCCGTCCTCCCGTAACACTGTCCTTTTATTGAGGTTACATGAATATGCATAGGTTCATTAACATACGACGTCTACATACAAACAAAGAGTACCTTGCCTGTGTGTGTGTGTGTGTGTGTGTGTGTGTGTGTGTGTGTGTGTGTGTGTGTGTGTGTGTGTGTGTTGCTGATCAAAGGGTCAAACATCCTTGGTCAGGAAGAGGGTAGACTAGACCCCCCCCGGTGAGGAAGTCCAGCAGTTCATCTAAACAGAAAAGCACTTAGACTAGAACAGACGTAGCTACGTTAATCCTACCATAAAACAATTAAAACAAGATGCGACCTCTTCCCGTGCTCCCAGGATGTAGGTGTGCATTCTAGTGTGGAATGCACACCAAGCCTCTGTAGCCTGTTAAAGATCACACAACTTATCACTACACAATTGATTATACACCTCTAAGCATCTATGGTTAAATATTTCTAAGCATAAATAACAATCAACAATACAAACTCTAACATTCCCCCGTTTTTGACCTTTATGCTAGAAAGTTCCCAGTTATGCATACCTCATGTCTGACAGTTTCAATGCAAACATTTTTTTACTCAGCATATGTCAAATCACCCTAAATTATTGCAAAGATACACAGTTTAATAAATGTATTAGCAGTTACCCCATTCATTGAGCTCATCTCATGGCAAACTGCATCTTACGAGCAACCAAAGAAATTGTTAATTTAATAGTGAAACTAAGAAAGTAACATTTTCAAAAACATCTCAGCTTGGTGATGCTTCCTCCGGGTGTGCAAATCACATGTCTCTCTGCAGAGTGGTTTGAGTTCTGCAGGGCGTCATGAATGTCTCTTCTAGTTGTTTCGTTGTCCATAGGACCAGAGTCCAAATGTATGTAGAATAAACATTCAAACATACCAGTTAGTTTTGTTGTTTGTCAACATGGGTCTCAGCTATTTCCAAAGCTGCAGACCTCTCAGCACTCTAGTTTTATGGCCTCCCATCACCTCACTTCAGGCCTTCATCCTGCGAGGGGGATATTTATGACTCCTTCATTGTCCACGCTCTGCAGAGAAACACCTCTGTGGAAAGGGTGCAGGGTTCAGTTGTCTTACTGCTGTTATGATCCCAGCAGCCTTCAGAGTGTCATCGTATGCACAATATAGTGGCACAGCATTAGGTGATGTTCATAGGAAACTGCTGTCATCACCACCATAGCTTCTGGTTCCTGTGCTTTCACAGAATCATGATGTCATCCCCGAACTCCTTCTGCGCTGTCGATGGAGCTTGGCACGCTCCCCTCATCCCACGAGTTTTCATGTTCCAACGCTGCTGAAGGTTTAAGGCAGAGCACGTCGTACACCTTAGTTGTCTTCCTCAGCGTCAATATTGAATCTTTCATTTTATTTAAAATCTCCTGGAAGCTCAGTAGCACAGCTCTCTGTGTGATGTCTGCTGTGCTGAAGATGATCTCTGATCCTCCTGAAGCCTCTCTCCTGGCCTCAGCTCCCATCTTGTGGACGATCCTCTCCTCTATTTTGCAGGCAGTTTCATGGTCCTTGCTGTGGCTCCAAGGTCTGATCTCATGATGGGCCCCAACCAGCTTGACCTTTGACCTCAACCACTGCCTGGCTGTCAGCTATGCCTGGAATGGTTCACGCTTCTCACTGGGCCTCTGAAGATTTCTCAGGAGATTACTGCTGCACCTGTATTTCCTTGCTAAGAAGAAAAACTTCTATTTGGAGAGCATGTCAACAATCATCAAACCACATTCTTTAGTTCAGTGAACTTCACTTATAGGCCATCAAAGCCTCATCTGAACATGGATGCACCACTTGCATAGGTTTAATACTTGTAAATAAATGGCTAATCACACAAATCACTGCAACAATAATAGTAAACATTGTTTAATGTTAATCCTTGCACTCCACCTCTTGACGCATGGACATTCCCATGCGTCAACTCACCAAACCTGGATCCCTGTCTTAAAGAAAAAGATTAGCTAGAACATGTCCCAGGCAACATCAGGGCACCTCCTCCGGAGTAGCTCCGTAACCCTGCAATAAAAGATGTTAGCGTGTGTTGCATATTAAGTTTGCTTAACACCTGGCTCTCCCAGGAGCCTGCATACACACCATCACGGCCAGGAAAGCAAAATCTGGAAGTGAAATCAAACTTCATACCTGTAAACAATTGTATCATAAGAGTAATAAGCATTCAACATCAGCAAGACAAGTGTCATGTGCAGGTTTTCTCAAATCAGTAACTACAACTATTACCCTAATTCACCTCAGACATGGATTATCCCATGTACTCTGTTAACATTAATGTAATCAGTGACTTCTCTTAAGCAAAGTCACTCCACTCATATATTATTATTATGGGTTCAAAAGTGGCCAGCAAATGAGCCCATAATAAACTATTCCATAATTACCGTAATCTCTTATTTGTTTTACTCATGTCACTTGTCCGCTTCAGCTGAATCTTCTAAATGCAGTCTCAGAAAAACAAACATTAGCAATACACATTGACCATCCTGGTGGGCAGGCGTCGGCCATCCACATTCCAGAGGTGCCATAAAACACCATAAAGTTAACACTCGCTGTGGAAAAAGTAACACTGGTCTCATCACAGTATGTCTCAAACTATATTAATTTCTCCATCAACATATAGCCTGTAACTACAGTTTTCTTCACACATAAACCCAGAAATCATGTAGTAGAGAAACATTAGCCAGTATTCCTATAAATCACATGATCAAACACATGAAGAACCGTAATGCTGTAAAAACGAAAATGCAAATGTTAGCGCTTGCGCAGGCGTATGCATACTTTGTCACAGTTATCTCTGTGAGCACACAAGCTAGTGAATGACACACACATAGTAAATTCACAGACACAGAAAATGGCATTTAAAATGTTAAATCATCACGCAACCTCGAGTGTTGCTGTCATCTTTCTGCTCCTGTAAAGGGAAGCACACACAGACTCATCTGCACCCCTGCCAGGCGGGGGTCAACTTCACACAGTCGTGTTACATCAGTAAAGTCTTGTCAGCTTTTGTCAGCTTTTACCAGTCAGTCAGTTTTGTTTTCCTTTCACTCACTCATTCATGCATTCATTCTTTCTTTCTTTGCTGATAGTGGAACCTATCGTCGCATTTAGTTTCCACTCTCAGCAAAATGACGTCATTTCAAAAAGAAAAAGAACTTTTAGATGGGATTACCTCGCTGAATCCTTTTTTTTTTTTTTTTTTTTTTTTCACAATAGCTGGTGGTCTGCAAAATCACCGCTCTCACTCACAATCAGAGGCAATCACTTTTGCACAGTGCACAAAAACACTGTGATGTCAGACACATTCACACTCACTTTGTCAGCTGCATAAATAAATCATATGGCTGGAGATATGTGCCATGGTGATCCATAGGCATGATCACACGTTTATTTAATTATTTCCAACCCAACAAAACAAATAAACAAAAACATGATGCTGATGCTATGAACACTCCACACACAAGAGTCAAGATTCAGGAAAACTGCTCATGGAAACGCTGCACACTCCAGTTATCACAGTTAACATAGTGCTGTTTCCCTCTCTTAGAGTAGTTCTCAGACAGCTCTCGATCTGATAATGTGTAGCCTGCTCATCAGCTCAGAAGAGAAAAAAAAAACTGCAACGCAACATCACACAGTAGTTGCTCTGCCCACAGCGGCAAAGTCTTACACTTTCATATTCAATTCAGCTTCTCCATCATGTACTTTTAGATGTTTCATACAGGGTTGAGCATATTAGTTGTTTTCACAGATGTGCTCTATATCTCAACAATGGCTCATAATAAGACGACAGTCTTCCACACAGGTCAAGTGCCTCTATGCACTTCATTAGTTTAAATATTTATCTATATCACTTCACCTCACATGTCATTGTACTGAATTTAAGCAACCACAAGCTTAATGTAGATTACTTTTAACAACTATCCACCTCAATTACGTCCATGGTCTGGCACACAGGCTGTTAACATTTTGTGTCAGGAAGGGGTGGGGGGAAAGCCACCCACCAGAGCACAGCTGCTGATGTGGGCTGGCCTTTTCCACACACTCCTGGTTGCTTAGGAAACCCATGATAACAACAACAGCTGCTGACGTCACACACCACGCGGTCTGCTCCGCACACACAACAACAACAACGAGACGACGACGAAAATGACAATAACACAAAATAGGCCTACTCCGGACTCACACCGGACCGCTCGGGACCCTAACCCAGCTGTGGGACGCTCACCCACTCGCGCGACAAAACCCAATGAAGGGACGCTCGGGACACACACCCAGGGCGATTTCAAAACCGGACACACACCGGACGCTTGGGACCCTTGGGCGATTTAACCAAAACTTCTTTTTCGGGACACAAACCCAGTTATCGCTCCACAAAGCAGCGAACTTCTCAACGCCTCACACAGTGGCGGAGACTGCACAATGACACGGTTATAGAGTCGGCCTCTTTAAACTTACTTGGCATTGCTTAGAGTGTAATATCAGCCCGAATCCCGCCGACCGTCATTCATCGAGGAGAAAAGACAGACCGCGAATCCACAGGAACTTCCTGGCTGACGTAAGTCTTTCAGCGTGCCTCTCCTCCCCTCGGTGAATGCGATTCCAGGGCTCCGGCATCGAAGGACCAATTAATGATAGGTTTGTAGCATAAACCTATTCGCTGGAACGTTAAGACAATATAATTACACTGCAAGCAAGACGCAAGTAGGCAAACTTCTTCATGGTACTCGTGCACGGGAGAGAACCAGACAAACGCCGTTCCTTTGCTTGACCCCAGTAGCTCTCGTCCGTCCTCCCGTAACACTGTCCTTTTATTGAGGTTACATGAATATGCATAGGTTCATTAACATACGACGTCTACATACAAACAAAGAGTACCTTGCCTGTGTGTGTGTGTGTGTGTGTGTGTGTGTGTGTGTGTGTGTGTGTGTGTGTGTGTGTGTGTGTGTGTGTGTGTGTGTGTTGCTGATCAAAGGGTCAAACATCCTTGGTCAGGAAGAGGGTAGACTAGACCCCCCCCGGTGAGGAAGTCCAGCAGTTCATCTAAACAGAAAAGCACTTAGACTAGAACAGACGTAGCTATGTTAATCCTACCATAAAACAATTAAAACAAGATGCGACCTCTTCCCGTGCTCCCAGGATGTAGGTGTGCATTCTAGTGTGGAATGCACACCAAGCCTCTGTAGCCTGTTAAAGATCACACAACTTATCACTACACAATTGATTATACACCTCTAAGCATCTATGGTTAAATATTTCTAAGCATAAATAACAATCAACAATACAAACTCTAACAGAGGTTTTATTCAGATGCCATCCTTCTGCTTCAGTGGCAAATAAATTTGGCAGTCATTCCTATATACTTGTCTTTGAGTGAAGATTTAAGGTGATAAGACATGTAAATAACTACCACTTGAATCTGTACTGAAGCTCAGTATTTGACACAGTTCATGTTCACTGCTGTAATAGCTAATAATGATTAATATAATAATAACTATAATATTGGCCATATTATATTTACATTACCAAAGTGATATGACTTTAGTCTCATGAACAACATTAGCTAATTGTTATTTACTAACTAATCTTAAATGACTGTTCAGTACAGAAATGAAGCCCAAAAATATGTTTTACTGTCCTGTGGTCTCAGCCTCAGATACTTATTAAATCACACAAAGCTCTTGTAGAAACAAACAAACAAATGAACAAAATATGTTCTCCTTCATTTCTGTCAAACAAAGTTGTATGACACGTTTCCAGCGGTTAGTATCATGGTTGCTAGGCAACCTGGGAATTGCGATGGAGACTAGACTAGCCCATGTGTTTGCAACAAACTTGCCGTTTATTTTGCAAATCGAGCTCAACACTGCCCCTAACGTCCTGGGGCCCGTTCTTCGTACCTCGCTAAGTAAGTTAGCTGGATTTGATTGTTGACGATTTCGCCTGATCTTGGATCGTTCGGTTCCCCGAAGCTCATCCGGGACTTGCTGTCATAGCAACAGAGCCGTAAGCGTAAACAGGATTAGATCGCGGCCACGCAGGTATGTCCGCTTCATTTATACGAAAGCAACAGCGATATTCCACCACTGTTTCACCATAAATAAATAACATCAATGTAACTAAAGATAATGCAGCACCTGATCCATTTATTGATTTCACACATACATACAGGTCATTTCCTAAAAAAAGGGAAATGTACTATTAACATTCTATCACATGTATGTGATTATTACAGATGTAATTCATATTTCAGAGTAGCAATTGCAAATTACTTTGTGTAATCAAGATGAGAGACCACGGCTATAAAAGCGAAGGTGGATTTGGGAAGCCTGTTGCAGCCATGTCCTGTCCGTATACGCGAGCAGCCCATTGCGGAAGGTGCAAGATTGATAAGGAGAGTTTTCAGAATCCAGCGTATATTGCGGGACAGACAGGATCCTTTAGCTCAGCGCGACAGTGTGCTCATAGAGAGATATCGATTTTCCCGTGAGGATATTATTTACTTAACCAACTTGTTGACGAGGGGGTGCAGGACCACCACCTGTCTTTTTTTTGCTCTGCCCTTTTCTTGGTTGCTGTTATAAACAAACAGATTATTCCAGGATCTCTTTCCAAGAGACGAAAAGCAATATAAGTGATAAATATTACCATTCTGTAGAATATTCTTATATTTCACTTTTACCTGTTCCCATGTTCTAGTGGGTCCTGTTGTGGCTCTAATGTGAAAGGGGATATAATATAACATATTATAATATAATATAATGTAATATAATATTGGATAATATAGTGTGATATGATAAATCTACCCTACCGCCTACTGGTGTTGGCCAGAGGGGCCGATGGCGCGATATGGCAGCCTGGCTTCTGTCAGTCTGCCCCAGGGCAGCTGTGGCTACAACTGTAGCTGCCTCCACCAGTGTGTGAATGTGAGAGTGACTGAATAGTGGCATTGTCATGTGCTTTGGGTGCCTTGAAAAGCGCTATATCAATCCACTCCATTATTATTGTTATTATTAAATTACTTACGAGTTTAATTTGTCAGCAACTTTCTGCCAGCCCTCTCTCCTTGCTTTTGCAGCCTTTGCAGTGTTCCCTTGCGTTCTGATTAAACTCTGAAACTCCTGAAATCCCTCACTCAAGAGTTCTTGCTCTGCTGCCGAAAAATACCGAGCCGAGCGCGCTCCGTCGACATTTTCGCCGACCAATCAGAGGGTTGCCGATCAATGTTTCCACTATCGATGCGTAGCCCCTTTTACGACACCCAGTGATGTCACATTACTGCGTCCAGCTGTACTAATCGTCAACAGCAGGTGTGTTCGGGGAACCGGATTAGCGAGCTCACGGTTAGCGCGATGGTTTGGTCTTGGATGTGTCATTTGATCTTGGATGTAGTAAGCGACGTACGAAGAACGGGCCCCTGGGCCCTATTTCAGGAAGCCGGTTTAGAAAACTCAGAGTGAAAAACGATACGCAGGGTTGAGTAACCCCGAACTGTCCAACTCGGAATATTCGGTTTCAGAAAGGCTGATAACAATTAGTTCAATCAACGCGGAGTTGCTTTAACCCCAAGTGAAGCGCGTGGACAAGGATACATAAAGCCCTGATAAGCGGAGCACAGATTAAGCGAGTCACCATGGAGACGGAGGGAAAGAAGGCGCGGTCAATGTATTTTACAGCGCTTGAGGCCGAAATTCTGATGGCAGCATATGCCGATAACATGCAAATTCCGCGGAAAAAAGTAACACAGCCACAGCTGCAAAAGAAAGGGAGCATGCATGGCAAAACATAGCCGACAGAGTCAATGCGTGAGTGTTAATATAAACATTGATCTAGGGATTTCCACCCATTTAACACATTATTTTATCATATGTTATTTTATTTGTTATTTTATACATTTTGTGATGTGATGTGAGCGCAGGTGCAACCCAACAGGCCCCAAACGTGCCTGGCAGCAAGTAAAAATGAAATATAAAAATATAGTCCAAACAGGTGAGGTGTAATTGTATTATGAGCCACAGTGCTTGGTCTGTTTGTCCGATGTAAATCAATTGCAGTTAGAGGCTACATTAATTTTCTTTCTGTAAGCACTTATTGAAATTATCTGAGCACATTACAAGTACATATTTGCTTACTCTGTATGCTCAAATGTGGCCCGTTATAGCCAACAGAAAAAAAGCGGAGGCCCGAAAAACAGGTGGGGGTCCTCCACCACCACCACTCACAGAGGCTGAGCAGTTGGCCCTCAGCCAAAACAGTGGGCGCCCTGTGGCCGAAGGCATCTCTGTGGGGACATCCTCTGAGTCAATAACCCCGCAAGACACAAGTGCCTACATAGGGGGTAAATTCAAAATAATACATGATGTGCATACATCCTTTCTTCACAGTCACCTTTGCAGTGCTACTTATTCATTTGATAAACTCTTTACCATAATGGATTATTTTGTAGTGAAGTTATTTTCCTACTGATTTTGCCTTCCCTCAGTCTTGGTTGTCTTTGAGAGCATAATGACAATGAAGTGTAAGGTGATTGGTATGTTTGTTAATTGCCATTTGGTCCCTTGTAAGTTTAAGTGACCTGTATAAACCTCATATTCTATCAGTTGATGGTGGTGGTGTACTGCATCTGGTGCAGCCTCCTGTTGAGCCAGACCAACATGCAGTTGTGAGTAATACTCCACAGATTATATGAGTTTACAGTAGAACAGTAATGTTGTTTTTTTCTTTACTACAGGAAAATAATGAAGAAACATTGACAGCTGTTACGGAGGAGGAAGCAACAGAGACACTTTATGAGGTTTACATCTTTTAATACTTTGTGTACAGGAAATACAGGCGACCAATAAAGCCAGTTGAACAAAAAATCTGTTTATTCTTCTTTCAACATGTTGAGGTGATGGGTCAAAGGAAATGATTGTGACATATGGTGTCTCTGACTGCTCTTCCATCTTGTATGTCCGTGGGAGGGTCAGGATGTTCATGGTTTGGATCACTGCTGATGTTTGGTTCAGAAGGACAGTGTTCTCCTCTAATTGTGGCAATGTTGTGAAGAATCACACATGCCACAATAATGTCACATGCCCTTTCTGGGGTGACCCTGAGTCTTTGCAGGCACTGGAACCGGGCCTTAAGCATTCCGATAGTCATTTCAATTCTGGCTCTTGTCCTGCAATTAGCCAGATTATATCGCTGCTGTGGGCCCGGTTCAGGGTCAGGGTAAGGGGTAAGCAAATAGGGTAAACATGGATACCCCCTATCACCAAGCAAGTAGCCAGTGAGCTCTCCTAAGACAGAAGGATACACTTCAGTTCAAATGTCCCTGAAGCAATTGGTCTTTATATATTTTAAAGTATTCTCAACTCACCATGTCCAAATTTTGTGCTCAGTGTACATTCACGGAATATTTGTGAGTCATGGACAGAGCCTGGCCGCTTGGCTTCCACATTTGTGATAATGTTGGCAGCATCATATATGATCTTCACAGTGCAGAGAACACAAATTAGCATCCATTACTATAATGAAATGATTTGTTAGTTTGAAATGCTACAGGGAACTATGTACCTGTACATTAATGCTGTGGAAAGACTTCCTGTTCACATAGTCTCCTTCATTTACTGAAGGAGCAATGATTGGAATGTGAGTGCCATCTGTACAGCCAATCACGCCTGGGAACCCTGAAAATAAATGTAAAATTTAAGTAGTAGTCCAAGTATCACCACATCATAAATTAAGTTTTGGTCATCCTGATACCTGCAATTTTGTGGAATCCCTCTTTGATAAATCTTGTGGGTCTATGACCGGGGAACACAAACGAGTGCAGGAGACGTTTCAGTGCAACTGTAACATTCCTGACTGCCCGACAGACGGTAGCCTTGGAAACGTGCTCAGCGTCACCAATATTATACAGAAAGCTCCCGTTTGCAAAAAACCGAAGTGCAATACAAATAATATGTAATGAACTGAGAGCATGTCCGCGATGTGTCACATGAGCAATATATGGCCTGAGGATGTTATCCAAATAACTTATAGATTGTGCTGAGAAACGGTAACGTTCGCACAGAAAATCATCAGGAAATGATAAAATGTCCAAACGCGCTCTGATCACTCTCTCCCGGCGGAGAGCTCTGCGGAGAATTTGGGCTTCACGATCTACTGGCTCTTCAAGGAAGGGGCACGCCATGTCCGACACTTCCTACTGTCAGGTTTCCGACAAAGAGGCGGGGACAGTCAGGGTTAGTTGTAGTAAACCTGCTAGGGGGCAGGTTAGCTTCACGGAGTGTGTCGTCATAGTGACTCACTGAGGCTTCATCTAAACTCGCTTTGTGAAACCGAAAACCCAGAGTTTTCGTTAACTCAGGGTATACTTACTCAGTTTTTCCACTAAACCGGCTTCCTGAAACAGGGCCCTGGAGCACTTCCGTTGTGTTTTGGAGTTTGCATGTGTTTTGGATTTTGTACATGTTTTGGATTTTGCATGTGTTTTGGAGTTTGTACGTGTTTTGGATTTTGTACGTGTTTTGGAGTTTGTACATGCTTTGTCTCTAGGGGCCACCGTAGTTATGTAACCGGACTTAACTTAAAGATATAGTGCACCATAAAAATCAGACAGCAGTTCAAATCCTAGATGCTCTCAGTTCACTTTTAAACTCTCATTCCAGGAATAATAATGAATCATTATAATTTTAACAGCCTCCAAAGGTGACGCACAGGTGATAAGTGGTAGTTGATGGCAACAAAACCTTTAAAGATCAGGGCCCTATTTCAGGAAGCCGGTTTAGTGCAAACTCTGAGTAAGTAAACCCTGAGTTAACGAAAACTCTGGGTTTTCGGTTTCACAAAGCGAGTTTAGATTAATTCCGAGCGAGTTACTATGACGACACACTCCGTGAAGCTAACCTGCCCCCTAGCAGGTTTACTTCAACTAACCCTGACTTTCTCCGCCTCTTTGTCGGAAACCTGACTGTAGGAAGTGTCAGACATGGCGTGCCCCTTCCTTGAAGAGCCAGTAGATGTTGAAGCCCAAATTCTCCGCAGAGCTCTCCGCCGGGAGAGAGTGATTAGAGCGCGTTCTGACATTTTATCATTTCCTGATGATTTCCTGTGTGAACGTTACCATTTTTCAGCACAATCTATAATTTATTTGAATAACATCCTCAGGCCTAATATTGCTCATGTGACACATCGCGGACATCCTCTCAGTTCTGTACATATTATTTGTATTTCACTTCGGTTTTTTGCAAACGGGAGCTTTCTGTATAATATTGGTGACGCTGAGCACGTTTCCAAGGCTACCGTCTGTCGGGCAGTCAGGAATGTTACAGTTGCACTGAAACGTCTCGTGTACTCGTTTGTGGTGTTCCCCGGTCATAGACCCACAAGATTTATCAAAGAGGGATGCCACAAAATTGCAGGTATCAGGATGAACAAAACTTAATCCATGATGTGGTGATACTTGAACTACTACTTAAATTTTACATTTATTTTTACGGTTCCCAGGCGTGATTGGCTGTATAGATGGCACTCACATTCCAATCATTGCTCCTTCAGTAAATGAAGGAGACTATGTGAACAGGAAGTCTTTCCACAGCATTAATGTACAGGTACATAGCTCCCTGTAGCATTTCAAACTAACAAATTATTTCATTATAGTAATGGATGCCAATTTGTGTTCTCTGCACTGTGAAGATCATATGTGATGCTGCCAACATTATCACAAATGTGGAAGCCAACTGCTCAGCCTCTGTGAGTGGTGGTGGTGGAGGACCCCCACCTGTTTTTCGGGCCTCCGCTTTTTTTCTGTTGGCTATAACGGGTCACATTTGAGCATACAGAGTAAGCAAATATGTACTTGTAATGTGCTCAGATAATTTCAATAAGTGCTTACAGAGGGGAAATTAATGTAGCCTCTAACTGCAATTGATTTACATCGGACAAACAGACCAAGCACTATGGCTCATAATACAATTACACCTTACCTGTTTGGACTATATTTTTATATTTCTTTTTTTTTTTTTTTTTTTTTTTACTTGCTGCCAGGAACGTTTGTTAAATGGGTGGAAATCCCTAGATCAATGTTTAAATTAACACTCACGCATTGACTCTGTCGGCTATGTTTTGCCATGCATGCTCCCTTTCTTTTGCAGCTGAGGCTGTGTTACTTTTTTCCGCAAAATTTGCATGTTATCGGCATATGCTGCCATCAGAATTTCGGCCTCAAGCGCTGTAAAATACATTGACCGCGCCTTCTTTCCCTCCGTCTCCATGGTGACTCGCTTAATCTGTGCTCCACTAATCAGGGCTTTATGTATCCTCGTGCGCGCGTTTAACTTGGGGTTAAAGCAACTCCACGTTGATTGAACTAATTGTTATCAGCCTTTCTGAAACCGAATATTCCGAGTTGGACAGTTCGGGGTTACTCAACCCTGAGTATCGTTTTTCACTCTGAGTTTTCTAAACTGGCTTCCTGAAATAGGGCCCAGGCACAGAGCCTTTGACAGTACAGGAGATCCAAAGGCACTCTTAGGCCTGAAGAGGGCAGCACGATGTGCCAAGCAGCTACTTTAGCACAAGCTTAGAACGTTTGTCGATATTTCAGAAAGCCTCTTGCAAATCTTATTTAATTGTGTAACATATCGTGCCAAATCTAGCTTTTTCTATTAGTGTGTGTGTGTGTTTGTGTGTGTGTGTTTAGGGAGGGCATGCATTACAGGCTGACCAGGAGTCTAAGAATTTAAAAAAAAAAAAAAAAAAAGAACCCTGATTTCGATAAATAGTGGGAATATTCTTCAAGGGTTTCTTCATTTGTTTATTTCATTTTGTTTTCAGGCATTTTCCTTCTGAAACCTTCATAGATCTGCCTCTGAGCCTTTCTTGCCTTTCTTGTTTCCCTGTGAAACAGAAAATTGCAGAAAGGACACAATTATTTATGGATATCAGGAGGTCTGTGTGTGTGCTTTTATTAATTCAAGTCAAAAGATGACAAATTCATGACACATTTATGATTTAAGACATTTGACAACTTGAAAGATTTAGACCCCCCCCCCCCCCCCCCCCCCAAAAAAAAAAACCAAAAAAAAAAAACCAAAAAAATATGTGGGAGGAACAAAAACTTGTAGGATAAAAATTTATAACCACAGTGGAAGACAAATAAAAGGACTGAGCAAAGAGTAATGAGATTTTACTGCATCATCTCTCCAGGTCAACAGTTTGCAGTTCTTATTTTTTATGATGGTGCTGTTGTAGAAAGATGAAATAAAACAGGAAAACAAAAATAATTACCGTTACAAGAAATTTAAGTTCTTCTGGCCTGAACTCTAAAACCCCATTAAGTCATTGTATTGAGTGCCTTACAACATCAAGCAGCTTTGTTTACCACCTGGTATCTACTACAGAAACTGTTCCTGACATCCCCATAAATACATCACCTGTCTACCAGAACCTTTTCTGTATTTTACACATTTTCTTCATGTAGAAAAACTGAGACATGCTATATAAGATATATCATGGATTAGATATGTCATTAAAAAGCTTTACATTAACAGAAAGCTTCACTCATCCAGACCCACTTAAGAGCGGGCAGTACACGTCATCTTTTTCCTCGATTTCAGCCAGCAGGAGTTGGCCATGGATTTTAAAAGCTGCCATTACCCTCTCCAGTCTATAGGCACACTTTTTAGTATCACAGATAACAAAAGTCACAAAAAACCCCATTATAACAGACCAAACAAAAACAACAACAACAAAAAAAACCCTCACTTATGGACATCAACCTAACCCACACACTACCCACCAGAGATGGGCAGTAACGCGTTACTGTAATCTGATTAATTTTTTCGAGTAACGAGTAAAGTAAGGGATTACTATTGCAAAAACGGTAATTACCGTTACTTTCCCGTAGGAATGCTGCGTTACTGTGTTACTAAAACCGTGATTTTTTGCGAGAATGTCTCATGACAGTGACGTAAGCGAGTGCGCCGTTAGTGACAACAGCCGTGTGCAGATCAACAGTGGATCACATTTCGATTGTGGGAGAGAGTATGAGCGTGCAGCGTTTAAAGCGTGGAAGTACTGACCTTACTTTGAGTTTGATTCCATAAAAAGTGACAAAAACATTAGCGTCCATCGTGCGTGGGAAGAAAACTTCTTTTTACAGCGAAAAAACCCCCTAAACTTCCAAACAAACACCGAGTGCGCAACGACGTAATGGGAAATTCACAGAGAAACTCACGGATTCTTCAACTGACCGCGGCACACCTGCACCAGGGTAAACCTCCGCCTACCGCAGTCCTGCTTTACAGGTGAAAATAGAGCAACAGGACCGCTGAGTCTTTGACTTTATTTATGTTCTGCTGTGTTTTACTTGCATCTATTTGAAAGAGTGAGTGTAAACACAAAAAATATTTTACTTTATGTGCTGGAATGTGTGGAATATAGTTTTAAATGTTAAACTAATTTATTCAACTCAGAGAATGTTGCATATAATTACATTTTTGCTTGATGCATAAAGTTAAAAGATTAAAACTAATAAAACAAGTTAAAAAAAAGAGACTTTTCCATTTGATTACATTTTGTATGATGGATTATGTAGAAAAAGTAGAATTGGGCTGAAAGATCTATCGCTTTATTACCTCTTTAGGTTGTAAATCGTGTTTTTAAAAAGTAACTAAGTAACTAAGTAATTAATTACTTTTGAAAATAAGTAATCAGTAAAGTAATGGGATTACTTTTTGGGGTAAGTAATCAGTAATTAGTTACTGATTACTTTTTTCAAGTAACTTGACCAACACTGCTACCCACTGCTTCCTACCTTCCTGGGAGGCCTCCACATGCAGCTGTGTGTGATCAGAGGGACACTGGGGGGTCTCTTGCCTGAGTACTCAGACCCCCCCCCCACTTCCACTGTTGCCCCTGAGGCTGTCCCCCGAAAGGTCATGAGTTCGCCACGAAGGCGATCAATCATTATCTGCTGGTTCACCAGTTGTTCTGTCTAAACATTTGCACAGAGGTGCACATTTAAAGAACAAATGATAACACAGCAGACATGCATTAAATTCATCTTTTAATTTTTTTCCCGTAAATAAAATATACTGATTTCTGCATCACAGAGCAGCTCTTTATTGCACTGTTCTCCTCCTCAACTGTATGCGTAATCGCTGCTTTTCTTCCTCTAACAACATAAGGTGAGTTTTCCTCTCTTGAGGGAGTTTCTCGAGTTCCTCTTTTACCCGTCTCAGTTCTGCATCTTTCTGCTGCAACAGTTGCTTGTCTATGTGGAGAGCTTCCTAAGCATACAAAAGAGAAACTGGATAGGATAGCCAGCCTATAAAATTGTACAACTTGGCTTTTGTCTATGTAAACAGTTTGATCCAGTTGAGCCATGCTGCGTTTATTCACATCATCTTCTCATAAGCTCTCAGAGGATAAGATGTTCCAGACGAAATGTTGACAACTTGTAACGGAAACAAAGGAATAACCAATGATATACCCATGGCTTTACTTCTTTCTACAGCCTCAAATCTAAACGGGATGCAGTCATTCTTAGTTTACATTAGCTATGTCTGTGGTTTTTAAAAAAAATCCATATTAGACTTCAGTTCTTTAACGGCAATTCCATCAGCAGTTTGAAATGATTTCAGTCTGAATACACTTCTCCTATTCTGAATAGCAGGTGTCACAGAACATGGAGTGTTCAGGTAACAGGACCCCAAAGCAGACTCAGCACACCGCAGCTCAGAACTATGTACACGTTTTTATTGAACTGAAGAATCTTTTAACAACGTTAAGGAAACTGAAAAATAAAGCCCACGCCACGGGGGGAAACGAGGAGCGTGGAGCCCAGGAGCACAGTAATCGGGACCGTGGGGAAACTGCAACAGAAAGGGGAGACAGAGTTAACAGCACGCAGATTGTCAAGAAATGAACAGCTAGACTTCATAAGTAGCCGAGGCTTACAAGTAGAGCAGGACTGTGGAGCTTGGAGGGGAGAGGTGCCCATGAAGGGAATCCTAGGGAGGGAGGCAGTCAGGCAGGATGACAGGCAGGCCACAGGCTTCCACGCCGAATGCTGGTCACACTGGGAGGAGACTTACAGACTGGCGAGGAGAAGCCGTCAGAGCTGGCTGAAGTAGTCCTCCGGTGATTGCCTCAGATGAGACGCAGGTGATTTGGAGGCGGCCCAGCCCGAGGGTGTGGCCACCGCAGCCTCCCACGGCTCCCTGGATGCTGAGCCACAGGCCGTGACAGCAGGTATCTAAGAGGGTACAGTAATATATCATGTATTCTAATTTTTGCCTCATAACTTTTGCACTGTCCACTCCTGCTGTGACAAAACAAATTTCCCACGTGTGGGACTAATAAAGGTTATCTTATCTTATCTTATCTTATATAAATAAAACACCAAGCTCATTTGTTGTTGTTTAATGTGTCAGGCATGTCCACATGTTGGAGACACTAACCATCTTTTACACTTCAAGGCAACCAAATAAAAATCTCAGAGTTTTTTTTGCTTTACTTTTTATCAATTGATTGTAATCAAAGTGTTTGCGATCTCTTAATGGCAACATCCCTTTTAAAATCTTTTATAGTTACCTGGCATTTTTTTTAGCTCTTCTCTGAGGTTTAATGGAGCAAAATGGTCTCCCTCCTCCTTTGAACACTCCATACGAGTTGGAGGTGAGTGACTGACAGCTCTGAGTCTCTCCTGCAGCCGCTGCCTGAAAGAAGGACTTGGACGGTTCTGAATGTATCGGGCAGTAGATGCAAACTTGAGGACGCCCAGGGTCTCAGCTACAAAGTGGTGGGAGGGGCTTACACACGCCACCATTAGCGTGTGGGCGCTGCCTCCTAATGAGTCACGAAGGAGTCGAGTGATCTTGGCATTACGGTATGGTACGTGTGCACTGCCGGAGTTGTTACTGTGCCGATTTTGACTTCGGTCTGAAAGTGCACGGATAACGTTGCCCAGTGCAAACAGGCCTGTGTTGATATGAGCAAACTCTTTCAGTTGTGTCCCGGTGTTCTCAGTTTTTCTAGCACATTCCGAGCCTGCCAGGTCAACCAGACAGAGCTTAGAGGAGCAGACAGACTTAAAGGAAGAGTTCTTGCTGTTGTGGCAGGATAACACGACCTGAAGGGTGAGGATGGTATGAGAGCGACTGGAGCGCTCGTTCATTCCTGTGGTGCTGGTGTGCCGCAAAGCATTTCCCATCTTTACAATGCTGAGCAGCTCCTCTGCCAGTGTTGGGAAGGTTACTTTTAAAATGTATTCCATTACAGAATACAGAATACATGCCCCAAAATGTATTCTGTAATGTATTCCGTTACGTTACTCAATGACAGTAACGTATTCGGAATACTTTGGATTACTTAATATATTATCATGCTTTTTACAACAACGTGAATGTACTATTGCTGTGTGATTTATTACTATTACTGAATGTCCGCGACTCCGAACCGTAGTAAAGGGACCTCTGACTAATACCGGTGCGTCGCCCCACAGCCGGAGATTAGGACTTCGGAACTGCCGGCTGTGGTGAGTGGAAAAGACGCTCCGTCTGTTTCACCAGTTCATATGACTGTTTATACCGGGGCTGTGTTCGTTGAGTCAGCTGCTCAGCCGGTAGCTCGGTTAGCTGCCCAGCAGTCGCTAACTCAGTCAGCCGCTCAATCATCACCTCCATTACAGTCACAGTCAGACCCAGTAGACACAGTCCATAGCCCAGTCAATAGCTCAGTTGGCAAGAGATTCATCAGCCTTATTATCAGTTAAGCCAGCCACTCCACCACCTGTTACTACTTCGCTACCTGTAGCTCAGTTGCCACCAGTTCAGCAGCCTGTCCACTCATTTACCCAGCCTGTATCCTCACAGCCTCGTTACAAGCAGGGAACACACTCCACACAAACTTTTGCTGGTTCATTTAAGCTGGCCATCTCAGAGACCGTTGCTCCCTCTAGGGCCTCCCCAGAGGCTGGGTGTCAGTCACCAGCCAACTCTGGACCCCTAGAGGTCAAGACGCCAGCACCAGCAGCCTCACCGGAGAACTCACCAGAACAGTCTCGGCTCTCAGCACCCCCTGAGAGTTCAAGTGAGTTCACCCGTCCGCCTCAGTCCTCTGCTGAGTGTATTGGGGAGCACTTTCAGCCCTCTGAGGACTGTATCCCACTGTTGCTGCCTGAGTCTAGCCACTGTGCTGCTCAGTCCCAGCCAGTGTCCACACTGGCAGAGGTCTCCGTACCTGCTGCTTCAGAGACTGGTTCCACTGGAGGGCCTGAGGAGCCCGTCCGGTCTCAAGTCATGTTAGCTGGGGGTTCAGGTGAACCCAGCCACCGTCCCGCCTCGTCGGCTGGAGGGCCTGAGGAGCCCGTCCAGTCTCACGTCATGTTAGCTGGGGGTTCAGGTGAACCCAGCCAGCGTCCTGCCTCGTCGGCTGGAGGGCCTGAGGAGCCCGGCCAGCCTCACGTCATGTTAGCTGGGGGTTCAGGTGAACCCAGCCAGCGTCCTGCCTCGTCGGCTGGAGGGCCTGAGGAGCCCGGCCAGCCTCAAGTGTCGTCTGCTGGGGGTTTAGGAGAACCCAGCCAGCCTCAAGTGTCGGCTGCTGGAGGGCCCGTGGAGCCCGTCCAGCCTCAAGCCACGTCTGCTGGAGGGCCCGAGGAGCCCGTCCAGCCTCATACCACGTCTGCTGGAGGGCCCGAGGAGCCCGTCCAGCCTCATGCCACGTCTGCTGGAGGGCCCGAGGAGCTCACCCAGCACCACGCCTCGTTAGCTGTGGGTCCTGGAGGACCCAGCCAGCACATCTCCACATCACCTCCTGCAGCATCACCGCCGTCAGGTTCCGCAGCCGTCCCGCTGCCGTCAGGTTCCGCAGCCGTCCCGCTGCCGTCATCCACGCCTGGTCCGGCCTCCGCGTCTTCATCATCTTCGCCTGGTCCAGCCTCCGCGCCTTCATCATCTTCGCCTGGTCCAGCCTCAGCTCCGCCCTCGTCTGGTCCTGCCTCGTCTGGTCCTGCCTCGTCTGGTCCTGTGGTTGCCACGCCGCCGTCGGTGCCAGCTCGACCCGTTCCGCCTCGCCTCTGCCGGCTGTTTTCCGAGCCTCTAAGATGGCATCATGGCCTTCGGGGACGGCCTCCGGAAAGAGTTCGTCGCCGCCGCTGGCATCGCGGCCGTCCTCCGGACCTGCTCGGTGGCCGCCGCTACCTTCCAAGAGGTCGGCCTCCAGAACTGTTTGCCCGTTGCCGTGTGCACGGTCTGCCTCCTGAACTGTTTGCCCGTCGTTGCCGTGTGCACGGTCGGTCCCCAGAACTGTTTGCCCGTCGCCACCGTGTGCATGGTCGGCCCCCTGACTGTGTTATGGACTAGTGAACAGTCGTGTTTTGGTTCTGGACTTTCGTGCTCCTGGTTTTTTGTGTTTCGGGCCCTCCTTCCTGGGCCCCCTCCGCCCGCCCTGGCTTGGTGCTTGTGCTTTTTGTTTGGGGCTGTCGGGAGCCAGCCCTTTGAGGGGGGGTACTGTCACGGGTCTGGGTCCGTTGGACCCAGTATGTGGAGTTTCATGTTTTTGTTATTCCATGTTTGAGGTTATTATGTTTTGGTTTTAGTTTGCATCAGGGATTGTTTTCTTGTTCTCTTGTTGTGTTTATGATGACGATTATGATGTTTATTATTTGAGTTTCATGTTTAACGATTTGTTCTCGGTTGTATCTCACGTTTAGTTTAGTTCAGGTTCCATGTGTCATTCTGTCTGTCTCTCAGTGTCAGGTCTGCATCTTGGTGTGGTGTTCTCATTTCCTGTTTTATTGTGAAGGTCTGGGTCTCATGTGAGTGTGTTCAGTTTTACCTCTGTCTCGTCTTGTTGATCATTCCCAGCTGTGTCCACCACCTGTGTGTAATTCCCCTGTGTTTCTCTGGGTGTATTTAAGTCATGTCCTCCGTTATTGTAGTTGCTGGTCCGTCTGTGTATTCCACCCTGCCTCATCTGCGTTTCTACCATGTCTCACCCGTGTGTTCTCCCTGCTGTCCGCCGTTAGTCTCTTCTGGTCGTTCTCGTTAAGGTTTGTGCTCTGTAGTTTAGTTGATCCCAGTATAGTTTAGTTCTAGCTCCATTTGCCGCTTGTATTTACTTTCATGTTCAATAAACCACCTTTACACCTTCACGACTGCCTGCATTTGGATCCTCCTTCATTTCCTCCACACGGCTCACCTCACTCGCCGTGACATTTACCCCTGGCCTCTCTTATATATTTATCAGAGAATGACAAAATTCTACCCCAATCTTCTTTAGAAATTGCACAACTCAAATCTCTCTGCCATATAATCCTCAAGTTTTCACATATCTCTTTTTTTGGATTGTTAAACAGTTTGTAGAAAACAGCTGCTCTATGTGCTGTACTGGACAATTCTAAAAACTCCACCATATTTGAGCTTTGAGTAAATTTTCCTTTGGTAATACAATCCCTAATTTGTAAATATTTCCAAAAATTATTTTCTCTTATCAAACCATATTTTTGGGTTATTTCAGCGAATGACATAAACACTCCCCCTGAGTAAAGATCACTTATCCTGTGTATGCCTTTGACAAGCCATACTTCCAGAACACTGTTTTTCGCCCAATCTGTACAGCGGTGTTGTTCCATAGCGAGGTATAAGGTTGTCTTAAATGAGATGCTCCACACATCTTGTGCACCTCTACCCAGACAGCTTTAGAATACCCGAGCACTGGGTTATTATGAAAGTCTTGTCCATTAATTGCTGAGCCCTGTGAGAGAACATCCAAGGGTGTAAAAGGGCTCACTAGTTCCTGTTCGATCTTCATCCAGCTCAGCTCAGAGTCCGAACCTGTCCAGTGCTTGGCCAGTCTTGACATTTCAAAAGCTAAATTAAACAACTTCACATTTGGGAGGGCCATTCCCCCAATGTCTTTAGAGGCCCACATTTTCTTTATATTCACTCTTGGCTTCTTGTTATTCCACAAAAAATCTTTAATTAACTTCTCAAATTGACTAAATATGTGTAAAGGAATTCTTACAGGTAACATCATGGAAACATAATTGAACTGTGGGGCCACCATCATTTTAATCACATTAATTTTACCCCATAGTGTAAGATTCAATTTACCCCATTTATCCAGATTTGTTTTTATCTTTAGGAGGAGAGGTTCCATATTTGAAAGCATAATATCCTCCAGTTTGGGTTTTAATAATATTCCTAAATACTTCATACCTGAAGGTAAGTACTTAAAATTGAATGGAGTAATGTCATCTAGAATGACATGATGCTGATAGTGGCATGCCTTCCGATTTGTACCAGTTTATCTTATAACCTGACAACCTTGAAAATGACTCAACACATGTGAGTAGCGCTGGTAGAAACTGCATGGGATCCATTAGTACTGCTAAGATGTCATCAGCATATAGAAATAACTTGTGCTCCATACCCCCTGCATGAACACCTCTGACATCCCTGTTAGCTCGAATAGCCAAGGCCAGTGGTTCCAGAAATATTGTGAAAAGCAGCGGGGACAAAGAACACCCTTGCCGGGTCCCGCGAATGAGATGGAAAAACTCTGACACCAATCCATTTGTCAAAACTGCTGCCCTTGGACTTGCATATACAGTTTTGACCCAATTACAAAATCCAGGCCCAAACCCGAACCTTGCAAGGGTTGTCATAAGGAAGCCCCATTCTACCCGATCAAAAGCCTTCTCAGCATCCAGTGAGAAGGCCGCAACCGGGGCTAGACTAGATTTGCTTTTGTGCATGAGATGAAGAAGTCTTCTAATGTTATCACCTGAGGACCTATTCTTAATAAAGCCAACCTGATCACCATTGATGATATCTGGTAATATTTGATCCAGGCAGAAGGCCAAAACCTTCGTCAAAATTTTGCAATCGACGCCCAAAAGGCTTACTGGCCAGTAATTTGATGGGTCCAATAGATCCCTATCCTTTTTAGGAATAAGGGAGATTAGTGCCTCATTAAATGTATTCGGTAAGGAACCTATTTCTAATGCCTCAAGGTAAACTTTATGCAAGACTGGAGCTAAAATATCAATATATTTCTTATAATAGTATAATATAAAAGTAAGGCGCTATATAAATACAGGCCATAATACTCAATCGGGAAGCCATCCAAGCCTGGCGATTTCCCATTTTTCATTGATGAGATCGCAGCTCTGACCTCTTCTTCAGTTATAGGCGCATCCAGCCTTGTTTTCTGTTCCTCAGAAAGAGTAGGTAATTGTAGACCTGAAAAAAATGTCTTCACCTCCCCCTCATTAAGTGCACCAGCAGAGGTATACAAATCTTAATAAAATGATTTGAAAATTGAATTTATTTCTTTTGATGAGGTTACCACTTGGCTGTCTTTCTTAATCATAGATATCGTGGGTGGCTGTAGCTCAGGTGGCAGAGCAGGTCAGCCACTAATCAGAAAGTTGGTGGTTCGATCCCAGGCTGCCTCCTGGCTGCAAGCCAAATATCCTTGGGCAAGATACTAACCCCGTGTTTGCCTACTGGTGGTGGTCAGAGGGCCCGGTGGCGCCAGTGTCCCTCACTGGGGCAGCTGTGGCTACAATGTAGCTTGCCATCGCCAGTGTGTGAATGGGTGAATGATTGAATGTAGTGTGAAGCGCTTTGGGGTCCTTAGGGACTAGAAAAGCGCTATACAAATGCAGGCCATATATTATTTAAATTATCTTGCTGCTTCAGTTGCCTTGCCAATAGTCTACCATTCTTTTCGCCACCTTCATAAAATTTTGTTTTAAGCCTAAATAAGGCATATTCTGCCTTTTTGTTATAAATGTCATTCAGCTGGTATTTTAATTTACATATAGTCTGGTATTTATAATTTGAGTATTGTCTTGCTAAATCCTTCTCCAATTCTCGTATTTCTTTATCTAAGGTTTTTTCCCATTCTAGATCACTTTTCTTAACTTTTGTTGCATATGCAATTATCTTTCCTCTTATATATGCTTTAGACGCTTCCCAAACTGTGGCTACTTTATCTGTGGAACCCATATTGATTTCAAAGAAAATTTTAAGATCCTTTGTTAACTCCTCACTAAAACTTTTGTTCTGCAACAACATCGTGTTAAGCCTCCAGCGACCCCTCTTTGTTCTATCTGTGTTTAAATCAATTTGCAACTCTACCGTGGCATGATCACTAATGGCAATGGCACCAATCTCACAGTCGACAACTGAATCGACCAAAGACTTTGATATTAAAGCGAAATCTATCCTCGAATATGTTTTATGACAATTGGAGTAAAATGTATATTCCCTTGAACTAGGATTAACTAACCTCCAAATGTCTACTAGGCAAAGATCCTCTGTCAGTAAATGAACAGCCTCTCTGTCCCTGGGTGTAGACCTACCCCTGGGTTTCTAGTGATGGGATTTCCGGCTCTTTTTAGAGAACTGGCTCTTTCGGTTCGGCTCACTAAAAAGAGCCGGCTCTTTCGGCTCCGAACCGGCTCTTCAGGTTGTTTTGTTGCTTTAATTAATTTATTATTAACAACAATATAAAATTATGCACAAAAGGAATTACTAATGTAAAAAAAAAAGTGGTTTTATTTATATATGTTTATATATAAATATATGCGGTGGCTCCTAGAGACAAAGCACGTACAAACTCCAAAACACATTTCTAGCATGAACTGAACTTCCAAAACGGAGCTACCTAGATCACTTAAATTACACAATTGAAAGCATGAAAGCATATGTGTATTGTTTGTGTATTTATACACAAGCATTCATATATAGTCAAATAATAATTTAAAAAATGTTCATTTACCTGTTATTACCACACACCAAATCCGGTCGTTGGTACTTGCTGGCTTGTGTAGCTGTAACGCTTCCAGCTCTTCATAAATCACAGACGCTCAGAAAGGTTGGCTTTTCACAGTTTATTCCTGCAGAAGACATAAAACACACTCAACAGGTGTCTTCTGATGGTATCAGCAATTGTAGCTCCCTCACAGTGCAAACGCGCACTGTGTTTACAGACTTACAATTAACTTTTTAATAAAGAAAAGATGGAAAATAATAATTTCTCCCATTTTACAGTCTGTCACACTGAATTTGTATACAAAAAGAAATCTTATGAATAATAAAATACATTTCACAATCGTATAAAACAAAATAACAGGATAACAGAAGTATCACGGACTAAACATTTCCCTCTAGTGGACAAATTAACAATAGCGCATTACATTTTCACTTGCTTGTGCTGTATAGACAAAATGACTGTTAACAAGCTCACGTACCTGCAGAAGACATAAAACACACTCAACAGGTATCTTCTGATGGTATCAGCAATTGTAGCTCCTACAATGTAAAACAACATCACAAAAAGCACAGAAAAACAGTAAATCCAAACACATTTCGTGCTATGCGCAGCAACCACTAGGGGGCTAACAAAAGCTTACTGCCAAAGAGCATAAATACGGCAGAAACACTGTTTAACAGCAACCAGCCTTTGTTTCGGTTACACAGAAACTTTTTAATATCAATATGAACCTATGTTCATATTGATATGTGAGGAGCGGAAGCCTTATGCTGGGCTTACACTTTGCGATTTTTGGCCCATTTTGAGCCGATTTTTGAGTCGTGCGACCGTTTTGGCGATCGGCCCGATTTTGGCCTTCATCGTGCGTCGTGCATCGTGTAGTATACGTGGGGTAACGAGACGCGATTAACACCTCACGACGAGCTCCCGATCATCAATCGCTTGGTCGTGAGGATTTCGTGAGGGTGTCACCGCAGTTTGTCACACTGCGCACGCGCAAACACAAATGTCAGCGGAAAAGACGGCGCAGCACGGCAGTGCAGCGTGTGATCTGACACAAGCGATTCGGGATGGGTACCGGTGTCCGGTGCCATGATGGCACTGGTTCTGACATAAACGGTAGTAACCAGACCGAAAAGCAGCGCACATTTCGGTGCTTTATTTCGGTGCTTTTTTTTCCTGAGCTGTGATACACTTCTAGCCAATAATTTTACGTTTCCGAGGATAGTAGGCGGGTCCGGGTACGTGCGTTCTTTTAGAGCAGAGCTACAGATTAAAAATGCCCAAGGCGAAGCGGTCAAAAGTCTGGCTGTACTTCACAGCAAAATATGCAAACTCAGCAGCCTGCAACAAGTGCTTTAAGCTGATACTGTGATACTGTCAAAGGAGGTAACACCTCAAATCCGATGAAACAGCTGGCGACGCATAGCGTTTTTTTAAAAGCCCAGAAATGCGCCGTATGATAGCTTGCTGCGAGACCTCACACCGAGCACATCTACTGTGCGTGGGTTGCCTGTTATCGGACCCAGAGTTAGCAATATCCCCCAAAAACCCCGAAGAGGAGAGTCCTGGCCCCTAGCCCTGTCAGTGTAGCAGAAATGATGACGGATGATGACGGCAGCAGCAGCCGTTCTTCTCTGCGTGAGTAGCTTAATGTTGTTCGTGTGTAATTTACGTTGAGTAGGCTAACCACGTTATTACATTAATGCATGTAAGGTGAACTAGCAAACATCATCATAGCTACATCCGGCTGTCTTCTTGTTTGATGGCAGATACTCCCTTCACCCTGGCCAAAAAGGCTAAAATGACCAAAGAAAAAGTGGAAAACAGTTAAACATGAGAGGTTTTGGACAAAGTTTGTGTTTTTTCCATTGATTAAGCACTGCTTCCAGCCAAGAGTGATACCATATATGCCCCATAGCTGCAGAAAAGGCTAACATTGTTATCTTTTTACAAAAAACCAGCTGAACATCAGAGGTTTTTGGACCAATTTTGTGTTCTGTTTTGGAGTTTTTACGTGTTTTTTATGTGTTTTGGAGTTTGTACGTGTTTTGGAGTTTGTACGTGCCACAGGGTTCGTACGTAATTTGAAGTTTGTACGTGCTTTGTCTCTAGGGGCCACCGTAAATATACTTTTATTTATTCACTCCACATAAAATGTAATAAATAAATCATATAATACAAAAACCAACTATTCACATTTCAACTTTTAACTATTTCAATTTTCAGCTTTTTCCTTTTACAAATTTAAAGTGAAACAACACAAAACACTGCAAACCACAACACAATTAAATATAAATTATAATATGATAACAAAAAGAACATGCACATTCTCTGTCATATGGACCTGCATGAATAAACTTTTTGAATCCTTTATCATCTGCAACTGAAAATAGTTGTGGATGATTACTATACCTTTCTAATTTGACTTGTTGTCCCTGGCTCTCTTTCTCTCCCTCCTGCTCTGTTCCTGTGATACTGGTGTAACTACCGCCCCTCCCCCTTCTGCCCAGCGTAAAGCACAAGGCTCATGTGCTGAGTGAAGCGGAAAAAAATTGCGAGAGAGAGAGAGAGGGTGAGAGAAAGAAAAAAACCTGACGGCTCGCAATAAGGAGCCGGCTCGCGTCGTTCACGTCAAAGATCCGGCTCTAAGAGCCATTTCGTTCGCGACCGACCCATCACTACGATCCGCCTATTTGCCTTTACGTTTCAAGTGGGTGGGGTGCCAGCTTCACTCTGCTTTTATGTTCACTTTCACAGACACGGCGCATTTACACAGAGGGGATATAGCCTACTGGCTCTGTGAGCACGTGGCCACGTCGAGACCGTCCACATAAATCACAGTGTTGAGCGTCTCTAATTGGCTCCTCGGGTATGCGCGCACGTGCGGGCTTAAGTGGAGAGGAGGCGGGGGCGGGGAGGGAGGGGTAGTTTTACAGCCTGACTAAAGGTAGAATATCCTACCACGGGTAGTGTTTGTGTGCTAGTGTGTGCTTAAAAATCGATTCTCCTGCTGCTGTAGGTGGATGTACGAAGTGCCGTCCAGTAAGAACATCTAAAGGTGGAGGTTTAGCTGCTTCAACTGGTCACACCTAAGCTCCATCAGTGATGCCATCAAAATCAGAGTCCAATCCACACCAGCTCCACCATCATCACTCACATTTCCACACAAAACCTGTTAGACTGAGCAGTGTGCTACCTGTTTACTGTTCGATTACCATAAGACAAGCATGCACGTGTTTTTGAAACTTTGCAGTTCATAGTGATTCTGGTTGATTTGTTTGATGTTTGGCCTTTTTATTTTTATTTTTTTTGAAGAAAACAAGAAATTATGTTGTATATTTTTTTGGTAAATTGAGGTATCGTTCAGTTCATCGTTCATTTTGTTTGTAACAGTGTGTGTCTACTGTTTGGTGTTTGGCCAGCAGTGTTCAGTAACAGTAAAACTGCAGCAAATCAACGAGATGAGCTCACTACAGCTCAGGAAGCTCACGGATTCAGGCAGTAGTTCGCTTGTGGGATAGCAAAAAGCAAGGAAAGCACTCACCTGTAAATCTCCCACACCTTGATAATGACTCTTCATAGATAGATCGATAGATAATGTATTTATCCCCAAGCAGAAATCAAATATCCAGCAGCTCAATTTAAAAACAAACATCTCTCCAGTCATAAATCAACAGATTACCTCCTATCTCCCAAAATGACTCAAAAAATGATGGGTTTATTATTTCACCTATTTAGCTTTGTGCATGGTCTGTGACATCATCTTCAAGCCCTGCAAGGGACTTTAAATGTGGCGTATGGATGATGCAAATCCAAACTAGAAAGGTGGATGTTGGTGGGTTTTGGAGCTATTGTGTGGAAAGGTGTAAATGTACCATTGTTGACACTTTGGAGAGCCTGTGGCGTGCGTGTAGTGGTGGTGGTGGGGTTCCCGTTCTCGATTGCTTGGTAATTGTTTTGTTAAAGCAGCGTTTAATAACAGAGTCAGTTTCCATCAGAGTCAGTTACCATGGAGATGAGGGCTTTCCTGCTCTTCCATTCTGTGCGCCTCCTCCCATCACTGCTGTGTGAGATTCAGCTTAGCAAAATTAATGCCGTAAATGATTGCAAGGTGCCTCTTAATACATATTCTTATGTCATTCACACACATGCGGAGCGATGCAGTAAACTTTCAAGGGCATTATTTGTTAATATTAAAGCGAATACGGCTGTTTCTTCAAACACATACGAGCACATCTTTCCACAGACCCCCACTGAGGCTTTTTGTTGTAGCTCTCATCCAGAATCTCACCCACATATATCGAAGGCTTCACTAACAAGAGCGAGGACTCGCTGTGCACCCGAACCAGTGAAACGTGAGGCAAGGCTTTGCTTCAGTCAGCAAAACTGCATGGGAGGAGCAAAGAAGACGGGGCTGTTTAACTGCACGAAACAAAAACAAAAATAGCTTAAATAAGATGATTAATGCAAATATTATTTGGTTAAATACATTATGCAGACATTTCTTGTGGATCAAAGAATAACAAAGGCATGAAGCAGGGACAACAAGCAACCTGTTTCTCAAAATATAGAACTGAAACAGGTGGTTAGTGTTTACCCTCATACATTTGATTGGAAAATCAGAGCTTCCACAGGAGTAAATGTCTTATTGTGGCCAGACTTGGACTCAGTTATCTGAAGAGGATTCCCATGATGACCTAATAAAGGCTCCAGCAAAACCTGAGGTCTTCATTTATTTCCTCACTGACTCTATTACAAAGCCCCTCAAACACTGCAGATACAAAGTGAGCCATGGTTTAGTGCACTGCAAGTCAATTTGCACACACTAATGATATGTTAAAATGTACCATTACCGTAATTGAGGCCATGCAATATAAACAAATAAACTTGCATTCCTATTGCTGGGTGACAGCAACAGAGGCGTGTAACAGGACATGATGTGGTGTAAGAGGAAACATTTTCAAAATGCTGTGATGCAGGAAGTAATACCACAGGGGATTGGCGAGGTGTGTGTCTTGAGTGTTTCTGTGAAAGTGTATGTGAGGAGCGGGGGAGAAAGAGCAGTGGGTTATCACGTGTCAAGCAAATTTTGTAGGGACTATTGAGTCCACAAGATGGCGCATAAATGCAATAATGAGGGTGAAATAACTACATTAGTGTCTGCAACTGTAGTCAGTATTGCACGCTCTCTTTGGGGCTGGAAGTCGTTGTTGTGATTGCTCTCACTGACCCTTGATGGAGATGATTGATATAAGAGTCAAATCAGCAAACTCCTTCAGCAAAACAATCATACGTAAACTAGATTTTATCTAGTTTCATGACAACATGATGCACTGAGGACTTCTCCACTCACCTCATTCATTCCCCACATGATCATACAGCACTGCAGCACGTCTTTCTCCAGAATGCTTCAAGGTTTTATCTTACAGTATAAAGCATTGTCAGTTGACTATTGTTTTGATTTAACACTACATAAATAAACCCAAATTAAACTGGACCTGAATTATCCACAAACATACATTTGTCTGTGTTGTACAGGATTTTATAGAAAACCTTTGCTGGAAAGTTGCTGCATGAATAAATTAATGAATAAGTTCTTTCAGTAATATGCACCTATAACAGTGATATATTTACATATGTAAATTTGTTTTTTCCAGCAGAAAGCAATGAAGGGTGAGTTCAGTTTCCCACTAGTGATGGAGCATCTCCAACAGAAGTATGTGGTGATATTTAAACCTAACAAACAGAATTTTATGCAAATGAAAAGAAATGTGAACAGTACAGTTCACTGCAGTACAATTGGAGAATAAAGGTTTTTGCATAATCTTAATGTAAAAATCCACCACTAAGCAGATACAGGACAACTTTACCACGAAGTAAAACTCTCTACAGGAGCGTTACGCTCTGTCGCAGGTAGAATTGTATTTATTTTTAGGTTTTTAATGAACAGTTATCACCACTAGGGGCTCCAGTGTGTTAGCCTATTGTACTTGTAAAAATACACACAGTGATTTTATGGAAATGATACTTCCATGTCAAACTGCCCCTTATCACATTATACTATTGTCTTGCCGATGCTCCTTTTTTTTAAAAGCAAACCACTGAAAAACTTTTATTGCAAATGAGGAACAAAGCAAATGTTTGCCTTATTTCACTCTGAGATTAGGTCTGGGAAGTTTTTTTTTTATTAAAAAAGAAAAAGCAGCTGCCATAGGACAGAAGCAGGGTGCAGTCTAGACAGGCTGCCAGTCTGTGGCAGGGTTAACACAGAGACACACACAAACATGCACACCTGTGAAATGGTGAAAAACAACAGTCATCACACGCAAGTCACATCTGCACTGAAAAACTATGTGTGTAGGCCATAAATAAAAGGATCAAAAGCAATAAAAATGTACCTCACTTGAGTTCTTTTAAGGACAGGCTTATGGCTACGTTCCAAAACACACTCAGCTATTAAGAGATTTGGCGAAGGGCTGCAGCTATCCGACAGAAAATGCATTAAAATTTGCGCCCCTCACAACTGAGTCATCAGCTTGGAGACTAATCCACAAGGTCTGTCTTTGCCTGTGGAGATGCCACATGAAGAGCGAACAGGAGCTGCAAGTCGACGCCCAACTCCATCAACCACTGAAACATCCAACAAACAAAATCCCCCCTTGCAGTCTTCAAATTGTTACTTCAAAGCCCCCAACTTCCTCTTCTGTGGTTAAAGTGTTACAGTGTGTGTGTGTGTGTGTGTGTAATGTATCAAGGCCAGATTTTTAACACCTACAGTAATGAGGAAACTAATACGAGTTAATCGTGTAACATCAACTTTATAGTAAGTTTCGTTAGTGGTGGAACAGTCTCTATATCGTCATTTTTATTCAACAACGCACATTCATTAACATGAGCGTTTAAAAATGTGCAGTTGGTGTCTGTGTACAGCCGGCAGGTCGTTCAATCACAGACACTTCTTGGTAAATTCACTCTAATCAGATGAACTTTCAAAAAAACAAGTCTGGTGTTCAATAAAGATCAAACCTGCAGACAGCTGTGGTTACAGCGGTTGGTGTTTGAGCTCCAGCTGCTCACGGTGAACTATTGTAAACTATTGTTTGCTTCTTGAAATATGTTTTATTAGGCCATTCTTTGCAGTCTGTTAGTGGTAATGTGCGATAATTCACAATCACAGTCACGCACAGGGAAGCTGGCATGCACGTGGACCTAAAACGATGGCTCCTTTTATTTGAAATAACATTGTGTTTATTCAATCGTGAATACATGTAGTTGGTGAGAAACATGCAAATGTGCATTTATCTTCTAATCTGCAGATGTCTGTGGACATGCAGGATACTGAGTGTTGTTTCTTAGAAGAAAAGTTGCTGCTGGAATTCTTAGAAGTTCAGATGTTTTTTGATGTCGCGTTGAGCACTCCTGAACCTGTTCATACAAGATGAATGTTGCAAAACAGCAGAAAACAAGAAAAATACATTTATGTGTAATGAAAAGTGAAAAAAGAGTGCTGTTTGTTTTTCCGTGTTCTAAATTTAAACTTTAATTTGTCCTCTAAGAGAAACAGGATGTAAGAGTCTATGTTCTCCCCCAGAATATGAAGGAAACTATTTACTCTTCCTGACTTTACCCACATCATGTGAGTGACATCCTCCTCACAGTCTGCACCACATGTCCATGAACCCCTTTGAAGTCTTCCGTTACGGGAGGCGCTTATGATACTGAAGCTAGATAAATTGGTGTTGGTGTAAGTTCCTGTCTACAGTTTCCTCCAGGCAGGCACAGAAGCTGTCACTTGTGTAGAAGTGTAGAGTTTAGGCTTTACATCACAGGGGCAGCTGAAAAAAACGCACACACAGAAAGGTCAAAGCCCAAGCGCCGTCGCAAGAGGCCTCCGAGCAGCCTAACGCTTCCATCATGGGTGAAAACACCATCACGAAGCCTCTCGGGCTAGTTTTTATCATCACAGCTCACATGGTGTTCAACGGTAAGCCGTCTCATTCGTAACTGTTTTACTCCGTGACGTGTGAGAGGTTTTGTGTCCTGGCAGCGCATGATGAACTTGACTGTCTGTTACATTTATTGCTCCCTGATTCCTCTGACAGTTAGTTAATGCACTGAATATTTTGTATGTAACTCGTTGTAGTAGGTCTCTAACGACAACTCAGTTTCCCCCACTCAATTACCATTACTGAATCATAATTGGGGAGTTCCACAAAGCTCTGGTTTTGTGACTCAACTTTATTTGTCGGTAACCCTGTTTCCACAAGTGGTTTGTTCTAAGTTTTGCTGCGGTATCTGTTAGAGTTTTATCACAGACGAGCGATATTAAAACAGGGAACTGGGTGTTTCAAAAATGTTGAAAACACTGACACATTCTGGATAAAACACTGTGTGCTTCTGTCTGAGGTGAAAAAGGCATTGCAGCAAATTAAAGTTAGTCTGAGGCATTGTGAATTTAACCCTGGCTCATAATGTGTACGTTCTGATGTTAAACAAATATAGCAATCACACTTTTATGATGCCAAAAACAAGCGATCGTACTAATACCACATGCAAGCCCTCAAATCATTATGGAGACATCCGCAGGTGCTTCACACATGTTTAGAGAAAAAACTTGAAAAATAACTTAACTTAAAATAGATATATAACATAGATACACAGATAGAAAACGCTGATTTGGGCTGATTAATTTGGAAAAAGACAACGCAGTAGCTCCAGTCCCCCCGCCGTTCTGAACTTAATAAACAGAAGAGAATAGAAGGATAGTGTATAATAGAATATATTTGAACTTTATTTGTTTCCGTTACTGTTTTTAGTAGGTGTCCAAACACCTAGACTCCTGTTTAAATATAAGTACTTGCTATTTAAAGGTTTCTAATCAACAAATCACATAGTTTCTACAGAAGAGAGACTTTCAAACAGAGGAGATGACACATCTAAGAAAAGTTACTTATCTCATTTCTATATGTGAGCTAACACTGAACATTAGACACAGATGGCAGCTAGATAAATCAGGTAAATCAGTCTGAACTTCGCCTTGGTGCTGTTGCTGGTGGCTATATGGCTGTGTAGACTGATCCAGCACTGCTGGCATTTTACTGTGGCGGCTTAGCCTAGTTTAAACACTACCCTGTAGTTTTACTGTCAGTGATGGAAAGTAACTGTGGAACTTGCACTGAGGTAGTGAGCAGAAGGGAAAAGTGACCCGCCTGTTTCCTTTGTGGAGAGGATCAGTCGTCCTGTGCTGCTTCTGTGGCTTTTAGGTTTTTGAGGATTAAACCAACTGATGTCTCTAACACAGAATATGTCACATGGACTATTCTGTTTTCACTACTGCTTTCTATCCAGCTACCCACAGCTTACACTGTATACTGAAGAGCATCAGTTTAAAATACTATAGGATCACAAAGCGGGGTATGATCATGTGTTGATGAGTGGAGACTGATGCATCATTATGGATTTATTAAATTTAAATTGAATAACAGTAAAAGCATTAGAAAGCATTAAAAACATCAAACTAATTTCTCCACTAATCATAAGATAAGATAAGATAGAACTTTATTAATCCCTCGGGTGGGTTCCTCTGGGAAATTCGGTTTCCAAAAGCACAGCACCGACAGAAGTTACAGTTACAGAATGTTTTATATATGTATATATATATATATATATATATATATATATATATATATATATATATATATATATATATATATATATATAACATTCGGTTTCCAAAAGCACAGCACCGACAGAAGTTACAGTTGCAGAATGTTATATATATATATATATATATATATATATATATATATATATATATATATATATATATATATATATATATATATAGATATATATATAGATATATATATATATATATATATATATAGATATATATATAGATATATAGATATATATATATATATATATATATATATATATATATATATATATACACACACACACACACACACACATATAAATACAGAGACGAATATAAGTAAATTATACGAAGGGGATAAATAGAATAGATAGGAATAAAAATAAAAATACAAGTGAATTGCACATTTCAAGTATTGAGGTCTATTGCACCATTGACAATTTACAAAAGTATTGCACAAAGGTATTGCACAGTGAGGTGAAGAAGCACTACAGCTCAGTGTTTATAATGCAAATCTGCTCTTCTGTCTCCATACAGACCCCAGCCATGCACAAGTCATCGGGATCTTTGGCAGCAACATCACCCTTCAATTTACATTTAATGTTAGCATTAATGAAAACAGTCAAATTGGAATTTATATAACAGGCGAGAAAAAGATTGACGATTTTAAAAGTGGGAAAGGTTCCTTTGTTATTTGCCCCCAAAACAATTCTGTCTTTTACCACATCATAAATCTCACTCTAAACCACACTAACACCTACTGGGCCAGTTTATTTGGGGGCAACCTAAGAAAAAGTAATGAAGTGAAGCTGACTGTTGAAGAAAGGAACATAAGCTGTACAGGTAAGGACATTTGTTATGATTATAAGCTGCACATAATGAAAACGACTTTAACACACAGTAGAGCAATATCAAGAGCAGACTAAAGTGAAGTATGTTTCCATTATATTCATACAAACAGAGCAGCCATATATAGTATACACTAATTCCTCACCACCTTTACTTCCTCAATGTTTGCCTCTTTATTATAGATCCTGTAATAAATGACATCATCATTCCTAATATCTTTTAAAATACTATTCCAAATTAAAATGATCACTTTAATTAATTGTGTCTGCTAGTATTGACTGCATTAAATATAAAAACCATATAGTGTGTATAAGTGTCATGGATCCAAGGTTGTTCTTAACCAGTTAGTGAAAAGTTTAAAGCCCATATGAAAATAAGTCACTAACACACTATTAAAACAGTAGAACAAATTAAATATGATTGTCACAGAGTCCTGCAGGTTATGTTTTTGCCACATTGTTGATAAAGGCTCAGTTAGAACAGAAATATTTAAATAAACAAACAAAAATAGCTCCTCGTTCTCAGATCATATTGCTGGGCATTTAAAGGATAGCTGACATTCAGTCAGTCCCATCTGCTGTAGATACTTACCAGAGCAGTAGGGCAATAATACTGCCTTCCTTTCCTAGCCTGTTTGAATAAAAAGCACTCTGTTGCTTTGACCTAAATGCTAAATACTGATGTCACCATGCTAGCATCTTGCTATCCAGCAGGCGTACATTAACCAGCTTTACAATCTAGGCAATCAAAGCTATCTAGCGTGTCAACATGTTCTAGCGTTAAATATAAATTATGTTTGCAAATATTTGGTCAGAACTGGGCTACTGAGCAAATTTACCTCTCTACCTGACAAGGAAGCCAGCTTGAAAATCAGGCACATCAAAGGGTTTGCAGTGCATTCACGGGGGACACAAACAGCAGTGTCAGTTACATTTATCCTCACAGAATCGCAATTTGCGTCATTCGTGGAGCTGCTGAGATGTTTGAGCGTAAAGCAGCTGATATGAGATTGACTGATGTACAGTCCCATTATAGATAAAATAATGAGCCTTTTGTAACCGCTTGGTTACTATTCACATATTCAGTATGTTATTTGTTATTGATTACAGAAAAACTGAATACTGATCACTGTTTCACATTCTCATTGGTTTACAGTGTCAGCTTACAGCCCATAAGAAAGAGTCGAAGTGTGTAATTTTACTGCCTACCATGCTTTATTTCTGTTGCTGATGTATGTTATAAATATGTATTATACTGCATTAGTCTATATGTACTGGGGAAATATGCATAGATCCATTGGGATCTAAACTTATTCAGTATCTTTAATCATTTTTATTTTTTGTTTCATTTCTTTTCATAAACGTGGTGCGAAAATATGAGTGAAGCTCACATATTTTCATGACTTTCTTTTAACTCCTACAGCTCCACCGCCGTCGACTAAACCCACAGTTTTCAATGAAAGTTCCAATTCCCTTTCCATCAATAAGATCATCATCATCTTCGCGGTTTTACCTGTGGTCCTGTTAGCAACAGTACTCCCATGGTTGATCTGTAGTCTCGTGAGACCCAAAGGTAAGCAAATATACGGTCCAAAAACAATCTTTACCTTCACTTTTCACTGATATGTTGTGTTGTGTCTGTTATCAGAGTGTGGCCAAAACTTTTATTATTTTTTGGAGACGTAGGATTTTATTTCATTTCCATGCTGTAGTCTGAACGTAGTGTCAGCTGAGTTGGAATAAAACACATCAGGAACCTTTAATTCAATATTCTCCACATATAAATAGTAAAGGGGTATGAAGCCAAATTGCGTGTGCGGGGCTGCAGTCAGTAGTATTTTCTAGTTTTTCAAGCAAACAAAGTAATGGTAAGGAAACACTTGTTATTCTGTGGAAAAAATTTGCAGTTGTGTGGTTAGATGCTCAAAAATGCAAACCAGATTGCAGTTTCACATCCTTCTGATAGATGCGATGATTCATCTCTTTTGAAAATAAGTCCTCCTTCAGTGCATGTAAATCTAATTGTGCCTACTATCACTGAGAGATGGGTGGAAAGAAAGAGCTTGCATTATTTGTTCACTAATACGAGTGCGCTTTCACTTCAAAGACAAACCCCTCTGGCCTACTTTGAGTAGGAACGCTGCCACGCTGAAATAATCTGACAGCCCCCGTGACCTCAGAAACCGCACTAGAAGAGTTCCCGTACATGTATACAAATGCAAGCAATTGCTGACTGCGCACTCCTGCATCGTGCCGTGCTAATTGGGCCCGGCCGCTGTCCACGAGTAGAGGTTTTGCACAAAACCGACAGATGCTGAAGAGAAACTGCTCTCTGTCTTTGGCAACTTGTCCTGGTGCATTTGCACCGCTAGAGGATAAAGACAACGTGACTTGTTCGGCATAAACTTACAAAAAGCTTAGACCTAAAACTATATTATAAAAGTCAGGCTTGACTAAAACATTTAGTCACAAACTTTAGTTAAACTAAAACAAAATTAAAACATTTTACTTTAGCACAGCTTATTATAATCATTATTCGTTGAAAAAATATTGTTAAGCATTAAATTTTTCGTCGTCCATAATTTTGGCTTGCTATCACTTAATCTGAACGCTAATTTGTTTAATTAATGGTATTTATGTAAGAATATCGATAGCTTTTTTTATATCTTTTTCCAGAGGCGGGATCAGGAGGTGATGCTAAGCCTAGCTTAGCATTAAGTAAGTAAAAAGCAATCGTAACTCTGTGTAAAGGTAACAAAATGCTGATATTAGCGTGAAAAAAGCTCAGGAATAAACATGCAATCTCATCATTGAGCTCAGTAACTGAACATTAACATTATCATTGCAATGATAATGTTTAGTTTGTGTTTAGTCTAAACCGGCAAAGCGAAACCCGGTCTCCTGCGCAACAGCACAAACACTCTATGTGGTTACGACGTATTTGACGTGGATTCGTGCTTTTGATGTATTTGACGGTTAATTGCTTTATTTTTATGAACGTCTAACGTTTTTTTTCCTTATCTGATGAACCAGAAACTTATCTTGGATGTTATTTCCTTTATACTCCTGGGTGCTGTGGCATACTCCTACTCCCTACTTCCTATGAGCTAAAAAATTCCAAAACATGCGGCATTTATGTCTTTAATATTGAGATTTGACTATTTTCACACTTTTTTAAAAGTATGACAATGGAAAATATGTAAATCGGGGATAAACTGACGTGGTTGATGGGCTGTAACAATAAATTTGATAAGAAATTTTTTATTCGAACGTCCCACGAATGCTTCTTCTGCAAAACTCAAAATATAGTATACATGACCGATTTCACCTATTTTGTAACATTTCACCTGCTTTTCTTCTCATGCAGACAAACAACAGCAACAACAAGAAAGGCCGCAAAGCTCCACTCCCACAGTGCAGGTAAGAAAGATTTTGATCTGCTGTTAGAGAAAAAAATAAGCCTGGAAATTCTTCAGCCTGACTCGAGTTGCCTTCGCAGGAATCAGTGGCGTCGTTGAGCAGCGTGTCTGCACCCTCGGTGATCTACAGCGTCTTGGACTTCCCCAAAAGACCTCCGACAATTGTTGAGATCAACCCAAGAGATACAGAGTATGCTGCCGTCAGCTATCTCACAGAAAAGAGACACATGTGATGCACAGCTCACTGTTCGACTAGTGTACATAACATAAATCTAAATATATATAAATATAAATTTCTTGCAAGTGTTAAAAATCCTGCTTTTGTTATACAGGGATGTCTTATTGCACTATATCTCAAACAAAAGAGTTGGGAGAGGAAGAGTCTGCATGGGTAGTGTGTATGTAGGTGTCACTTTGTGTTTGGTGGTCTCGAAATTGAGATGCATGCTGCTGCGGCAAACCTCAAGCCAGAACATAATACAGTTACAGTGACAACCCAGCCTCGCAGTTAGCTTTCAATTTTTCTTTGCTGTTAATTTGTGTCGGGGGTATCCGGCCGCTAAGGAATACTTAACAGGCGATAAATTAGATTTTAGATTTTCTTCAGACCAGAAACACAAAGCAAGCACTTCCTGTGTACCCAGAGTCTACTGTACATCACTGCTCTGGGTCTCACTGTGTTTAATAGCTTCAGTGAACCACACTGATGCACTAGGTGATAACACAGGAGATGTAGTGACCCCTACAAACTTTGCTCCCTCTGTAGAGCACCAAATTTAGGTTGTTCTACCACTGAAATAGCCTCACTTCTGTTGACTAAAAACTACACTGAACAATTCTGATGCTTTTAATATTTAAAAATCTTTAAAAACCTGCCAACTAAGCACATGAATTTAGAGACAGCTTTGGAAATGTGGATATCCAAACCTGTTTGAACGGGATATGTTACCAAAACTCTGCAGCTGACACTGTCTTAAGTTATAAAAGTATCCCAAATGACAGAAATAACTAAAGCACGGTATCCTTTGTTAGTTCCTGTAAAACAGGGATGCCAAATTAATTTTACATCATGGGCCACAGACAGCCCACCAGTGAAACTACATGATAAATATGTAGACTAGAATCAATTACTAATATCTACACTTAATCACTCTGGTGTGGTATGAATGTCAGTTCCTATTTATCAGTTGGAAAAGCTACAAAACTCACACTTTGTAGTTTTGTAGCTTTTCAGTTAAAACTACAAAATCTTCCAAAGCTGTCCTGTGGGCCATATTGGAGTCTTTCCTAGGCCAAATCTGGACCCCAGACCTTATATTTGATGCCCCTGCTATAGAACCATAAATGACCTTGTAAGTGGAAAAATAGGAGTGTTTCCACTTTAAACAAATGCCTAAATCCACATGTGGCTGTGATTACACCTCCGAGTTCACTTGGAGTCTGGTTGAAGGAAGCGCGTGCTGGCACGTGCCGTTGGTGTCACTGTATTGTAGTGGCTCATGAGAATCCCAGCACTTACTTGCACACTCTTGTAGATGCAGAACATATAATAAAGGTGTTATGCAGCAAGAAAATAATGCAAAACTTTCACTCGCTGTTTCTATAATTTAAGAACCAAAACCACTTGGTTAGTGTGATGAAGAGTGTGACACATGCCAGTAAGCTCAAATTTCTAAATTACCAAGTTGATAATTTCAGATGCAATTTGCACAATCAAACAGCTGCTAGAGGTCAGTTTTAAAATGGGTCCCAATAAGTGGCTGCACACAGAAACTAGGGGCTTTTATTTTGTTTGAGTGGAAAGTTTTGACTGAGAATGCATCATCATGCAATCCCAGGCTGAAAGGTTTTACACTTTGATGACATTTCCAACATGAAAACCTTTCATTTTCCGCTTCACCTCATCTCCAGAATTCATCTTCACTCCCATGCTGATAATCGCGTGAGAGCTTAACAAGCTCACTTTTGACTTTCAGGTTTAGTGACTTCTTTTGCATCGGGGTATTTATCACAACACGGAGGAAAAAGTTTCAGGGACACCGTCCATACATGCTTATAGATCAGTTATAGACCTTTCAGCTTATCAGTACTGTATATTCAAAGGTCACTGGTGATTTTTCCATGAGCTGCTGCATCAGCTCGCCACTATCATGCAAATCTGACAACAACAATCTGACACTATGTGCAATAACTGCATGCATGGCCTCTGAAGTTCTCTTTTTGAAAGCTTATTGATGTCTTTGATTTACTCAGTTCTCATACATCTTTATCATATGTTAAAATGTATTCTCTGGTTTATTGTTCACCAGCTACTCAGAGAAAGAGCAAGTTCATTTTGAAACCCAGCAAGCTTTCAAAATGTACCGTCCTGTCACGTGCTACTTTATTACATACTGCTGAACTGTTTCTAATTGAAATACGCAGTTTTTAAGATGTAAATGGATGTAAAATTATCAACTTTATTGTGTGTGTGTATGTGTGTGTAAATACTGTCTTCAGTTCCTGAATGTACTGTACTGGATCTGTGTCACAGAAGGAACAGAAACTGCTCTTTATTTTGATGGCAGCGGTGCATGCTGGGAGATGTGTAAAATAAGTCTTCAGAGTGTTGTTTTGTTTTTAAAAAATCTAATATTTCTGAATTCTTATCCTGTAAAAACACCTCTAAAATAAAATAAAAAGTTTACCTGAGATTCTGGTTTTCTTTATGGTTTTAGTAACTAAAGTTGACGCTCACCACACACAGTTGTGTATTCAAAGAATGCACTGTTTTATCTTCTAGTCTGTGTTACAGTAGGTCGTGGAGTCTTTGGCATGTAAAAATAAGCAGTATTTTAGCACGTTGCAGGGACTTACCCAAGTAAATCACCTATAACGCCAACTTTATTTTTCTGTCAAGACCACGTAATAAAGCGTGATCTTAGGTTATACACAGACGTGGATGCTTTTTCACCTTAGAATAAACTGAAACCTACACCGAAACATTGCAAAGTGTCTTTTAGTGTGCTAAAAGACTTTCGTTTTTAGTGATGCCCCAAACAGGCGTACGGCATCAGCCCTGCAAGGCTTTTGCTACTTGTATTGGCTGATTGGAGTAGGAGGCTGAATGGAAACCACTCAAATGACTGATGAGACAAAAATAAATTCTTTTGGTAGAACCTGAAGCGCTGCGTCTGGTAAACACCCTTCTGCTTAACCCCGAGATGACTGAGATGAAATATTATCTTGACAGCATCACGCTGTTCACACTTCTCATCAGCAGGGACAGTGAGACTGGTTAGAGCACACAAGGAAATGAAAGCAGCAAAATACAGAGAGGTGTTTGAAGAAAAGCAGAGCGACGCGCAGGTCTGGAGCAGCGTGTCTTAGGTTGCATATTCCACTCATACAGATTGTTCCGAAGCCAAGGGACCCTGATGGCAAATCCACAGACATATTTGAATTTAAGCCTCATTCTTTGGAAACCCAGAAGGGCCCCAGCTGAAAATCTAAGGCTTTGAAGTGACATATGGGAGTCTGCATTTCTGATAACGCAGCACAGTGCAGTCTCATACGAACAAGTATAATGAAATCATACAAATCAATCATAAGAAGATCTTAAAATAAATTCTAAAAGATGAGCGAAGCGCAGTCAATAGAGGTGATGTGATGCCATCTGCTGAAACCAGTATGTGACCATCAACCATCAGTATGTGACTGAACTGCAGACTTTATCTTTTATTTGAGATATTAAGCATCACGCCCCCCACCCTCAATGATCGCCTGAAGTCTGGAGCCCATGGATATCACCAGTTGCTTTGTTTCCTCCTCTTTGATGCTCTGGCAGGCCTTTCCTGCAGCCGCCTTCACTTAGTGCTTATTTGTGTATTTATTAACTGATAAGCAGCTCTCTTGGGTTCCGATTAGGTGGTTGATTTGACTTTTTCATCGCCTTGAGAAACCTTTGGGTTGCTTTTGCAGTTTGCAGTGCTTTGGGTCTTTATCCATCTGCACTGTTTGCGGCATTTGTGAATGTGAGCATTGAGTGCTCCTTCACCTGCATCAGCATCTCTTTTGACCTCAGAATAATGAGAGTTCAAGCAAACAGCTACCAAATACAAGTTCCACTGCAGATGTGGAATAACTGTCAGTCTGTGGTAGTGAGTCTCTGAAGTCGGTGTGCTGTATATAAAAGAAAAGTTGTCTTATTGTCCAGATCCTTGTGGACCTAACTGTAAACATGTAGTTTCAAATGATAAATTTCAGGTTTTGGTTATAATACATTTTGCAAAAGTGCATCAGTTAAAGTTAACTCTACAACAAAAATATTTTGCACACTGTCAATCTAAAATCCAGATGAAGTAACAAGCACATCTAAAGTTTGATCAAAAGGAGAACACTTGGTCTATCCGGTGGTACAGCCACAATAACTGAGCTCAGTGTGTTTGGAGTAAACACTTAAGCTGATCATTTGGTGAGTGAGTTTCTGCCTCCCACGTGCTTGAGGTAAAGGCTTCATTGTTTTCTGTTTGTGTGCATGTTTGCTGCTGCACTCAAGCAGTGGCCTGAGCAAATAATGTGTCTGCACTTTGCACTTCTTAACACCCACCTCTACTGTATCGAGGTTTCTCATAAAAAAAACAACAACCCTACATTGCATTTTCACAAGTGAGACATTGCATTTTCTAACCCAGTGCATCAAGAATGCAGAAAGTGCAACCTTTGATTTAAACTTGTGTGTCATCATTTTGATATAACTGACAGATAGATAGATAGATAGATAGATAGATAGATAGATAGATAGATAGATAGATAGATAGATAGATAGATAGATAGATAGATAGATAGATAGATAGATAGATAGATAGATAGATAGATAGATAGATAGATAGATAGATAGATAGATAGATAGATAGATAGAAAGTGCATTACAAAAATATGTACACTATAAATGTAAGAAAAACAACTGCATGATGGTATAATACAAAAATAAGGGGTCTTTTGTGTGCCTGACACTGAATGAAGAGTCATTTTTCAGTTTTAGAGAGGACAGTAGGAATGATTTCCTGAAGTGTTCTTGTCTCAGTTACTCATTTGACACTGAGACTCATCTGAATCTTAGGCTACGTTCACACTGCAGGTCTTAATGCTCAATTCCGATTTTTTTTGATCAAATCCGTTTTTTTTTGTCTGCTCGTTCACACTACAAATAAAGTGTGACAGCAAACGCGCTCTAGTGTGAACGCTCAAAGCGGCCCGCATGCGCAAAAGAAGACGTCATACACAACGCGCTCTGTTTAGACCCAGAACAAACTATATTGTTTGACTGATGGCCTTAATATAAAGACTTCGGACTTCATGTTTCCCGATTTTTGCTTTAAGTTATTTTGTTATTTACATAATAATGTAGATAACCTAATAATGATCCTTAGGCTATTGCTGTTTTAGAGGAGAGGTGCTTCAAAAGGATAGTTGCAGATTTCTGTCAGAACCTGCAGGTTATGCAGTACAAATAAAATGTTAACGTTTCTCCAACGTTGTCTTCCCAGCAGTTTCACCGGATGGCCAGGAAGCGTTCGCGATGTCTTCTCTGGCGCTGATAATTGGCGTCTGTCTTGTGTCAGTGACGTAAAAGACGGATTTAATGCGACTTGACCGTTCACACAGCAGTCGCTTTCTGAGACATCGGATATGTATCGGATTCAGTACCACATACGAAAGTGACCCAGATCGGATTTGAAAATATCGGATTTGTGCCGTTCACACTGTCGCACCATAATCGCACATAGGGTCAAAAAAATCGGATTTGATGCGCTTTCGCCTGCAGTGTGAACGTAGCCTTAGTTTCTCCTGCCAAAGACAGCAGGGTCAGAATTTGGGGTTAAACAGCATGAAACGTGGCTGCATCCCTGCTGGTTCAGACTAGTGGTGGTGGTGCAGTGGGGTGGGGATATTTTCTCAGCACAAACCAGCTTGTTACTAATTTTGCCCATACCTTTTTCAACATTGTACCAAACATTTGATGGCTACTTCCAGTAGGATAATGTGCCATGTCATTAAGTAAAAATCAACTGCTGAACATCACAGTGATTTCTTTGTACTCACATGGCCTCCACAGAGATGCAGTGGAACGGAAGAACAAGATGATATCGTCTCTATATGGACCAAACATCCTGTTGAATCTGTGCCATGAAGAGTTAAGGCAGTTCTGAAGGCAAATGCTGTCCAACTAAGTACTAGAAAGGTTTACCTGATAAACTGGGGTACATTGGGACTGACTCTTGTGGCCGTTAGAGTAGGACGTAATTTTTTTTAGCTCTAGCTCTAGCTAATTGCTTTGTGCTAAAGTGGAAACTCTTACTTCTAAGTTTATGGATATGCAAGTGCAGTTGTATTTGGGTGGTTTATGCTGATGCCTCACAACAAATAGGCTCAGAGTTCAACTCTCAGCTGGATGGTGCCCTTTTACATGGATTCTGCATGTTTTTCCACTGTCGGCTGAAATTGATGCCATGGATGTGAGTTAGAGAGTGTGCAGTTGGTGCTGTGATGGACTGGCTCTGGATCTGTCCATGGTGTATCCTGCCCTGTTTTTCAGCCAATGACAGCTGAGATTATGCTCCAGCCTGTCTGTGACCCTGAACCGTATAAGCAATTAAGAAAATGGATGGAGTGGATGGATGGAGTGGATGGATTGACTGTGCGATCGTTGTGCATAGTTGTTACATGCGCCTGGCCTGGTTTTAAAAAACCAAGCATTTGCTTGAACAATTACGGAAAAACTCAGTGTTTACCATTCAAACAAAGGGCAACAGCTGATCAAGTGTTTTGCTTTCCTGAGAAACTGATTCTTTTATCTCTAATCAAATCTTATTTTGTTGATAAGGCGTAACTTTCCTTTTCATAAAAACATTTTCCTTCATCCAGTATTAGGTTTGGTTTTCACACCTCTGAAATACTGCCTACACCTTTGATTTTTTTTTTCCCCTGTAAGTCAAACAGAAAAGTGAATCTCACACAAAAAAGGGGAAATTAATTTCATTTACGGCCTCAAGATAACCTTTTTCTACCTATAAATCATTGCCAGTAGAATTCATACTGAAAGCCAGATTTCAGATTATTTTCTGCTGCTGGATTATACTGCCAGAGAAAGCTTACTGCAAGTTTCTCTTAGCTGTGTTCTTGAATTAAATGAGTTTATCTACTAATATTGGTGGTTTTGAATGCAAGCCAACATGCAAATCTCCAGATTTATGATGACAGCTTTACAAGATATGCCTTAAATCTGATAAAACGGGAGAACACCGGTGTACCACAAGGCTGTGTGATGAGCCCTTTCCTCTACTCCCTCTTCACCCACGACTGCAGACCTGCTGATGGTTCCAACACCATCATTAAGTTTGCAGATGACACCACGGTGATTGGCCTCATCAGTGACAACGATGAGGCCACCTACAGGGAGGAGGTGGATCGTCTGGCTGAGTGGTGCGACAGAAACAACCTGCTGCTTAACACCGAGAAGACCAAGGAGCTCATCGTGGACTACAGGAGGAATGCTGACCCACATCCACCCATCCACATTAAGGGGACGGCTGTGGAGCGTGTGAGCAGCTTCAAGTTCCTGGGAGTCCACATCTCCGAGGATCTCACCTGGACGACCAACTGCTCCAAGCTGGTCAAGAAGGCTCACCAGCGCTTCTTCTTCTTGAGGACTCTGAGGAAGAACCACCTGTCCTCAGACACCCTGGTGAACTTCTATCGCTGCACCATCGAGAGCATCCTGACCAACTGTATAACAGTCTGGTACGGGAACTGCTCTGCCTCGGACCGGAAGGCGTTGCAGAGGGTCGTGAAAACTGCCCAGCGCATCGCCGGAGCACCACTTCCTGCCATAAAAGACATCTACAGGAAGCGGTGTCTGAAAAGGGCTGGGAAAATCATCAAAGACCCCAGTCACCCATCACATGGACTCTTCACCCTCCTGCCCTCTGGGAGGCGCTACAGGAGCCTCCGGACTAAGACCACCAGGTACCGGAACAGCTTCTTCCCCACAGCTGTCAGACTCCTGAACTCTGCCTCCTGACATCTGACCCACGTTAAACTCATGGACTGAACATACACACACCCACAATGGACAACTGTACCCTCAAACACAATAATAACATGGACTGAACCACCACTCACAACCACTAGCACTTTATATAGCCTCTGTAGAAACTATCTACACCCTCACTTATCTTAACTGCACTACTGTATAGCTCTGTGTAAATAATCATTCTGTACATTCGATAATCTTTAATCCTACAACTGTTTACAACTTGCATAGTTCCCATTTCTGTATAGCTGTATATCCCAGATTCTGTAAAGTTATTTATTTCATATTCTGTATAGTTTTTCATATTTATATCCTGTTCATATCCTGTACATAGCTTGTACTCACTACAGCCTGTACATACTTATAGTTATAGAATATTCACAACATACTTCATACCGTGTACATTATAACATACCATAATAGACCCATTTCTGTAATATACTCACATATCTATATTATTGCTAATATATATTGTAATATATCTATATCACTAAAGCACTTCTGGATGGATGCAAACTGCATTTCGTTGCCCTGTACCTGTGCATGTGCAATGACAATAAAGTTGAATTCTATTCTATTCTATTCTAAAATGAAAGTTAAAAAAATACATTTCTCTTCATGTCTTTCCTGCCTGTTTTTGCCACAACCACTGAGTTTTCTGTCAGTTGCTTCGGATGCTGCCACCCCCCTTTCCTGTACCTGCTGCTCCTTAGCCTTCTTGTTCCTGACCGAGCTTCTGTTTGTTTTTTGTTTTGTTCACTTGAGATTTACCTTCTTGTTGGCATAGCCTCTAACACTGTTTTATTTTTTTCCTGAAATACTCACCTCAGAAAAAAGGTGAACTATTTTAGTTTATTTCCATCACCCTTTCCACAAACCTGTCAATATTGGTCTACTTGTCAGTTTCCATATCACGACTGCAGCTTTTGTTCCTCTCGCGCTCTAATGGGAAGCAAAAAAGTCTTTGACATCTCAGAGCAACCATGTCAGTTTAAGTAAACAACTCTAACTCTAAACTCTAAACATTTTCCAGCGAGCAGTAAATCTTCACTGCAGAAGCAAAAAGAGACTAAGAGGTTTCGCTCTTTTGTCCAAACTTTAAGAAGGCACTGCCCTCCTGTGGCTGTGAGTGACAACAACACAGCTTTTTATCTACCCTTCAACCTCGTTTCAATTATTTTGTGAGTCTGCGCTCTCGAGAAACAAGCCAGTATGCTAATATGTGCTAATATGCAGAGAAAAAAACAGGACCTAGGCGAGGAAACTAGGTTGTTGCAGAGGAATAATAGCAGCTGCAGATCATGAAATACAAGCAGTCGTAAGCAAAACAGATGAAACTATGTAGAAAACCTGGTAACAGATTAGTATTATGAATATGTTATCAAAGTGTTGCATCATTCTCTTACTGGACACTTTATTAGTTGCACCTTCCTAATGCTATGGACCAACTTTTGCCTTCAGACCTGCTTTAATTCTTCATGGCGTAGATTTAACAAAGTGCTAGAAATGTTTCTCAGAGCTTTTGGTCCACATTGGCATGACAGCATCACACAGTCGCCAACCAAGAAAATACCCCACACAATTACACCACCACCAGAACCATTGGTGGATCCATGCCTTCATGTTATTCTGATCCCACTGTCTGAATGTCACAGCAGAAATTAACACTCATTGGATCAGAAAATATTTTTCCAATCATCCGTTGCCCAGTTTTGATGAGCCTGTGTTAGCCTCAGTTTCCCGTCCATAGAGGACAGGAGTGCTCAGCTAAGAACAGGAAGATTTCTGCTGACTGGGTGCTTGATGCTGTGGGTCTTCTGCTTCAAGCTTCCATTGTGCATTCAGAGATGCTCTTCTGCAGGCTTTGGATGTAACGAGTGTAGTTTGAGTTAGTGTTGCTTTCCTATCAGCTCAAAGCAGTCTAGAAATCCTCCTCTGATCTCCAGCAAAGGATTTCTACCAAAAAACAGCCACTCATGGATATTTTATGTTTTTTAGACCATGCTCTGCACATCTTACAGGTGGTTGGTCAGGCACAGACACAGGAGAGGAGGCAGAATTAACTTTAAACAAAAAGCAAGTTTTCATTAGGGCTGATGTGACGTGAAACATAAAACAAAGCACGAAACAAACTTGAGCAAGCAACTAAACTGAAGGCAATGACAAAACTAAGGAATCTATGAATAAACTGTGACACTGTGACTAGATTATGACGACAATGAATGCTATGAAAACTGTGAGTACTAAGAACACAATGACATCTACGACTGGACACGGGGAAGGTAACACGGACTACTAGACAGAGGACTTAAATACACACATGAGGTGATCAGGGGAAGTGGAGACACAGGAGGACACAGCTGAGACACAATAACAAAAACTAAAACTAAGGAACCAAGAAAAATAAAGCAGGAAACGTGGACATGACATGAGCAACATGAAAACACACAGACAGAAAATACATGACGCAGAAGACTGGGACAGACTTACACCAGGGGACATGAAGAGACTCGTAACTATAGAGACATGAAAGAACCTAAACTATACTGCAACTCAAGGTAACAATAATAATACTAAGACTTGGTCAAAGGAGCTTGCAAAGAAAAGCGTCTGGACTTCTTTAAGTTGCTTGAAGACGTTTCACCTCTCATCCGAGAAGCTTCTTCAGTTCTAAGGTCAAATGGTGGAGAGTCCCAGATATAAACCTAGTGGGAGTGACCCCCCACAGAGGGACAAAAGGACCCCCTGATGATCCTCTAATCGCCTGAGCCAAGGTGGGAAACTGGGCGTGGGTCCCAATCAGCCAGAGTTTCGGGTGTGTTCATTGTGAAACCTGGCCCCACCTTATCATGCGAATTCCTGAGGTCAGATGGCCCAGGATGTGAGTGGGCGTTAAGGCGTCTCGGAAGGGATCTCAAAACTGGATTATAGATGGCAGAGAGTTGGTGTCGTAAGGTGGGGCCAGGTTTCACAATGAACACACCCGAAACTCTGGCTGATTGGGACCCACGCCCAGTTTCCCACCTTGGCTCAGGCGATTAGAGGATCATCAGGGGGTCCTTTTGTCCCTCTGTGGGGGGTCACTCCCACTAGGTTTATATCTGGGACTCTCCACCATTTGACCTTAGAACTGAAGAAGCTTCTCGGATGAGAGGTGAAACGTCTTCAAGCAACTTAAAGAAGTCCAGACGCTTTTCTTTGCAAGCTCCTTTGACTACGATGACCTGGATGACTGAGAACCTTCACAGACATAATACTAAGACTTAACATAATTTCATAAATAGCCCAATAATATAAAATAACTCATTAACCCTTAACTTAAGAATAGCACATGGATAGAACACAATGTAAAAATAAGAAAACAATAAAAAAATAATACAAAATGCTGGGTCAGAGTGTTATGGTGCAACGTGGGGGACTCAAGCGCAGGACTCCAGGATTGACTGCACACAAGAATTTATTTACAGAAGTCACCGGGTGTATATACAGGTAGTGCAGGGCAGTGCTATATACAACAAAGTGGGGGACGGGGCTCCAGGGAAATCCAAGGGGTGATCACTCGCTCTCCGATTCTCCGCACACGACCGTGGGTCCACTCTTCACACTCGACACAAAGATTCACACAGGGGAGATATCCAGGAGGTCTGTAGACAGGAAACAGGGCTTAATTACAAAATTCTCAATAGATTCTCAACTGTGCTGTGCTGTGCTGTGCTGTGCTGTGCTGTGCTGTGCTGTGCTGTGCTGTAGCTTTGACTCTCACTGACTCATGGCAGACAACGATCCAGCAAAGACCAGCAGTCTCCTCCTGGCTTAAATGCAGATCGCCTTAATGGGCATCAGGTGTGTTCCTCCTCCGTGGGAGTGGGCCGAGGGCGTGAACCCACAATGAGTTCCGCCCCGGTGACAGAAAGGTGGAAAGAGAGAACGAGAGACAAGAAATGGTAGAAAAGGCTGATCAGCGTCCCGCTGACCCCCCAGGCCGTGACACACAGACCCAGCCCCTCACACTTCCCCATTCTGATTCTCACTTTGAACATAGTTGAATCTACATTTACATGCCTAACGCGACTGTGCTGGCGAGCAGATATAGGACCCAAATGAAGGACAAGGCTAGGCTAACAGTTTTAATGCTATCAACTCATAAGAATAGCATTTTAGAGCAGCAAATCTAAGAAGAAGGAATTTTTAGGAAAACACAGGGACCTGGACAAGACCAAAAAAAAGAACAGGGAAAGCCTCGCACAGTATACACACACACACACAGGATAATAATAGGTGGGAACTCAGTTTAGGATAAAACACACTATGACTGTGGAGGAAGTTAAACTACACACAAGACACGGAGACAAAGAATCACCAAAATAAAACAGGAAGAGAGACATGACTGACTGCGAGACAAGATTAACTTGGCATAACAAAACCAGGGAGCATGAAAGACAAAAATACAAAGACAAGACCAGAGGATCAGACTGAGAACACAAAAGGAACTGACTAAATTAATCTAACAATCAGCTTCCTTTAAAAAAAGAAAAAAGGAAAAGGCTAGCACTGTTTTCATGATTTTTAAATATAATGATTGAGAAGCATGTTTTCAAGTGCAGTGACCAATTAAAATCACATAGTGTTCTAAACTTATCATTTACAAACTACAACAATATAACTCTGATTGTTCCAAAATATAACCATGCCCACAATTGAAGCACATCAGAAACTGCCTCTAACCTGCCATCTGCTGGTCAAGTTGTGTTACAACATGTAATAAAAAAGAGTGTGAGAGAAAGATGCTGAATGAAGCTGTGAGGTGCAACAAACTGATGGGTCACAGAGAAGCACTTCAACCTCCTTTAACAAGAGCAAGCATCCATCAGTTTAATGGAAACAGTGTAGAGGAAGTGGGTGCTCCCTCAATCATCGATTCATTTAACATCTTCAGAACAATCTGGGTACAAAGTTCCTGAGCTTCTTCTGGGCTTCAGCAGAATCCATATACCTGTTATCCTGGTGTCTCATTTTAGCAGCCTTTGCAAGTCTCCCTGCTGCCTGTGAATGACGGGCCACAGTTTCTAGTTTTCACCCACTGGTAGGTCCATCAGGGAGTCTTCCAAAAATAGCAGGAGTGCTGAGAGCAGATCTGTTACAGTGTGGATATGGAGAGGACCAAAGCCAGGCTTATGGAAACGAAAGGTAACCTTCATTAAAACATCATCAATTTTAAGGAAAAGGGGTTAGGAAGGAGATAAGGTGTACGGGCTTGGTGTCAGGGGAAAGGGGTGTTGACTCTGAAGGTTGTGTGTGTGTGTGTTGTGTGAGTGATTGAAGTGTAGTGGCAGGCAGGGGGACTGAGGGAGGGGCTGACAATGCTTGGCTGCCCCAAGAGCACACTCTCACAGTGGGATCAGAGACACTACAGATAGAGACGTCGCCCTCCCGGCCTCACTCATCGCTCACTGGACCTTAAAAAAATTTGGATTCCTAACTGAGTTGTTATCCAGAGTGAGAGCTATCCTCACTCAAGGACAGTTTTCTTTAATGCCCTGCATTAATGTTACTTTGTGCCTCTGCTTTTACCGATTCCCTGAGGCACAAAGTAACATTAATGCAGGGCATTAAAGAAAACTGTCCTTCAAAGTAAAACAGGAAGTCCAAAGGCAAAACAGTGTACACTAAGGTAAGGTCCACACTGGATCTAAGCACAGTGGATGAGTAACAAGACATGATTGCAAAACTGAAACTAAGCACAAGAAGGTACCGAAGCATTCGGGCACGCACATCCAGACTGTGCAACAGCTTTTTTCCACAAGCCATCCGTCTCCTCAGCAAAAAGGGACTGACTGATAAACACGCACACACACACATACACTAACATTATCACTCAGCTTAACTCAAATACCTCAAAACATTGAGACTGGACTGACTAACCAACACAAAGCGCAAACACACTGACCTACACCACCAAACCATCGCACACACCAACCTGTAAATGCTCTTTTGCACAATATTATTACTAGATATATTATATATATTTTTTTTTTTTGCACTAACTTGTCTTGTAGCACCTTGGTTCCTGGAGGAACGTTGTTTCGCCTCACTGTGTATTTTTAAACTGTATATGGTTGAAGTGACAATAAAGTTGAACTTGAACTTGAACTTGAACTTGAAGAATATTCATAAAATAGAAACCAAAGATTTGAAATGTTACGAGAAGTAAAACTAATAAAATACTGAAATAACAGAGAAATTCCAAACAGGAAACAAGAGCACAGGATCAACTGTGAAACCAAATACAAACCATGATTACAAGAACTCAGGACAGGAACTAAAAACCAGGGACGAGGATACCAACTTCAAATGACAGCTAATTAAACTTTTTTTTGCTTTTATGGGAAGAGTGACAAAACCTTTGAAATCCACTGCATATATTTGTCTCTTTTAGTCATATATTTCTTATATTCTCATATTTACTTCTCCAAAAACTGCTGACATTACACCGAGGCTGTACCGTGCTTTCATAATGAGGGGGACCATCAGAGGGGGAACCATGCCATCCTCCTGGGAAGAGCTGAGGAGAACCCCAGACGAGGGGTCACTCAGCAGCCACGGAGCAGAAGCCACAGGGGGCTGAGTGGTAAAGCTTCACAGGAGTGACCGGTCTACCACAACTGCAGGCTTCACGTGCCTCAGTTAAGGTCAGACTTCATGATTCAACAATAAGAAAGACACAAGGCTCCTTAATACCGAGACATGTCAAAAAACACCTTGACCTTTAGACTTTTGGGGAAATGTTCTGTGGATATGACGAGACAAAAGCTGAACTCTTTGGAAGGTTCGAGTTCCGCCGTGTCTGCAACCAACCCTGCGTTTCATTTAAAGAGTATCAGACCAACAGCCAAACATGGTGGTGGTAGCATGATGGACCTGAAAGTCTCACCATAATTGATGGAACCGTGAATTCTGCTGTCTGTTCTGTTCATGCCCTGAAACTCAAGAGTGCAGGGGAGCTGGACAATGATCAGAAACACCACCAGCAAGTCCACCTCTGAATGCCTTAAAATTTTTTAGAGTGGGCTAGTGACTCCAAAATTTAACAGCCTGTCCATGCTCGAAAACACTCCAGTATGACTGAATGAAAACAATTCTACAGATAAGCGCATGCAGAATTCCTCCACAGTAATGACAGTGGGGACGAGGGCTGAAACACTCATTGCCATATACTGCAAACACTTGATTGCAGTTTGTGCTGCCAGTGGTGGCACAACCAGGTAGTAGGTTTAAGGGACAATAGCGTTTTGCTCCTTTTTCACTTAATAAATGAAATTATCATTTAAAAACTGCATTTTCTATTTACTCAGATTATCTTTAAAAAAACATCTTTATTTGGAATGGACAGGAAAAATCCATCAACATAGCAATACAGGGAGTGCAGAATTATTAGGCAAATGAGTATTTTGTCCACATCATCCTCTTCATGCATGTTGTCCTACTCCAAGCTGTATAGACTCGAAAGCCTACTACCAATTAAGCATATTAGGTGATGTGCATCTCTGTAATGAGAAGGGGTGTGGTCTAATGACATCAACACCCTGTATCAGGTGTGCATAATTATTAGGCAACGTCCTTTCCTTTGGCAAAATGGGTCAAAAGGACTTGACAGGCTCAGAAACGTCAAAAATAGTGAGATATCTTGCAGAGGGATGCAGCAGTCTCAAAATTGCAAAGCTTCTGAAGTGTGATCATCGAACAATCAAGCGTTTCATTCAAAATAGTCAACAGGGTCGCAAGAAGCGTGTGGAAAAACCAAGGCGCAAAATAACTGCCCATGAACTGAGAAAAGTCAAGCGTGCAGCTGCCAAGATGCCACTTGCCACCAGTTTGGCCATATTTCAGAGCTGCAACATCACTGGAGTGCCCAAAAGCACAAGGTGTGCAATACTCAGAGACATGGCCAAGGTAAGAAAGGCTGAAAGACGACCACCACTGAACAAGACACACAAGCTGAAACGTCAAGACTGGGCCAAGAAATATCTCAAGACTGGTTTTTCTAAGGTTTTATGGACTGATGAAATGAGAGTGAGTCTTGATGGGCCAGATGGATGGGCCCGTGGCTGGATTGGTAAAGGGCAGAGAGCTCCAGTCCGACTCAGACGCCAGCAAGGTGGAGGTGGAGTACTGGTTTGGGCTGGTATCATCAAAGATGAGCTTGTGGGGCCTTTTCGGGTTGAGGATGGAGTCAAGCTCAACTCCCAGTCCTACTGCCAGTTTCTGGAAGACACCTTCTTCAAGCAGTGGTACAGGAAGAAGTCTGCATCCTTCAAGAAAAACATGATTTTCATGCAGGACAATGCTCCATCACACGCGTCCAAGTACTCCACAGTGTGGCTGGCCAGAAAGGGTATAAAAGAAGAAAAACTAATGACATGGCCTCCTTGTTCACCTGATCTGAACCCCATTGAGAACCTGTGGTCCATCATCAAATGTGAGATTTACAAGGAGGGAAAACAGTACACCTCTCTGAACAGTGTCTGGGAGGCTGTGGTTGGTGCTGCACGCAATGTTGATGGTGAACAGATCAAAACACTGACAGAATCCATGGATGGCAGGCTTTTGAGTGTCCTTGCAAAGAAAGGTGGCTATATTGGTCGCTGATTTGTTTTTGTTTTGTTTTTGAATGTCAGAAATGTATATTTGTGAATGTGGAGATGTTATATTGGTTTCACTGGTAAAAATAAATAATTGAAATGGGTATATATTTGTTTTTTGTTAAGTTGCCTAATAATTATGCACAGTAATAGTCACCTGCACACACAGATATCCCCCTAAAATAGCTAAAACTAAAAACAAACTAAAAACTACTTCCAAAAACATTCAGCTTTGATATTAATGAGTTTTTTGGGTTCATTGAGAACATGGTTGTTGTTCAATAATAAAATTATTCCTCAAAAATACAACTTGCCTAATAACTCCCTGTATATGAATAAGATGAAAACAGAGTCCTTCTTCCAGGTTTTTAGAGTTAAGTCCAGGAGAGCAAATGATAAACACAGTGATCGGCAAGTGCATGTTATCCTCTAATGGATATTACTAGGAGAGTTGCCTGATAACAAAGTTCTACGAGGTTCATATGTTCTCCAGAAGGGGACTCATATTACATAAAGGTAGGACACATTATATGGAGCTATAAACATGAACTGGGGGGTTGCCCATGCTGCTGTCATGGAGGGAAAAAAGTAGGAAAAAAAGTAAATAAAATACATTGTTACGGCCTTGAGCCTTGGAGGAAGTGAGACTGCCTTTTTTGTTCATGCAAATCCAAGTGTGCTGGGACTCGTGGATGGTTGGTTACTTGGAGACCTGTGCCTGCGCCGCTCCTTCCGCTCGAACCCCAGTCGCTCTCAGTTAGCTCCCCCGTAGCACTGCTCTTTATTGTCTTTAAATGAATATGTATAGGTTCATTAACATATGACGTCTTACACAGGCATACATATGAACAAAGAGTACCAGTCTGTGTATACGTGTAGGTGTGCGTGTGTGTGTATGTATGTGTGCGCAGGTGTGTGTGTGTGGTCAAGATGTGACCCTGTGAACGACTCCCCAAAGCTGGTGCTAGGAGCCCAGCGGTCCGCCTAAACAAAGGTCTCTTATACTAAAACAGATACAGAGCAGGTGTCCTCCTATACCATAAATCAGTCAGAGAAGGTAAGGCAAAAAACCCTTTATTTTACTCAAGTTTCGTGTGGGGGCTTGTGTATGTTACTCCCCTCTTGTCGCCTAGCAGAGGGGGGGCTCGTCCATTTGGAGCCCGAGGAGAAGGCTCGGGTCAGGTGAGCTTAATTAGAGCTCGAGATCAGAAGGTTGGAGATAGAGGCAGATAAAGCAGTGAGGCTGCGTAAGCTGGAACTGGAGTCTCAAGCCTCATCTGTCTCCGCTGATCGTCCAGATTAACAATGGTCAGAAATTAGATAAGTAGGTTACAAAAGTACAAGTAACAGTGAGATCAAATAAAGTTAGCTCTTGTCGGGGTCATTAATATTATCCAATTGTTCCAAATTTGGTAGAATTTACCTTTTGATTTCTTAATAGATATGTCAGTTTTTCTATCCTAAATATCTCTAAAATGATCCCAAACCAATCATCCAGGGTAGGCTGGACTGGGCTTAACCATCTTCTTGTAATTGTTTTCTTACTTGCCACCAAGAATAATTGCACCAGCTTAATCTCACTCCTACATTCCAGAAAAGGGACCAGACCCACGTATAGAACCTCAAAATCTAGAGGTATTTGAGCGTTAAAGACTGTGCTTAAGGAGGCCCGGACAGCCATCCAGAAATTTTTTAACCTGGGACAGTCCCAAAAGACACGAAAATGATTAGCAACAGTCGAGCCACATTGTCTCCAGAATGCATATGAGCACTTTTATATCTCTCCTGATTTGGTGTCTTGAAGTGTCTAATAATGTTCTTCCAGCCATGTTCCCTCCAGCTAATGGAACTGGATGTGGATCACTGGCAGGACCAAATATTTTTCCACTCCCCCACAGAAATATCAATCCCTGATTCCCTTTCCCATTTATCTTTAATGTATAAAGTGTTATCCTCGCTGGCACTAGAGAGAGCTTTGTATAGGTCGGAAATAGATTTAGTAGGGGTCATGGTTGTAGCATTCTTCAGGATGGGGGGAAAAATGCGACTCAGCATCTGTAAAGTCGGACAATTTGCACTCACGATCAATATATGATCTCAGCTGTAGGTATCTGTGAAAGGCATATTGCGTCAGGTTGTGTTTGTCTCTCAAAGCTGAGCACAATGTTTCTATAAGTAAGATTATCAGATTGTCAGATTATCTTTGTCTAATATTAACATTTCTTTGATGATCTGAAACATGGAAGCGTGACAAGAAGGGGGCAAATTATTTCCACGGTGCTGTACGTGTGACCGTGAATCACCATTTCAAAATGAAAGTGAACTCGTTATGAAACTGGATAAATGGGAAACAGTTAAAGTAATGAGGATATAAGATGGGGAGGAGTTGTGTGAAAATAAAACAATTATGCAGGACAACACAAGCTTAATGTACGTTATTATATACCATACATATGAGAGAGTGTATTACTATAGAGTCTTACTGCTGAAATGGTTAAAATTTGTCCAGATTGGAATCATATAATCTGGAATTTCCAGATTATTTCTCACAGGAAAAAATGCAGGACCCTGCAACCCACAGAGCTTCTCTTTATATCACTCAGTATGTCATCGTCTTCACCAATCTTTAATATTATTATTAAATCTTTATTTATAGACATATTTCTAATCCTTGGACTTTACCGTATGATATTTTTAATTTGAGTGGAAATCTGTTGCTTTGCTGACTGTAAATGAAACGATTCAGCTTCTTATACTGTTACAGTATAGGTGCAACTACACGATTCACAAAGTGAAACTTTACATTTTAATTTCATTATTAACGCACATACATGTGCAGTTAAGGTGACGGTGTCACACGCTCCTTTCAAAGGAAATCTTTCAGTCTTTATCAAATTTATTTTGCTTTTTCAAATAAAATAGATGCACCGTTTACACCTGTGCAAAAGCCTGCACTATTTTTAGGAAACAGACAGGAAGTTGTTTGTCTGGAGCTTGTTTTTAAAGATTCAAAAGTCTCACACACACACAAACACAGACACACAGCAGGGAGGTTAGATAGCGTTAGATATAAGGAGGTTTTAATGACTGCACACTTCTACACGTCGACGTGGGTTTAGACCTCACACGTAAAATTCAGAAAGGTTCCCTCTCACCTGATTCAAGACACTGAATGTAGGTGTGGTGAATCAGTTGCTCTAGTTTCTAGACTTTCCACTAGTTTTTCTTTGATGTGCAGTCTGGAGACAGCAGAAAACGGTGGCAGGAAAATAAAAAATGTAAAAATCAACAAATGATTTCAGTGAGTCATACAGTATACAGTATTTTGTGTATGACTGCCATTGTGACGAGCACAACCTTCCCCCACCCCTGACGCTTGTGGTTTTGTTGCTCTTCATATGAAGTGAAACAAGCCGAGACATTCTGTGACATTTCGGAGAAATACAAGTGAAGGCAGGTTATCTACATGGACTCTCGCAAACTGTAGAACGATCACCTTTCTAGACTTTCCACGATACCTCATGGAACTTTTTAAGAACAGGAGCTCACTACATGGATACGTTATGTTTATGTTCCTCACGACTCTCAGCAAAGGTAGATACAACTATGAAAACCTTTCTTCTTTGATGACCTTAAAAAGTTTACCTTCATTTAAGTGGCTTTGTGCTTTGGATTTGAGATTAACTTCATTCTGATTATATCAAATCACCTTCAAGAATGCTAATTACATGCATGAAAGTGATAGCACAATTTAGTAAAAACATCAGCCACAAAATTTTGGTTATCTTATCAGCAGTGTGTGGTTTCCACACTTTGCAGTTCACATCCGCAGTGTGCAGCGTTTCTGAAGTGTTGGCTTTTAGGTTTAAAATGTATTTGACCAATTAACTCATTCAAATAGAATGTAAGTGTGAATTTTGCACTTGTAAAGGTGAGGTAAAGTGACAAATAATGATTTAGACGTTAGATGTAGGACAACAAAACAGTGAGAAGAGTGAAAGAAAGTGTTCACTTACAGGTGTATTTCAAAAAAAATGTAAATAGTACAAGAAAATTCCAGCTTGAAATGGGACATTTGAAGCTGTTTTCTCTAAAGTGATGTGTGGGGTAACGTGGCAAAGATAACCCAGACAAATCAAAGGTCCACCCGATGACATCAGTTTACATCATTTTCAAATATGTTTCTTCTTAGGTTTTGCATGCGAGGCTCCCTCGAGTCCTCAGTGCTTCAGACGAAAAGCTGAAGCTACTGTTTACACGTGCGAGTGGAGCATGAACACGACTCAAAGCGACATGACGTTTGAGCTTTACTTTAAGTGAGTATTGCTCAGTTTCAGCTCTTTGTTACTGATGTGTCCATAAAGATGTTCAGTCTGTGAAAAATACTTGATTCTACACATAAACTGTAAACCTTTGTGTGACATTCTTTTAAAAATGGGCCCATGAAGCCCAGTTGCCACAATCTTGTATATTTCTGACATTTGCTTTCTGGACATCCAGCTTCTTACAGTGAACAACTGGTTGGGTCGTTTGATGTTTCATAGTGAAAGCCAGGGGATAGGTGGGATCTTGATACCACTCTGCAACACCTGCGACTGTGCTGCAAGCCAGAGGTGTTATGTTAGAATGTGAGAAACCGTGAGGGTTTCAGCCAGCCCAGAAATCGTGAGATTTTCACGTGACACTGGAACAAAATGAATTTATGATCTGAGAGGCTGTACTCCTTCAAACAGTTTAGGTCAGCTATGTAGGGCAGCTTTCATAACATGTAATCAAAATAAAGCAAATGAGGTCATGTCAGTGCTATGTCCTCTTTGTTTTTCATTTTTTATTTCCACAACAGCGAAGCCCAGAGAAAACAATTTAAGGTCACAGATTCAGCTTCTATTTTATGATGAGCGCATTTTAAATATAGTAAACTTATTCTGTCATTTTAAGTCTGACAGCCTGTGTTTACACACTGTTAGCTGGTGTTTTCATGACTGCAAACATTAGAAACACCTGTATTCAGTTTTTACATTTTACTTTATGTCAAGAGATTTATTCTAAAAGACACGTCTTCAGCTGAGAGTCAGAGAGTAGAAAGACACACGCTGCAGTTTTTACTTGCAAGGGTGGTCACAGAGTGCTCACACCAGAGTGGGGGCCCTGTGATGTGCGCTCTGTTCTTGCACTTGTCTTTATTTATATACAAAAATAATACAACAGTGAATACGTCTGCTCATAGACAGAGGAAAGTATGTGCGTATGCAAGTGTATGTGTGTGTGATTCTGAAGGACGCGGCCCCTCTTCTTGTTAGGGAGCGCAGATAAAAGTGTCCAGCTCTCCAGTGAAATTGCTTGTTCAGCTATTATCGCTGTGGGAAAGAATTTATAAAGCAAAACAAGTCTTGTAGTCGACAACAGTCTAAGTCATAAAAAGGTCATCATGCAGTATTCTATCACATGTAAACTTATATCATTAAAAGCTTATACTGACTACTTAAGTACAATTTTCCATTGACACTTTATTAGTGACTTAAATACTTGCAGTGCATTGCTTGGCTTCTGTGCATCATGCGCAAACTGCAACAGCAACAATGAAAAACAGTTACCCTGGGAGACTCATGCCTTCACTCTTGCAACCAAAAAAACAAAGAGGTGTGCACTGCTGGCAGCTGAGACGTTTAACGTTAGTAGCACAGTTTGCGCTCCCATTTGCATTCACCTCAGAACAAGCAAGTGTGCGGATGTGAGAGGAATAGAAGTATTATGCAACTTTTATTTTACGCCTCAGATTAGAAAAAAAATGCACAAAAGCACTTTTGCAACATAGGAAATTTTGTGTGTCTGCATTGTTCTGTCATCATGAGTGAAACTGCACTGCCAAACTACATATTGATAGATCTTCAAGAACAGTTACTTCTACTAAAATGGAAGGAGAGCCTACATGACCGATTAAGTCTTTTCATGATCAGAGTTATGAAAAAGAGAAAAACCTGATGAATGGCTTTGAAACTGGAAGAATACCAGATTTCAGGATTAGCATAGAGAGGGGATACTGTCATGTGAAAGAGAAGGTTTTCACAGTCCTGTTAAATACCAAATACTTTCTGCTTCCATTGGAAATAAGAGGGTAGCTAGTACCCTATAATAAATGCCCTCGATCATTAGCATGTGCGAGCACCTCTGCAAAATCCAACATTTCAGCATTTTGGTGATCTAGTGGTATTGATACACACTAGTCTTTTAGGCGTGAACGTCCCAACAAATTCCCTCCAAGGTCAGTCCATGCAATGCTTTGAGAAACTGCACACAAGTTGTCCCGCGTTAGAAATGTATGCAGGTGTCGCTTGTTTGGAAGGGTCACCAGGGTGACCAGGTCACCAGGTGAGCTAAATTATCGTTTGTTCTGAAACTAGAAGTTAAAATGTGTGAAGATGATTGCAAGTGAGGCATTTACTTATGGAAGCTTATAACTTATAATGTGTACCACCTGTTTAAAGCTGTCCATGACCCTAAAAATCCCCCACAGAGACTGTCGAGACCTAGTCAACTGTTTAAGAACAAAATAACGCATTAATGAGCACAGCAACAAAAAATGTCTGATGATCAGAGATACTTTACACAGTAATGAACACACAATATTTAGCCACGTACTAAACACTCTTTCATTTTGAACAGACCAGGTCATTGTTGTGGCTCTTCGGAAGGGTTTAGCGTACCAGGTTCAGCAAAGCTTAGGCTTTCAAAGCTGCAACAAACCACAAGACTTCTGTGACCATGTTCTTTGGACAGACCACACCAAAGTAGAGTTGTTTGGTCATAATGTGCCACCTGAAAACCAAACGAGCTGTAGAGCCCAGTGCAGGACTGATGATGACTTGCACTTGTTTTGCAGCCATAGGGCCTGGACACCTGGCAATTGACCACAAACTCCTCGGTTTACCAAAGTATCCTAGAGTCAAGTGCAGTGTTGGTCAAGTTATGTGAAAATAGTAATTAGTTACCAATTACTGATTACTTCTCCAAGAAAGTAATCCTATTACTTCACTGATTACTTATTTTTAAAAGTAATTAGTTACTTTATTACTTAATTACTTTTAAACAACATGATACACAACCTGAATACACAATAAAGCAATAGACACTTAAGCCCAATTCTATTTTTTCTGCATAATCCATCATATAAAATTGAATCAAATGAAAAAGTCTCTTTTTAGAACTCGTTTTATTAGTTTTAATCTTTTAACTTTATGCACATTGAATCAAGCAAAAATTAAATGATATGCAACAGTCTTTGACTTGAATAAATTCTTTAACATTTAAACCTATTTTCTGCATATTCCATCATATAAAATAAAATCATTTTTTGTGTTTACAAGTAAAGATGCAAGTAAAACACAGCAAAAATTAAATAAAATCAAAAAGTCATGGGCACTGAGTCATGTCACTCCTAAATCTATTTTCACCTGTTTTAGCAGGAGTGGGGCCGGTGGACATTTGGTGCTGCAGCAGTCGTGTCAGTGGAGGGATCCGGTTTTCTGACAAAACATCTTACTTTGGCAAACCGTCCTACCGTACATAGTATATGCACATTTCTGCTGTCACACAATAATTCCAGCAAAAATTTAAGTATGTAGGACGGTTTGCCACATAAATTAACTACCAATCAGAGTATGCTTCTAGCTCATATTCATAAAGGCGAGACGGTTTGGCACTTAATTTCACCCCTCCAAGTATACTTGTAGCTCATACTCACAAAGATAAGACGGCTTGCCACTTAATTTTGTATTGTGCGCATGCGCAGCACACGCACAGAAACAACCAGTAGGATGGTTTTTGAGGTAGGATGGATTCCCAGAATACCGGGGGTTTCTCTGGGAATTTCACATTCCAATGACAGCGTGCTAGGTGCTTGTTCAGATTTGAAGTTAGGGTTTTTATGCTGCATGGGAAGGAGTTTTCTTCCCATGCAGAGTGTACAGCAGACGCTAATGTTTTTGTCACTTTTTACAGAATCAAACTCAAAGTCACGTCATACTTCCAAGTTTTAAACGGCGCATGGTCGTTCTCTCTCGCGCACTCCATATTATCCATTGTTAATCTACCACAGATGTCGCACACTCGTACGTCAGTGTCATGAGACACTCTCACAAACAAAATCACATTTTAGTAATGCAGTGTGCTTACAGGAAAGTAACAGTAATCGAATTAATTTTTTGCAATAGTAATCCCTTACTTACTTGTTTCTTGAAAAAAGTAATCAGATTACAGTAACGCATTACTTGTAACTGCCCATCTCTGGTCAAATGTGAGGCCATCTGTCTGACAGCTAAAGCCTGGCTGAACTGTGTCATGCGACAGGACAATGATCTCAAGCACAGCAGCAGATCTCCAACAGAATGACTGAAGGGAGTTAAGGGTTTTCAATTCAACCTCAGGGACCTTAAGAGAGCTGCGCATAAACATGCCTGCAAACCTCAATGAACTGACTATTAAAGTCATATTTACCTGAGAGATACAGGTGATACAGGTGTCAATCATATCATTTAAGTTCAAGCAAGAATGTAAAGAGGTGTACTTTCTAAAATAAGAAGCTATGAAAACAGACAATGGAAAACAAACGAGTGAAACTGGACGAGAAAGGGTTAATGTACTCACGAGTTTAATGCTGAGTTTAAGTGTTTCTTTCTCCGCTGCTCCCGGGGCAGTAATGCTTTTATGTTTTTCTATGTAGTGAGACAAAATTTGGGAACATTAAGGAAACTTTCCATAATGTTGTTGAGGAACAACTCATTCAGTCGCGCAGCGTTATGATTTGGGTGGAAGCTCACATAGGAAACTCCACATGCAAATCACCAAAGACGTCTGTCATACTCCAGGACATAGGTAATGGACACCCTTTTTTTAATTACACGATTATCCATTTTGATTCACCAAACTGACACAGCCCACATTTTAATCTTGCTTTGCAGTTGAAATGTGTATTAAGCAAAGTTTCGCTTTCATTCAACAGTAAAATATGAAGCACCACAAAATATTTCAGCATCCTGGTTGAAAAACAACCTCAGCTTGAGCTGGATAGCTACAGAGAAGTATCCAGCTGTAGCAGAAGTTTGGTTCAGACGAGACGAGCACCCCACAGAACCGTGGGGAAAAGTGAGTCAGTGTTTTGTCACCAGATGTAAATTTTTGGCCTTTTTTAAACAAATCATTATTTAACCTAATTTCATTTGCTGTTACAGAGAATAATAAGTACCACCATTAACAACAATAAAGATCAGCGTGAGTACAAATATGTCTTATAGGAGTTAAAATGTCTGAAGATTGCAAGTGAGGCATTTGTTTACCTTTGTAACACCTGTTAGTGTGTGTGTGAAGCCCTCCTAGACCCTAAAAATCCCCCACAGAGACAGTCATCTGTTTAAGGACAAAGTAATGCATTTATGAGCACAGCGACAAGTATTTCTGGACAACATTTAGCCAAGTGAAACTTAGTTGAATGAGCTAAACTCTCTTTTTCTTCAATCTGAACAGACCAGGTCTTTGTTGTAAACCTTCGGAAGAGTTCAGCGTACCAGGTTCAGATCAGACACCGATCCACTATGGTCAAGAAACCACTGTGGAGTGCCTGGTCTCAGGTTGTGGTTCCTGCAGGTGAGCTAGTGTTATATACACAACCGAAGTGATGATTTTAAAAGAAAATGTGAATCTCAATGTGAATGAAATGCATATTTACACTACAATTTAATGATGCTGCACAGGATGCAATTGAAATGTTTGCCTTTTATCGCATGGACGAAAAAAAACTACATCCTCTTTCAAATTGATGGTTTCAGGATATAAAAATAATCATTCTGACCTTAACAGGTCTAAAAAAACAAAAGTTGGTAAATGTAATCTCAGATCAACAGCCAGTGTTTGCCACAGTCTTCCCAGTGAACGTCCCAGAAATCGTCAAAAAACATAGCCCTCAGTCAGCATATTAAATGTTAAAGTCCATGACAGTACAAGTAGAAAAAGACTAGACAAGTATGGCTTGTTTTGAAGTGCTACCAGGAGTAATAATAATAATAATAATAATAGATTGGATTTATATAGCGCTTTTCAAGGCACCCAAAGCGCTTTACAATGCCACTATTCATTCACTCTCGCATTCATACACTGGTGGAGGCAGCTACAGTAAGCATCTTCTACAGGTTAAAAAAAAACAGGGCAGCACAACTTGGGTTTTGAAAGTTGCATCAAGTTGCATCACAAACCACAAGACTTCTGGAGTACCAGAAGTACAGACAGCATGGCACAGATGTTTGCCTCTAATGCACAGCAACACATATGGTGAAAACCAAAAACAACACATCAACTGTCGAGCACGGCGGTGGGAGGGCGATGATTTGGGCTTGTTCAGAAACCACAGGGCCTTGCCGTCTTGCACTCATTGAGTCAACCATAAACTTCCGTGTATACCAACGTACTGTAGTCAGGAATGTGAGGCCATCTGTCTCATAGCTTTCTTTTTTAAAATTGTGTCATAAAACAGAGCAATGATGCCAAGTAACTTCTGCCCTGTTCAGTCCACTCTAGCATTCTTCTTATAGGATGGTAAATTCATGCATCTCAAAAAAGTCTTTTTTGTTTTCATTACAGAACTTGTACATGAGCCTAATGTTACCATGACAATAACACATTTCAATGGCACTCGAAAGGTGACACTAACGTGGATGGTAAGTCAACTCACGATAAATGGTCTGTATTTATATAGCGCTTTACTAGTCCCTATGGACCCCAAAGCGCTTTACACGCCCAGTCATTCACCCATTCACACACATGTGATGGCAAGCTACATTGTAACCACCCTGGGGTGCACTGACAGAGGCGAGGCTGCCGGACACTGGCACCACCAGTAGGCAACGGGTGAAGTGTCTCGCCTAAGGACACAATGACCAAAGCTGTCCAAGCCGGGGCTCGAACCGGCAACCTTCCGATTACAAGGCGAACTCCCAACTCTTGAGCCACGATCGCCCCAAAAAGAGCAGGAGCGGTGGATGGAACTGAATTTGCGAAAATACTTGGCTGTAAACGGCACTTCATCCATCAGTTTCTACCACTTTTTTTTTTTACATTTTCATTTTCATCCACTACTCCCTGGACAGTGTTGAAACAGTTGAATACAGTATTTTCTTGTCTAGTCGGTCAAGCTGCATTTGTCTCAACAAAGCGCCCTCTTGTTCTTCAGCCAATGCCAGTAGGAGCAGCAGTGAGAAATGTGACATCGAATTCTTCGCAGTGTATTTGCACCAAGACCGTATATCACAACGACCATACTATTTACACATTTGTGTCGTACTCGGCTGCCAACATCTCTGTTATTGCCAAAAATGATGTGAGCGTGTCTCCTCCGGCAATCCTGCAAGTACCAGCTGAACCTGCATCAGATTTAGAAGGTAGGTGTGTAAAATGCATAGATATCAATATTGTGTATATTTATGTTCAAGTAGACCACAAAGCTGAATTTCTCTCTGGCAGCTTGCAACAAAACTTTGGCTTATAAAGAAATAAACAGGAGAACTTGTCTTGAGTGGTACGAGCTTCAAGATGCAAGTCCAGTGCCAAAAAATGTGATAACCTTAACAGGAAAGATGGGTAAAAAGAAGAAAAAAGAAGTTAGAAAGAGTAAGTTGTCTATTAAGTATGTTTAAGTTTGTTCCCTTTGTTCATGAAACGATTAAGATTGTACTCTCATTCATCTTATGTTTATGCCACCTTGTTTTCAAAATGATGGCATTAAAAACACCGTAGACCAAAGCAGCCTTTGTGTTTCTGTTACAGACCTGAAGGACTACATCCGTTACCTCTACTTTGAACACAGATGTCAACATGGGAGACCACAGACAGTTAAAATGTGCTTCTTTTATCAAAAAGAAGGTGGTAAGTGCTTTCATGAAAGCATACATGTGCAAGGTTTCTACAGACTTTCCCTACCAGCTAGGAGGACTGCAACAAGTCAACCACATTAAAGAGCACATGCATGCACGTATAGATTAACTAAAGGGGAGAGCGAGGCCGGCTGGCACATTTTTTACTGTGTGATATTTCTCTGTCATGTGGTGAGATAAAATGGTCAAACCAATACCGACAAAAAGATAAACATCTCAGAAAGAAAAAAATATTCAAAGATGACTGCTGAAAGGGGGATTCATGAATAAAATTACTCAGTCACGGCAGGATTTGTGAAAAACACAGCTTGTTTTCAGCTACACATGTCCGACCTTAAACATCAGTGAACAGCAAAAATATTGCAATATTTTTCCATTCATTCATCCATCAGTTTATTTTCTTAGCCAGTTGAGGGTTGTTAGGGCTGGGCGCAGGGTACACCCTACTCAGGTCGCCAGTATATCGCTGGACCAAGAAACAGACAATCAGTTTGCACCGATTACACACTAGTTAACCTAACGCACGCCTAAGTACCCACACAGTGTGAGCATGCAAACGGCACACAGAAAGCCCCCAGGTGGCCGTTAGATGGGCACGACTTGTAAGAATGATAAAACGTTTTCATTAAATGAATACGCCCGTCATTCTCCAGCTCAAAATGACCTCTTCAGGCGTCGGTGATTTATTCAAACACAACATTAATACCACAATTAAATCCTATTTTTTTTTTCAATCTTAACGCTATTTGCTATTTAATCTCAGTATTTAATATGAAATAATGAAGTCATGCATCAAATGCAACAGCACAAAAAGCTCTCAGCATAAAAGCATGAATAAATATTGTGCTGCAGTAGATTCAGTCTTCTTTGAAGACAGACTGCAAACTAAAAGATTACCCACAAACCTCAGGATAGGCAGGGAGATGACCCCGCTCACTTTACTGAGATAATCTGCAAACTTTTGGAGACTGAGAGTCAATGACTATGTAAAAATATCTCAACTCCGTAATGTGTTTGACAGTGACATGAATGTTTTTAATTATTCTGGTTGATGCAGTGAAAGACTCAATGGCTGCTCTTCTCTATCAGCCTGTCAAGGCAGCTGCACCTTCAGCTGCAATGCCAACAAACCATGCATATAGCATTTCGTCAGAGATGCCCCAGATAGTGAGGCTTTCTAAGATCTCACGTTTGTAGAGAATTCAGGTGTTGTTTGGGCTGTAAACTCTTTCAAGGTGCAGTACTCAAAAACAGAGGGGAAGATACATTTTTATTCACACTAGGGATTAAAGAAGAACAGAGACACGTAGTTCAAAAGCAAAGGGAATCACCCATCATCGCCAGGAATTATCACTAATAATAATACATTTTCTATATCGCTGTGGGTAGAAAAGGTATTTAGAGGGAGGGGGCTTTTGATTGTTTTGTGTTCACATTGCAAAATTGAAAAGTTGGACTCTTCTCAAATTTTGCAACCTTCAGCAAGCTCTCAGCTCCTAGCCATCATAATTACGGCAGCAGATACAGACCTTGGTCAGTTTGAACAACAGCATCACTTAAGTATTGAATTGACTGATTTAATTAAGCAAATAGGTAAAAGCCTTTCAGTAGAATAATTACTGCAATGATTAATATGTTTTAGCTAGCAAAGGTAAACTATCGTGATGACTGTGATCAGATATCACTTTAAATCATAAACAATCAACAGTAGAACACAAGGCTAAGATTAGCAGTGAAAGTAAGAACATTAACACACAGTGTAAATGGGGTAAAGGGAGGTGTACTAAACAGCTGTGCAATCTTAAGAAAACCACTTATTAGTGAGACAGTGCTTTAGTTTGCAGCAGAAAGATTGAAGTAAAGGTCATGTGGTCTGATGGGCGATTAGGTAATAAAATGTAATGATGCACCAACCTGTGGGGCCAGTGTTGTGATCTGTGGGTGTTTCAGTTGGTCTGGACTAGGTTCTGCTACTTTAAGTACCGTAGTGCCCTTTACCTGCTCAAGTACATATTAATTGTGAGTTGTGGGCCAGTTAGCATGCGTAAAATTTAGTTCCCAAGATTTGCTAAAGTGAGAAGCTAACATGCTAATTACGATATATTACTGAATCCAAGTTTAGACCAGTTCTCTAGGCAGTTAACATTAAGCTGAACAAAAAAAACGACGTGCACCACACACTCATCGAGTGCAAATCAAAATCACTGAGCACAATACATTTTGTTTCCTTCTGCAAAAGGCTTATTATTTTAATTCTTTTTTTAAATTTTAGTACCACTGAAGGAACCTCAGGAGGTCGCCACATTTGACGAAACAGACATTTCTGCTGACCTGTCCTGGAAAGCGATTCCTCTTGCGTACCAGCAAGGCTTCCTGACACATTACCGCCTGTGCTGGGTAAAAATCAGTTCACAGGATGAGCCCGAAGGTGTGAAAATCACTTCTTTGAACTCTAACTGCTTCTAAGTTCTGCAAAAGGAAACACTAACTGACATTGAGAAACATAAATTTCCAAACTGTAATAACGAAATTGTTTGTCTTTTTTTTTCCCTGCTTTTTTTTGGGGGGGGGGGGGGGGGGGGGCTGTTAGCGTGCGACAACATACCAGCTTCAGAGACTAGATACCACCTGGAAAACTTGAAAGCTGGAAGCAAATATAACATCACCCTAGCTGGGGTGACACAAGTGGGAGAAGGGCCTGAAGCCACAGCAATCATCAACACCAAGCCAGGAAAACCAATGAATGGTATCAGAGCGAACTCTCACGTTAAAATAATTTGTTTTTAGTAAAGCTAATATATGTTAGCAAGGTTTTTTCCTTAGGAACTCTAACCAGCTTTGATTTGCATAAATATTTTATGGTACAAACTTACCATATGTAATGATTGCTGTGAGATTTTAGCTTCATTTATCAAATACGTTTCAATATATAGTTTTTGAAAAATTGTCATTGCTACCTTCAAGATATTCACGCTCCACGCTTGAACATGAATATCTCAAGAAGTAATAAAGTGAAACAGTTTTTCACAGAGCTGTGGTATAAAGTTGAGTTCAAACTTTATATTTCAAAGAATGAACTCATTATATTAGTTCAAACCTTGGAGCTAATTTTTTTGTAAAACTCAGATATGGTCTAGCAGAATTACTAATTTTCTCCTCTCCTCCCCGTATTAGTGTGGTTGAGTTTCGGCTTGCTGTTTGTCTTCTTTTTATTCTCAACAACGTGCACCGTTGTCTTGAAGAAGTAAGTAAACTTTTTTTCCCATTTTAAAAACAAACCTGCAGACTACAATATGCATACAGTATGTTTGTTTAGTACTTGTGAAAGACAAGTGAAACATGGTCAGCAGCCACTGTCAATGTAACTTCTGATCATCAGACGTGTCTCTTAATTGTCTAAGAAAGTAAAAGTTTCTCATGAAGTTCTTGTTTATCTGTTTTTTTTTTCATCTTTAGGATCAAAGTCAAGATTTTTCCTCCTGTGCCAAAGCCTGTTATTACAGATTTCATCCCCCATCAATCAAAGACTCAGGTAAAAGGCCATTGCTTGGATTTGCAGCTGTTAAGGATTTGATGTTCGTTCCCAGTGTGGTTATTTAGGTAGTTATAGTCAAAGAAATTTGGGGGTTTAAACAGTTTTGCTAATTGGTTGGTGTTTTGGTGGTTCTGTGGATTGGAGGTGGAGAGCTTGGCTTTTTTGATCCCTGATTACTGAAATATCATCCTCTCAGGGATATTTGAGTGTGTGTGAGAGTTTGTCCTGCAATCTTAATGAGAAGGCATTCAACTGCGCACTTTGAGGTCCGTCGGAGTATGGGGTATCAGTCCCTGTATAATCACTGTGAGAGGTCGGTCTGCATCTCCAGATGTCACTGATTCTGTTTATGGGGAGGTTAAGGGTGTTTGTTTTGGTGGTCTCGGGATATCTTCTCTGCTCTTTGCAGATGATGTGGTTTGTTATGGTTTAATCAGGTATGTCCTCTCACTCACACTGGGATTGTTTGAGGCTGAGTGTGAAGCAACTGGGATGAGAATTCACAGTGACACTCCTTGGCTAAGCCGCTGCAGCTGGAAAAGGGTCCACTCTGGGTTAGGAATGAGTTTCTGCCACAAGGGGAGAAATTTAAGTATCTTGTGGTATTGTTCATGAGGGGAGAGGGGACACTGGTAGATAGATTTCTGCAGCGTCTGCAGTGAACTGAATGCTGTGACAGTCTGCTGCAGTGAAGAAAATGGATGAATGGTTTCCAAATTTACACACTTGTGAAGGTCCACTTGATGCAGATATCATCATCAGATGGTGAGCATGAGACTCTGTCCATGTAGACATTAAAATACAGTGCAGGGGCCCTTCGGTCAAGTGGAGTTGTAAAAGTATAATAGTACTGAACTCATGGTGAGCCTTGTGCAGGACTTACAGTCCTACAGTGTGTCCATCATGCACAGGACTTTGGCTACACAGTGAAAGACCAAAGTAACCAAAGCAGGCATGCTTGCATGCAACCCTCAAAAGCCAAAAGCGTGTAGCCCAACTACATGTAGGTGCAATGCAAACTAGCTTAAAGCTGGGCTTGAACAGGAAAGAAATTTTGATTTCACAACAAGCATGGAAAAAAATTAGAAATTTAAAAAGATAAGAAGAAGATGAGAAGAAGGATATGGACTGATTTTTATATAGTGCTTTTCTACTCTCCCGCAGCACTCGAAGCACTGGAGAGCTTTCATTGTTTTCAGTACTCGGCAAAGAAATATATCAGTTAATACTTCTGTGCTCTTCATGGGAGAGGCGAAGCAAATGTAACAGCAAAAGCACAAAGACAAGCACACTTACCCCCCACTGCACAGCACATGTAGACGGGTGTCTGTAAAGCTCTGTGCAACACCAATGCACAAAAATGTTCCATGCATTATGGTTGATGTGTTGGTCCATTTTATACTCACGTTTATGGATAGCTTTGCATGCTGTAGTCTCCAAAACGATGGTTCCCGCTTCAGTTTTGTAATAGAAACAGAAGAAGTGAAAACAGGATGCAACTTTCCAAGTTTTTCTGCAGAACGTGTCATTATTTTTAGTTTTTACTGCAGTTTCAACTCTTTTCCTTCTCAGATTCTCAAATTTATGCATGATAAAAACCAAAATGACACCAAAGCACACAGTGTAGCATTTGGAGTTTAATTTTTTCCCACGTGCTTCCATTAACAACGGTGTTACCAGTTAGCATAGACTGGTAACTGGTGTTACCAGTTAGCATAGACTGTCTGTTAGTCTGGGGGCTTTCACTCCATGGGACCATCATTCACTGACTTCTATTTTTCATTGTTTTCTTTTTTCTTTACTGTTTGGTTGGACTTTCTGTCAGAAAGCCCTGAGGCAGATTTCTCTCAAGTGCAACAAGTTCCTCTTCTGTTTTCTCAGTTACCAGCATGACTAGTCCAAACCACCCCAGGTACTGTGAAGGCAGCTGTTCTCATTTACATGACCACAGCAGGTGACCTGCTTAAAAAGCTATTGTTGTTTTCTCTTGTGAGGCCGGGCTGAACTTTTCATGTTTCTGAAGTCTGCTCCAAATTGTTGCTCGATGCATCCAGTTTGCTTTAATTAGCCTTTAACCTCCTAGGACCCGGCATCCACATATGTGGACATCACATTTTGGGTTATTTAGACCAAAAGTCTCAAGGGCCTGATATCCGCTTATGAGGACATCATACTGCTACTGTTCTATTGAAATTTTAAACGAATATCCTCATATGTGGCTCTCATTTTTCTTAGAAACAAAAAATAGGTAAAAAAAAATAAATCTGGTAATTCTTTGTTTTTACATTCATCAGGTCCCAATCACCCCAAATATCAAAGAGAAATTAAAAATGCATGCCGTGGAAGAGTCTGGGTCTTAGGAGGTTAATATTGATCACAGTGTTCTCAGGCCAAGAAAATCATTGCACATACATTGGAAAGGCAAGCACCTGTATATATAATTTACTGAAGTTTAAACAAAGAACAAGCAAAGAGGTCCAGGAAACTGCAGACCTGACTGTGATGAGATATTATGCTCTCAAGATCTAGACTATAAAATCGATTCCCCACTGACCTTTGTAACTGCTAAATGGAATAAGTTTGAAATCATAGGGACGGAGGCCATTCTTGAATAAAAGGCATGAGACAGTCCATGTGGAGTTTGGTAAACTGCATGTAAAGTTCTCAAAACGCATGAGAAAAAAGATAATCTAGGTCAAAAACATAACTATGAGGGCAGAACTCAAAGCACTATGTCTGGGAAACAGTAACAAGAAGTAAAACTGCAAATGATGGAAAGTTGAATGTCTGTGGTTGCTAAGTGGGCATTGCTGAAATGACTGGATGCTTTGGCCAAATATTTTTCCAGCAAATACTCTGACCGATCTATTGAAAGCCAATGTGGCAGAACCACAGACTTTTCATTTGACCAAAAAGCAGAACTGTCGACTGCGTGCAAGAGAAGTATGCAGCCACAGTACCATGACCAGTGATGGGTGGACCACTGTTTTGACCATTGTCAATTTTTTTTTGCCGAATGTGACATGTGCCCTATTGAAAAAGACAAAACATAAGCAACTGAGACAAAAATGAGCTCAACTCATTGCGTCAGTGAAAACAGTACACAAAGGGTGTGTATGTATAAAACCTGTACGTACCTTTCAACACTGATGGTCCTTTTATCAGATGTGCACACTGGTCCCCCTCCTTTTTTAGGACACCGCTTCGATGTTTTCCAAAATGAGTTTCAAATTTTAATTTGTCTGACCACAGAATATTTTCAATGAGCTTTAACCCACATTTTCATATCTACAACTGATAAAACCTTTTATCCCATGTAATTACAAATACTTACTAAATCTGTTCTCTGATAATGTGATAAAACAGGAAATCCTAGAGAAGAAAGAGGAGGTGCACGATGAGCTGACGCTGCTCAAACTTTATCCAGAGGGAAAGTCTGTCTCAGAGGAAGCAGAAGATGTCCGCGTTCTCAGGGACGAGTGGGACGATGGGACTGATGAGGACGTAGACCACGACAGGAGTACCTTGGAAGAATGCAGCGACGACTGTTCGAGCCCCGGCTCTACAGATGAGGAGCAGAGGAATTCCAAAGGAGAAATTACGGACCTTGAGCAAGTGGACAATGAGCTTGCCATGCTGATATACAAGAACGGCTTGGTGTTTGACATGAAGACAGAATTACCTTAAATGGATTTAACTAAAGACTTTTCAGCATCACAGCACAAAAGAACCTAAGCACTTGCTGACCGAATGAAGGATCTTAGCAATAATATATTAATCAGCAAAAGTATTTTGCTGTTTTTTTTTATTTGACATTAACGGACTATCTTGTTTGTTCATTGACATACAGTAGGGGAAATGATTATTTGATCCACTGTGAATGTTTAAGTTTGCTTACTTTGCAAAGACATTTTTATGGTACTTTCATTTTGTATGCAACTGAGTGAAATAGGTATTTAATCATAACTTAGTACTTAGTGAAGAAACCCTTGTTGGGAAGCACAGCGCTAAAACTTTTCTTAGGTTTAGACACATCCCAGGAAAGGTTTTGGCCCACTCCTCTTTATGGACACTCTCTAAATGCTTTAGGTCTTTTTGCTGCCTCTTGGCACAGACGCCTCAGCTCCTTCCACTCAGGTCTGGAGACCGGCTAGGACACTTCCTGACCTTAATATGCTCCTTCTTTAGCCACTTCTCTGGCAGTATGTTTTGGGTCGGTGCCATGCTGGAAGACCCATCCATGACCAATCTTCAGTGTTTTGTCAGAGGGAAGGAGGTCCTCATCCAAGATTTTATGGTATATGGCCCTGCCCATTGGTCCCTTAATGACCTGAAGCCGTCCTGCACCCTTAGCAGAAAAACAGCACCAAAGCATAATGTTTCAGCCTCCGTGCTTCACTGTCGGGATGGTGATATTTGAGTCATACTCAGCATTTCTCTTTAGTTTCATGTGAGCACTGCACTTTCTGCCAGGCCTCCTCTGAATCATTTAGATGTTCACAGATATTAACTTTAAAACAGGCATGTACATGTGCCTTCTTAAGAAGGGGGAACTTGCAGGCATTGTAAGATTTCAATCCATTGTGGTGTAGTGCATTGATGGTTAACAAGCTCTTCCTGTGTAGTTTTGGGCCAATTCGTCACCTTTCTCCTGATCATCCTCACCCCACGAGACAACCTCTTGCACGGATCCAGATCAAGGGTGATTGATGGTCATTTTATATTTTATTTCCTCGATTTCCCACACTTGTCTCTGACGTCCTCTGAAGGCTCTTTGGGTGTGGTTTATACACATAGTGAGTTGAGATCAGGAGTATCTGTACTTGATTGATTTACTGTCATTGAATCAATTAATCAATCCATGGGAGTCAGAATTCTGGCTAGGTTATAGGGTATCTGTAGAATGCACTCCACACACACTGGTTATGCTCACAAGTTTATTTAGGGTTTTATGCAACAACCCACAGTCTGGTCAGCACTGGTCTCAGCTTTTCCAACCCTCCTCTCTGGTCTTCCACCTCACTAAAAAGGGAAAAAGACTGTCATCAGTCCAAAAGCCACCAGCTGTGCTCTCACCTGCCTCCCCAGCACCGCCCCGTTGAGCTCACTGCACCACTCCTCCCCTGCAGCTAAGCCAGGGACCACACCTCCGTCACAGTATCAAATACTTACTTCACTCAATGACGTACAAATGAATTTATAACGTTCATGTAATGTGTTTTTTTTTTCACCTTTCTACACTAAAATGAAACTTCCATAGAAATGAGAGACTTTAATTATTTTCTTTGTAAGGGACGACATGTGCAAATTCAGCAAGGGATCAAATAATTAGTGCCCCCCACTGTAAGGAGGCCAGTACATGAAAGAAGGAGGGTTAAACATTCTCATACTTTATCACTTTACAGTGTCAATAAATGTTTGTTTGTTTTTATTTGTGGAATAAAGAAATCTTTGTTAATACTTGTTTGACTTTTTCAAACTTTCTAAAAAGCAAATTTGCCTCAGTGGTTTTAGTTCATTGCCGTTATCTTGAGGCAACAACGTGAAACTGTCAGACACAAGCTACCAAAGGATAATTCAGTCAGTTGCAATTTGCTTTAAGTGCTGACTTTAATTATCCATCATACACTTGCTGTGAAAGAAAGCAGATTTGTATTATTATTATTCAAAGCAAAAGTTAATTCACTTTTTGCAGTATGTTTTTGCAATGACAAGAAAATAAAACAAAAACAACTCATGTTGGCCAGCAGAGGCGGAGCCAGACATTTGAAACACCTGGGGCTTAGCCCTAAAGGGGGATTTTTTTTTTTTTTTTGGGGGGGGGGGGGTTAGAAATGACTGAAAGATTAATAGGCTCTGTTTTGAGTTTTGTTCAAAAAAGAATGACTTCATATAGGGAAAAATATATATCACATGTGCAGGACACCTTAAACTAGTTTTTTAATTAAGCAGCAAGGCAGAATAAAGTCGGGGCTGTATCAAGACACGAGGACTAAACCCCAATTCAACCAGACCCAAAACTGATCCGGAATTAAAACAGGGCTACAACAGTTCAAAATCAGGACTACTTAGGATTTAACAAAGACAGAGCCACAATCAGAACTAGATGATAGTAGCACTAAAAATCATCATAGACCTGCACTACACTTATTTTTTTAATTCTACCAAAGTCCACTATTTAGATTGAGAAAAGTTTATATAATTATTTAGCCTTGTTGTGCAAACAAGCCTGCAGAACTTAATAAATATAGAATTTGAAAAATAACAAACCTAAAAAGAAACACTAGGTATGAGATACATGAGGACCTATGATATGGTGATACTTTTGGTAAACAACCATTTGACTAACATGTGTGTCTCACCTGCTCTTGTTCATCTCTGTTCTGTCCTCATTCTCCATCTCCCTCTCTGTTCCTCTCTCTCCCTCTCTCTCCCTCTTTGTGCTGACAATCATCAAATATACAGTTGAAACCAGATATTTACAAACTCTTCAGATCAAAACACAAACACTTTTTTAATTGTAAGATCAAATCAGACTAAATGTTTATTTTTTTTAGATTGATAAATATAAAAAACATGTTTGTTAACTTTAAGAGTAAAGAGAGAAACTATCTGTATTTCTTAATTGCAAATGGCACCAAATTGTATTCAAACTTGAGCCACACTTATGGAGCTCCACAATTCTTTTCCTCGTGTTTTGGTTGACATCTCTTAATTTTCCCATTTCAAAGAAACAGGCTCTGTGTTTTGCCTTATATGCATCCACAGCTGTGCCACCAATTTACTCACATGGACTCTACTAACCTATCAGAAGCTTCTTCAGCTCAGAATGGAATCGTCTGGAGTTTTCTTATTAATTAACAAACTTAGTGTATATGTACTCCTAAATTTGATCAAAGTGATAAAAAATAGACAGCTCTGTCTCTCTTTATTCTGACATTTAACTAATTCAAAAGATATTTCAATATTTATCTAAAACAAAAGTTTACTCTAAATTGATGTTGTACAGTAAAAATGTTTTATGTTTTCTCCCTAAAGTGTATGTAAATATCCTGCTATGTACTGAAATCCCTCTTGTTTTGCATAGAAATATACTGAACAACATACAAAGCATAATATATAAAATAACATTTACCTGAGTTTTTTCTTTGAAAGAACCCTCTAATGTCCATTCTTATATTTCAGTACATAACTGAAACCGATTTAGTCGGGGAGGGTAAGAACTGAAAATATGAAATAAACACATGTAAGCTAAGACTCTCTAAAAAAATAGCATTTGTTCGGCTTTTCATTTCGCCATTTGTTGATTCACCTGAAGAGCAAGTAACGTAATATTGGTCAAGTGATCAGTTTGATATCAATCTTTCGTGATTCACCGTCATATTTACATTATTTGTACGGTATGAATGATTTGCTTTGGTACCTGCTCAAACTTAAGCTCTCCTTAGTATGGCTAGCTCCGTTTCTCCAACAGCGCACACACAGGCGGCAGCTGCCCCGCCCCCTCGCTCAGTCTCTTAGTGCCTGAGCTCGGATCATACCAATATCAGGGGGGATTCACGCACAGTCGTAAATTCCCACAGTGTGCACTATGTGCTTCGAATATTGTGTGTACTTTTTGTTTTATACAGTTGTCAGCCAGACATCTAACTATGAAAAAATTACACTCCAAAAGACCCCGGGCTTCTGACAAAACAACCCGGGCTTAAGCCCAGTAAGCCACCCCCATGCTCCGCCCCTGTTGGCCAGTGTAATCTAACAGGAAAGACAGAGAAGCTGTGTTTATGATCGCTGAGCAGTACAAATGTGAGCCTGTTGAGAGGTAATGGTATGACAGGAAGTGGTCGCAAAAAAGAAAACCCAGTGACCTTAAAAAAGGCAGCTCATCAAAAACCACATTACTCATTACTAAAGAGACTTCTGTGGCATTCAGATCGAAAGTTACATTGTTCAGAGTAGAGCGTGTCCTGTTTAATTCTCAAAAAGTGATGACAACCTACTTGCGTTTCCCACCCTGCTGCAATTTGCATTCCCAGAACTGGAAGAAGAAAGGATTTTCCTACTTCAGATTTTAAGAATAAAAGAAGCAAGATGATCACTCTGTTCTGTTGTGTGTTCATTTCTTACCACAGAGATTAAAATCGTCTGGTCAGAGCAGAAGATTTTAATCTCTGTGGTAAGAAAAAAAGCCATCTGATAAGCAATGCCTGTGGTTAAAATACTATCACAGGATACCATAGTGTATGTATAAATAAAGTACAGTCATGCTCATAGTTTAACTGAAGTTTCAGTTTTTATCAACACAACTATTCTTACATTTGATGTTGCAGGTTCAGTCAGTTTTTGCTTTGGTGACGTCAGGCATCCAATACCTCTGCACTTGTTCTTGTGCACACAAGCATTCACTCCTCTGCTTTCACACACATATGGACTTGAGTGACATGCCATTGTTAGTCTATAGGGTTTAATATGATGTTAGCCCAACCTTTGCAGATATAACATCTTCAGCTCTTCTGGGAAGGTTTTCCACAAGGTTTAGGAGTATTTATGGGAATTTTTGGACCATTCTTCCAGAAACACATTTGTGAGGTCAGACTGATGCTGGATGACCAGGCTGCGTTCTCTCAGGTTGAGGTCAGGACTCTGTGCAGGCCAATTGAGTTCTACATCTTTATGGACCTTGCTTTGTGCGCTCGTGCACAGTCATGTTCTAATCCAGAAGGGGCCATGCCCAAACTGTTCCCACAAGCTTGGTGTAAAAATGTCTTGGTATGCTGAAGTATTAAGAGTTCTTCTCACTGGAACTAAGGAGCTGAGCCCACCTCGTGAAAGACAACTGTACACCATAATCCCCCCCTCCACCAAACTTTACACTTGGTACAGTTCTCCTTGCCAAACCCAGACTCATCCATCGGATTGCCAGATGGTGAATTGTGATTTGTCACTCCAGAGAACACATTTGAATTTTAGATAGAAAAAAGTGTTTAAGCACCTTGTCTAACATTCACACACACACAGACTCAAACTCTGATGACTGCATGAGCAAAGATGTTCTGAGCCTGGTTACGCTGGATGTTTCTTCCTGTTGAAAGGGAGTTTTTCTTTCCCACTGCTGCCTTGCTTTCTGAAAGTTCAGGTTTTCTCTGTATTATTGTAGGGTCTTTACCTTATCATATAAAGTGCCTTGTGGTGTGATTTGGCGCTATATAAATAAAAATGACTTGAATTAGTTTCATATGGTCTTAGACAAGTTACAGTCTTTTGCTTTGACATCATTTTAATGAGCTAGACTTTTTCACTGGAAAGCCTCATTCATTTCAACTCAACAATGTCAAACCACATTCTCTGCATATTAGCACAGTCTGTGTGCAGAACTGGTCTCTCTGCATTCCAGTCCTATCACATTTACTGCACAGAAAAATCTGATAAAGGAGGCCCCAGCTCATATACTATTGTATTGTTTACATACAGGCTTTGCAATTGATACTTTTTTTTAATATTCGCAACATTTTACACATATAGACTTAACTGGCAACCAAGAAGTGCTACTTTAATACAGGCCTACCGTATGAATAGAATGACAGACACATTTTATGGATATTTACTGTTACAATCTAGTTTTGTCTCCTATAGGATCAATGCTTCACACGGGACATCTCAACTGAAACACCTGTGCACGTGACTGTGGCGCCCTCTAGTGGTCGGCACAAAGGAAGGAGGTACAGCAAGCAGCCGGTAGGTGAGGTCACCACCGTGTTCGGCACAGGACTACAGACAGGCAGCTGTTTACCATCCATCCTGGAACAATCGACTTTATTCAGACTTGTGAAGCCATGACCGGGCCAGTCGTGCCATTGGCATCCTGTTAACTCTGCTGAAAATGCCCTATGCGTGTTGCTATGTGCTAGAAGATGGCGGAGTCAGATGGTGGGGAATTTGCTCCAAAAGATACGCAGAACAGGTGGGTGAGGGCGTGGGGAGTCCACGGTGTTGTCTTGGGTGTCCGGTGTTTCCCTGATGGGAGTTCCCACGGCTCCGGGACTCGAGCTCGATCCGAGTCCGTCAGAACGGTTCGAAGCGCCGCGGCGTAAATCAAGGAAACACCGAGGCGGTGTCCGGGCCTCCAGGCACCAAGACTACCTGCTCCTTTTTATCGATACAGCAAAGAAAAAAGAAGTTCAGAATGGAGGCTAGACAACCGTAACACAACCTGCTATATTTTAACAGTTTTATTAATAATTTTTATGATAGACTAATAAATAGGTCACAACTTTGAAGCGATGCTAGTTTGCTTTAAATGTCACCACAAAACTGCGAGCACATCCGCGGAAAGTCTGTTTCTGTTTTGTTATGGCTCAAATATCTTCTTCAAAATCAGATTAGGCATGTTTTTAAAAATTCTGATATTTAAAAAAACAAAACAAAAACATAATGCAGACCGTAAGCATTTCGTTTATTTTAATGAGGAGGTTTCCCCACTGGAGACATGCAGGTGCACTTAATTACGTCAACGTGATAACCGTAGGACACGCCATCATTAAGTATTAAGAGTAACACTGCCAAAGCTAAATGGAACACGTTTGCATTTTTTATTATTTTACGCGGGCAAACAACCACGTTAGTCCAGATATATAAAAGAAGACTCTCCGTTTTCTTCCCTTCACCTGTTTTGTGTGCGCGCATGTGCGCAGTTTCCACTTTGTTTTCCTTTTATTTTGACATGCACAGACAGAGATGAATATTATTTGCTCAGCAGATACCCAGGTACTCGAGCTTTTCTACAAACAAATAGGAAATTTGTCAGGAATTAATTTTCCCATGCACATACACAGGATCAGTCATACAACTACTGCAGGGATCCTCGCACTGTTTTAAGCTGTTTATTCCAGACCTGCACTTTTTTGCCGTTTTATTTTTTTACCAGTACCAACCAGCAGCGTTTGCATTCTCTAAATTATTTTGTTGGCTCTTGTGAGATGAGCTAATACAACCTCCAAAGCAAGAAAATGTCTATTTGGGCTACATTGTATTTGTTAGCTTTTGACAAAATAAAGGTGAGAGTCAGAGGAACGAATCTTTTTGATCGTATCAGCATCACTTGATATTCGAGATCAATACTGGGGTATGAAAATTGCAAGACTGGTTATTTTTATACACACAGTTCTCAGTTCTCAATTACTTTTTTAGGATTGAACAGATTTTATTTACACCAGGGTGATTATAATTTCTCCTATTAGGGCAAGAAAACTGATTTCTGAACAAAACACTGATGTTGGAAGAGAAGGCCTGGATCATTGTGTCCACTCTAATGGAGGGGTGGGGTTGTTGAGCTGGTTGTCAGGTTGAACCTCATCACTTGTCTTTGGCTCAATTTTAATTTTTTGACTTAATATAGGATAATTGTTGGATTTGAAAAACTCCTATCGTTCCCATTTAGCCCCATTTGGTCATTTTTAACCTTCTTGCTGTGCTTGGATGCCATTTTTGAATCTTGTTAAATGAAGCATATCAGGGGGGAAAAGTGCAAGCAAAAACGTATGTAAGCTTGTCGCTCGTCTGAGGTTATATATGTACTTTGAATAAATGTGTTTGCAGTGATGTCAGGGAGAACTTCCTTTTCCTTGAGTGCTGACAAAGTGATGCTTTTTCATGTACCTATGATGGTGTGTCCACCAGATATACTTACTTGCTCTCAGTAAGCCACTGTAATTGTGGCAGATAGTGCTGTGCACTTTACTGCTAGACATAAAAAACTGAAATCTATCTCTTCCCCTCACCATGACTCCAGTGTACAGACACATTCTCGCTAATGCAAAGACACCGAACAGAATGCATTTCTCCCTGGCCGACTCTAGCAGATTAGATTAAATTTTCATCACAGCAATGCTTTCACCAGACGCAACTTATTGATCTCTTGGACTATGCAGCATGTTTGAAAAGGCGGTAATAGCTTTTAGTAACTGAAAAATTAAGCTGAGTACAGAAACTAAGATCAGGGGAGATGTGAAAAAAGGAACAATCACTTGAGTGACTTGAGGCCTTTTTCTCTTTACAGTATGGCAAACAAGAATAGCACCCTTCGCTGTACTTTCTCAGCCCCGAGCCACAGTTCCACCCTCCTTCAGGGCTTGTCTGTGTTACGGGCTCAGGGCCAGCTACTTGACGTCGTGCTGGCCATCAACGAGGAGCGCTTCCAGGTCCATAAAGCAGTGCTGGCCGCCTGTAGTGATTACTTCAGGTTAGTCTAAGGCATGAGACTTCACACTGCCCAATTTGCATTCATAACTGGAAGCTTTTAGCTGGAATGGAGGGAAAAAAAACAGTTACATCCATTTAAAGTTAAATACACATCTCGGTAATGTAAAAATACATTCTCAGTCTCCTGTATGTCAGTGAATTCATATTTGCCAAATGATATAACGATATCGTATATTAGAGAAGCAGAAATTGAGAAAGTTTTAAAACATATTAAAACATTTTAATATTTAGATAATTGTACAATAACATAAAAATGCAGGAAAAGGTAAGCTTACTGCTTTGCACACTAGTTTTTGGTTCATCTGCACCAGACCTGAAACAATGAACAACTCAAGAAAAAAAGGGCCTTTTTTAATTTATTTATTCATTTTATTTTACGTAGAGCAATGACTCTGACTCCATTGCCATTCAACAGTAAAGTAAATGTATGCAGTTTTGAATTCCAAGGGACCGTAAAATATCACGTAGTTTACTTACACGTCCTTGTGTTTCAGAGCTATGTTCACGGGAGGCATGAGGGAGTCGAACCAAGATACCATTGAGCTGAAGGGTTTGTCTGCCCGTGGGCTGAAACACATCATCGACTTTGCCTACAGTGCAGAAGTCACTTTAGACTTGGACTGCATTCAGGATGTCCTCGGAGCTGCTGTCTTCCTCCAAATGGTTCCTGTCGTGGAGCTCTGCGAGGAGTTCCTCAAGTCAGCGATGAGCGTTGAGACCTGCCTGCACATCGGCCAGATGGCCACCACGTTCAGCTTGTCCTCCTTGAAGGAGTCGGTGGATGCCTTCACCTTTTGCCACTTCCTCCAGATTGCAGAGGAGGATGATTTCCTGCACATTCCCATGGAGCGCCTCACCTTCTTCCTTCAAAGCAACAAACTGAAGAACTGCAGTGAGATCAACCTCTTCCACGCCGCCATCAGGTGGCTCCAGTACGACGAGTCTCGCCGGGCTCAAGCCAGCAGCGTCCTCTGCCACGTGCGGTTCCCCCTCATGCGCTCTTCAGAGTTGGTGGACAGCATTCAGAGAGTGGACATCATGGTGGAGGATGTTCAGTGTCGCCAGTATCTCCTCGAGGCCTTCAATTACCAGATCCTTCCCTTCCGACAGCATGAAATGCAGTCCTCACGGACACTCATTCGCTCTGACATCATGTCACTCATCACCTTTGGTGGGACGCCCTACACCGACAACGATCGCACAGTCACCACAAAGGTGTACTATCTTCCAGATGTCGCATCCCGTCAGTTCAAAGAGCTTACGGAGATGGAGACGGGGTGCAGCCATGCTTGTGTTGCCGTACTAGACAACTTTGTCTACGTCGTCGGCGGACAGCACTTACAGTATCGTAGTGGCGAGGGGGCGGTGGACAGCTGTTTCCGCTACGATCCACATCTGAACCAATGGCTGCGCATTCCACTCATGCAGGAGGCTCGTATCCAGTTTCAGCTAAATGTGCTGAATGGACTGCTGTACGCCACTGGAGGGCGCAATCGATCTGGCAGCCTGTCATCTGTAGAGTGTTACTGCCCAAAGAAGAATGAGTGGTCATATGTGGAACCATTAAAACGCCGGATTTGGGGTCATGCGGGGACTTCCTGTCAAGAGAAGCTGTATATCTCAGGAGGATACGGCGTCTCATTGGATGACAAGAAAACTCTTCACTGCTACGATCCGGCGACAGACCAATGGGACTTCAGAGCTCCCATGAATGAACCCAGAGTGCTGCACACCATGATCAGCACCAGGGATCGGGTATACGCCCTGGGCGGCCGCATGGACCATGTTGACCGTTGTTTTGATGTGCTAGCAGTCGAGTATTACATCCCAGAGAACGACCAGTGGACCACAGCCAGTCCTATGAGGGCCGGCCAGTCTGAAGCGGGCTGCTGCCTTCTAGACGGGAAGATTTACATCGTCGGAGGTTACAACTGGCACCTGAACAATGTCACAAGTATCGTTCAGGTGTACAACACAGAGACAGATGAGTGGGAGAGGGATTTGCATTTTCCAGAATCCTTTGCTGGGATTGCTTGCACACCAATTATACTTCCACAAAATATCACACAGCGCTAAGCAGAAGACCTACGACTGTGAAGATTTATTCCATGTGCTCTTTCTGCCGACTGTTGAGTCAACACAAGGTGTGATCGTTTTGTGTGCGTGAGTGTGTGTGCGTGTTTATATGTTCATATGAAGAAATTGACCTAAAAAGCCACAGTACTGTTATTTGGGTATTACTCTGTAGCTTCAGAGGGTTCGTTCATATTTATTCCACATGAAGGGTCTTTATTTTGAGTTATTCTGAATTTATGAACTAAAGTTATAAATTACACTTGTAGTTGTCTGAGATGTGTTTAATACATAAACTGAAAAGGATTTTTTTTTCAAACATTTGTACCATTTGGAAAATAGAAGAGCGGATACTTTAACGAAGCGTAAACGGTAATAGTAGCACTAACTACCCCAAGTTTTATTGATCAAGGGCTTCAGTTACACACAGCACAAATGTCTCTAGACATAATTATCATTTAGAGTATGCTACAATTTTTCCAGTGACAACATTTAAACTCAACCTTTATAATGTTGGACAGCTTGATTGTACATTGGTTTTTTATTTAATTTATTTTTTTGTGCTATGTTGTAATTATTTAACAACCGTTAGTGTTTTAAAGTCTATTTACTAATCAGCAAACCTCGTATCAATGATGGCACACAAACGAGTATTGTATGTGTTTAAACTGTGAATTTTTATTAGTTATTCCACGTTAGTCTTTTTTTCCCTCCTTTTCAAACTACTACTGCCCTCATTTGTTTCAGTTCTTGCTAATGACTCAGACAACATAACAAACCAGTATGGACCTCTTATGGCAGCTACATCAATACTTAATGTGTGTGCATTTGTGTCTGTTGACACTGTTGCTGCTCTCTTTATGTAAAGCAGCTTGCTTACCATAAAAGGTTTGTCCTTAAACAACAGTGATATTTAAATTTTCTGACTGTAATTGTCTGTTAAAATGTGACAAGCAACATTTTTGCACAAATCCTCAAAGTACAATTTATACAGAAAACATGCTCATGTTATTCACGTCCTATTCTTACTAGTTTTGCACTTTATATCTACAAATGCATATTATGAAGGCTGTTGTAGGTTTAAAAAATGGATGTTGAATTGGTGAATGAGGATTATTTTTAGTGATAAAGTCAGAAATGCACAAGAATCAACTCTAAAAAAATCTTATTTGTCAAGGAACTACTTCACTTTGCATTTGTAGCAGGGTGAACGAGCATCTGTCAGTCTGTTCCCGATCCAGTTATCACCTCATTCGCACACGTGTTCTTCTAAATAACCATGGCTAGATGTCATTGTCACTGTAGGCTAAAATCATGTATCAAGTATTAAGGTTATTATTTAATTGAGACTTATGCTGCAGGCAGATGGTCCAAGGTTCATCGAGCCATGCAAAGTGAAGTGTTATGGTTCCTTACCCCTTTTTCCTGAGGGTTTTCTTGCTTGTATATATCCAATTTTAACCTCAGTAAATTCCTCAGTCTTTCTAAGATTTCTCAGCAAATGTGTGAGTGTATAATCTCAGATTATACCAGGTTTTTTTGTGTGTGTGTGCAAAGAGACAAACTTCCTGTTTTTGTTTTGTTTTGTTTTTTCCAGGAACTGGCCGTGTGATGGTGAGAAGCCTCCTCATTTTTTTTTCTTTTCTTTTTAAATTTTTATTATTATTTTTTAAACTATCAACTGTCTGCCTTAGTGTGTCTTTGTCTTGTTCTTACCTGTACCAGTAACAGCACATTACATCATTAAAGTGCAATATACAGGAAATTGCTGTAGTCAAAGGGGAATGTACACATGTGTAGCTTTATGTGCATTCTTTATTAAAGGTGAATCATGCTTTAAAAAAGGAACTATTGTTGTTTTTTTGTTTGTTTATTATTATTTTGTACACTCCCACATACAGGAACATTAATGTTTCAGCCAATATACTTCAGTTTTTTCTGTTGTGGGTGTGCAAAGTATTAATGAATTCATAAAGAAAAGTCAGTTTGTTTGTTTTGTTTTTTTCCCCCCCAACTAGTCCACTATTTCTTTATTTCTCATGCTAGTGGTGTTGCAAACCCAGGGATCTTCTGAGAAGTGCTATTGCCAACAAGATTGGCAGCTTTCCAAATAATCAGCCAGGCTGATTAAATTATTTAAAATTAATATTTAAGGTTCCATAACAGCAAATAGTTTTCTGACTTTAATTAATGTGTTGGTTAGCTGTTAGCTTCCTTCATACTGGCCTACAGTAATGTTCCAGGCTCTCCATTGAATAATTTGATCCATTTTTCCAGAAAGGATAATTAAATATTCAAGGGTGTGCAATGTTTTTTGTTTTTACACTAATTTTACCAAAAAAGCTACTGTTGCAGTACAACCTGAAAACACACACACACTCATGCATTATATATGCCTCTCCAGTGTCTGTCCAGAGGCACAGGCCTAGGACAAGCTAAGATTCTGTGCAGGCAGATCCTCGGGCTGGTAAAGCACCTAATCAGCAAACAAAGATGGGGAGCAGGTGGATCACTCATTGATTCATATATTCAGGTTTCATTCCACATATTAATATAAAATAGCTTTTCCTTTCCCTTCAGTGTGTGATAAGTGAGTGTATAGTTGTTACCTTGTTTAGTTTTGTAAATTTTTTGAGATCTACCATATTTTTGATGACCAGCAGTTTAGCTTCCTCCAGTGATCCTTTTAGTTTGATTTTACAGTTTGTCATCCAAGTACTTTGAATTTTTCCCAGTTTCTTAAGGTACAATGCTTGCTTGGCTCTTTGGTTAGATGTTCATTGATAAATACTTTATATGCTTTTAATTTTCTCCCTTGTCCCAGCAGTGCATTCTCGTGCTTCTTATTTACACTTAAGATAATAGCAGGTTTGTTGCTGGTGTTTATTCTGGGCACAGGGTGGCATGCGTCGATGTTGTCACAGTCCAGATCAATCCCTTTGGACTGCAGGAAAGCAGCAACCTGTTGTACCATGGAGCTAACGTCCAGCTCCCCTGGTTCCTCACTGCTATTGACAGTCCCTGCCTGAGCGTATGAGCGGGGTTTAATATGAAGCAGTCATTTATCCTGGAATACCGTTGCAGGTCTGCAATCCTTTTCTCTTACTCTATGTTTTAGATGCAGAGGAGCTTTACCACCTCCACAATGTTAAGGATGCTGTTCTACTGCAACCTGATAGTAGACATTCCCTCCATTAGGAAATCAAGAGACTTTTTAATGTCCTCGACAGCTGTCAGAGTCCACTTGGCCCCGTGGTACCCTTCAGTGTTAGCCTAATAGCTCGTTGGCTAGCCTGCAATTACCTCTTCAACTCTTTTAGTCCAATATCCAGTATCAGGGTTGCATTCCAGACAGGGTCATACCAAAAGTTTCAAACAATTAGACCATTGTCCTTGATCCAATAAAACGATGGCCAGAAAATCTACAAAAACCAATGAAAATATACCACAACAGCTCACAATCTCACATAGTGAAGTTTAATTCAATACATTCAGACTTTCATTGGATATATGCAAGTTTTAGTCAGTATATTCAGACTTCCATTGCATATCTTCTAGTTTAATTCAATATGATCCAACTTTCTCGTCATAAACTAGAGCTTCATGCGATATATGTAGACTTTCCTTCCATTCTGGATAGTTCATGCGCAGTTTTTTTCTGTTGTATCCATTGCATTCATTACTGCTTCATTCCATGCTGTTTTTATTCTGTTTGAAAATTCTGTTCTCTTTTATGTGAACTTATTTATTTACTTAACTATTTATAGCATGCATCTGGGGCAGACGATTTCCCTTGTGGCAGTGTGTATTTTATCTGCAACTCACCCTGCCGCAAACTCTGGCAATAACTGAAGCAAAAAAGAAAAACATCAACAGACACGTTGACTGTGCGTGATGACGACCGGGAGAGCCCGGAGTGGTGCGCAGCGTAACATTCCATTGAGAAGAAGAGGGGAAAGATGGCGTCCTCTAACAATCCTCGCAAATTTAGCGAAAAAATCGCTTTGCATAATCAGAAGCAGGCGGAAGAGACCGCCGCGTTTGAAGAAGTGATGAAAGACCTGAACATCACCAGAGCTGCGCGGGTAAGACCCCCACAGAGGGGCTGTTTACCTCTCGTTGCATCGCTGTTTGGCAGCTAACGAACACTGCGGAGATGTATCGGAAAGGTTGGGATGCTATGTAAGCTAAAGTTCATATTAGCGTCCTTTGCTGCATCAGTGCAATGCTGCGGAGCGACGTTTCCCCCGCGCCTGTTAAAACAAGCCAGCATTATTTGACTTCCAGCAGCACTAACCAGCTTAGCCTCGCCTGCTGGAGCTGTGGATAATGTGCACCTGTTCTCCCCTGCCTGTGGCTGCTGACATTTCGTTAGCTAATAGACAAATCGTCTGGCATGGTAGTGACCGCATTAGAGCACGTTAGGAAAAGTTAGCTGCGATTTAGAAACGGAATGGGAAGCAATGTTGGTTGACAGAGAAATTAGCCAAATAGATGTTAACCAGCTGTGTGTGTGTGTTTCTTATTTATTAAGGGGAAAGAGGGTAACCCCCACATTACCCGTAACATTATTTTCATAGCATACACTTACGGAGAGCAAAGTCAGCTCTGACTAAATGATCCACATGTCTCGTTTTACTCGCTCTATCTTTAGCAAAGTGTGAATGGCAGCTTTCTCACTACAATGAAAGCACTGGTTGCCTCAACCACTACAAGTGGAGCAGATGTTTTCATTAGGCTGCTGTTTATTATGCCAATTCAATTGGCTCTAACTGAAGCTGCAAGTCCACTGCTGATGAATAAAATGTGGGTTTTTTTTCTAACGCTGAGACATGATGTTCGTTTTACTGTCTGTCTTTTTTTGTTGTTGTTGTCATTTTACAGAAGTGAATATAACTGTGGATGAAAAGCTCTGGTTTAGATATAGCAGATGATAATCATGTAAAAAAAAAAAAAAAACAGTAAAATGGAGCTGAAATGGGATTTTTTTTTTAAAGTTTTAAAATAACTTCCAGAATGACTTGTCATCATTGTTGGCGATTTCTCGCAATTTTTGATGATGAACTAATTGTTTCAGGGCTGTTCGTCTCAAAACATATAAACCATATTGTTGCCAGGAAACGTTGGGGCTAATTGTTGGTCTAGTTGCTGGAAATGATGCCCACTTACCACGCTGCGTCAGTGTAAACCTGAGCTGTACTGTTATTTACTGCAAAGGGGGAGGGGTGGGGGGAATTGAATTTACTACTCAGTTTTATGGTCTCTGCCTGATTTCTTTGTGTTGCCATCCAAACATCCATCCATGGCATCAGTTCTGATCATTTATCCTCACGCATTTCATTTCATATTCGAGGCCTTCCATCACAGTGTTGTTTTTGTTTTTTAATAACATATATGGGTTTTGTTTTGACTACTGTTGTGTGGTTAATGTAGTAGCCAGGTGTGTTACATGGAAAGTGTGACTGTAATTACACCAGCTGTCAGTCAGGTGTCATTCACATCAGCTGATGTGATTTTTCTTTTCTTTTTATTTGCTATTAAAATATGTTCTCTGCCTCCTGATTATTCGTGGTACCGCCACATCTGCCTGGCTCATCACGTTTCATCTGTCAGTTAATGAATTCATCAGTCTTTCATATCCCACACTGTGGTCTGGCATGCACCATTTTTTTTTAGCATCTCTTTTTTGTGTATTGGATCAGTCATTCACTCATGCTTTCATGCAATTTTACTTTGCACAGTTGCAGTTACAGAAGACCCAGTATTTGCAACTAGGGCAGAATCGTGGACAGTACTATGGAGGCTCACTGCCCAATGTCAATCAGATTGGAAATGGCAACATTGACCTGCCTTTTCAGGTGAGCCCCTGGCCTCTCTCGGCTGGTAAATCAATGGTTTGTTGTAGACCAGTGTGCCCTTCTCAGCTGTTGGTGATACTATTGGACATACAAAGGTTGCAGGTGTCTGTGGTGTTGGTGAAAGAACCCAGAAAATTCCTCTAAAGCCATTAAAGAAAGTCTGCAGGCTTATTTATGGCTGTGCTGACAGTAAAGTGTTTAGACATTACCTCGTCGTCAAAGCTGCATAAAGCATCAGGTTTTATCAGGGTCCAAGAGTGAAGGAGAAGACGTGCACTACAGCTGTTTTTTTTTGTTGTTTTTTTTTTGTTTTGTTTGGGGTTTTTTCACCCTGATGCGTAATTTGGTTCCTAAATTTTAAATAGACCATTGCTTGTCATGGCTTTCCATTTTTAATACATTTGCCAACTCAAGCATCAGTATGGGGGGCCCATGGCTTGACTCATTTTGAAACAAACACATGTGCACCATTTATCCTCAGACATTATCCTAAGACACAGTTTTATAGTGTAAGCAATTTTTGTTTTTGTTTTCTTTGTGGGCGGGGCCTCATTCACCTGATGTGTCCACCTCCAGAACTCAGTGCTGGATACCAGTCGGACAACCAGGCACCACGGGCTGGTGGACCGTGTTTACCGTGACCGGAACCGCATCACTTCGCCTCACCGCCGGCCGCTAACAGTCGACAAACATGGACGCCAGATATCCTTTCGTTTCAAACGCACTGTGATGAGGAATGTGCTATTGTTTTGGTCTGATTTTTAAGTCAAAATTCTGATTTGTGTCTGGAGACAAGCTACTTCAGCGTAGCAGACTGCTTTAAATTTAAGCTTTTGGCTGTTTAATTGATCAGTTTTCATGTATTTGTGTGATACGTTTTATATATATATATATATATATATATATATATATATATATATATATATATATATATAGTTAGAATAATGAATGACTGAAATTCTGAAACAATAGCCTTTTGTTCTAATGACAGTTTTCATTGCTGACACTATCAGGACTATTTTAAAGTCTTTTAGCTTGTCGTCATGTTATTCCTAAACATTTAGCCAGTGCCATTGATGATAAACAGAAACAAAACAGATAGACATCAGCCACTGATGTTGGGAAATGTCCTCTTACTTGTCCTCTTAAAATGCCAATATGCAGCCTTGAGATAGGGGCTAAACTTTGTGGGATGAATAGTTTTGAATGTAAGTAAGGCCTCAGTTGCACAGGCCTAGAGACTGTTTTGAGATCCCCTAGCAACTTCTTTGTTGCTAGGGAAAGATGTGTATTTCCCAACTAGTTGGGCGTTGGTTCCTGGAGGTTGCAATGACCAGATAAAATGGATGGGAAAGAGGGCCCCACACCAGAAACCTCCAGGAGCAGTGGTTGCCTGTAGTTTGCCTGGAAAGTGGTTAAGTAGGGGTTAAGGTTATTTAGTCATCTGTGTTTTTATATTGTCATATGGACCAGAGATTGCTACCAGACTGGTTAACAATGATTGCTGTTTAAGGAACGCAATTACTATTCATCATATGAGATGTGTTAAGATATCATCTGTCAGTAATGGTGCTGAGTGGATTTTAAGAGAGTGAGTGTTTGTTATGCTGCATGTACTGACAGCCTGATATTGAACTATGTAACACGATGCGTTGTAGACAGTTGACAAGACCATCAATATATTCGTCTATTAGATAACAAGATATCAAAGTAAATGTATCAAAGTAAAGCTTGTGTGTGGTTATTTATTATTTAGCAGGTCTTTTGGGCTGATTAGGGTAAGAAAACAAATTTATTTCCCTTGACTAAATTCACATTGACAGCTGTCCTTACAGCTCAGTTTACCTCTCCCCACCGCCAGACACTAGCTGGAGAAGGTAAGGCACCTCCTTTTGTCCATTTGCCAAAATAAGAACTAGGACACACAGCGCTCTTCCAAAGATTAAATGACATGACTATGTGCAGCCTAGTTGATGCACAACTTCTAAAGTAAACCAGAAGGTCTAGAACAGATTTCTGATAGATTTGATGCTGCAGAGCTTGAATTCTGCCAGTATTCATGAGCTGGCATTGGTTTTGCTTGAATTTCATCTGTCTCTCACGTACAGGACAAATTCAGACTCTGCCTTACACCAGAGCGCCATGAATCCAAAGCCCCAGGAGGTCTTTGCCGGGGGATCACAGGAGCTGCAGCCTAAACGAGGTAGAGGAAGATCCCGTTACAAGGACACAGAGCTGCTTTTATTTATTAATGTAGAATGTACTAATGCAGACAGGAAGCCTCAAAAGACATAAAGGGGCTGGTGTCACACAGTAGTAGTTCTTGGTGAAATATTTATAAAGTAAATGGATCTCTAGCAAAGTTTCTGCATTCTGGTTCAGCCCTCGGCTGGATGTGGAGGAGTAGCATCTCTGAATGAGGCTGATTCAGGAGGATCTAGAGAGGAAAATCAATAATTAACTGATTATGCATTGATTATGTCTTTTTATGTGTGAAGCTCTGATAAAGCGAAGCCAAGATTAGCTGGCATCCTTTCAGTCTGTCTGATGGTCACCTTCTATTTTTACACTCTAGAATCTGGTGCACAGCACTAAATTCTGCATGACTGGCTCCGATATTGATGACTCATTTTTTTTGGTTTGTTATGTATTTTTGTCATGGCAAGCAACTGTGTCTTGCTGTTTCACTAATTAGTACTGCTGCTAACAGTGCCTGGAACGGAGAACTCGGAGACAAGTGCAGACAACGATGTGCAGAAACAGTTGTGGGATGACGAGAAGGTACCAATGGGACAAGGAAGGGCTGCAGAGTGTACACCAGTGACGCAAGACTTGTGTCTCATGATTGCATTTTCTTCTCAGGATGATTCATCAAAGCCCAACACGTGTGATGTCCCAGGAATCAAGTGAGTGGTTTATGTTGTTTGTTTTATTATTCTTCAAAGAGCAATGCCACTCAAGTATTGTGCATGAAGCAATATGTGGACATTAGTTGTCTGCCATATTGGACGTGATACAGCTAGGTTGCTAGGGAGAAATGTGCGTTCCCCAATTGGTTGGCGGTCATTCCTGGAAGTTGTTGGCTCTCACTGGGTGAAAGAGTTGCAAATGATTTGTGCTCCTAGTGATTTCTTTGGAGTTTGAATTTCTGTGACCTAAGAATTGACAAGAAAACTTTGGCACATGTTTTTTTCCTTTAGTTGGAAGAATAACCATCAACCAGATATAATCCTTTAAATCTCAATCTTAATAAGTAGCCAGGTTTTATTACTGGTGTGTTTTGTAGCGCTCTGGACTAAGTAAACAACAGCTCAGTATTAATCTGCTACCGGTACTCTTTTTTTTTTCTATAACTGCTTTTTTCTTTTTCATTTGGATGGTTGACTGAAGTTTTTTGTGCATTCCCCATGTGTCAGGTAACTGAGGAAATCCTCCAGCATCTGTGAGGAAAATCATAGATGTTGCTAGTATCGCCTTTCAGGATTATTTTGCTGGTGCGCTTCCTCCCCCCCCCCCCAGTAAATCAGATCAGGTATGGCTGGGGGAAAGTCCTGTAGTGATAGGCAATCAGGTGCTATTTTTCTACGAGCACTATAAAGTACAAACATAAAATGCTTCATAATGACATTTAAAGCAAAAATCCTTTTTCGTGTTAACGTTGGATATTAGAAAAATGGCACTGAAAGAATTGGAAATAAATGGGAGAATTTTGCAAGACCAAACATGGATGGACCACAAAAAAAAAAAAGAAAATGGGGGCAAAGTCAGCAATTTCTAACCATTTTATTATCTGATTTCTCTGGTGAGAAAGTCCATGTACTTTCCCATGTCCCAGTTCAAAGTTAATTTAGATGATCTGTCAAAATAACAGCAAAAGCAGGACTTGCTTCTTGAAATGCTTCGGAGTGGGTTAGGAACTCCCGACAAACCGCCTTAATATGTTCAATCCAATTTAATGCAAAGACGTGAGACCTGTTTAATGGAATCAGGTTCAGCTTTATTGACCAAGTACAAGGAATTAACCTTGGGCTTTTTCTTTGCTCTCAGTGTCCATAATAAAGTTGATAACATGACAGATACATCAGCCACAGTCATATTTATTGTGCAAAGTGGCGGAGTGCAAAGATGCTGAATAAATAAAAAGGCTGGTTAACATACAGAATTACACAAAATAGAGCAAAACTTAAGTGATTATTGTCATTTATTGGTTAGGAAGTTAACATATTCTCCCTTAAATCAGGTTAGGTACAGTTATTTTCACAATAGATGGTCATCACAATAAATCTTAATATGTGTGATTGAATCAATTTCCTCTGATTGGTAAACATTTTATTTGTTGACCTTTGCCACAAAGAAAGTCACAATCTTGTGAAAGCATACAGTAAAATGGATCATTTACATGTGTTCAAAAGACAGTTTAGATCCCCTTTTATTTATCATCCCTCCCCTTATTGAAACTTCCCTACTTTGATAGGATATGAAAAATACACAGACAAATGCATGGTTAAAAAAGCTAGTTGTAACAACATAGTTACAACTGTAACTATGTTATTGAAGCACAGCAGCTACGACGGCCATTGTGACAGAAGTCAGGCTGATTTTGTTAATGGCTGCTTTGCTGTTTGTTGTGCTCTGCGTTGTGATAGCTGAAGCTTGGGTTGGGGTGGTTGCACTTTGGGTTGGGGTGGTTGCACTTTGGGTTGGGGTGGTTGCACTTTGGGTTGGGGTGGTTGCACTTTGGGTTGGGGTGGTTGAAGTTGCTGCATTCACTTCTGGTATCTGTGAAATGGCTGACATTGAAATTGATGGATTAACTTCAGACTCATTTCTACAAATTCTTCGACTGCTTATAATATAATTTGTTGTTATTTGCTAACACTTACCGACAAGCAGAAGCAGAATGAAACAGATCTTGAGAATCATTGTGGAAAAGTCCTTGAACCTTCAAAAATAAAATGATTGATTATTGTTTAATTTTAAATTCACATTTGTTTCCCAAAAATTTGGAAATAGCATTAAATATAATCTATAATGACATAGTTTAAATAAATAAAGTATAGTATAACAATAGCTCAACAAAGTAAATCAAGTATGAAAAGTGAAATAAATACAATAAAAACTCACTTCATAAAAATCTAAACCAAATACATTCAGTTATTGTCTTATTAGTGTAATTTTCTAAATGACAGAAGTGTCTTTTTTCTATATGTTTCTAATTCATAATGCAATAACATCATCTTTAATTTAGAACAGCATAAACGTTTGTTTTTTTTTAATTACTGCAGTCATTATACAGCTCTTTCTATAATAATGTAACTTTTAAATAAAAACAAATCACTTCCATAGTTTTGCTTTAAAGCAAAACACAATTTTTTTTTTTCTTTTTTCAGGAAAAACCACATTGGCTTGACAGAAAAGATGGTCATGAACTAATTTGTCATATTTTATTTTCCATATTGTAACAAAGTAAAGTCTTCAGTAAATCTTTCCCTGACTCTAAAGTTTAGTCAGATATTCTAGATTTGAAAACTTACAGTTTAATCGTTCTGAGTTGTCTTCAGTCGTGCCGATGCTCACCAACTCCAGCTGTTTGTTGTTTAATCTCTGACGGTCTGCAGCTTTTATACTTGCACAATGTCGATACGATGACATCAGGTGCTGAACAGAGACACAACTTGTAAAACTGGTTGACCATCTTTTCTTGCCAGTATCAACAACATGATGTGATGTATATGTGATTTTTATATCTATCTATATAACTATATATCTATATCTATGTCTGTAGATATCTATATTTATATAGATATATATAGGTAGCTACCAATCTATATCTATCTTTTTGTTTGTTTTTCAGCACGGCATTTAAGTAAACAGTTAATACGTGGATGGTTTATTTAAGCTACTGGGGGGTTTTATGTGATTAAACGTACTGGTGAAGCTTGGATGTGTTTTTGTTTTTTGTTTCTTTTTGGGGGGTTGCAGGCATATGTTGATGTATCTTTAGATATGCAAATGTATACATAAGAGACAGGAATGAAAAAATAGCATAATATAACATATGGCATAAAATAGAAGAGCCAACTGGCGGTCCATCTGCATCTAAAGGACAAAGGTCACTCCTTTGAGGATGCCAATGTTCACATTGTTCACATGGTTTGAAAGACGAGTAAAAGAAGCCATCTATGTCCACTGTGAATGACCATCTTTGAATAGAGGTGGTGGCTTACGACACCAACTATCTGCCATCTATAAACCAGTTTTGAGATCCTTCCCAGATGCCTTAATGCCCACTCACATCCTGGGCCTTCTGACCTCTGGAAATCACATGATAGGGGGAAGTTTCACAATGAGTTCACCCGAAACCTTGGCTGATAGTGACCTACACCCGTTTTCACACCTTGGCTCGTGTGATTAGGTAGAGCAAAAACAGTCAACATTCAGTTTTTTGTATGAACACGTTTATTCTTAAACACAGCCCGAGCTCTAATACGGAAGCTTTCTTATAATTTCTTTAAGTGGTCTTCAGGAATAGTCCTTGAAGCTTCTTCAAGGACTTTCTAAGAAGCTCTTCTTTGAGTGTTTGCCGCCTTTTGTTTTCGTGACAGGCTGCTAGTTAACAAAGCACCTAAAGAGATAAAGTTTAAAACTGGTTCCCAGAAAGTTGATTCTGTTCATCTGGACGTAGTGTTCTCAGTGGAAGAAAGATTTCGTCAGTCATCCAAGTGACTTCTTCAGTCTCCGCTACCTGCAGGTTTCCCCAACCTTATAAACATTACCTTTGCACAATGACTGAAACTAGCCCACTGCAGCTGTGATGTCAGTTTCACGGTCATTAAAATGTTTCTCCCACTGAAAACGCTACGTCCAGATGAACAGAATCTTCTGAAATTTCTTGGGATTTACTTACCTGGATGATTGAGCATGCATCAAGATATTTTAAAACTGCTTCTTTGCTAAAAAACCTTGACTGGGGTGCCCTTTTTTATTTGAATGATTCAAAGGTCATTGTCTGAAGATGGTCAGGTTCAAGGACTGGACTGAAAATGAGTGAAAAAGCAGCAAATGTCCAAATAAGAACTTTGCAGAACTATTGCTCAAGAACACTTTCAACAAATTCAAAGAAAATCTGGCTCCTTGGAAGCAAAGTAGAACAAATTTAAGACTTTGCACAGTATTGTAATATTTTCTGTTATAGGCTCACAAATCACAAATTATGTTTTGACAGCTGTACATAAAAAGAAACACGAAATGTGCTGTCAGTTCTCAGAGACGTCACGAAAGAATTTGCATCTTTTTTGCTTCTAAATTCAAATAATATCCACGTTTAAAGGTTATACAAGAAAATAAACAAAAAAACTAAATGCACGCTCATTTGGTTAGTCAAAAATGAAGCAAACTATTATGAAACCCTGTCACTCCTGCTGTGCACTTCTGTGTAACTCGTGTTAAGCCTCCATGTTACAAGTTTACAATTATGTGCTAGAAAAAAACTGGAAAAATTGCTAAAAGCAACTTTTCGGTGGGACACAATACCCATTAGGTAATTAATCTAGAAGAAACGTTATTACAAGATCATTATGTTGTGATGTAACAGGAGTGGCTTACACATACTCGTTCCCAGGAGACACAAATCCCTTGGTGGTTGCACCAGAAACAATATCTGGCATCAAAATCTGCCAGATGAGCTTCCTTTGTGACCAAAAAATCAGCCAAAAGAGCCTTTTTTAGATTTCCTATTATTAGTAATAGATTATCATTCCTGCTTTCTCTCTAAACGAAGTCTGCTTGTGTTTGCTGTATTTGGTTCAAACTGACCAAAGCAAAGCATGAAACAGGTCTTGCAATGATTTCTCCTTGCTAGAAACTGAAAACATTTTCAAGAAAGTGAACTTACGAGACACAGAATACACACTGAGAAAAGATTGTCAGCTGATGGAAAATTCTAGCACGGCTGGGAATTATTTATCTGTGGGCATCACTGAGTGAAAGCACAACAGGCTTCAGTTTAGCCGAGCTTGTTGGTAGAGCGCTTTATGCTAAGGACAACTAAAAATACAAAAAGAAAAAATAATAATAATATTAACAAGAACAATACATAAAAATATATATTTAAAAACAGAAAAATTGCATAAGAAGCACAATCTGAGTATTATAATTCAAATTATACAGAAAAATGAAAATCGACTGTCATACTGTGGCACCCACCCACTGTAGGTGGGTTATAAGAAGTATTTAAAATAGCATTTAAAGCAAACATGCTACCCACTGTCACCTAGCTGTTGTTGCCTTTTATTAAAAATGCTCATATGCTTGGTCACAGTCTTGTTTCGCACAAGCTGTTCTTATGTCTGATAGAAAATGTGCTCTTTTCAGCATATTCCCCTCGCCAGACCAGGAGTTGAACCCATCCGTGCTCCCAGCCGCACATAACACCGGCGGTTCGCTGCCCGATCTGACTAACATTCAGTTCCCCCCACCGCTTTCTACCCCGCTGGACCCCGAGGACACCGTGGCCTTCCCCTCCCTCAGCACAGCCAACAGCACGGGCAGCCTCACCACCAACCTCACCCACCTGGGTATAAGCGCCGCCAGCCACGGTAATAATCAACATTTTGTGTTCATAAAAGGGGTAAAACGGGTAAATTTAACAAAGCGTCGGTATTGTACCGACCAGTGTTGTAGCACAGAAATTTAGCTTTAAGTGGAATGTGTTTGTTTACAAAGGAGAACCACTAAACACTTATGCAACTTTCCAAAGAAAACATAAAAACATGCCGGTAGTTTTCATACAAATGACAACAAAACAGCAGGATTTAATTTGATGCTCCACAAGTGTTGAGTCTAGCTCTGCAGACGGCACGCAGTGTGGCCAACAGGATCTAGTTCAGCATCAGTTTGTAACAGTCTCTTATGTTGTAACACCTAATGTGTAAAATACCAAATGTAGGGGCTTGTGCTTTATCACATTTATGCACTTTTACAGACTTTTACTTTGACTTAGACTCACTCTTCTGCACTCAGTATCAGTCCCTACCGTGCAGGCATTTAAAGTTGGTGGTTTTTGCTGTTTTACTTTTTCTGATGTTTCTTATTTACACCAGTTGGTGCATTAAAGCTAAGTTGGAGACAAAAAACAGGTACGTGTACATCCATAGTTTCTTTTCTTCTTTTTTTTTTTGACTTCCCAGGGATCCCCACTTCCTCTCAGCCCACCATGACCGTGACTGCACAGCGCCGGCAGCCACCGGTGGTGCCGCTTACCCTAACCTCTGACCTCCATCTCCAACAATCTCCTCAGCAGCTCTCACCCACCCTTTCCTCACCAGTTAGCATTACACAGGTAAGGATTAATTAAAATTAGTTTCATTCTCTTTCAGGAACAATGTATTTGTATATCCAAGGTATTTGGACCAAAAATGGATGAAGTCAGAAATTTAAAAATAGTTATTGCACTTGCATCCCGATGTATTGAATTTGAAACAAATAAGTGTCATCACTTACTGCAAAAAGAGGTCACATTATATTAACCCTTAAGGATTTTTCACATTAGTCTATGGTGCCGTTTCAAGTCTTTTTCCATTAATGATTAATTATATTTTGTAGGTTTTGTGCACAGAATAAATTACAGAATAAAATACTGCATTTTAGGATATGCTACATTATGGTCAAACTCTCATTGGTTCAGTATTTGTTTATGTCCAGATAGTCATCAGTAGAAAGGAAGAGTGTGGCTTTACAAAGTCAGGCATGAGAGAGCAACAGAGTCGGTATTGTAGGGAGGCCGTGGTGGATGAGCGTGACACATTTACATATTTATCAGCTTAGTTGATCTTTCTTTTTTTTCCAGTATTCATTTGCAGTCTGGTTAAGTTAAAGAAACACTACATGGCTATGTTGATTTTAGCAAACTTTTACTTTGAAGGAGACTTTTCACAGTTCCAGTTGAGTCTTTGCAGTCAAGTCGGCAAATTGCAGGCATGTGCCGAAGACCAAAGCAATCGCAAGGAGGTTGTTGGTGCAGCACTGCACCAACAACAAATTATCTTTGCAAATTATCTTTGCAGATAATTTCACCTGGTACTTTCAACTGGTTCGAGAATACATACGTTTCCTTATCAGCTAGAGGTTGCCAGGGGGGTCGCTAGGCCCTAAGTGACTGAAATCATCTGCAGTAATGTGTTCCTATGTGTAAATAGCACTGTTGGATGCTGAGAACAGGCTCTTAATGATATCTGTGTCTTTGTCCTTATGCTTTTAGTACAGATCCATAAATTGTAGTGCTTTTGAAACGTCAAGCTGTATACTAATGAGTATTCAACACATACTAGGTGGTTAAAGATAAGATAAAACATTTAAACACCACACCCCTACCCTCCAGTTCATGCAGCAGAAATCACTGCTACTTGGACTAATTTATCCCCATCGTTCTGCAGGTCATGCCAACAGAGTCATTGACCCTGGAACAGCAGCTTTCTCAGTACCCTCTGTTCAACCAGCTGACAGCTCAGGCTCAGGCTCAGCTGATCAGTGACCTCCAGAAGCAGCAGGCCCTGCCACAAGGCATCCAGCTCATTACCTTGCCAACTCTGGCCTCCGCTGGTACAGCGTCTGCCACTGCCAGCAGTCCCTCACCAGACAGCCAGACCACTGGCAGCATGAGCATCAGCTCGGTAAGATGCAGTTTAACAAGAACGTGGAAGCATAGATAAAAATCTGATGACATGATTGAGATAATTTTGCTTATTTTTAAGCTGCTGTTAATTTTACCACTTTGATGATGCTACCCTAAATACATCGCAGTAAATATCTGCACATCCTTTCTATGCTAATTTATTTCTAATTATATAGATTAACTTAGCTAAGAAGCATAAACACATATTACTCTTTGCTACACGATGTCACTGTAAAGTTGTTTGATGTTAACATCTTTGTAAATGATGGTTTATGAAAAAAGAAATATGCATTTGGCCGTTCTTTAAAACACAAGTGTTTGAGGTATAATCAGAATGTTTAGGCTTTACCCTAACTGAACATTACCCAGTCTCTTCAAGAACATCCTGGATCACTTTAAGCCCAGCTGGTATTTTATTTAGTTGGTTTACCTGGAACTCTTTTTCCGCCTCCCTTTCATTTGTAAATGGTTGGACTAGATGGACTGCACTAGACTAGGTGTTTTGTTTTTCACTGTTGAGTGCTCAAAGCACAGACTTTGAGCTTTGTGCCTGAACAGTGCATCAAACTTGTGTTTCTTTAACTTGGTTTTTTAAGGAGTCAAATTTAACAGGAGGAAGTGATCCCAAACATCCCGGACTTCACTATAGTCTATTCTAGCTTATACCACATTTGCACATGCAAATGTACATTTCCATGCGGGCTCCCACACATATTCCACAGTGGCGACTTTTGAATTTTTCCTTGGAAAATGTGGCTTTAGGTGTAAACAGTTGAAAACATGTATTTTGTGGAAACCTACCTAGTACCTAGTTCTCTTCAACACCGATAATCATCCACAAACAAAACATCCACACATTTGAGCTTGAAATAGAAGTTGATGAAAAGGTCAGAACAACATTTCCAGAGACCGGTGTAAAAATTGCAGCATTGCTGAAAGTGATCCAGAGATGCACTCAGATATGATTTTAAATTCTTAATAGATCAAAGTTTAATCAGCTAAGGTCTTTGATTTCCATGGACTAGCTTCCTGAGCTTTTTAGTCCTACCTCATATGTTTTGAGCAGACCCTAAGTTGATGCCTTCTCACATGTCATCGTTTTTAGACTTGTGTATGACAGGCATGAAGCTTAGTGCTAGCTAACCCTCTTCCCTCCAACAGTACCGCAATCAGACTGGCTCACCAGCCACTCAGTCTCCAACCTCCCCAGTCTCCAATCAAGGCTTCTCCCCTGGAGGCTCACCTCAAGTAAGGGCCCACCCACCGAGCTACCTGCTGTTTGGGGAAGGGCTTTGCTCCTGGGGGAAAGCTAATTGTAGAGAGTTAGGCTGCTTTTCATTCACTGTATACACACTTAATCACTCATGCTGTCAACAGCTGCATAGCTCATTTCTTCATCAGCACTGCCATCGTTCACAGCGTGCATGGCAACATATTGATAGCCTATTGATGGAGGCTCTGACACTTTGTAGCCTTAAAATATTCATCTTGTATCCTCAACCATTACAGTTTCTCACATGTAATTCACCCAAACTATATTCTCTGTGTCAGATATATTCTGAGGAAAGTCTTGGTTTGTTTGTTTTTTCATGGGTGGGGGACATGCCAGGCTGGAGCATGTAGGTGGCAAGATACGTACGTGCAGGAAAAAATACCTGCTTTGTTGTCACATAGTCAGGTCATCATCATGCAAACTTTATGCTAGGGAGATAACCTTGTTGGCCTAGCCTAGGGGTAGGCAACTCCAGGCCTCGAGTGCCGGTTTTAGATGTATCCTTGATCCAACACAGCTGATCCAAATTGCTAAATGACCTCCTCAACATGTCTTGAAGTTCTCCAGAGGCCTGGTAATGAACTAATCATTTGATTCAGGTGTGCTGACCCAGGGTGAGATCTAAAACCTGCAGGACACCGGCACTCGAGGCCTGGAGTTGCCTACCCCTGGCCTAGCCGTTCCATCCCAGTGATTTGGACATTTACACTGTAACACAGTGTAAATGTAGTTTTTTTTTAAAAGGCAGTTTAATTACAGTTAGTTTCCAGAACATGCATCCTTGTTTCATCTCTATTGTTTTTTCTTATTATTTGAAACCGTGGAAGGGGATCTTATGTTGTTTGCCTCTGTTTTGGACTTTATATAAAGACAAAGACTAGATGTAAAGCTCACAGGGGCTAACAGAGGCTAACATCAGGTAACAGAGGCTAACAGTAGCTAAATGAGGCAAAAACGGCATTGCTACTAACAGTTCAGCATATTCTCAACAGCTCACTTACTATGTGGAGACAGTAATTCATGGATGCCACTTGTAGTATCAGTAGCATTTTATTCACTACCCCTGCTAACTACATATGTGTTCAGTTCGGCTTTATTTATATAGTGCCAAATTACACCAACGAACGCCTCAAGGCACTTTCTGCTGTAAGGTAAATCCTAGGTAGGTGTGTATATTCAATGAGCCCAGACAACTTTCCAAATATACCAGAATATAATAAATATTATTTAAAAAAATAAATAACTTTACCTTTTTTGCACTGGAGTCCCTACAGTGGAGGTGAGTTGAGTGTTGCCACGGTAGTATGATGACAACAACCCATCTGAATTAGTTTTTGTCTTGATCTGGGCTGTCGTGGTCCTATCTACGAGGATGGGACAAACTGAAGCACCCTGGTTGTTTGTCATTTATAATAAAACTGTAAAGTGTGCTTTCAATTTTAATAATAAACTAATCATTAAAGAGTGGCGCTATTGCATCTTCTGTTAGCCTCCTCTTTTTGTGTTTAACCATGACAGTCGTGGTCACGAGGTCCATTTGCTTTGCTCGCTGCTCACTCTGACAGCTGTGACTTTGTGTGCTGCTTGTGTTTTTTGTTACTCCATCGCTGAAAGTGTCTGCTTGTGAACTCAAATATTTTCTCTTTCTGTAAAGATTTGTGTTATTATTGTAGCCACTGCAATGGTGTATTTCTCATATATATTTTTGGGGGTTGTTTGTGTTCCTCCAGCACATCCCCGTGGTGGGCAGCATATTCGGCGACTCCTTTTATGATCAACAGCTGGCATCGAGGCAGACCAACGCTCTCTCTCATCAGGTGACACGTAACGTTAAGTAAAAGGTTTTCTTTAGATTCTCTCTGACTTCAATGTGTGTAACGCGTACAATTGTGCTTTTTAGCTCGAGCAGTTCAACATGATCGAAAACCCCATCAGCTCCACCAGCCTTTACAACCATTGCTCCACCCTCAACTACACGCAGGCAGCCATGATGGGGCTCACTGGGAGCAGCCTACCCGACTCTCAGCAGCTCGGCTACAGCAGCCACGGCAACATCCCCAACATCATCCTAACAGGTAGCCACAGCATCTGTGTGTGTTTGCCCTTTGATACATTAAAGGTTCTTTGCATAAATGCCAAGCATCCGTCAAAACATCGGTGATGAGCAAGAAACGAGGCCCCCCTGTGCTGGTGTGTTGCACATGACTGAGATTTCAGTCAATATACGCTCTATCTGGGCTAAGGTAAAGAAGTCTAAAGGCAACTGAGCCGAAACTAACAGCAGAATTCTCCAGAGACCATACGAGGGAACAACTTCTTTTAGACACTTCCACATTTTACTAAATTGCCAAGGTTTCTTGTTTTATACACTTCTATCATCCAGTCTAATAAACAACACCAAATAAGAGTCGATAGCAGAATAAACCGTACGTCTGTGCAGAGTTGGTGTACTATCATCAAAGTAAACCTTCCAGTGACTTGAACGTTTGTCTTTGGGTTTTAAAGGTACTTTGCAATCCACTTGTGCAGTAGTTCTAAAATAGGATCTCTGTGGTAGGGAAACATGTAGAAATACTTGTCCCAATTTCGCTTGAATCAGTAAAAACTCTAACCCGATTCTTGCCAGGCGTGCACGTTGTTCTCAGCACTTGTATTTCTCAGTCACAGGTGAGTCTCCGCCAAGCCTGTCCAAAGAGCTGACCAACTCTCTTGCGGGAGTTGGCGACGTCAGCTTCGACGCAGATTCTCAATTCCCTCTGGACGAGCTGAAGATCGACCCGCTCACCCTGGACGGACTGCACATGCTCAACGACCCCGACATGGTGCTTGCCGACCCCGCCACCGAGGACACGTTTAGAATGGACAGGCTGTGACGTGAAGAAAAAGAAAACTCGTTAATGGAGAGAACCAAAGGGCAGGATGATCCCTCTTCCTCGTTGCATGGCCGTCCAGCTGTCCGACTTTGCCCTTTGAAACAATGCGGCACCAAAAGACAACAGGGGGGAAAAAAGACATCCAGCGGCTCGCCGGGGGGAATGCCTCGCTGTCGTTTTGAATGAGATTGGTCGCTCAGTGCTTTTGCTAGCCTACTGTGTTTACAGTGTACCATTACATGCCACATATATTCCAAAAACGCACATTTGGCGGTTTTCTTTTCATATCCACTTTATTATTTATTTTGTTGATATTTGCTTGTAGCAGGAAGCTGCTAGGACATTGGGCGAAACTGCACCCGATATAAGCGGCCGTGTTTTTAAGAAAAAAGAGAGCGAGAAAAAAGAAACCGAAAAAAACATGGTCGCTTTGCTAATACCGTGCAATGAAATAGAACGGTTTTCCCATCATGCTATAACGGCTTTCTATTTCACACTCAAAGCTTTATTTTTGACAACCAAATGTTATTTTCATTGTGTACTTGTGTGTTTTTATGCTTCATCTATTTATATGTTCTATTTATTTATTTGGTTAAAGATTTTATATTCCATTTCATAATTTCAATTTGATGCCAAAATGTTTTCTGTAGGCATCGTGTAATATTGCACTGATGTAATTTGTGTCTATTTATTGATTACTAACATATTTATAAATGTGTTTATTAAGCTATTTTTGGTTTATCGAGGAGTGCAAAACCTCCCCATAGTTGCCCTTCGGTGTTCAGTGTGCCATTTTCTGATGTAAGACCGTTAACCATGCTGCAGCCCAACAGTCCAATCCAGATACGACAGTTTTTTTTAGCACCGCTCCAAAAAATGCTGCGTGCTCCGGAAATGCGTTGGCTTAAAGCCACACACGTGATCTTTAACTGAGAAAAATCATCAGGAAGAAAAACAGAAGCATCTAAATTTATTTTCTCCCGATGAAAAGCCAGAATACATACATATATACACGTTCAGGCCGACCCTCTTCTCAGTGAAGGAAGGTGTCTGTTTTTAAACCAGAGATCACTGAAATCTTTTAAAGTCGTCACTGTGAAATCACCTGATTTTGCCTTACGGGAGTATTCTACTGTTCTACTTAAGTGTCTAACGTGACAGCGTATTTTCGTAACTTACTGTAACGTTTTCTCGTATTTGAGAGAAACTTTTGGTCAGTGATGTTTGTGGTTATGTTGTGTAAGGTTTGACAAATCAATGTACTGTATTTTGTAGCGGTACACTTTATAGCCAAATTGTTGGATGTTTTCTAAAGCGGGGCAAAAACGAGAAAAAAAAAAGTCAAAGGCGTGTTTGAAGTGTTCGAGATGGAGCGCAATTGTGGGGAGGCTTTTTGCTCCTTTACAGGGAAGCTCTAACAAAAACGCAGCTGACTCGACGCGTGGGTATTTCTTACTGAACTACTTGGTTTTCATAAGCTCCACGCTTCTAGTTTATGAGAGGATGGGATAAAGTAGACAAAGTAGAATATGGCTATATAAATCTATTTATATGCTAAGTATTGTGTGCAATCTGAACACTACACAAATCGGCGGTGTAGCAGAGTCACATCGTTTGAATACGCAGACAGACTTTAAGGGGTCAGTCAGCCCGCCTAAATCTTTTGTCAGAGTTTCCCTGAGAGTCACGTGCAGTCTGTGGGATCATGTTTGTTATATTGTAACGTTTGTGTACAGATGTGCTAATATTTTTACTCACAGCGCTGATGGGAAGAGTTCCCAAATCCCCCTTGCTGAAAAAAGAGAAAAAGGAATCACGTTTGGTTTACCTCTACAGCTGGACGGTTCGTCTCAGTTGAAGTGTTTTCTTGTCTGCTGTAAACCTCCATCAACGGTTTTTGTTTGCCTTCAACGGGCCTGTGATTCCTATGCAAAATGAGACAAATAAGATGCTTGAAGGAAAAAATCCACCTCTGGTGTTTTATTAGCTAACAGAGTTTGCACGTTAAGCTGGATTTATTCTTTTTGCAGGCGAGCAAGCAGTGTGACTCTTGTATTACAGATGGTAGACTTTGGAGATGTCAATTTTATTTTAAAGAGAAACATTATTGCAGATTAAAATGGAACCTAAAATGTCAAACATGGTAAATGTCGTGCAGGCCGTATAATATTTTAAGACTTTAAGGGCTTTGTAGTTTATGTCAGAATTAAAAATCACCTCACTTAAAAACTGGAATTGGGCGGCATCTCTTTTAAAGACTAAACATCGTGGCTCTACGCTAGAAAACTGACACTATTGGGAGTGTGCGCGTGTAGGATGTTGTAGTGTGTCGTGGTGGTGCTAATGACAATCAACAAGTGGAATACAAATTCATTTCGATACCAGAGAAGCATAAATCCAGCTTACTTTTGAAGTTTTGGCCTCAAAAACTGTAAATTGTGATTTATTTAATTACCTGAATCTCCCTCTTCGTCCTGTGCGACTGTTGAACATGGTGCAACATTGCTGCTCTAGAAAGACACCCTTTGCCCCTGACCCTAAATGAACCCGTGTCACACGAAGAAAAATGCGACACACACTAATTCTGCTTCGTGTAAAGCAGCTAACGTTGGATTTTTCCTTCAAGCCTCCGAAACAAACGTGTAGAAAACACACTCTACGGATTACATTTCCAAAGGTTTGTGTACCTAAAAGATATTAAGCGTCACGTGCACTGTCGTGCTGCCAATAACGCCAGTGATTTGAGCTTTCCTGCCATCTCCTTCGTCCTGCTGAAGTCATTGATTCACTGACCTTGTACATATGCTATAGCTGAAACAAAATGCATGACTTACCTGACAGTCAAAACCTCTAAATGAAGGCCTTCTATAGCTCTGCAGGTTTGATTTGTGTAACGTAACACTACCACAAAGTCTAAAGGGATGCATGTAAGGGTTTCTCCTGTTCAGTGACTCTGTTACCTCCATCTCTGTACAATGCTACTTGATGAATGATAAAAGAATGTATTTTAAGTGGCAGTGTCCTAGTTTTAACCCTTTGCCAAATGAACCCGACGATGTTTGGTGCGTTTGGTCTGTCAGAGAAGGCGACCAGGCTTCCATTTCTCTCTGCACTCTTTCATTTGCCCCTTTTCTCCTTTTAAGGAATCAGACTGTTGCTTGTTCCACGCTTTCTCCTACTACTGTAGCATCTCTCTGCGTACGAGTGTAAAGCGGTCCCTTCTTGTATAGAAAGACCTTGCGGTCGTTCCGGCCCTCTCCTTGGCTTTGTTGATGCGGGATCCGTCCCGTGGAAGTTGCAGATTGGCACGTGCGCTGATCGTTTGCATATGTGAACTTGACTCTTCTGACGCTTCTGTGTTACGCAGTCAGCCGCATGACATGATAGACACGTCGAGCAGATTATTATAACATGTTATGTGCAGGACTTTGATCTCGCTATGCTGAAGTGGAGTGCTTTTCAAGACACCGGATATGATAGTTTTTGTTGTTGTTGCCTATCATGTCACGTTCTGGACTGGGTAAAAAGCAACTGTGTGTGTTGGGTTTTTATTTTTATTTTCTTGGTTTCTTTCTTCGTTTTGTTTTTTTGTGTATGTGTGTGCAACGTTTAGTCCACTGGTTGCTTCGCACTTTATTTGTGATTTCCTGGCTTTTGAGCAGAGACTGTTCTGCCTGACGTGAATGCTGACTGTTTCACACCAGATGTATACTCCGGAAATATTTTCATGTCAAAGAAAAGATGAATTCTCTATTTTCCTTTGTAAACTATATTTTGGCTTGTCTTGTTTTTTAATCTGTGAAGATCTTAGGGGATGCAAAACTAGAAAGGGCTTACTCCAGTGCAGCTTGTGTGCTTGTGTTGGAAAGGATAGGCATTCCGAATGTGTTTCTTTGTTGGTCACACCACACACACACACACACACACACACACACTGATTCAAACACTAATTAGCTACATATGTCACAGTCACACTAGAGTAAACAGTGGTTTGAAAGTGGTATGCAAGCACTCAGAGTGCGTTGCCATCTTCACAGGAACTTACTGCTGTTAAGATGGCTTCAGGCTGGTATGACTTTGCGATTGAATAGGGTCAAAGGGACTATTACATGCAGTCTGTTGGTGATAATGAGACTTGGCTACATATAAAACTTCACATTGGGCATTTAGAGTCCAGTGAGAACCTCAGCGATATGAACAGAATACAAACAGTTTGCAACCAGCTGAGTCGAGCCCACTGTGGCAACTCACAGATGAGTTGTGCTCATCGCCGCAGACCGACTAAGATTGATTGCACCGTGGTGGCAGTTTTGGCTGCATTTGAAAATTAGAGACCAATTGCCCCCCACAAGGCGATCTGTGCAGAGGTGGTGCGCGGTCAGCCTCGGGTGCAACTAATTATGGTTGGTCTCCGACAGAAAATAAATAAGTCAATGCATTCATGGGGCAACCACCAATTTTCCTTTTCTAGGCGCAAGGAGGTTCCATCCTGTTTTTACTCTACTGTGACTGAGCCATTAAATACATATGCTGCCAGTAACAGTTCTGCAACACAGTCTGACTTTACTCTAGTAGCTAAAACTCGAAACTACTGGTTTGTCATATTTTTTCCTGTCTAAAATATCCACCCACAAGCCTAACAGTTAAAACAAGAACATGTACTAGAGAGGAGCTCGTGCTGAACTCACACTACTTAGAAACTGCTGATGAGGTGTGTTAACGCCTTCTTTGTGGTTTTATCTAAAAGTAATTAGAACTCTGGTAATAGACTTGACTTCATGCAAGGCAGCTAACACTTTAGTTTAAAATTAGTAAAAGAGACTAAAAATGTCAGGTTTGTTGATCAGATTTGAAGTAATTTCACAAAATAGGCCGATCCTGAGACGACATGGTGAAATGCAGAGAGCTGGGGGTCCATTTATTTCAAATATAAGATGCACAGGTCATCTGAAAATGTCTTTTTATGTCTGATACACTGTTTAGTTTTGAGACTTTTGCTTATTTTAGTCTGAGACGTCACTTACTTGAGGTACTTCTCGGCACAGCCCGTTCCCTTTTTTTGCCATAAAAAGGCACAAACTGCATTTTTGTCACAAACTGAAAAAAGTTTGATGAGTGATGCTCAAACAGGAGCGTGCGATTAAAGGTGTGCCCTCAGTCCCAGAATACAAGGAAAGAGTTGCTGCTTGTTCCCAGAGACTTTAGGTTTGACTCAAATGTCCCTTTAATAATATGGGGTTTTATAAATGACTCTACAGTTAATTAAAATGTGTAAACAAAAATAAATAAAACAGAGTTTAAGTTCCACTTAAAGCTTCTAGTGAGAATAGCATTATATCACTGTTGTCCTGTAAGTCGTAGTAACAGAACTGTAGTTATTTATTTGTTGCCATGTGATTCTCTTTACGTGACCATTTGTTTATAAGAAAAAAAAAAGTCAAATTAAATTGAATGTGGAAGACAGATTTTTCTCTGCACATAGTCTTGATTTGCAGAATATGCCGATTAAAAAGAAACTGTCCAGTGTCGCATCACAGCGTGTTGCTGTGGACATGCATGATGTTTCAACCCTGTTGTATATTGTCTTTGCTATTGTTTCTATTTTGTAATCTGTATTTCCAAATGCAAATTTAAAAGATTATTTTGGATATGTGCATGCTTGTGACTTGTTCAGAATGTTAATTTCCACTAAAAGCTGTTGAGTTTGAAAACAAACAGTCAAGTCTGTTACTTAAAATCACGTTCGGCTTGTTCCTGTTTAATAACATATAATACCTATAAAGCCAATTTTAAATTGAATGATCATCAACGTAATTTTACTAAAGTAAATGTAATTTACCTTTCTCTGTTATAGACTGTGCTATAAAACTTCTCGGTCTGAGAAGTCGAGCTGATTCTTAAGTGCTTTAAACTTGCATTATTTCTAGCCAATTTGTATAGAAGTCTATAAGAAACATGACCTTACTGCTCACTCGATTTATGCCCACAGTAAACAGTTTACTCATAAATGTATTGTTTCAGCTGCTAGCTTCAGGTTCTCTTTAATACAATTTAATTTTTATTTTGTAAATTATTTACCCATTTAGAGTAAAATTGAGAGAAAAGCATAGCCTGCTTTGGGGAGTGACTACATTGTCATATACAGATCCCTTATGGTGAATGTCCAGTGTCTTAACGACATCTAGTTTAAAACAAAAAACAAAAAAACAAGATGGTAAGCGCTATAATCCCCAAGTGGATGCATCTAAACAGGGATATTAGATGCATTGATATCCATGGTTTCAGTATGCACAGACATCAGATTCCCACACAACAACAACATTTATTCATTGGTGACAGTCCAATCTTTTCAAGTGGTTTTTCTGAAGTGGAAAATGTTATATAATTTTTAATCTAACATTATACCACTTCCCTTTGAACACATATTACCGTTGCTCTGCACCACAATCGATCAATTTTCACTGGAGACATTTCCAACACTTCTGCTGGATTTTTAATTAAACTTATCGCCGTGATGATCTTCTTTCTGAGATCCAGCTGTGCATTGGAAAGCGTTCTCTTTGGGCCTGTTTGTTGTCATCAGGCTACCAGCTGGACCTGCTGGGCTCTGTAGGCATCAAAATCCTCTGGAAGAGTGTCTGAAGAAACACAGTGGAAAGCCAGTTCACAATTCAGTTTGAAAAATCACACATTTTGTGGCAGCATTCATGGCTCTGCTAATAATAGCATACTTCCAGTCAGTGCATAACTGGTTAACAAAAACACACCAAATAACCAAGTTATCCAACATCAGACATGACTGGCTTCAAAAGCTAGCAGGGCACTTGGAGAGCGAATCCTCTGCAAGGTAAAAGCAATATTTTTCATATTTAAGAAAGTGTTCTAAATATAGCCACTAAAACTGAAATGGCTTATGTTTGATTGCTTTGTGAAATTTGGCTCGGTATTTCCTGCTGACAAAGAAACAAATGGCACTAGTTCTTTCCTTGGCAGAGGAACATTGTTGAATAAATGAAAAACGCTTTGTGGCTGCAGTCCAGCCTTTCAACTCTTCTGAATGTTTCACTCACCGTTGCAGCGATAACGCAGGTTGGCCCAGATAATGTTCTCCTGGGAGAAGCAGAAGACTCCCAGTCGGCCTCCTCTCATGGTCGCGTCTATGATGACGCCCGTGTCCGCTACCATTTGAGTGCCCTCGTAGAAACGAACTCTGCAAACCAACAAAGCGCAGCAACCAACATTGCATTAACAAAGTGTTAATAACACTTGCAGAATTACATTTTATGGCTGATTCTTTTTCTCTAGCACCACCAATGTAATCAAATTTTTACTTTTATTGAAATATTTATAAAACGGTTGCATGTATTCACTGTACATGTTCATCTATTCTCGACTACATGCCTCTGGCACTATCATGTTGAGAAAAGGTTTCCACAGACACACAGATGTTTCCACACATTTGACTATGACACACGTACATAAATACACACGAGTTTGCATGGATATCTTTGGAAAGCCCCTTATAATAACCGTAACCATCCCAGCTACATAAGCCGGGCGATCGTGGCTCAAAGAGTTGGCAGTTTGTCTTGTAACCGGAAGGTTGACGGTCCAAGCCCCGGCTCGGACAGTCTCGGTCGTTGTATCCTTGGGCAAGACAGCTGTTTGTTCAGTGACCTCTTGTCCCTCATTGGCTCAGATGTCTCCAGGTTCTGGCCAGTGATGGTTCCAGCATTAGGGATTAATTTGTTGATCCTGCTGGCATCCCTGGCACTGATACTCATGATTACTCAGTTTTGTTGATCAGACCTCACCCAGTTCACACACACGCACACCTGTGACACTTTCATGCTGAGAAAGTATTTTCACAGGCACAGAGACATTTCCACATATTTGACTATGACGCACCCAATAGATAAATAAATACAAAACCTTTGTCTAGCCCCTTATCGTACTCTTAACCATCCCATCTATATGCATAACCATAAATTAAAACCTTATTCTAATGTTAAACCTAAAGAAAATCTCAAGGTCCTCAGTTTTTCAAAATGTCCCCAATCTAATGGTCCAATGCTCGAACTGGTCCTCACTAAGATGATTAAACAAATATACACACACACTCTCTATCATAAGATGAATGTTATTTTCCAGCCTGTGGCTCCTACAAAACATCAGCGTTAATTGTGTGTCACGGTACCTGATGTAGCCGTCAGCAGGCCGGTGCTGGAGGAACCAGCGGTACGAGGTCTTATCTTTCCAGCCAACATTGCGAGCGTCTTTCCACAGGAGCTTCACCTGATCGGTGGTGTCGCCCGTGTGCCACAAAGCGTTCCGCAAGTTTTCACCTGGACCTGTGTTTGATTTCACTGCCTTAAGAAGAGTTAAAAAAAGGGATAACGTGTTTGCGATCACGTTTTGTTTTTGTTTTTATATTATAGATTATTTCACAACTCATATGAGAGAGAGAGAGAGAGAGAGCCTTTATTTGTCAGTTGCAGGTCTTTTGCCCACAACCGAGATGACAGACCTTGCCGACCGTACATACAATACACAAACATCACATTGGGGAGACAGGTCAGGCTAGGTAGCGAGGAAAAAACATCGAAATGTGTAACACAAAAAGATGCACAGATATCAATCAACACACCATAGCACAATAAACACAGACAAGCAACATGGGAAAGAGTTCCAGTGTGTACATCTGATCTGGGACCGCTGCAATCTTTCGACTGCGCCTCCAACTGACCCGATGTCCACATCAGAGGGGAGGTAAGCGTTGGAGGTGGCGTTGGATCCGGGGTAGGGAGGGTGATGCGTCGGTGAGTGCTTATCAGTATATGTATGTGTGTGCGTGTCCATAGTTCAGCTGAGACAGTGTCCTTCGCCCTGCTAGGCTAAGTAAACAGTCTTCCAGCCAACCCTGGTGGCCTTGCATGGAATGGGAAGAAACAGACTAAACACAGTCGTTATCAGGGTGTTTTGTTCAGCTCCGGCCTTGCAGCTGGCGCCAAGAGGGTATCCGCATAAGTGATGGTATTTTTTACTTTAGTGCGAACAGCTCATATGAATTTCAAAGCAGTTCTACAGTCCAACACTGGTCTCTCAATCTCCCGTTGGAGAGCCGCGAGCTTCGCCATACTTGCGTTCTGTGTTGTCATTTCTTGTGCTCAAGGAGCCGATTTCTGAGAACTCACGGCAGTGTGTCTCCCCGAGATGTCATCCAATTTTGCGCCCAGAGATGTTATTCCGGGTTAGCCCTTCCGAGATGTATCCAGTCTGCAGTCAGAGATCTTATTCTGAGTATTCACAGCACCCGTAGCCTCTCCAAGATCTTATCCGTGCTGACTCAATGAGCCCATTTTGAGAAACTCACGCCTCTCCCATCGTTCCAATCCCAGCGGGCAGCCTTGTGGGGGTTTGAACAGCCGGTTCCGCTTCCTTAATTCTTCGATAAGTCAGGGCCAAGCCAGCTCTGATCAGCCAGAACCCTGTTACCATGGTTCCGAATAGGTCGATATCTTCAGCACTCAGGCTCACCCAAGCCCAAACTTCTCGTTGAGAAAGGGGTGTCAATTGCATTTAGGGACCAGTTGATCCAATCCATAATTCCTCTTTTAGGTTTTAGAGAACAGACTGTGAGAGAATGTTCCAGGGAAAATACAAAAATACAAAAAAAAACGAGACTAGACAAGGACATAAGCAGGGAAGATAAGGGAGAGGAGAAAAAGTGTGTCCGGCTCCTCCGAGAGCCAAAGAAGAGGCTGTTTGTATGCCTCTACTAAATCTACAGATTATCAACAAATTTACTACCATTTTCTGACCATGGCAACTAAAATTGTTTTTAAGGTTTAACTGGTTGGTTGTAAGCCACAAGGCAGTGAAAATAATCGTCTTTTAGCTCATTATTTCATTATGGACACTTCTTCAAATGGACTGTGCTGCAAAACCTTGACCCTATAAAGCATTTAAACCATAGATTAAATATTAATACAACTACTAGTTACAGCTCAAAGTCTCTTTACGACTAATCCGTTATCCTGAAGTGGAGCTGGAATTTCTTGCAAACAGTACGGCAGTGACATACCTTCAGTTGGATCCCTGGTTCTGCCACGGCTCTGAATGGGTTTGCCTGCCAGTAGATCTGCTCCACCTGCTTCCACATCACCACGTAGAAGCTGGAGCTGTCCTGGTACGCAAATATAAAACCTGCATAGTCGTCGTCCGTTACCGTATTAACATGAAATGTTCCTTCAAAATCTACTCCGCTGAAAGCTGTGTAACCTGCAGGACAAATTATTTCACATCAGATTTTGTTTTTAAAATGTAGTATAGACGTATAGCTCTATGTGCAGTAAATTAAAGCAACAGCCAGGGGCCTATTAGTAGGTGAATTTGGTTTCCTTTAAACAAATCCATGCCATTTTCGGTCATTTCAGATGGCAGTTTAATATTTATATTTTATATTTTCTTGAAATGTCAAACAATTTTTTACCAACAGCCAATCCAGGATCGCTGTTCATAGTCTGGACGATCTCTCTTCCCTGTACAAACAGAACAGTGGATTGTAGAGAAATGTTATTTCATGACATGTTATTCTGGCAAAAAAATAGAACAGCAAAAATCAAAGAAGCCATAATCGCTTGACCTGGTTCAGCACCACCCAGTTAGGATCGATTTGTGCGTCTCCTTCTGGATCTAAAACGACTGTCTGGTACTCCCTGAAGTCAGTGAGGGTGACCTCTGCGTTTTCTGGACAGACGTCTATTGGGTCAATTATGGTGTCGTTGTCGAAATCCTTCTCACATACATTACCCACGCCGTCACCTGGGAGGATAGGTAGATATTAGGCGTAAGTAAAGCACAAACTTTTATTTTAATATGTCAACAGTGTCCCACACCGTCAGAGTCCTCCTGTAGAGGGTTGGGGATCAGACGGCAGTTATCAGGACCAGGTGGCAGCAGGTCTGGGATCCCATCGTTGTCATCGTCATCATCACACTCGTCTCCCTTTCCATCTTTGTCAGTATCCAACTGAGAGCTGTTGATGACAGCTGGGCAGTTGTCCCGAGAGTCTTGGTGACCATCGCCATCACTGGACAAGAGACAGATGTTATAGCAGGTGCAAATTTGACTTGGAGAATGAAAACAGATCCAGATAAATACAAGTGACTTGACTGATGAGCTCACACAATACCTGTCCTTGTTAGTGTCACAGGGGTCGCCAATCAAATCATTGTCCGCATCCATCTGAGAAACATAAGTTGAGTCGAATTTCAGATATGAAATTTTCCAAAGAATAACAAGCAGACAATGGCAATGATAATCCCAGCTAGGAAAGACAATGTGGACTGAATAATGCACCATGAGTGTGATGCTACATCCTGGAGTATACGCTATACCAAATTACTGTTGCAGACTAAAAAGTTAAACCACTAGAGGCCATTAAAAGAAAGATTTTCTACTTAAGATTAACTGCTTAACTTCTCGTGCCTTTTTGCAAGATATTGATGTAACGTGTGAAGACATTTCTCACCTGGTCAGGGTTGGGATCATAGGGACAACTGTCGCAGGCATCTCCCACTTTGTCACCGTCTCGATCTTTCTGGTCAGCATTTGGGACCCTTTTGCAGTTGTCAAGGTGATTGGGAATTCCTGGGGTTAACATTGGGAATGTTAGAAAATATTATAGTAACCCGAAGACAGGCACATAGCTTTAATGTGTTGTCAGTGATGGACAGCAGTTTGTTCACTGTCCTCTTGTCCACCATTGACTCAGATGTCTCCAGATTCTGGCCAGTGATGGTTCCAGCCTTGTGGATTAATTCGTTGACCCTGCTGGCATCTCTAATGCTCACGATTACTCAGTCTGGTTGGTCAGACCATACTCATTCTCAACTACACACCTGTAGCACCACCATGCTGATAAAGTATGTTTAAAGGAAACCAAATCCACCTACCAACACGAAGACATTTCCACACATTTGACTATGACAGACCCAATAAATAAATAAATACAAAATCTTTGTCTGACCCATTATCGTAATCTTAACCATCCCATCTACGTGCATAACCATAAATTAAAACCTCATTCTAATTTTAAACCTAAAGCAAATCTCAACCAGGCCTTTACAGGAGTGTGTGTGGCCCACAGGTCCTTATTTTCCAAAATGTCACCAATCTAACTGTCTAAAGTTCAAAATGGTTCTCACTAAGATGGTTAAACAAGTGCATGTGCATACACACACACACACACACACACACACACACACACACACACACACACACACACACTCACACACTCATAGTCATAACATGAAAATGATTCCAGTTGATAGGTTGTAAAAATCTCATGTATCAAATTCACATTCAAATCACATCTCAAATTAAAGGCATATCAATACATGTCAGTGTTTCTAATTAACAGCCAGAGTAAATAGGTCTTGTAATTAATATAGATTTAAAATCTATTTGCACAAAGTCTTTACCATCGCCATCGATATCTTCATCGCATTCATCTCCATATTTGTCCACGTCTGTGTCTTTCTGGTCATTGTTTTTGACGGCAGGACAGTTGTCGCAGGCATCGCCAAAGTCATCCTCATCGATGTTCCTCTGGTCCACATTGGGCACCAACACACAGTTATCCTGGGAAAAAGATGTTTTAGTCCCTGAGAGCAAAGTTACATGATTTTTACTATATTTTCTTTCAACCTCAGTATCCTTTGTGTATGAACCTGTGTATTTAAGATCCCATCCCCATCTGCGTCTTCATCGCAGGCATCTCCAATTCCATCACTGTCAGCATCTTCTTGACCAGAGTTTGGAACAGTGAGACAGTTATCCTGGAAGAAACATAAGCAGATGGGTAAGTTTTAATTAATACTTTTGTTTTGTATAAAGTGATAAAGACCTTCTTTGATCTGGGATTGAGGTTTGAATTTAAAGTATGACAACATCTTCTTTTATGTCACATTTTTATAAGATCTTTGATCTTCTTCACAGCTAAATAAACTGTTTTAATATGGGTAACTTTCAAAGAGTTCTCTTAGATATGAAGGAGATTTACCTTGTTGCAGTTACTATCAGGACAGTCCAGTTTTTCATCTGGGAAACCATCGATGTCGGTGTCAGGACCACACACATAGCCATTGCCAGCCCATCCGACTCCACACTATAAGGATGGAAAATGTTTTAGAAGCTGTACATAATGCTTTTATTGGCTCTGTTTTGTGGTCTGCACAACATGAGCATAAGTGCTCAAACAGCTATTTCCCAATAGCTGCTATTATTGTTATAACATGATGAGGAAGGAATGTTGTAATAGCTTTGATAACCCATCAAAGCTAAATCCAAGGAGCTAAAACATAAAAGTTTTATTTGCTCACCTGGCACTCGATGGTCCCCTCTCGATGGACGATGCACTCTGCGCTGGCGTGGCAGGGGTTGGGTTGGCCATTGCCACAGGCTCTCTCAGGCTTACAGCCTTGTTGCTGATCCCCAGTGTAGCCTGTCTTACAGGGACCACATCTGAAAGAGCCCTGATAGAACCATCCCACCAAGTCACAGGTGCCCACATTGGTAGTGTTAACATGGAACTTAAAACACAGTGCTTCAGACAGCAAACGAAGGAGAAATATTGGTCCTAAGATTACACATACATTTGGCATGGGATATACTGCATTTATACAAAACACTGAGTTCACCGTGGGCTTCACTATGCAATCTTTAACCCTAACTGATAACCCTAGACTGGAGTTTGATGCATATCCACTAATGACAGGTTAGGGCCTTTCTATGTGGAGTGTACACCTTCTCCATGGGACCAATTATCAGCTATCACTATCCTGCGATGTGCATTGGGAATTTTAGAAGGATGTTTGCAGTGAGTAAAAACCCCTCTCCGCTCTCCGTTCAAGCTGAAGCACATGCACAACCACAAATTAGTCCTGGTGACCTGCCAAAGCTGTACCCTGTTTCTAGGCTCCAGCACCCCTGCAACCGTGAACTGAGTAGGCAGTTAAGAAAATAGATGGATGGAAATTGTTTCCATTTAAATTACCATTTTAGGAATAAAGTTTAAACCATTAAGAGACTGCTCAAAAACATTCTGTTGCAATTCGTCTTGGACACAGTTACATGCAGTTAACCCAGAGGATTGTGTTTCCAATACTGTATCAGCTGTAAGGTAGGACTGCTGCTACTACGGCCAAAAGTATGGAAGCCCGTTTCCGCCACTAAAAAAAAAAAAAAAAGCTAGTATCCATAACTCGAAATTTCGAGTTATTTTCTCGAAATTTCAAGTTATTATCTCGAAATTTCGAGAAATATAACTCGAAATTTCGAGTTACTTTTCTCAAAATTTCGAGTTAGCTCTGCCAATCAAAAATATACGTGAATGAGGTCGCTTTCTTGTTACCCGGAAGCATATGGCGCAGGACCGCGCACTCAAAAACGGATCCCAACAAATTAAAGTATGTTTGCTGATAGTAACACCATGTGATTCAGCTAATAACACAGGGATTTCATCATTTGTGAAGCCAGGCTGAAAACACTCAGCAATCTGTGCATTCACGACTGGATGTAATACCGGTAGCTTAGCTGTAGCATTTGTAGCTGAGGGCTTCAGCTTCCGGGTAACATGGAAATGACGTCATTCACGTAGATTACTGATTGGCAGCGCTAACTCGAAATTTCGAGTTGCTTTTCTCAAAATTTTGAGTTAATATGTCGAAATTTCGAGATAATAACTCGAAATTTCGAGAAAATAACTCGAAATTTTGAGTTATGGATCCTTTTTTTTTTTTTTTTTAGTGGCGGAAACGGGCTTCCATACAAAAGTGATTAAGGATGAAAATAAATAAAATATTCAGCCAACACAAAGAATGACTCTAACTGAGGCTTAGATCTAATCAGCAATTTCATGGAAATTCACTTTGTTCATACTTACGGGGGTGTTCAGACACACGGAGTTCGCCACGCAGCCTCCATTGTTGGGACCATCACACTCATTAATATCTCTGCATACCTTAAAAAGGACAGAGATTTAAAGACAAATGCAAAGTCACTTGAATGGTCTTTACCATTAAGACTGAAAAAGGAGGCAAAAAGAAAAATAAGTCGGAGAGAGAAGGAAGTTTGTTTTGGGCGGCCACGTAAAGTCCAAATTGATCTCATGTTGAATGGAACCATAAACTGCTGCATGGTGCCGACCTGTTTGTTGGCAGTGGCGTAGGCAAGACCGACGCCCTGGACCTGCGGGCCAGTGTATCCAGCGGGGCAGGAGCCGCAGCGGAAACCTGGGGATGTGTTGATGCAGCGAACACCCATGTGGCACGGTTTCACAGTGCACTGTTCGTAATAAGGAGACACACACACGTCAGGATGTTTTTAGGATGAGGACCTGCATTCATTTAGATGAGCCCTTTACTGGGTTTCTAGTAAAGTCTAAATTTTAGCCATTTCGTCTCCTTCTAGTTGACGAAGTCAGGCAGAGAGTTTTCTGACCTTACAATGGTTATACCTGTAACACTGTACTGTCAGCAACAGTTTATCAAATCTCTGCTCGTACCTCATCCACGTCAGTGCAGTGGGTACCGTTTCCTTCCATGCCGTGAGGACAGGGTCCACATTTTACACCCTCTGGTGTTTCCACAAAGCTCACCCCAGGGTGGCAGGAGTTGGGCACACAGGTGGGTTGAGGTTGCATACCCCCCATTGCTGAGAAAAGATTACATCAAAGCAAATTATTAGTTGTTTCCTTTTGTCTTCAAATCTCTCTCCCATTTCTTCTAATGGACTACATAATCATAATATTCATAGTTGTGGAAAATTATGGATAATGGCTCAATTTCGATAAAGATAATTAAATTTCAATAATGATGTAATAATGTGTGTATTCTCAGACATAAACATAATTCCATCATTGATAAGCGAGCTTGTGAACTCACCACAGGCTTCACACTCCATCACTGTGTTCTTTAAGAATACAATCTCCTTAATCTGGAAAGTACAACCAACAGATTAAATACCTTTTTGCATTTCCTCAGCACCCTGAGTCAAACTGTTATCAAATGCAAGTAAAGGTAGTTAAATATATTTTTATGACAGAGCATTACCTGCTGCTTCAAAAGCTCTTTAATCTCACCCAAGACGAGATTAGTCATTTTAATCTGACTGATAATTTCTCCATCTGGGTTTGAAGAGAGAACAAACCAATTAGTAAAGGAAATCTTTTATATTCCCCATGCAAGGTTTTTAAAATTTATAATTTATATTTGCATTTGAAGTTATGAAAATAATTCATTAAACATGTTTGTGGTTGTTACAGTAAAAAATATAACTTTTCTACTCAGATTTTATGTTTTTGTCTTACTTTAGATAGTTACTTTTCCTAGTAATTTGAGGAAGTAACTAGTAACTATAACTAATTACTTTTTCAAAGTAACTTGCCCAACATTGTCTACAGTGCTTCAAAGTTTCTCCTGTTTTACCTATTCACAGGAATAATTTGTTTTCAATTACCCATTTTTCTCTCGTCTAACCTTTAGTCAGATCAGTTAGCTAGAAATAACTAGTGTTAAAATTTACCTACTGAAGTATTGTATTTAAATAAAAATTTGATTTTTGATCATTCGGAGCATGATCTAGGAAAAAAAAGTGTGACCTTAAATGTACAACCTGATTCTCTGAAACTAAAAACAAAAGGAAAAAATAAGAATAAATAATCACGAACAAATACAAGCAGAAAACCTTTAAAAATAATGAAAACATAAAAGTTTAGACAATGTAATTTTATATACAGAACAAATTCGAAGAAACAGTTAATAAGAACTTTGCAGTAAAAACAAGAACTCAAGTTATAACTACACGGAGCAGGTTTGGTTTCTTGCTGCACTGCTTCACTTTTTCTGTGGAATTGTTTTGTTGGATGAACTGGCAGCTAGCTAGGGAGCAGTGTTTTGATATGTGTGTGGAGGGTCCTGTACAACATGATCCACTGCGTGTTTAATGCCAAAGTCTAATGCCTGGCATTCCTCCACCACCACAGGACTCATTCGAATCCACAGCCCACACATTAACTGGAGTCAGAAGTCAAAAAAAAAAAAAAATATTCCGAGAAATAGAATGACACAAGATTATCCGGAAGATATGGGACATTTTTCCTGCTCACATGCTTTCTGGAATTAAGCTTATGGGTATCCTGGGATGCTTGGTTTCAGTATGATCTGTAGTTTTGGTGCAAATTGCCTTCATTTAACTACAAATCAACTATCGAGTGGGAAGCTTAATTTATAGATATAATCACAGGACTTTAACTGCAGGAATAAGAAGTTATAGGTTTCTGAATTACTTTTATGTTTGTGGAATAGTTATATTAAAGTCTAATATGTCTATCAAACTGAAACTCAGTGGTATATATATGTATGTGTATATATATATAATATTTATTATACTTATATTGAACTTCTGTTCTCTAATTAAGAACCTAATTAAGAACCTGTAATCTGATTCATTCAGAGGCAATAAGATGAAGCCAAAGCAGTATTGATAATATTGATAGTCTCTTAGAGGATACATATAGTGACTTGATCTCACTTTTTCACAAAGCCTAGTTAACAAAATTTCACAGTGGGGGAAATAATTATCTAATCCTCAGCTGAATTTGTAAATTTACTCCCTCACAAAAAAACAGTCTATAATTTTTCATTTATTGGAGAAAGACGGAATATCAGGGACAAGATTGTAGATCTGCACAAGGCTGGAAGGAGCTACAACTCCATCAGCAGGAAGCTTGTTGAGAAGGCGCTAACTGTTGGTGGGATCATTTGGAAATGGAAGAAATATAAAATGGCTATTACTTGCCCTTAATGCATCCATGCAGGATTCTACCTCATGGACTGACAGTGATCATGATAAAGGTGTCATATCAGCTCAAAACTACACAAGAGAAGCTTGGACCACAGACACTACGAACATCATTGATGATACACCACACCATGATCGGCTGAAACTTGCAAAGCCTCCATGTTCCCCCAGCTCAGAAAGACACATGTACAGGCCTGTCTTAACATCTACATCAGTGAACATCTAAACGATTCAGAGGAGGCTTGGGAGAAAGTGCTGTGCTCAACTTGACCCGCTGTATTTGGAGAAAGAAAGCATTCCCACAGTCCAGCGTGGAGGTGGAAACATTACGCTTTGAGGCTGTTTGTCTGCTGGGAGTCCAGGATGACTTCAGCGCATTGAGGGGACAATGGGTGGGGCCATGAAGCATAGAATCCGGGATGAGAAACTCACTGAAGATGTCTTAATGCATGCTTAGTAATCCAGGTAACCATATATCCACATGAACAGAATCAACTTTCTGGGAACACTGAAGAGAGTTTGTGAATGGATCTTCCATCATGCCAGGGATCTAAAACACAGTGCCAAGGCAACAAAGGGGCTGGGGGGGCTAAAGAAAAAGTAGATTAAGGACATGAAGGACTAGAGATCTCAGTCCTACAGAAAGTCAAGGAACCTAAAGGATTTAGAGAGTTTTTGTAAAGAAGAGTGGGCCACAATCGCTCCTGCAACCCTGGTGACCAACTGCAAGAAACATCTGAAAGCTGTGGTTACCAGCAGGTGTTTCTCCACTAAGTATTAAGTCATGGGTGTCCAACTCCAGGCCTCAACGGCCAGTGTCCTGCAGGTTTTAGATCTCACCCTGGGTCAACACACCTGAATCAAATGATTAGTTAGCAGGTCTCTGGAGAACTTCAAGACATGTTGAGGAGGTAATTTAGCCATTAAAATCAGCTGTGTTGGATTAAGGACACAAAAAACGTGCAGGACACCGGCCCTTGACCCCTGGAGTTGGACACCCTGCTTGCTTGGGGATCAAATACTTTCACTCAGTGAAAGCAATTCAGTTTATAACTTTTAGTTAAATTTGATCTTTCAAACCTTTGATCAGCAGTTGATTCTTCATATATCCAGCTTTTGAGATTCTTCACAACATTCATCTACTAACAGCATCTGTCTTGAACAAATTCTATAATGTGTTTTTTGGAGGCTTTCCTCTCAAAACAACCTCCTGCTGGGGCCATAAATAACACGATGAGAGCCGTGAGAGTGAAGCAAAACATTAAAGTGCGGCTAAAAGACAGAAAGACCTGATAATAAGTCTGAATAATAATGCAGGCGACGACACACTGTATCCATACGTTTATTGTTGTTTTAAAAATACCATTTGCAGGTCAGTTCAGCCGCATGTACCGGGCACCAAAAGCAGAAATCTCCTGAGCGTGTAGAGCAGGAAATGTGTTCTTGTCGTTAGCGGCAACTGTGTTTACCGAATGAATTCCACAGCAGAGAGAAGAGATACTCGACATAAATCACTGTCTCTGCTAATGGAAAGGAGGCTGAGTCCTGGACGACAGGAATCTCACTATGATTGTTTTCCCTTGTTGTGTGCGCAGAACTTTCCAGCCCTCGTGAGCTTTGAGCTCCTTTAAGTCAATTTGTGTTCCTGCCCGACTATTTTTCTAATTTTTCATAACAAAAAGCTCTACCTCCCCTAAAAATAAATATAATAATTAATTAAAAAAATCATATTGAAATAATTAATAAAATCTGGCTTTGAATTCATTTCATTTGCAGCTTTTTGTCATTTGTCTTATGTAACACCCCTTTCTCTTGTTCTGCATAGCAGTTTCCATTAATAACATTTCATTTATCAGATTAATTACTTAAGAAAACACTAACCTGTCGCCAGAAACTACCAAAAGCTGTAACATCTTCCCCAGATGGATAAATCAGTTTATATTTTCTAATGTTTTAAATTATGCCTTCTTTCTCTGCTGCGTCTCCACATCAGTCGTCATATATTGTTTGTGTTTCTTTCAAATTAAAACTCTGAAACTTTACCCTTTACTCATATTTACTGCTAATGCTCTTTAATCTTCCGATATCAAACGTATTTCTCACCTCTCTGTCCTGCAACAGCGCTCCCTCCTATGCAGAGCACACAGGTCAGCCCCAGAAACCACAGCATGTCTTCACCTCTGCAAAAAGCACCAGTTCAGGTACAGCAGGTTACTCTCTTCCTTCCCTCTGTTCCTCCTGCGATCCTTAACCCAACAAAGGTTCTGGGGTATTTTCTTCTCTACTTTAGGTTTTATACGCCACCTTCTACCCCCCCTCCTGTGGTTTACATCTCCATCCCTTCCCTTAAAGCTCCAAGAAAAAGGAAGAAGAAGGCGTCTGGTTACACAACAAAATACACCCCCACAATGCGGTGTAACAGCGGCATTACTTGCTGTGTTTTTTGGTCACGTCACTCCAAAACGACACAAGTAAAGATGCTGAAGAAAGTGTTTCGAGGGTTGTTTGGCTGCTGCTTTTGGATTTCTGTGTTGATTATTCCTTAAATGGCTGAATGTTTCTAGAATATCCAAGGATCCAAGGTTCAACTAACCACATAATGAGTACAATGAAAAGAAATGAGCAGATGTACTGAAGCTGGTCCAAACACTTTTGTGGATTGCTCCATTACAAAAAAGGTCAACATTTTTTCAAACTTTGTTTAAACTGTGATTAGAACAAAATGAAAGAAACTCTCCAAAGAAGAAAACACCAAGATCAGTTAAATTATTAGGAAATTAAAATTTCCATCCATTTTCATATTTCAGTACGGTGATCAAACATGTAATCTCCCCACAGAACACCCCAGGCTGTCACCATATCAGCACATTTACTCACAGTACCATTTTAATCTGTAGCACTTACACAGACACCTCTAATGGTCTGCAGATGAGATTAAAAGCTAGCAATCAATCCTAATACATGGAAGCACGTGCAGAATAAAACACCAACACTTTCATCATTAATAATTACGTGCAATGACATCAGCTACGTCTACAGGAACTGTATTATCATCACTGATGACTGTCAGAGTTGTTTTACTCCTGCAGTAGGGTTAGTTGTCAGTAATGAGATCAGCAGATGTTGGATGTTTTGCTCCAGATCAACTTAAAAGCTGACAGCAGTCAAAGTTACATTCATACAGTCAAAGCACAATACGAATGCTTGCTTGTTCTAGTCTGTATGTGTGAGAAATCAGACAGATAGGTAGAAAATGCATCGAGCAGATATTTTACGTCTCTGATCTTTAGGAATGTGAGGAATGTTAGGGTTAAAAGCCGAGTGGAACAACCTCCTGCAAACTTCATTAGTGATGGTTTGCTGCCTATGCTACAACAGTTTGTGAACACATCAGGGGGCTTCTCAGTTTCTGAAGACATGACTCGAGGTTCACCTCTGCCCTTTTCTGTTTTCTCTTTCTTGTTTTTTTGGGTTTGTTTCTTTTTTTAACCTTCCAACAGCTTCAGGGTTACATAATATCAACTGAGTGCCAATGCTGCATGTAAAAAGAATTATATTTTGGCCCTGGATATGTCTTTAAATGATGAGAACTAAGGTAAGGAATAATAGTAATGAATACTGGCTTTTGCACCACGCTGTAGCACAAAAAAGCTTAACATGGAGAAACAGGGTGTACCTCTGAATTAGAATTCCCAAAATTCGACATGGACCGGCCCCTGCTTAGGGCAGAGCTTCTGAAACATTCTATAGTCGAGTCAATTGCAGTCTTAAAGCTCGAGTTGATATGGGAGTTGATCACTTGTACAGTTGTCTATGGGGCTTTGCCACCAGAGAGGAAATTCCCTTTCATAGTAAAAAGACCATTTCACTGTATACTGTGTTATTTCAAAATATATGCTGAGGACAGTTTACTTGAAGCCTGACTGTGTCACATCCTTACATATGTAACATCGAAAGCCTAAAATGCTTCTTGTTACCTCCTAAAGACCGGGTAAAAAGATGGATGTAGCTTCCAGAAAAGTGAAGCCGATGTCTAAGTGCCTCACCTGCTGGCAGTAAAATATATCTGCATCTAAAACCCTTGCTGTCTGACCTCAGTAAACACTTCATGGACAGTTTTATGGGCTCAGTCGTTAGTTTCATGTCCCATTAAATAAACTGAAGTACATTTTGTCCCTCAAGCTAGCTTCAACAGCCAGGGATCAGACCCCCAGGGCAGGCCACATGGGCTGAGGCCTCTTCTACCAGAGACTCTCCTTCAGGCTCCCTCCACGGGCCTGGCTCTGGGATCAATCCCAGTAACCCTGGTCCTTTGGTTTTCTTTTTTTCAGAGGGATCACCTGAACACCTAGGATGTCTCCAGGGTGATCTGGGTGTGTCCTTCCAAGCGGAGGACCTGTGATAGACCCAGGATGATACAGCTGATGTCCTTGTGTTGTTCGTGGATCAACATTGCATCTGACCAAGTTCATTGTTATTTTGTTGTAGCTTTACAACTTGGAAAAAAAATCCTGCTGATGGCCATTTAGGAAAAAAATACAAAAAGGGACTGGTTAGGGTTTGGGGTTAGGTTGTGATTGTGGTTAAGGTTAGGGTTACTGGGCTACAGTTTGGGTTACAGTTATGGTTTAGTGTGTGATGTGATGGTGTCTCCACCTGCCACCAGACCTGGATAAGATAGATGGATTTCATGGTCATTATTAGAGTCAGAACATGCAGATCCACTTGTGCATTAAGAGGATACGAATGGCACAGACACGAAACAGACACCATGTTTCTCCTGATTTTATTGAAAGATATTAATTTGCTTTCATTTCAGTGTAAAAATCATCCGTGTTCTTTCACATAATGCTTTATTCACATTAGAATTTCAGATTAAGAGTCAAATTAATTAACATTTTCTGCTGTTTCCTTCATGAAAATAAGAATTGGTGAACTAAATAAAAACCACTTGTTCCTGGTAACAACTACTGATGAGGAACGAAAGCTGTCCTAAGGGCACGCTGCAGCCCCTGACCGTGGATCGCCACACAGTGTTGCACGGATGCAGATGTTCACAGACACATAAATAAATAGGTTTCAAAGGTCCAGGTTGGGTGTGAAGCTTTTGCTGTGGTATTTACAGAGTCCTCGGGTGATGTCAAATGTCGAAAGCACCATGTTGCTCTAATAGAAAGGCTCTCACTTGGCAAAACATCAAACATCATCAAACTGCCCCTCGTCTTAGAAAGGAATGGGAAGTCCGATCGTTTCGGCAGTGCAGCACGGCGCTCTACTCAGCTTTCTTGACCTTCCTCTTGCGAGCACCTTCGCTCAGATCCTCCTTGGTCTTGAGAGGTGAAGATGGAGCACCTGCAGGAGGAGGATGATGGTGGTCCTCCTCACCACCAGCCAGAGGAGAGCCGAACAGCAGGTGGCAGATCCAGGACTCAATGAGAGCAAAGGGGGAGCCGTGAGAGTGCCGGGCGGTCATCACCACCTGAGAGGAGAGAACAGTCTGATAAATTCTGTTCAGTGTTCCCCCGGTGTTTCCGCTCTTCAGTAATCTATGTTGTTTATTTAAACCCTCAGTTTGCTTCTGTTCTTTGTCGGGTTCTCCCTCTTGCTTTGTGTTCCTTCATTGTGCCTAGTTGGTGTTAATTTGTTTCTTTAAGTTCAGCAATAAAGCAGCCTTAGAGTTTTATGTTTCAGAATTATTAAGTGAAAAGTTCCAACGGAAAAAACTAACCACATAATACGAAAAAATGTTAATTTTACATTTAATTTGTTTTACTTTGGCTGGTTAAAAATGTATTGCGCAATTTATCACACTGATTAAGTGTGCCAAAGGTTAAGTGTTTCAAATGTGATACACTTGATGTTACAGGTAAAAGATCTCCTGTGATAATAACACTTATATATTTCACATTAAAACCAACAGGTTAGTTGTGTATTTCCCATAAACCCTGATTTGTGTAGTACAAAACATGTTTCATCAGTCCAACGAAGCAAAAGAGAGTGTTTTGACACAGTGCAGATGTGTTCACAGAGGTGGATGGTTCTGAGTTCAGTCATTGAATTGCTGATCGTACCTTGCTTGTGGCCATGAAGAGGGTGAAGATGAGGATAAGGGTGCTCTTGGACACTGGCAGCCAGTGGGCCTCCTGCATGGTGAAGAGGATGGCACCGTAGAGGCTGGCTTTGGTTGGGCTGTAGAGAGAAAAAAAAAAAAAACCCACAAACTGGTGGTAAAACGAACGCTGGCAGCAAAAACAGAGAGCAGAAAGGGCTGGAGTGGAGGCTGGCGCAAAGCCTGCTATTTAATTTGAATTCAACTCTTATTTGACACTGTAAGTGGGTGCTTTCTGCTGTTACGTTATTTCACGAGGGGTCACCTCAGCAGATTGGAGCACATTTTTGATTTGGCACAGGTTTTACGCCCTGACTGCATTTTCATTCAGGCTTGGGGAAGTCACTAGGACTACACTACCTTGTGACTCCTAAGTCTCAGTTTGTGTCTAAAGTGGGGGGTATTTCACATGTAAAGCAAACAGGTTACCCACTCACCATGGAACCATGGTGTTTAGAGTGTCCTTTTTAGGTCCCACCACCAGAGGGCACCAGAAGTCAGAACATGTTTAGAGCGCCACACGAATGACTTTAGCAAACTCAGCGTTGTGTGCAGTTCAGCTTTAGGTTTTGTGTTTGAGGAGACACTGATCATTGTATTTCCCCCCCAGACTTACAATGACATGTTGAGGATCTCGTTGGTCTCGGGTCTCCACACACCACGCAGCAGCTGCTCAAAATTGGACATGAGAGCCACTCCAGATCCTGTGAGGATAAAAATAGAAAGGAGGATTTAAAAAAAGTCTATGTTGTGAGTCACTGCTCTTATCTGACTTCAGCTTCTTACGCCCATTTTCAACAAGGACACCTGCAGGGCCTCCTTATTGTAACTGGGACAGGAGGCTTTCATGATAAAGAGCCAAAGTAGAAATGCGGTTTAACATTTTGCACAACCGCATCTGTCAGGCTTTGCTTCTTTCTTTCTTTGGCAGGTTCATGTCTGGAAAAGAAGTTAGACCAGAATGAACCCACACCTAACATTTGATACGCAGCTTTTCTAGCTGTTGGGCAGCTGTGATTGGATATTACAAAAAATACAAAAAAAAAAAGGAGTTGCTGGAACCTCTTCTTCAGACTGTGCACAGTTTATCTACTAAAATAGTTTCCTGACCCTTTTTAAACACATAATAAATCTCTGTTTCCACACAGGATCCAAAGGTTGGCTCGGAAAGCATGGCCCACATTATGGTTAACCACAAAACACAACCCTAGCTATGATCCTGTTACACTGGACATTTACTCCTGAGTGAATTATTTATCACATTAGTGAAAACCACTTGAGCCTGGAGTTTTCAAGGCACAGTTGCCTTGGTGGTAATCCATCCACAGAGGCAAGCACAAGTACAACTAATGCATGTTTAAATCATGCGACTGATGATCCAACAGCCACAGTAACAAAGACTGTAGATGCATCGAGTATGTGTATCTATGTATGCGTCACTAAATTAGTACCAAAGAGTTGGCAGTTGCCACGACTCACTTACAGACTAGTTTGTTCCTCACAAGCATAATCACCTTTCCATCACAATGTAAACATTGGTGATTTAGGGACTATACACGCACCAAAAGCCCAGTCACACCGACCTTTGACATATCCAATGATCACCATGATGAAGAAGCCGTGGTGGTAGGCGTGGTGGGCGTGGTGAACCCCTGCGGCGATCTTACGAGTGCGCACAACTTCCTTCAGGGCGACCAACACCAGCTTGATGGGCAAGAAACTCACACATTTGTAGAAGAGGTTCAGCGGGCAGTAAAAGAGGAGGTACCTGCAATTGAGATTGACAACCTTTGGGAGTTTATTCCTCAACAAACATAAAACATTACTTTTTTATTCCTGTTACATATAAATCTCCTCCCTGTGAATAAAATAAATGGATAAATCCATTGTGTGCGTTTGGTTTCCTGACCACGCTGCAACTCATTATCCTTGATGTCTAATGGAAGAGACAGATCTTTGTATCATAAATGTCATCTTGAAAGTTAAATAAAAACACGAGTGATGAGCAAACTGGTTCTGGGGGTTTTCTCACCAGACAGCTGAGGCCAGCAGGATGTGGCTGTTGTGCTGGAAATAGTCGACGGGGCTGCTTCCAAGCATGATGTCTGCCAGGATGTAACTACCAAAGCAGTAGAGCATGGCGCAGAGCCAGGAGGCCACGGGACTCCTGCGAGAAACTTCCACCGAGCCTGCAACACAGAGGACGAGCTGTCAGAAGGGTGTGAAGATCCAAACATCACAGCAGCTGGTCAATGAGTGCTCTCAGTGTGCGCATGAAGCTGATGATGATGATGATGATGATGATGTGTTCTGTGCTTTTATTAAAGAGTCAGATGCTGCGCATTCTTCTGTTTTCTCCAAGATTATACAAACAGAAAAACTTAACAAAATCCTCCAAACTTAAGCAACTCACCAACTAAAGTAACTATAGGATCAGTCAGGTGATTTATCTACAAACAGTTTATATATTTGATTGGAAGTCAATAGTTTTCTTTAGAAAAAGAGGAAAATTATTCAACTTTGGCGACTCCTGGTGGTGGTAAAAAAAAAATACAGTCATTATTTATCCTTTTTTATCTGTTTGTAAATGTAATAAAATGATGTTGATTGATCAGTTGATTGATCTATTAAATGCTTTGCAAAAAGTCCTTGACAATAATACTTGTTATAATTGTCAAGTGAGAAAAACGTGGAGGCTGTGTTGGACCACCCCCTGCTCCTCTAAAACACTCAGTCAATATGAAACAATAACTTTGAGTAAAACACCACTGAAAGGTATAAAATCAAAGGTTTATTTATTCAAACAGAGGAAAATGTGCTTAGTATAAACCGAATGCATACCAGTCAAATAAATGTCATGTGAGCAGATTCCTGATTCCTTATGTAAAATGTGCATATAATTAAATTAATTAAAGTCAGCACTTTGGGCAGAATGTTAACTTATTAACTATATTAATCTTTGATCATTTCTGCCAGCTCCTGCAGACCTAACTGTTACCAGCAGCCTGCAAATGCTAATATCAGTGGATCCCGTGTGTGCTGTATCTTTGTGCACACCCAGTTTATCATTCCAGGTCACACCCTGATAGTACACATCTTTATCATCAGTCAGTGTTGACTCAGGATAACTACAGTCACTTTTGAGTTGACATATGGCTGCTTTGCTTAAGGATACAGACTAGAGCGGCTCTTTGTAATATACTGGATGCATATATCTTAAAAGATGCTACAAAGAAAGCCTGCATGACAAACAGTCATGTTGTGGACTCACGTGTTGTATCCATGTGAGTAACAGCAAGGCAGGCGCCAATTAAACTTTAAAACTCTGCAAACTGACACCGTCATAAGTTTTCCACATTTTCTAAATCAGTGTCCAGTGTTCAGGACGCTGCAGCTAAAAATGTTTCTGCTTCATGTTGTGCTACAGCTGATGAAGCTGGTGAAGCAACGGGACAAAAGCAAAACTAGGTGCCCAAATGATTTCAAAGAAGAAAAGGAAGTTAGACATGGCATGCATGCAGGAGGTGCAACAAGAAAACAGATGCAGCTATAAGTAAGAAATACAAAAGTGGAAAAATTGCAAACGTGTGACCACACAAAAGGTTACATGTCAGTTTTGAGACTGTACGCACATTTCGTGCGGGACAGAGCCTCGACGGCGTTACAGCATTGTTACAGTAAGTCGAGATGAGAGTGCAAATCTCCACCAACAGGTGGGTGGGGGTGTAGCGGTTCAACCGTTCCTCAATTTGAAGGCAACCTGATCCTGAGAAATACTGCCCTATAAATACATCCTGCTCACTGGCCTCTCCTGTATGCAACTTTGACAGGCCACTCATGACCTTTGACCCTACACTTCTCTCTCCTTTCTCCTGTCACATAAACCGAAAAAAGAAAAAAGCTCAAAGTTCTGGTGCAATTTTAGGCACAGACGTGTGCAGGATAAATGTGATATTGTGGGAGCCACAGCAGGACTCATTTGACTGTGAAATTGCATGCATGAAAATAAGGCAAGCTTTACAGTTGAAGTCGGCCTGATTCGTGCTGGCTGGTACTTTCTAACTTTAAAATACACACAAACTGCAGTCCCTCTGCTTTGGCTGCCTTTTACGTTTTTGCAGTATGTTCGTTTACTCCACACATTGCAGTCTTTTGGCCAGTACATCTTGACCCTGAGCCAGCTGGGAGATTCCCTGATCTACCTTATACAGCATACATATAAAACTTTGGTCCCCCAACAACAGACTTTTAACAACATGCTGACTTCACTAAACTTGATAAAAACATTTATATCGATTAACTTTATCCAAGTTGTTAGTCTAAAACAGGCTTCCAAGTGGCCTACAGCTGTGCTTATGTGACAAGTGACTCCTCCAGCTGAGGAAAATGTGAGAGATGATGCGTTTGTTCTGATCATGCTGTGCAAACAGTTTTAAATGGGCTCGATGGGCATGGCGGGCTTCTTTTTAAACTTATTATGAGGGTGAGATGCATTTTGTGCTCCTTTCATCAAGGATGAAACCTGCCAACAAGACCAAACCATCATATCAATATCACAGTGCGTGTTTTACTCTGTGGAGAGGCGAATGTGTTATTTCAAAGAATACACGCACACATTCCCAGGGACAAGTGTGCAGCAAAGGTGGCGGGGGAGTTGGCTCTGGAGGTCCTACTGACCGTCTATTTCAGGCCCTTCTATTTATTGCTTAAGTCACTGGTATGCACAGGCCTCAGGTTTCATCCTCCTCGGGCTCTGTTACTCAAAGTAGTTAAATCTTAATGGAAAAAATGGGCTTTAACCAAAGCTGGGGGGTTTAATCTACTCCAGTGATTTCCTAAAGGAGGTCAGGCTGCTGCAGCAACACACATTCCCTCACATAAAGCAAAGCAGAGCTGCAGAGCTGCTGCTGGAGTTTATGTAACAGGTCATTCTTTATAAGGACTATACGGATAACTGCAAGAGAAAGTCCTTGTAAGGGTATTTAGGCAAAGTGTGAGCTAAATGTAATACAAATAAAGCCTTCTGTTCACAATGAAATTACACATCATGCAAGTCATAGACTTTCTCGCCTCATTCGTTACTTCCTGGTTAAATTCCAGTCACAGGTGTATAAAACGTACTATTCTGGATATATTTTACTTAACAGCCTGTGGACTGTTGCACAAACAGCACGCAGACTTATATTCTAACATACTTATGACATGAATAATAAGCAGAAAAGTGTCAAGCACACTCACCTGGCTCATATTTGAGGTAGAGGATGGACACGATGTAGTAAGCCAGATCAAACACAGGAAACATTCCCATTTTGGAGAAAGCTTGGGCAATATCGCCCAAATTAAGAACTGCCAGCACGTCCATGTTGCCAGTCTGAGCTGCGTTTCTGTTTTATTCCGACTGCGCAGTCTGGAAGACCCCCCAAAACCCGCTCCGCCGACTGTCCGCCACAGAAAGCCCCCCTGGTCTCGACTGTGAAAGCCTGTGACACTCAAGCCCTCCTATTAATACCACTCATCTCCACGGCCTCTGCATATCGTCATCATCATCTGCGCTCAGTGCCAGCTGCTCCGCTTTTTCAGGCGACCTTTCAGGCGCTTCAGCTGAAAAACAAAAGGCTCGCTCTGCTGTCTTCATCGAGATCGTCGCTCAGCCGAGCCATAAGACGCTGCTGGGGGTTTACTGCAGCTCTGAGACACAGCAGGAGGGAAAATAAATATATAAAAATAAAGCGTCAAGGCTTCATATCAACAAATATTTATTCACTCGTTCATGAAAACACCCACAATCCTGATCTGATCCTGGAGCCGTTCTGACTCACGGCCAGATGATGCTTTAATTAATCCCAACATTGTTCACACTCATCGGGAGTGCAGAGATGTCGAGGTAAACGTAATAACACTAATAAGTAAATCAAGATTTCAAGTATGTATTGTTTTAATGGTTTTTAATTTACTATTCTCTGTATTTGCTTTAAATTCACACGATAATGGATGTAGTGCTTACTCTCTCCAAAAAGGGGAGCCAAAGACATACGAAAAAAAGCTCCTTTCACCAAAACAAAAACACCCAAAAGAACCTACGAAGTTCGAGAGCTACCAAAGAAATTATTTATCCCACTAGGAAGGAACAGAAAAAACAATAACACACATACCTGTCACAATAGAAGCTGCAATCAGTTTTTGGCAAAGTGGCTTTTATATATCTCTTACTTGCCCAGATAAAAGGTCACAATTACGTCAAAAATGTCTTTTTAAAGAGAGATCTGAGGTAGAGGGCAGCAGAAAATTTTCAACAAATACAACAACAGTTCTATAAACATATTTTAATTGGCTTACTGTGCGTGGTCGTTTTTAAAGTGCTTGAGTGCTTATAAATCTCTTTATAACCTCTTTATAAATCCTGTTCACCAAAGTCTATTTACACATAAGACATTACACATAAAAATACACTAAAACATTGAAAATCAATTTTGGCAGACGATCAGTGTTTGGTAAGGTTGCACCTTACAGTCTAAACCCGGGGAATAACAACACTTCGTATTTCTCTGGATACCGGATTTGTATTGGTCACATTTCTGATTACGTGCCGAACGCGGAAGTGAGGCGCTTCTGATGTGATTTGATCAAGATGATCGGGGATCTGTTGATATTCGGGTAATTTATCGAGTCGTGTGGCAGATGTCACACGGAATCACATCTTGTATTGAGATAATAAGTTCTCTATGTGTCTTTATGTGTCGCTGTGTAATTTTGTGTTAGTCAGTCAGCCGTGTGTGGCGTAAAATGACAAGCTAACTAGCTTGGTGCTAATGCCAGCTCAGCAGCTAATACGCTGCTGAGCTGACAACCAAACTCTCCGTGTTTGTGCTCTGCAGGACTTTACTGGTGAACGCAGGGGCTGTGCTGAACTTCAAGCTGTGAGTATTGTACTCAGTCATTAGTTTAGGTTTGTGTGTTAGCAGAATGTTGAAGGTTAACTGTGGGTGTCTTTTTTTCAGCAAAAGGAAGGAGTCGCAGGGATTTGGAGATGACTCTGGATCACCAACAACAGGTGTGTGTGTGTGTGTGTGTGTGTGTGTGTGTGTGTGTGTGTGTGTGTGTGTGTGTGTGTGTGTGTGTGTGTGTGTGAGAGAGAGAGAGAGAGAGTGAGTAGTATTGCCACAAACATTCACAGTCTATCTCTCAGGGGACAACATCAGAGAGTTTCTGCTCAGCCTGCGGTACTTCCGGATCTTCATCGCATTGTGGAACATCTTCATCATGTTCTGCATGATCCTGTGAGTAAGACTGTGTCAGTCGATGCTGATGGACCAGATGCAGTTTACTGAGAGGCACTCAATTACTTGTGCTGTGGGCTTTAGCTATTTTTATCCTAGTGTTTGTTTCATAGGGAGCATGATGGTTCAAATCGTGGAGAACGTAGAGTTTGCACGTTCTCTCCATGCTTGCATGGGTTCTCACTGTGTACTTCAGTTATACTTTTTTATACTTATACTTTTATCTACGACTAAAGGCTTTCTAAAATTCTGACACTCTCACATCGTTACCAGCTCGCGATTCAGTATCTTACTCATGTGATAGACAACCACCACCATAGCTGCACAAAGACATGCATGGGTTTGGTGAATTGGTGACTCTAAATCGGCCTAAAAGGTGAACACCAGTGTGAATGTCTGTCTCTCAGTGTTAGCCTTGCAATAGATTAGCAACCTTTCCCTGTACCCTGCCAACCTTATGACAGCTGGGATAGGCTCCAGCTGCTGAATTGGGCACCGACTTGGATAAGCATAGGAAGATGCATAGATATTTGTTTCATATGTTGTGCTCCAAATATGAGAACGTGCTGAAGACTGATGTTGAGCCACACAAGCTTTCTTTGTGACACAGATTCCAATTGTTGCCAGAAACCTAGACCAGTGACAGTAATGGTTGCCACGACAAAAAAGTCCGAAGTTTTGAGTTTGGTCTTCTTGTGGGATTAGATTTTTTTTTTTTTTTTTTTTTTTTTTTTTTGTTAATTGAGGTTTTTTGACATTTCACACATCAAAAAAAAATCCCAGAAAGTTCATTTCGTTCATCTGGACGTTGCTTTTTTTTTTAGTGGGACAAATAGTTTAGTTGCTCATCAAAGTAATTTTTTTCACTCTTTCTGAACTTTGTAAACAGTACATTTTCTCAGTAACAGGAAGAACTCTAAGCACCAAGCCAAAGTGTCTGCTCTTGGAACTCTGTTCTCATTCCACATATTTCACATAGAAGCAGAAACACGGGTCTGCAGTGAAATCCCCAGTTTCACCGACTTTGGCTAATTTGTAGCCAAAAGAACAAAGTGGAGAAATAAAGGGCTCTGTTATTGTATCCTGGAACACTGTTGAGCAATTGGTTCAGGTATGTGGATTATACGTGGGTGAAAAATCAAATTTCACGATGTACCACAAAGCATTTCTCACATTATCAAGTTCACCAGGGAGGAAATGAAAAATGGCAGGCTAGCTTTCTTAGACTGTCAAATTGCCATTAGTAATTGGGGACATTTAAAAGTCGACGTGTACTTTAAATCAATGCACACGGATCAGTATTTCATTCTTGACTCTCGTTCTCCATTAAAACACAAACTGGGTGTCATCAGGACACTACAACACAGAGCGAACACCATCACCACACAGACCGGCTTGGGAAGCTGAAGGTCATCGTATGAAAAATGGCCCTGAGGGAATGTGGTTGTCCCAGCTGGACATTTGTCAAAGCTGGGAAGGCGCCTAAAAATAGCTGCAGGCAATTCAGGGGAGAAGGACAGTCACTACCTAAGCAAAAACCTTTACATGGAAAGGTAGAGACCATCTCTGAATCCAGGAGGAGGCCCAGGGGTACATCTTTCACCACTCTGGAGCTGTTACTGTTACAGCTACAGCATTTTACCAGTGCTGTAGCTCTAATAGTGTGTTGCAGCTACTTCCCAACTCTCTGGCCATTAATCAACGGTCATGACAATTTGCATATGATCATGCAATGATCATGAAACTGACCTCGTGAGCTATTGTTAGGCAATGGTGCTACTCCTAAAAGCTTAACAAAAGAAGGCAGCTGAAGTTCGTCAAGACTTTTCCCCTCTCAGTCAAGAGGGCACTTCAGTTCTAAAAACAAAAGGTGGAGGAGTCGCAGATATTTAAACCCCTAGATTGTCCCTTAGGAGGTGGCCGTTGACACTATTGATCATGTGCGTCATCACATCACAAGGTTTGAGGGAAAAAAAAAGGCTGAGTGGAACCACTGTGACACCCTGCCCTGCCCTACCATGGAAGCTATTGAGGTCAACTGAGACGAGGTGTGAACGGGCGGAGATGCACCTGGGAAGGATAATCAAAACTGAATTGTAGGTGGCTGATAGCTGCTGTCATTGTCACCACCTCTGTTAAGTGATGGTCGTTTCACAGTGGACATGCATGGCCTCTCCAAAAGTTGTTTCTGTTCATCTGGACGTAGCGTTTTCAGTGGGAGAAACGTTTCGTTACTCATCCAAGTGACTTCTCAGCTGACTGCAGGTTTCCCCAATCATATAAACAGTACATTTGCATAATGACTGAAGCCAGCCCACAGAAGGAACAATGGACTGGAAGGTCTGTTTCTTCATCACGATCGTGGGGGCGATCGTGGCTCAAGAGTTGGGAGTTCGCCTTTTAATCAGAAGGTTGCTGGTTCGAGCCCCAGCTTGGACAGTCTCGGTCGTTGTGTCCTTGGCATTGCCATTAGTTAGCATTGCCGTTGTGTCCTTGGGCAAGACACTTCACCCGTTGACTACTGGTGGTGGTCAGAGTGCCCGGTGGCGCCAGTGTCCGGCAGCCTCGCCTCTGTCAGTGCGCCCCAGGGTGGCTGTGGCTACAATGTAGCTTTCCATCACCAGTGTGTGCATTGTAAGATGGCGAAAGATAGGCCACCTCCTCAATTCAGAGATGGTCTTTCCCTATTCACGTAAATGGGTGAATAGGGAATGTGCTCAAACTAACGTTCCTCCCTGTCCAGGATGTGTACCAGTTGTCTTCTTTGTCCAAAGTGTGAACATTGGCATCCTCGATGCCAATCAGAGGATAGAGTGACCTTTGTTCTTTCGGTATAGATTTACAGCTGAGTCCTGTCCTGTTGAGTTGACTCTTCTATGGTGTGCCATGCATAGATTATATAATTAGGTCTTAACCTTTTGTTTTTAGAAATGAAGAACCCTCTTGGATGAGAGGTGTAACATCTTCACAAACTTAAAGTCTGGTTGCCTTGTTTTTCAACCAGTTAAGACTACTGTGACCTGAATTACTGAGAACGTTTCTCCTTCTGAAAATGCAAGTCCATGTGAACAAATTCAACTTTCTGGGATACTGTATTAGTTTTCACTGACACATATAAATGCATTATATTTGGGGAGGATATTTAAGGATTACGCCATGTTTGCTTTTAAAGGTAAAATACGGTTGTGGGGTAGCAGTAAGCTGCAGACATGAGTCAGCACCTTCACATGTTTTTCAAGTTAAACATTATAACAAGAAAAAAATGTGACTGTTGCTGCCAATGAAGTCTTACTGCTTTGAAGGGGGGTAAAGTAATCCAGAAGCCAATTCTTTACAACTGGGAGCAGAAGAAACTTCTTACAATTCACATTATTAGTCTGAGTCTGCAGTCTGGACAAACACTGAACAACCAAAGCTTGGTGTGAAGAAACTTGAATTTGGCGTTTAAAGGATGAAGCCGTGGACCCAATCTGAGAACACTTCAGACACTTGTTTATATCAGTCAGTGTTTCTGGGGATCTCTGATGACCACGTCTAACTTTGTTATTACCACGGTTTTCTTATGTGCCAACATACCAAACAAATTGCCTCAAAATGCTTTCATAAACCTGATGATGGGTTCCCCAATCCCCAGATCTAAATCCAGTGGTGCACCTTTAGGATGTGGTCAATCAGGAGGATAACACCATGATTGCACAGCTGATAAATCAACACAGAATATGTGATGCAATCATGTAGACATGGACCAGGAGTCCTTTTGTTACAACTTGTATAATCCATGAGTCCATCTGAGAGTGAATGAAGTCCCAACTCAGCATTACTGAGGTTAAACCTATAAAGTGCTTGATGATTGTGCTGTCCTGTCTTTTTTGTGTGTGTGTGTAAATCAAACGTTTTTATGCCCTTTAGATGTGCGCTGCTTCTCCTGAAATTAGCAGAAGTGTGCTGCTGTTCTAACTAGCCAAATGTCTTCAATCTGCACAGATTGTTTGGATCATGATCGTGTGTGGCCAGTGGACTTCCTCCAAGATGCTTCCCTTTCCAGATGGATGCTGTCAGCTTCTCCTTAATGTCCTTTTTCTCTTTCTTTGACCCTTTTACTAGTAATTATACTCCTTTTGGTTTACAACCCTTTGTGCTGTACAGGAATTTATGAATGGCTGTATTTATTCTTCTCTTGTTACATTTTTATTGATCTTTCTTTAACTGTAACACCTTTGCTGGAAACTTGTGGTTTTGTAGTTAGTGGTAAAGAAACACCAGAAACATCATTTTATTCCTTTTTCCTGCACAGGCTCAGTTCATCCAGATTCCACAGAAAAATCTGAATCTGATTTGTGAGTTATAAATAGGATTATTTTACTCACTTATGTGTTTGTTTTCAACTTCTTAGGGGGGAAAATTGTGCTATTTTCTTTATTCAGCAGCACACGTGCTGTAATTAAATATATATTCACTGTAAATGTGACCTTATTCTTAATAAAAAATAAAGTTTTATTATCAAATATGTTCTGTCTTTTGAAAGAAGGCAAGTCAAAAAAGGCAATGTGATTTTCTGGGCTATATTCTGGGAAGCCTCGGGTCTTGGTGTACATGTGGGTTACTTTAACATGCTGCACCTGCCTAAACATTGTTCCAGACCACCTGCATCCAGTCAACAGTATTCCCTGATTGCAGCGGCCTCTCTCAGCAGGATCATGTGCCCTGTCGCACTGCAGAATTTGTTCATGAGTAGTTTAACACAGATAAAGAGTTCAAGGTCTTGTCCTGGCCTTCAACCCCGCCCATATCTCAGTTTGAGCATCTGTAAGGGGTATGGGAAATACAAGTCAGACTCATGGAGGCCCCTTGAAACCTGCTGCTAACATGTTAATGTGCGATTCTGCACGACATCTGGAGTGGGCCTGTGGACTCGATGCTTCCAGGCATCCGGGTTTCAGCTACAAAACAGAGCAGCATAATATTCATTCACTGGCAGCTTCATTAGACACAACTAAGAGGCTTGTTAAAGCAGCCAGTCACATTGCAGAAACATAATGCAATCAATGCAGCGCAAAAAATCTGTCGTTACAACCAAGATATACAGAAGAGCATCCCTGAACACACATCAAACCTTGAAGCAGATGGGCTACAGGAACACAAGACCACACTCCTGTCAGCCAGTAATAGGAAACTGAGGCTACAGTTCACAGCAGCTCACCAAATCAAATTTAAACAATAGAAAATTATAAAAGTGTTGCCTGGTCTGATGAGTTTTAAGTTCTGCTGCAACATCCAAGCTGTGGGCTCAGAATTTGGCATAAACAACATGAAAGCACAGACCCATTCTGCCTTGTATGAATAGTTCAGATTAGATGTGGTTTGATGGTGTGGGGGGACATTTTTTTGCCACTTTGGACCCCGTAGTACCTGCTGAACATCATTAAAATGCCACAGCCTACCTGAGTATTGTTGCTGACCGTGCCCATCCAGCAGGATAACAACCATGTCACAAAACTCAAAACATCTTAAACCATAACATGTCTCAGTGTCATGCTGCAGCATGTCTGAAGAGATATTTATCCAGGCTAGAAATCCAGTTTCTGGAGATGTTATGGTGACCAACAACCAGCAAACTCTCCTCATGCAGCAGCTCTTCATCTTAGGTGAAATAGAAAATTACTACCCAAAGAATCCATCGTCTCTGTGTACTTCTAGTGACTCAAACAGTTGGTGAGATTCTCTTCTAATCCACAAGTAACTTACCAGATGTGTGAGAAGACAAGTGGTTGTTATCGCCTCTGAGCAGGCTTGACACAGCCAGCAACAATCAGGGTTTTATGTCATTCCTCCTTGGCATTGTGTTAACACACCTGAATGCTCCAGAGTCGTCTGCTTTTACATAGGTGCTCACATTTGCTGATGATCAGATAATCAAGTGTGTTTGATTATCAGCAGTTTGCTGCTAATTGCCTTTTTTAATTCCAGTGGAAGCAGTAAGGGTGGAGTTAGTTTTAATAGGACTGTATCTGTTTTGGAAAACATAGAGAGTTGTGCATTTTTAAATACTAAAATATAACTATAACAAAGCTTATCCCAGCTTAAAGAGATTAAGCTGTTTTGGGGAAAAGATTTAGTTTAACAAAACAAACATGTATCAACCTTAATCTGAATAAAACTGAAGCAATCATGTGTTTATAAAATTAAGAAATCTTTTTAAGGGTGTGTTCATGACTCTTTCTGTTCTTTGCCTTTCTCAACAATGCTGATTTAATCAACTGCAAACTCGGCCTGTCTATTAGCAGAGAACTGAAGAGATTTGGTGAGGAGGTTTTTTTTGGTTATCAACTATATGGCAACATCATGTGGCATACACTGTTTCTCATTTATAAATAGTTTATGCACAAGATTTTTTAAATTTAGTGTATTTTTCAGTTGAAATATCCATACGTATTTTCCATAATCATTTTTTAGTGAATAAGACTTGTTTTGTATGGTGAGATTTTGATGACCGTCCCTGACAGAAGAGATATCATCAAAGGTGGCTCCAACATCAAGCTTCAGTTTCAAGTGAACTGGAAGGCACCTTGATTTATTAGTTAGATGTGGAGGACGTTCAGACGAGACAAAAATATGAATTTGGTATTATTAAAGGTTATTTTTGTGTAAGAAAATTTTAACTATGGAGTCCTTTTATATACAGCATAGTCTCGCTTTCTATCTTTAAATTTATTAGACCACCGCCTAGTATACGGTTTATTACACAGATGCTCTAACAGTATTTGTCATTTCCATTTGTTATGCTTCTGTCATGATTAATCTAACAGAATGTATTTAATGCTAAAATATAATTATTGTTTTACAATACATTAAGATACAAAATACAGATATTTACTTGCATTCCTGCGTAGAAAAAATGGTTGAATGTTATGTTTTATTAATATAATTCCTTACTTCTAAGAGAAGCCCCGTGTGGCGATGAACAACTCATTGGATTGACATGAATTCAGTTTCTTATGATTGTAATAAATAATACAGTTTTTTCTTTTACACTCATTTGATAGATTTCCAGAATATGTATATATCCTTGTTTTAGCGACAGCTGCTCTAATCGATTTCTTAGGACCACCTTTCCGGTTTTATTGTCTTTCTTTTTTTTTGTTAAATTTACAGCTTGCTGCGAGCACTTGGATTTGACGCGGGTCGAAGCCGGTTACGTAAAGATTTCCCACAATGCTCTGCTGCCTCACAAAAAGCTCGGTGAGAAGGCCGAGAAGGAGGCGGCTACCAGCCGAGGGGGTAGCCGATTCCCGGAGAGGGTGTTCTGTCTCCTGCAGTTAGCGGTACCAAACAGGTGAGGGTGGCGATTGGAAACAAAGACAGAAGCATCATAAAGCATGATGCCCGCTGCTTCGGGGGAGCTTCCGTCGGAGTTGTGAGTGTCAGCGGGTTTCCCATCGCCGGCTCTTCGGGGGATTCTGCTGTCTGTCTCCGTCCCGACCCGCGACACCGCCAGGCGATGACAGCGGCTACAGCCACTCCGCAGGTGATGAGAGACCGGCTGCTACAGGCCATCGACGGCCAGAGCAATGTGAGTATGTCCACTGGTTTTAAGCGGAATTAACTGGGTGGAGAAGAGCAGACAATGGTGGTCGAGCTGGTGGCCTCGAGTCGCTATAGGGGAACTGACAGAGTGGAGGCATTCAGCGTCTGGACACTTAGTATTTGCTTGCTAATTAGCTGGCTAACGTCTAGTTAGCGAAAGTGAGTGATGAAGCAGGCATGCCAGAGCCCGGTTAAGTTGATGCTGGCGACAATTGTGTGCACTTACAGTAGAGTTCATCAGGGCAAGAGAGGGGGACGTGCTGAATGTAGTGCAAGTTCCCTTTAGACACAGAGGCTCTGCAGAGAGGAGACCTCCAGCAGGGCTCCGAGGTTTGTAACGCCTTTATCTAAGATGACCCCGGGATTACTTTAGGTGTGTTACAGCAGTATAAACAGCCAAGCCGAGTTAGTCAGCAACCTACAAACATGTATGGCTTCTCAGTGAGCTACCCTGCACCAGCGACCATTACAAACAAATGGATTCAGAGCTGTTGTTGTTTACAGTGTCATTTAAGTACTCCCAGTGTGTTACTGCTGAGTGTCCAACACACGCCTGATTATCCACATGCCTGGGGTGTCAAAATAAGGCCCAGGGGCCAGAATCGGTCAGCAAAGATTCCAATCCGGCCAAACTGGATGGTTTTGGAAAATGTGAAGGAGGGCTTTTAACTCATTCACTGCCAGCCATTGGCATTGAATGAGTTAACTGTGTTTTCATGAGTTTTACAGCTTGTCCTACTGATAAAGCACCTCCCCTGTTGTCATTCATACTACACCTAAAATAATTAAGGTGGTTGCCTGGTGGAGGGTGAATGATCTTTTTCTGTAATTTTAGACATGCTGATAGGTGCTTTTCATTTACTGCAGCAGCAGCATTTCTTTATTAAATGGGATTAAATGTTTAGCTAAACTTCTTTACACTGACAGAAAGAGAGGTTTCACTGGTTTGGCCCGCTTTAGATCAAACTGGGCTGTGTGTGGCCCACAATGTAAAATAAGTTTGACATCCCTATTTACAGTTTCTTATTTCAACATGCTTACCTGCAGTCATGCACTGGGGGTGCTCTCTGTGACATCCTGCCAGAAAGCCTTGAAATGCCCAGCATCCCACACACAGTTTACACCTGATTTATGCTTCAGCAGGATATCAATGCTGTAACCTGATGTGCACTTCGCAAGTAATGTAACTACACGTTGGCTGACGCAACTATTGCCATTGGCCTGTTCAGATGCGTCGCCATAGTATGAAGAATAATAATCATAGGTTCAGTATAAAGATTCACAAATGTTGGCAGACTGCTGAAACTGCTTGGATGCATGTGAGAGAATGTACAAAGAAAAGCTTGCCACCAAATAAAACTGACCACAACAAAGAGAATTTTCCACTAGGACGGAAAATTAGTTTCTATCGGCTGACACCAAATATAAAACACCGGGAGACGACCACGCGGTAAATAACACGTAATGCAAACGCAAGAGCAGACCTGACCGTGATTCACTGCATCAATCAGAAGTCAGGGCTTGTGGTCCACAGTGATGTAACGCATTTTATTCCAGAAGCATCTACGTGTTACATTTTTGCCAACGACTCCTCACTCAACGTTTTTCGATCAGGGGTTTTTTAATGTCATAAGTTTGATCGCAGGCACACTACAGCTAGAGTTGGGCTTTGGCTTTGCAAAGGAAATCCTCCGCTGCAACACATGTTAACCAATAACCACATTGTTGATCATTGCAGAAGTGGCTGCAGATTAAAGACAACAATCATCTGAATACGTGGGCTTTCTACTATTTTGGTGGACTAAAACGGCACATTTGCATGCTTTCTCGTTTTGACAAACTGAGCCCGAAACTAGTAAATGTTTTCTAAACGTACAGGTGCACATTTGAAAGTTTATTCAAATGATTTCTCGACCTTTTGATAAGTTCTTTTTTTCCCCTTCTGAGGAATGTGTTTGGTGGAGTGGCAACATCTAGATACAGACATGTCTTCCTTTAATGCTGTTTTTGTGATTTCTCAGTAGGGCTGAGCGATATGGCCTAAAATCCATATCACGGTATAATTTGAAGCATGTGCGGTAACGATATATATCACGATATATTATTTTCTTCTGTATAACGTATTTTACACACTGTAAGGCACACTTAAAATCCTTTAATTATCTCAAAAATCGACAGTGTGCCTTATGTATGAATTCTGGTTGTGCTTACTAACCCCATCCAGGCATCCATGAAAACAGAATTTATTAAATTTAACGGAGCAGGAAGTTGGCTCGCTAGCTTCCACCTAAACATGATATAGCATGTTCTGACTGAGAGATTTCTGAAAAAATTAAAAAATACAGCTCTGCTATCACTTCCAACATAAATGAAGACAGAAAACTAAACAGCAGTGACTTTTACAGGGTTACTGAAGTCGGACTAGCTGGTATATAAAGATGTCCTATGTGATCGCTAGCAAAACAGCCACATTAGCATAACATTAGCACAGTGAAGCTGAGGGATGAACGCAAACTTTTTCCCACTCGATAAAAGTTAACGTGAGGGTTTCTGGTGGTTAGGGACAAATGCAATTGCATGGCAGGATGCTGTAAACGGACCAAACTTCAGTCAGGAGAACAACTGAGGTTAATACTGCAACAACATGGGAATAGGGCAGCTGCGAGAGAATTCAGCATTGATGAATCAATGGTAGGTAAGTGGAGGAAGCGCAGTTTTTGGCTTTCCCCATATTCCAAAAGTGTTTCATCTCTTTGCTGTTACTGTCGCCCGGCATAATTTGCAGATGATGTTGTTTGCAGCCGTTGCAATGCTTTCGACCAAAACAGGCGCAGCTTGATGACACCATCAACATGCGCTGTCGCAGTAGAGCGGTTTAGTCAAAATCTCTACCGTTGGCCAAATTTATATCGTTTCTACCATATACCGTTTTTACCGCCCACCCCTGTCTCTCAGTATTTTTGTATATAATTGGTCTTTCTTTTCCAGCAGATATGCAACATGGTGGTCGTCGTGGAGGTGATCTCCTTTTTGGAGAAATATCCTATCACCAAAGAGGCACTGGAGGTAAGTTACAACATGTGCCATCAGCAAATAAAGCAATCAAATGCAGATTTTTAGCAGTCAAGTTTCATCCGCTGTTAAACAATCATCAATCTTATCTCCTCTTAAAGGAAACCCGCCTGGGCAAGCTCATCAACGACGTCCGGAAGAAAACCAAAAACGAGGACCTCGCAAAGAGAGCCAAGAAGCTTCTGCGGAACTGGCAGAAGCTAATCGAACCAGGGAAGGTTGAGGTGTTGTCAAAAGGCGGCACCAGTGCGTCGTGGTCTTCCATTGGCGGTGCTCATCCTTGCATCTCTGCTCCAGCCACCAACCCACCGTCGGGTAAAACGGGCCCAGAGTTGAAGAACAGAAATGATTTCAACAACTGCTCCCTGAGAGTGGAAAAACCGAGCAACAAAAAACGCAAGGGCGAGCAGAAGGAAGGACCGATTTTACCAGCAAAGATACCTAAAACAACTCTTAATGATAAAATCCAAAACTCAAAGCAGCTGCAAACCAATGGAATTGGTACCGGCACAGAAATTTTTGCAGATATTCGTGCACATCAGTCTTTGGACAGGGACATTCCTGAGGCTTTGGACAACGACAAGCTAAATAAAATCCCTGTTCATGCTGTAAAACCTCACTCAAATTTCCCAGGATGCAGCAAGCCTCCTAGCACTTCCTCTTTGCTAAAAGCATCAGTTCTGCAGCAGCAAGCCAGACAGGAGCAAGCTGCCTCTGGGGGAAAGTGTCGACCCAGAAGCCCACGCTGTTCCTTGCACAGTCCTCAGACTCTAAAACAGGAAGCTGTTGTGAAACAAACTGCACCCCAAGCACAGAGTATTCCTACCCCCAGCGTGAGACCTGGGACTGTAGATAACTCTGGGCTCGGACTGTCTCCTCAGCCTTTCAGCGCATCTGTTCAGGGTTTTCACACTGACGGTTCAGGGTCTGCTGATTTGGACTCTCACCACCTGCCTCCTAGTATGTCTCTCCACGGCTCCACTGTCACCCCCTGCAGTGGCGTGGAGAGTCTGGAAGATGAGGGTCCTTCTTTTAATACAGGGAAAAGAAAAAGACAGAAATACAGACCTAAGGATTGCTCTGTTAATTTAGAAGGGCTGACTGTAGAAGACAGAACAAAACCAGTGAGGTTAAAAGACAGGAGGCTGACGTTCGATCCTGTAACGGGGCAGATCAAAACCTCCTTCCAGAAGGATTCTTTCCCAGAGGGCGAGGACAGACCGAATCACAAACCTGAGAATAACTGGTCAGAACAGCCGAAGCAAAATCCGCCAGTTCCTCCCAGTCCTTTCCAGCAGACGGACTGGAAAGAGCTGTCGAGGAGCGAAATCATCCAGTCGTACCTTAGCCAGCAAAGCAATGTGCTGACGTCGTCGGGCGCGCACACCCCCGGTGCACACTTTTTCATGTCTGAGTTCCTGAAGAAGGAGGAGCACCGGAGCAAAGATGCTAAGAAAACCCACACGCTGGTTTCAGACTCGCCACCTGGAGAGATCCCTGGAGTCAGCAGAGAGGTGAATGGCAAAGACCTGAGCAGGTTACACACACAGCACTGGTCCGGGGTAAATGGTTGCTATGACACAATGGATAAATGGTACGACTGGACCGAGTGCATCTCCTTGGACCCGCACGGAGATGAGAGCAGGCTGAACATACTGCCCTACGTCTGCCTGGATTGAAACTGAAGTCAGGTCGGTAAATGAGACGTCGATCCTTGCCTTCCCTGCGCGGCAGAGCGGGCCGGGATGCGTGAAGGCTCTTCTTCACCGTGTATGCTGCTGTTGGAGTAAATACGCTGCCTGCTCGAGTGTTTGTTGGAGCACAGGAGGTGTAATCAGTGTTTTATTTTGTAAAAGTCTGAACAAAACGTGAGGACAGTGTGAAGGGGAAAGGCTATGCATCTTTGACTGTTTAGATGTCAATGTTTAACAAGTGTACAGAGTGAGTTTACAAAGCAGGGAGACGAGCGGCTCTGATACCCACGAGTTTATATACTGGAGAGGAGATTAAATATACAGATGCATTTTATCCATCTTAAGTTATCTTATTCTATCCACATGCCTCACAGAATGTGACTTTATTGCATTTCATGCAGTCATTCATAGTTTTTTTTTTTTTTTTAAATTGTTATTATGTAATTTTTATGCATTAACCGACTAAATCAGGGTTGCTGCTTTTGTCAGCAGGCAGTAGCACGATACATCATTGGAACGTTTGTTCATGCTTTTTGAACAAAGCGTTTGAGCTCTTAAAATTAAAACTGCTGCTTCCCGCAGCTGCACGCCTGCCTCTCGTTGTAACTTCTAGCAGATTGAACCGACGGATCGGTTTTAAAACATTTGAATATTTTTCTTGTTTGCTCTTTAATGTGATGTGAAACTTCCAGATGTGACCACTGTTTGTGGTGAGAGGGGGAGAAGGCTTGCATACAAGCTGATAGAGAAATTTGGCTGTATGTATATTTATTTACATATTGAGATTTGCATACATGTTTAAACTGTATTGAATCATCTTGTTAGTTTTTTTTTGTTTTGTTTTGTTTTGGGTTTTTTTGCAAGCAACAACAGTGAGGCTGCTACGGTGTTGTGTGATCTCGAAGACACCTACCGTCACAGGAACTAACACAAACGTGGCTTTGGCTGTTTTGGCGGGCGTTTATCAATCTGTAGGCAAATGCTGTCAAAGCGGCAACGTCACAGTAGTGCAAGATTTTACAGATGTGTAGCTGACATTAAAATGAGGGGCCAGATTCATTGATGGTTTGTGATTTGACAACACTTTGGCATCTCATCTGTTGCAGTGTCATAATAGGGTTAGGAATCAGTTCACTAATTGACATTCCAGACTTTACCTACTGATCCATCAACATGCTGTACTTTACACACTCAAATAACACATCCTGATACTGTGTACTTTTTATTTTTTGGGCTTGCCTTTTCCCTTTACTGTGTATTAAGGTTGTAAAATATGAATCAGCACGGCAGAGCAGATTGTGCTACCAGCTTGCATCCTTGTACTGTCAGGAAGAAGTAAGAAATAAATTGACATGCTGGATAATACTTAATAGCATTCCTTTAAATATTATTTGCCTTATGGAAACCCGTGTTTTCCCTAAAGACAGAGCCTTAGTGAATGTACAGGTATGATCCTTTTGTGTTCATTTGAATGCAAAAGACAATATATTTGCTACCTAGTCCTTTTCAATGGACATGTAATGTGTTAATAAAAAGAAAATGAAGGAATTGTTATTATGTCATCTCTTTAACCCCCCCACTCACACCCACACTCACTCCTTTTTTTTTCCTTTTTTAAGGGCTCTGCAGTTACTGATGTTCCTGACCAATTAAATCCAGAACAAGTTCAGTACTGTCTCTGCATGTAAATCACTTATGTACATTTCCATTCATCACTAAGAGAAACGATTTCCATGATATTTTCATAATATAACTGGACAGTTCCTAATAAAATTAACTGATACTGTCCTCTATAAATGGAAAGGAACTGATCTGATTCATCATTTAGTTAAAAACAAAAAAAACTGGCAACTGATTGAATAATTCTCTCTTTTTTTTTTTTTTTACATGTAATTTCAAAAAAATCTTTGTTACAAGAATTTGCTACGTTTTCAGTTTGGCACCAGATTTTTTTAGACATTTTCTTACACTAAAGTAATATACGTGTACTGTACTTAGTCGCAGCTCTAAATACAGCCTTTAAAAATCATGTGAAATTACCATACCATTGTGTTAGATTGCCTGACAATGACTTTGTATGAGTCTTCTAAAATCTGAATGTTCAGTTCCCTTTTTAAACACGAACAGTCTGAGACTGCATATTTCTACCAAGGCTTAACATCTACATCAGGGCTGGGTGGTAATTTTTCCTGAACTCAGATCTCCTCACAATAAATGTTATATGTTTACAAACTGATAGTGTCAATGATGGTCATTAACTTTGTGACAATAAAAGAGAAAAGGCTGAGACTGACAGTTATACTGGCTTTTTACAATAAACATGTACAATAATGGGTTATGTTTAAAATGTCTATACTCAGCATGACAGTACTTTTTGATAAAGGCACAGAGCTGTGTTTGTTTTAAAGTTTTCACTAGAGTTATCGTAGTTTTGTATTTTTTAAATTAGCTTTTATTTTTATTTCATTTTGACTTCTTGGTTTTAATTCATTTTGTTTCCAGAGTTACATTTGTTTCAGTTTAGTTTTTATTGTTTGAAAATGTTCAGTCTTTTTAATTTTTATGTATCGAGACCATATGTCAGAGGCAAGGTTTAGAAAAATCAATCCAGGTATTGCAATAAAAACATTGAACTTTTTGAAAGCACTTAACTCACAGTCTCATCCAGAATCTCAATAAACACGACAATCAATCAAGCAAGTAGTAAGAAAGATTTTTTTAAACCAAAGTAACACTAAATTAATTTAAATAATACTAAAGTTAAAACTATAGTATAAAACTTACTATAAAAACCTTGGTTTTAACGCGTATTTACAGATGTGAGCTGTACACTTCCGCCCACGGTGAACATCTTTCGACGGACACTGTTGTCTTTTATTTTGAAGGGTACGCCCGGAAGCGTTCGCGGCTGTGAGTGTGACGGATGAGCTTCTCCGGTGCATCCACACGACCGGTGACTCGTCACTCCGCGCTGGAAGATGGCTGCGGTGCAGCGGACCCCGGTCAGGGAAGGGATCCGGATAGTTTCGCTGTGTGTGTGCTGGTACACGGTCAGCTCGGGGGGAAATGTTGTCAACAAAATCATCCTCAATGGATTCCCGTACCCGGTCACGGTCTCTCTCTTTCATATCATCTCTATCGTCGTCTTCCTCCCCCCGCTGTTGCGGGCTTGGGGAGTCCCCAAAACAGAACTGCCGAGCAGGTACTACTGGTGGTACATCCTGCCTTTAGCTTTCGGAAAATACTTTGCCTCCGTGTCGGCTCACTTCAGCATATGGAAAGTGCCCGTGTCGTACGCGCATACCGGTGAGTACAGCGGCTTTGTGTTCGTTTTAATGCGCCGCCACCTGGAGCCTGTCAGCCGGGGTAACTTGATGATGTGTCCGTCCTGTCAGCCGATGTTAGCATCGCGGCTAACGCAGGGTGGCACGGCATTTAACCAGGCTGTGGGCCCCACGTAGAATCTGTGTACTGTAGGTCTTGTTTTAATTAGGCTAATTAATCTCGCTTCGTGTCCTCTTAATATAAACTAATTAGCTTTAGACTCTCCAAAGAATTACTAATGAGCTGCTGTTTGCTAGCTTCATAGCTAAGGGGGAGGGTCCATTAATGAGCCGCCGTGCTTCCCTAACTTAGATGTTAAACCACCATGTAACATGCGAGCCTCTGCAACTGATTTTTTCTCCTTTAACAAGCTGAAGTGACATTTTTGTGAGGCTACCTGCTGATAAATGTAAAAAAAAAAAACCGGCTAATACTAACACATAGTCCTTTAAACATTGTTATTGAGCTGAAAGAAGCGAAAGCCACTATATAATAGTGTAGGAATACTGTTGGTAACGTAAAGGAAATATTAAGATCCGGCTGTGATTATGTTGCACCCAGGAAATGTACACCAGGCTGCTTAATCTATAAAAATGTATCATAATAATACTATCATGTCACTAATCTGAATGTTTTCTTAGTCCCTGTCTTAAGGGACAGAGCCATTTGGCACTTCCAGTACAAAGCATGAAAAACAGTTATTATCTGTTGCTAACTCAACCTTGTTTCTGGTTGGACTTTTACAACCACATTATACAAGCACAATGGATTTACAGCAACTAACTGTATAAAACCACAATATACTCTACATGCAAAACTAAAGTAAATGCACATGTAAGAAAAATATAGTGCAAGATGCATAAATTAAAGTATTAATACTAATCTGAATCACAAGGCTAATCTTTACAGACAGCTATCAAACAAATGTTGTAAATTTAAAAACCCTGTATGGAACTTTTGTCTTTTTTCCCCACCCTATTTCTTTTTCTTTTTTTGCAAATAAAAGGTGAACCTTCTCATTTAATAGGACCGCAAATTACAGCCCCCAAAAGAACTATATAGTTGATCTGCATTTTTAAGAAAAAAAGCAGGAAGCATGTGCCTCTTATCCTGTGAAAGATGGAAATACACATATTAAACCCTCCTCAAGTTCAATTCAAATATTTCCCGTGGTATGTATCAACTGCACCTTTTTGAACTACTTTCACCTTTTGCATCTATTGTGTCATTTAAAGATTATTCCATTAATTTAGTTTCCACTGACTCCTGGGACTTGTGGCAGATGAATTTCATCAGCTCTGATTTCTCCACTCTCTCTCTTATTACCTGCAGATTCTGCAAGTTAGCAACACATGTTGAATTTCTCATTAATTGCGCCTTCAAACTCCACGGCACTGTAATGTAGCTACACGTTCCAACTTGAAACAACTCTAAAAGTCTCAATTTTATTTACTTATTTCTGTATTAAGTCTAGCAGATACTTAATAACAATTGATTTAGAGCAAGTCTGTAAATAAAATGTCACTGTAAAATATCTTTGTCGCTTCTGACCTGAGTTTTGGAGCCACAGCAGTTGCATCAGTGTTTTTACTTTAGGAATGAGCTTCTAACCTTGTGAACCTACACAATGATCATTCTATCTACTTTGTGTGACGCCAGTACTGAGCGCCTACTCTGGCATTGTTCTTCAGAAGAAAAAAAAACATAATGATAAACTGAGTTGCGCTTTAGTCTGTGTTTAAATGAAACAAGTGCAGTCGAGGGAGGTGTGCAAACCCAAGGTTTGTGACAGGTTGGATGTTTGACAGAGGTGTGGGCCTAGCTCTGACGTACCGTGCCTACTTGCTGCCTGTTAATAGTTCATGTTTGTTCAAGAAAAAAGAAACTGACGTTGTTCCTTGTCATGTCTTTTACAGTCAAAGCTACAATGCCGATATGGGTTGTGCTGCTGTCGAGAATTATCATGAGAGAGAAGCAGACCACAAAGGTGAGTAGGTTGAGCACGGCTAACGACAAGGCCTGCTCTGTCTGAGACTCAGCAGTGGTGATGTGGCACAGTGCTGCTGTGTCTGTCCTGGATCTCATATTACAGCCATCTGTAGGGGCTTTTGTCCACAAAGTTGATGAAACCTTCTGAGGGAGGGTGGAGGTGAGAGAGGAAGAGGGGCTTTTTTTCTTATACCAGGTGACCACACTCGCCTAATAAATTCCCATTTAACCCCCCACTTCTTCTGTTATTTAGACAGTTGTGTTTGGGGCCATGCATACCACAACACTGTGCATTAGCAGTACGTCAATTGGTAGTTCAACTAATATCAATTAAATATATCTTGGATTGCATTTCACTGCAAGGTTGCATTAAGGCTTTCTGTTAGTTTTTTGTCTCAGTCTGTGCAACAACAAATTGTTGCACTTTAATATCACAATTAAAATGATTGAACTGCACTGCAACTAAAGATGATCTGCATTGGTAATTGTTGCCATTCATCGAGTGCGCTTTGAAACGTGAGACAGTAGTGGTGAGTAGAGCACGGCGATATGACCAAAAATATTTATCACGATATACATTTGAAAATTTGTGATAACGATATAACTGACACTAGACAAAATACTTTACAACTCCACAACTTTATTAGTGCAAAAAAACCTCATCAATGTATTTTCACTTAAACAAGCAACTGTTTTTTTTATGTGCAGTAAAGTTATATAAAAATTTAACAGTGCAAATGCAAATTCCTTGCTGACAGTGGAAATTGGCGGACATATCCTCAGCATAACCATGTATAATATCCACAAAACTTAAAAAGAGGTTATACACACACAATATGGTAATATTATGTTGAAGCGCAGTACGTATCACTCCGCGAGGCTCCTGCCTACGATAGCCGCAATGCTCCGACAATCCATCAAGCGGTGCGGGTTCGTAGCTTAGCATCGTCGTACTAAAACATTTGACAGATTTTCGAGCGACGTGTACCGCAGAAAATCATTGATTTTCAGAAAAATCAAAGGATTGATTTTAAGTGTGCCGTAGTTTCCGAAAAAACACGGTAATAACGACTAGCATGGTCTACCAAAAATAGTGCTTTGATGTGTATGTGACGGACGAAAGCTAAACCAGTTCCACACCACTGAAGTTGCAGCATTTTTACAAACCAATTCTGGTTCATCTGTTTCATTCAACGATCCGCTTTCGCCCTTCTCATTCTCCGTCACCGCCATGCTTTTTCCGCCATGTGCGTATGAAAACAAAGGCACTGTGCATGCGCGTTTTACCCATATTCTATCACGATATTTCATTTTCTTATCATTGCCCAACATTATACCGGTATTACCGTGAACGGTATGATATGGCCCAGCCCTAGTGGTGAGTCAAAATGAAGATGCTGGAAGCAGTTTCTGTTCAGCATTTAGTTTAGCTTTAATTTTTCTTTTTTCTTTTTTTAAATCCAAAGCATAAATTCAGAATCGACTGGTTAGCGTTTGAGCACAAGTAATGCCTGGTTCTTCTTTTGCACTGGTTGTGGAAGGCAAAGAACAAACTAGTAGGACACATGTAGAGTGCATCCTCCAAATAAAAGGAGATGAATCCCCTCCAAATTGTAACAACTTTCCATTGTTTTTGTGCTCCACCTTCCCACAAAGTCTCACTGACAGACACATAGCAATGATTAAAATAGTTTGGTGTAGGAATCGCCCCTCGCTCATGACGAAGTATGCACAGCTCTTAATAATAAACAAAGCATGATGGGAATGTAGGAGTACAGTAAGCTGTCCAACTGTTGATTGTAATGTGGGAGTTATCCTGGAGTCCTTAATGTCATGACGTTTTTAAGTAATTAGTTGTTTGGTTGATGTGTCATATAAACATATTAGTGCTGAGCTCATATTTCCTTAGAAAAAGAGAAAGCTGCATTGACTTTGATCAGACTTGTATTAAATTAGAGTTAAATGAGAAAACTCCCTTCGTGAAACACCGATCAAGTTTCTTATATTTCTTCATCAAATAAATCTTTTATATTCAAAAGAAACGATCCACTTTAAGACTATTTTAAATTCCATTATCAATAAAACTACTTGAGCTCCGTGCTTCAAGTATTTTAAATGTGATTTGCGGACACTCTGGAGTGCAGCTTGCAGACATAGAATAATGGATGCTTGAAATCTTCGAATATTTGGATCTGTTATCTCTGGCAGCAGATTTGAAGGTCTGTAGAAACCATTATAATACACATTGTAATGGCACCCAGCACACATCCTGTCTTCTTATTGGTAAAAGATAAACTTCCTGCAGGGATGTGAAGGTGCATAAATCAAACTAAAACCTTGTGCTCTGCCTGCCGTACATAAATATGAGTATTTCAAAAATTCATATTGGGAACATTAGAGATAATACCTTGAAACTTTTGGATGTAATAACAACAGAAGTCGGCTTTTGAAAAATATTAATTTCAATATCACATTGAACTTGGATATAAAAGTGTGTGTGTTTCATTCTACATTCAGGCTTTAACATAAAAACCAGGCGCTTAATTGTAATAATTTTAAGGAATGTTCTATGCCTTGTATATATGAGAATAAATATACTATCAGTCCCCTACCTGGAAAACATGTTTCTACTGGTTTCCATATCTGCTGTCTGAGATCAGACACTCCTAAGAGTCTACATTCCTAGCCCTGTAGTACCAGATATTTACCCTATAACATCTAAAAAAAACCCTAACTCTAGTAGTTAGGTTCTAACTACTGATAGTGGGATCTACATTGCCCAGTATCACAAATCCCAGAATTCCTTTCAAGTGTAGCATCCATTTACTGACTTTAGACTGAGCTGTCAGTTTAGTTTCAGTTCATTTCAATCCAATGTTATTTCTATAGCACCAAATGACAACAACAGTGAGCTTTATACTGCAAGAACATACAATAATATATAGAAACTCCCAACAACCAGGAAGCTCTTGGCGACAATGGAAAGGAGAAGGGGAAGACGGGTCTGTGGTATAGAGCCAGAATGCATCACTTTGCATTTTAATAGTTAGTAAAACAGTTATTTAATAGTTATTAAAATGCAAATTGATGTGTAAACACACAGTGAGTAAATAAGACACACTAAGTGCATCATGAGAAGCTCCCAGCAGCAGGAGCCTATGGCAGGATTCAGGTTGACCTTGTTCAGGCCCAACTATATGTTTTATCAAAAAGGGAAGTTTTAAGTCTAAACTTAAACATAGATGCAGTGTTCAAAACCTAACTGGATCCATGGCAATGAAATGTTTACACAGAGTTTGCGTCATGTGAAAGTCTTCAGAGTCTGAGATTAGCACGTAATGTTTATCTTCCAGTTCAGTGTTGAGACGGGAGGCAACATGGCTCTGATGACCGTGTGAGAACTGAAGTTGTATGAGACTTATTATAATACGTCTCATAAAACACTTTATCAATGTGTAATGTTTAAAACATGGACTTTAATTATGCTTATGGTTATAATTTAGGTAAAATTGGTAGACTACATGATATTGGATGGGTTTTATGTGGAGAGCACCTTGTCAGCACAATGCAATGCAGGCCACTGCAACACCACTGTGGTGTGTAATTTAAGCTTTAGTCTAAATCTCCAAAATAATTTGGAGCACCTGAATTAGGACACAAATCTGGGCCTTTACCAAAATAGAAAACTCCTCCCTGAAGGTTCAACGTTGTCCCCACTGTATATTTTTGTGATGCCAGTAAGTAGACCTGCATCTTTTTCTTTCTTTTTTTTTGTGGATGCACCTGCACTTTTGGTGTGTTATCAGAAGTTAACTTTTAACATGAGGGTGTGTGAACAAGTTTTTACTGGGAACTGTTTCCTTGTAGTGCATCCAGTTAAGAGACTGGTTAATTATTAAACAACACATTAATGGAGCTAGTTTAAGTATGTTGTGCTGCAGCAGTTCAGTTTGGGTCACAATGATACCAATGGAAATTTTGGGGGGTTTAGCTCAGTTGGAGGCTGTCTTATTGGTCTTGTGCGTTTTGCTCATGTGAGATGAAGAGTGGTTTGATAGCTTGAGAGCATTTATTTGCTGTTCGGTGTTTAGTTTTTGTTTTGTTTTTTAGTTTCAGAGTGGTTTGTTGGGGGCTGAGTGGGTGAGTGTGTAGGTGCACAAGTGGGTTTCATAACAAGTGATGGATGCTGTATTTCAGGATGCAAATGAATCTGTAGATGAGCTGTTCTCCTCAAGTGTATGTCTAAGCAGAGTTACCAGGTCCAGCTGCACACTCTGGACTAATCGCTGTGCTGAAGATTAGAAATACACTAACACACATTAATGTGAAATTATGTCTTCTTGTGCAGCAACCATTTTTGGAAATTTTCCACTTCTTGTTATCTCTTTATTTTTCAGTGGGTGAAAATGTGGTCATGTTTGGGTTTTATTAATTCAGTGTCGGAAATGTTGCTTCACATTTTCTCTGAGGTGCTGACCAAATTAACACGAACCAATGTTTATCCAGTCATATGAAAGAGTTTTTACATGACTCCATGCACTACACGCTTACTGCTTTCATAGGAGTTAAGAGGATAAGTAGCAGCCAGGAGCTACTAATCAAATGCCCTTCAATAACTGATCCTCAGCAAGTGTGACCGCCTCTATAAAAGCAGTCATTTTGGCAATTTGCTGGTCTGGTGTTTGTTAATACAGTGCAAAGGCTTCCCAGGAGTAGAAGTCCCATCAGATTCACCCCAGTTCATGATAGTAATGTTAGCAAAACACTGAACAACTTTGACTTGTTTGGAAGGGTTCCCAGGAGAAAGAAATTTAAGGCCCAACTTAAAAGGTTACATCTAAAAAAACTGCAAGGCTTCTGGAACAGTGTCCTTTGGAAAGACGAGCCCAGAGTGGAGATGTTGGGCCATAATGCACAACGCCACAATCGGCGAAAACCAAACACAACATATCACACCAACACCTCATACCTGCTGTCAAGCATGGTGGTGGAGCAATGATGGTTTAGGCTTGTTTTACAGCAACAGGAGGGCAACAATAACCATGAACCAAGGCCACCTGTCTGACAGTAAAGCCAGTCCCAAACTGAGTTAACAGGCAGAATGGCTGAAAAAGAAAACAATCAAGTTATTGCATCACGCAAGTCAAAGTCTAGACCTCAACCTGACTGAAGTGCTGTGGCAGGGCATAAAGAGAGCTGTGCATAAACAAAAAAAAACACACACACCTCAATGAAGTGAAGCAATGTTGTGAAGAAGAAATTCATCCACAATGATAGTCATACATAGGGTTGTGCGATATGACCAAAATCTCATATCCCGATATAAAACATCTATCATCTGATAACGATATAAATCAAAAAAATGTAATATTTTCTGTAAATTCTGTGAATCTCGGGTAGGTGAAGCGTTTCCAGCTGGGCGTCGTGTACCTGGAGTCGAGTGTTTTAACCGATGCATGAAACTCCACATTTTTAGATATAAGTTGTAACGGCCGCCGTTTTCTTTGTGAGTATTTATTACATGGCGTGCTACGGGGAAAAGCCTGTTCTAACGTTTGAGTCTAAGATTTATTTTTTAGCACCTGACAACTTCTTTTTTGCTTCTCATCCGTCAATAATACTCTTTCACGTGATTCCGTTTATTTTGAATAGTCTCAGGATCTTGAGCTTTATTGTGAAAGGTTTATGTGGAAAATAAACAAGCGGACATGCGATGCTGTTACTGTCGTTGTTGCTAACGACAACCCATAAAAACAGGCGCTTGTCCGTCGGTAGTGTGGTTATATTAAATATAAGAGAAAGAGAGAACTTTAAGAAATTAATATAGCCACTACAGTGATCATCAAAACGAAAAAAAAATATTGCCGTAAAGTTTATTTTGCGACACCATGAAACAAACGATAGCGTAAAATGAAACGATAGACGTTTTTATATCGTCATCCGATATATATCGTTATATCGAACAACCCTAGTCATACAGAAAACAGTTACTTTTAATTATTGCTATTAAAGGTGGTTCTATAAGCGATTAAATCATGGAGTATAGAGGCCTGTGAAACGTTTCTTTCACATCACTGTATCATTAGGAGGCACCAAGCTGCTCACATTCTTACTCATTTGGCTACAATTACTACTTTCTTTTTTCAGTTCATCTACAACAGCGGTCCTCAACCCCCGGGCCTCGGACCGGTATCGGTCCGTGACTCATTTGGTACCGGGCTGCGAGAGTTGAAGCTCAGGTGTGAAATGTATGGTTTTCAGGGCTTTTATGGGTTTTCAGCGTTATTTTGTTATCGTTTTTATCGTTAACTCGGTTTTCCTGGGTCTTTTCATGTGTGTTATGAATAAATCTTTTTTTTTTTTGGTACCGGTACTAGTTTTATTTTGTTGTATTTATCCGCGACACCTTAAAGGTCGGTCCGTGAAAATATTGTCGGGCATAAACCAGTCTGTGGCGCGAAAAAGGTTGGGGACTGCTGATCTACAAAATGTATTCACTAATAGCTCAATCAGTGAATCATCTGGATGTTGTGAGACAACAGAAACTCTCTACTTGTTTATGTTAAAAGTCAATTTTACTATTTTCAAGACAAAGTTTCACCAGCTGTTCAGCCAAAACAGATATTTATAAACACATGTCATCTGTAGACTTTGAGTTTGTTCCTGATAAGCTACAGGCGTTACTGCCAGCAGTACATCAGCACAGTTTGTCATGGGAAATACTTCTCTCTCTATGTTACTCTTACTGTCTGTTAGACCATTATATTGATTGGATGCATATTTATGAATGAATTAAAGCAGTTCATTGATTACAAACATGGTTGCTAATTTATTTTTATAAACCTGCCATCTTTGCTAGAGAGTGCAAAATATTTCCTGCGCTGGAAATGAGATTTCCTAAATGTGTTGCTTTAGATGTAAGTGATGAAACAGTTTGTGCTTTGTGTGGTCTTAGGTATACGTATCGCTCATTCCCATCATTGGTGGGGTGCTGCTGGCCACAGTGACCGAGCTGTCCTTTAATATGACGGGACTAATCAGCGCTCTGGCTGCCACGCTCTGCTTCTCACTTCAGAACATCTTCTCCAAAAAGGTAATCCACCCTCATGTTGCTGTGTGCCACGTGTGCTGATCTGCTGATTTTTTTTGTTTTTTTTCTCTTCTCTGAAAAATGTCCAAATGAACCAGCAGACATTGTTAGAGACTTCCTGTTTTTTCATTCAAATCATAGCCACAGTTTAACTGCCACTTTTTGTCAATGTAGGATCTCCTTCTCCTTCCTACTTATGACACATTAACAGAGAGGAAATGAAAATGCACTCAAGGGATTTAATAACGCAGTATTATTATTTTTTTTTTTTTTTTGAGTGTCTGAGTCTGATGAGGAGGATTGTCCTGTTGCATTCAAACAACTTCACGGGTTTTTCCTCCAGCATCCCAGTGGCACGATCCCACTCAGGTTGCCCCAGTCTTGGAAATCTCACATGTCATTTTTTCCAAACCTGTGGTGCCTTTTTTTTTTTTTTTTTAATAGGCTTGGGTGCGTTAGCCGGATAAAGGTTTTGTGACGACACAGGATTGCTCACAATAATCAGTCGGGTGTGACAAAGTCTCACATGTTATCAAAAAGGCAGCTATAGTTTTCTTAACAGATGAAAGGTCTTCCCAGATTGGACAAAAAATAGAGTGGTGCATTTTAAATCTCTTGAGTGTATAATAAAGAAATGGAGATTTCTGAAAGTGTGCTGAAATGCTTACAGAGTTCTTTATATCAGTTTAAAGATGCATTAACAGAGTTGCAGCCTAAGGTTTTATTGTGTTTTTACAGGTGTTGCGTGACACGCGGGTCCACCACCTGAGGCTGCTGAACATCCTGGGCTTTAACGCTGTGATCTTCATGCTGCCCACCTGGGTTCTGGTGGACCTCTCTGTGTTTCTGGTGAATGGAGACTTGGTGAGTAGCAGTAAGAGTCTGGCGTGAACTAGAGCCGCTTCGGTGACCGTGAGCTTTATCTGACGTAACTCCTTTCGTCTCAGACGGATGTTTCGGGGTCCATGAGTACCATTATCCTGCTGCTCATCAGTGGGTTCTGCAATTTTGCTCAGAACGTCATCGCCTTCAGTATACTCAACATCGTCAGCCCGCTCAGCTACGCCGTCGCCAACGCCACCAAGAGGATCATGGTCATCAGCATCTCGCTGCTAATGCTGCGAAATCCCGTCAGTTTGACAAACGTCCTGGGAATGATGACGGCTATCGTCGGAGTCTTCCTTTACAACAAGGTCAGTCAGCCCGAGCGAAAGTTCATTATAAAGATGTGCATTTGATCCATTAAGGCACGATGCAACATGCACTTGCTTCTGTTGTTTAAATTGGATGTGATGCAAAGCCTGTTTTATGTCATTGTTGTCAAAACACACGCTATAAATAATTTCACCTTTCTTACGTCGTGGGGTAAGAGAAACATACAAATGTTGCACTTAGAGTTCAGGGTCTGAAACTTACTGTCTCTAAGTGATCTGCTTCTCTACCAGCCCCCAAGTCCACTTACACTCCTGTCCTTGTTTATTTTCAGTCCACAGACTGCTTTGCTTTCACCCTTAAAGGACTTCTTCCAGTAGTTTTACCATCAATCCAACTTGAGCTGCTTTCCTTTTTTGCACTCATTTATCTTCTTTGACCATTGTGACCTACGTGGTCAGTTCAGGTGATCCAACATTTAAAACCTGGTTGATTTCAAATCTTTTTGCTCTTGTCCTTTGCCAACAGGCCAAGTATGACGCTAACAAGGAGAAGAAGCTGCTGCCGGGCTCCAAACAGGACCTGATGTCCTTTGACAACCCGGCGCTGGAGAAGATCCAGGCCAACGGGTCAGTGCCTTTCCCCCACAGCCCAGAGCAGCAGCAGCAGCAGCAGCACAGCTGGAACCACGTCCTGACTGACCACTTCCAGTACAGCCAGCAGACCTACACGACAAACTACAGCAGCAACCACCAATATGTGGTGTAAAGGAGGACTCGTCCTCACTCTGGTAGCTGTCATAGACATTACTGCGTGTAGCCCGGCGGCTCAGAGGCAGGTCTCAATCACCTGGAGACTGAGGGCTGTTTGTGTTGAAGAATGAGGTGTCTGACATCACGGGCCAGTCATGTGACCTCCCACCCCTTCTCTCTCCCTGTCTAAACTTCATTTTGAGTCAGCTTTGGTGTAGGTCTTTATTTATTTTTTTGGTACTGACTGAACGCGACGGTTAGAATCGGTTTGTATCGGCCAGGAAGGTAGCTGGAAAAGGATCTCCACACAACTGTTTGCAGATGTTTGATTTTTGTTTTCACTACCAGCCATAACATTCTAGTTTGTTTACTTTGAGAGGAAAGGACGTCATGTGTAACCATCACTGTGAATGTTGACGTGCACCGAATTACGAGTCTGTCGTGTCTTTTAGTTCAGTCAAGATCCTTAAAATTTTTAGGTTTTGGCATTTCATGTCTTTTTTTTCTCTCTCTTTAAAATTTACTTGAGACAATGTGGGGAGATACAAACTGTTGAGTTAGTCATCAGTGAATAAATTATAGCCTTAATGCTGATGGGAGTTCTTGGGAATATAGTGGGTTTTGTAGGTTTGATCTGATATTGTGATTGGCAATGTTTTCAACACCAAGTGTTAGTCATTCATTCTTTCTGTCCAGATTGAAACATATCAACAATCAAGATGGGTTGTAATGATATTCTATATAGTTAAAAACCTCACAGAGCCTCTAGCGTAGCCACAGACTGTATACATTCAATCGATATCCACACTCCCACTAATAAAAGTGCCCAATTAGGAAAAATGCTCCAAATTAAAAGCGGATGAGTCCATTGATGTTCATAAATGTTTAATAAAGCCAAACACTTATGAAAACCACATCGTTGAACGAAGAGCGAGACCATTTCTGTTATCTAGAAAGGTCAGTGACCTCATACAGATCTGTGCTTCTCCCTGGTGAAACAGAAAATAGTTTACTGTATTATTTGTTGGTATAAATGTGGCTCAGGAGGTTGAGCGGGTCGTCTACTAATCAGGTTGGTGTTTCAATTCCCGGCTGCTCGTCAAAGTATCCTGAACACACCGACACTCCAGTTTGTGTGTGCGTGGATGTTAGCTTAGAAAAAGCGCTTGTATGATTATGTCTTTGAATGAATGAATAAGGCCTAAAATTAGATTTGCATAACAAAAGATGTGCAGCTTCATACATGAAGGATGTATTTGTTTCTTCTGTATCCCACCACATAAAATATAATGGAGTTGTTTTTGTTGTCATGGAGACTTTTTTTTTTTTTGGTTTATTTGTATTTATCAGTCTGCGAAGCTTCAAGCTTTGGTTCAAGCTCTGTCAGCCTGAACCAAAAGCTCCTCTGTCATGTTTCAGTTTTTAAAAACAGAACGCCGTGTCGAGTTTGCACGTCTTCAAACCACTTGATGCGTTTTCTTTTAATTTGTCAACACTGGCGTCATAGAGTCACTGGACAGAGGTTTGGATTGTGCAATGAAAGATTCACCTGTAATTTCAGGTGGGCTTTCTATCATCACTACTGTAAAGTGCAGGAAGACAGTTTTTCTTTGTTTTGACTCTGTTGCTTTCGAATCGAGCGCCGGTTGTGAGCTTGTTTTCTTTTTTGGTTTTTGGGGAGGGTTATTAATTAAATGCTGTCACAGTATTCAGTGATTGGTGGGTTTTTCCCCACCACATCTAGTGTCTCCAGAACGTGTCTGTTTACTCCTTTCTAGATTCATGGAGAAAACTAGCTATTAACTGCCACCATGTTATTTTATTTTTTATTAGATTACATACTGAAATTTAAGTCCTCTACTCAGTGTAAGAATAATTTTAATCAGAAACATTGCAATACAACCAAACTCGCTGTCCATTGTTTTGAAATATAGTTTGTGTGTTGTTGTCTGTTGTTCACTTTGAGGCTGTCTGTTGTTTGTGTTGGCCTTCGTGACATTTTCCCCACCGCAAACGGTAACCATAAATAAAAACAAACAAAGTGATGAATTCGAACTTCTATGACTTCAGCGTCCATTTCAAATGTTAGATTTAATCATCTCAGCTTTTATCTACTGAGCAGCATAGTTTCAGTTTTGCATCCGATGGGAAAAATGTGATTGTGTCACTCATAGTGGAGTGATGGCAGCAAATTAAAGAGCCCATTTCTTTACCTCTATGGAAGCGCTCAGTGGTTTTGCAGATGTTTAAAAAGTAGTTTTAATAAAAATCAGTTTTTAAGGAGGGGAGATTTTGTTTATAATAAAGATCCAGATATGTTTTAATGAGTTGGTGGAGCCCAAAACGGAGCTTAAAGATAAAGAAACGTGCGGTTTTATTTATTATTTCACTGCAATGTCTTTGCAGTTTCTGCCACTGCTAATGTGAACATTGACAAATCTGAAATGTTTCAGTCTTGCAAGATGCACGGGCATGATTTTAAATCTACAATAATACAAGTGTAAATTGTTTTTGCAGACAGCAGGAGGGAACTCTTCACCCATTAAGAAAATGACTCATCTTCTTACTAGACTGGTGCAGTAATTCACAGATCTCAGATGGGAAGTATCGTATTAGATGAAGAGCCAAGAAAATTTTAGAAGTGTGATTTACAAAGAAATTGACACGATCGCGTCACGGCTCAAGAATATTTTGCTTCCAGTCACATGCAGAGTGCAGCTCTAACGGTTTTAGACCATCTCGCCTTTCCTTCGTGCTTTTTTTTTTTTTTTTCTTCCTCACTTATTTCTTCCTGTTGCCAAAAGAAAGGGTGTAATCCTTCTGATGCTGACGTGCCACCAGAGAGAGGCCTTCTGTCAGCTCGGCCACAAGACCTGAAATTCCTAAACGATAACGCGTAGGACACGTGGACGGTTCATGCCGGCTCTGTTTCTGAAAGTGGGAGAAAGTTTGAAAGGCGAATTATTTTAAATTTCCTCTCTCTGTCTGTCATAAAGCTTTTTAAAGGGATCTAAATGTTGACGAGAAAGGGGGAGAATACTTTGTAAAACTTGTATAATTATTTTTGTGTCTCTTCAATGGATCTCTAGAAAGAATTTTTACTTAACTGATGTTTTTAGATTTTTATTTATGGTGTCTGTGTACAGAAATGTTGTACAGGGGGGTGCACAGTCTTGTCTGCTTAAATAAATACACAATTGAAGACTGAAAATGTTTGCGTGTTCTCTTAACTGATAAATGTTTGATAAAAGAAGTATGAATAATGAATAGTATGAATAAAAATCCCAGTATAGTAAAAGTGTTAGCAGCCAAATATTCTTAAAATACCTCTGCAGTAAAAAGGTTTCTTTCTAATAAGGTTTAAATATTGATAATGTGTCTTGCAGTTAAGGATTACCATCTATTGCTTAAAGTGTTATAGGGAAATATATTATTCATGATATGAAACCGCATCCCAAAGATGCTCTGTTGGATTGAGATCTGGTGAATCCGTGAACTCGCGGTCATGTTCAAGAGACCAGTATGAGACGATTTGAGATTTTTATCCTCTGAAGCGTACACTGTACTCGTGAAGGGATGGACACTGTCGGCAACGATACTTGGATAGGGAGTGGCGTTTAAGCGATGCTCAGTGGGTTTTCCTGGGGTCAAAGTGCACTGAGATCATTAGACTACCAGCAGCCTGAACCACTGATACAAGCGGAATGATTCCATGCTTTTGTGTTTTTGATGCCTAAATCTGACCCGTCCATCCAAATACTGCAGCAGGTAATGACCAGGTAATGCAGGGGTGGGCGATTCCAGGCCCCGAGGGCCGGTGTCCTGCAGGTTTTAGATCTCACCTTGGGTCAACACACCTGAATCACATGATTAGTTCGTTACCAGGCCTCTGGAGAACTGCAGGAGCTAATTTAGCCATTTAAATCAGCTGTGTTGGTTCAAGGACACATCTAAAACCTGCAGGGACGCCGGCCCTCTGGGCCTGGAATTGCCCACCCCTGAGGTAATGTATTTCCAGTCTCCTGTTGTCCCGCTGCTGTATAAAATCTGCCTCAGGGTTCAGCAATTTTCATTCAGACATGTTCTTCTACAACCTTGGTCATCTCAAAACATCTGTTCTCCTTTGACCTCTGTTTTTGACAAGCCATTTACACTCAGAGAAACTCCCTTGACTGGATGTTTTAAATCTTTGTGCAGGAAAATCCCAGCGGATCAGCAGTTTCTGAAACACATTAACGTCCCTTAAATCACCTTTCTTCCCTGTTGATGCACAGTTTCAAGTATCAGGTCCAAGTATCTTGATTATGTGTGTGCAGCGCTTAATTTCAGGAGAGCGTGTATAAATCTAACATGACATTTCAGTTGCTCTGTTCTGTCATGTATGTTTCTTCCTGGCCTCAAATGTGTGCTTCTTCACTTAAAAACTTTCCAGTATCTCTGCCACTGTTGTGCAGATAATATACAAAGTGGTGATGAATAAAATGGCAATTTGGTATTTGATTAGGAGCTAAAACCTTATTTATCTCCCAGTTTCCCAAAGGCAAAACCACATGTTGATGATATATTTTTAAAAAAAATGTCAGTTAGTTCCCCCTAGTGGGCACAAATTAATAATGCAGCACAAATGTCAGCACTTTTAAGTAGAACTGAATGATTTACTTGAAGCTCCGAGTGTACGCTGTCATGTTTGTTTACACCAGACTGTGTTTACAAGAAGTCGGTATGGTAACAACAGGCACAAGTTTCTTTTATGTGGCTCCACATGATCTTTCAGAGGAGGACGCACATCTGCAGCGTGTCTTTGTTGGGCACACGGAGCTCACTTTCTCCTCTTTCCATGCTATGATGGATGCTGGCAGCCTCAGTTAGCCACCAGTGACAGCTCTTTAGTGTTCCTCTACACAGGAGTGCAGACTGTTAGCATTAAGGCGAAAGTGTTTTAGAGCTTAGCTGCCTACACACAATGACTAATGACCTGATTTCCCTGCATTTGTTTTTTGGCGTGGTGGGGTTTTTTAGTTTTGTTTTCAATGTATTTGTCATAAAGAAAGAGATAAAGTGGATGTGGTTTTTTGCTTCTCTTTCATCCTATGTACTTTTTCTTTGTTGATGTGACCTGTTGATGTGACCTCTCACTATTTCACTTGGCTCTTTCTGCGCCCATGATTTCATTCCAGGACAAAGACAGTTGACTGATTTTCTAGTGCAAACATGAGTCTTTATTACAAACAGCCATCAGCATATTTTGGTCAGTGCTCTATTAATTTCATATGTTTCTCTTGATGAAAAAGAAATAACGAAACCCACACAAACCAACGGGGAGTTTTCCATAAACACTGTTGGAGCTGAGGGAGGATCCTGTCCATCACAAGAACCATCTGATGGCTCTTTGGCACTGTCAGAGACATCTGGAGGAAGGTGGAAGGGGAAAGGTGGAGGTGAGCCCCATGAGAGATGACATTCATCTAGCGAAAGAGTGTCTCAGCTAGGCGGAAGCCACAAGGGGAGGTTGGACAGAATGGAAAGGCTCGATCTATCATTGCACTTCAGTAACAACAACTCAATCAAACATTGTTTCTCTTTTCTTGTCAGCCCCGTGACATACAACTCTTTCAGTCAATAAATAATCCTCCAGGTGCTCTGGGGATCCCTCCGTGCTGTGGGCCCACCACATCTTCATCATCAGCGGCTCTGAGAGAGAGTCGCGTGTGAAGCTCTTCATGCCACCATAACGCAGCAAACATTCATCGGTGTCAAATATGTGCTCACTCAGCAGAGTCAAGTCTGCTGGAGGCTCTCTCCGTGTCGCGCGGAGTGAATGTGACAGTAGCGGGGAGCTGAGTGATGATGCTGGCATTGCACATCAGCTGGGTGAACACGCTGCTGTCCTTCACAATGCTGGTAGTAAATAGGGTGGTTTGCGTTAAAGGAGGGGAGCTGCTGCGGCTGCTGCTGCCTCGCCTGGATAAACCGAGGAACCGGCGGAACAGGGACTTCCTGAGGAGGATGTAGATCCAGGGGTCAAGGATGGGGTTAACTGAGGCTATCCTGATGGCAGCCAGGTCTGCTTTGAAGTTTTTTTCATCACTGAAGCAGTTTGCAAACACACGGACCTTAAAACAGAAGAAAGGAGCTGTTATAATATATTTCTTTAGACTGTTAACAGCTCATAAGCAGAAAGATTTCCTGTTTTGTCATCTTAAAAAAGAAAAGTTTGTCAAATCAAATCAAATTCCTGGATTCCTGGATTGAATGAGCAAACTCAACATTAAGGCGCTGTCCTCATGTAGACTACACCTCTGGTTACAAATATTTTGCAAGCTGTTGCATTATTAATTTCTGCTATTTGGGTTTAGCTGGACATTGTAAGTATAAAAAATAAACGTTAGCTTTGAGCAGAAAATGACTAATAAAGTCTGTTCTGGAGACAGGGACTTTATTTTCTAACACAATAAAATCCACATTGTTTAACACAGTGTAAACACTTCATGGCTTTTCTGAAAAGCCAAAATATAAAGTCCCTGTATGAGGTGAAGAGAAATGATCAAATTTTATCCAATTAAAGGCAGATTACACCCTGCACCAGTAACCAGCCTGTTGCAGACAACCATTCACAATCACACCTATAGGCAGTTTAGAATGAACCTAACCTCCTGTCTTTGGACTGTGAGAGGAAGCCTTAATACCACAGTACACAGGCAAAATAAGCAAACTCCACACAGAAAGGCTTCAAACTTCAAACTCAAACTTTATTGGTGTGAGGGAACAGTGCTAACCACTGTGACCAGGTAATGACTGGACTTTAGAAAACAATATAGATTATATTCATCAAATATACAAGAATATTTAATGAACTGGCATGCAAGTTAAATGCCTAAAATGTGAAGGTAGCCCTGCTAAACTGTCACCAGAAGTTTTCAGTTGTAGTCATTTTAATGATACATATTGTTGTGTGTGTGTGGGATATATATTTATCCAATTATATTAGGTTGAACTTCTGGAGTATCTGATGCTGAACGTACTGAACATATTTGCTGGAATCAAGCAAACTGAGCAAATCAAGCACTACGTTCGTCCACTTTTAGGTCCTTTTACAGATTTAAGTAGTTCCTCGTTATTTCACAGGCAGTTGTTGCCTGTGAAATTCAGGCTAACTGCGTGCATCGCTTTAGAGGAAAAATAAGATGGAAAGTGGGTAAAATTATTTTTGGCCAGTTTTAATTAAAGCTAACGACGTTAAAATGCATGTTTCGCACTGCTGTGTCGATACTAATCAGTACAATACTGGTAATTCCTCGTGTTTATAAGTGCCAGGCAGTGTTACAACAAAGTTTCTCTGCGCACCACTCGTTAATTAAAGACTTCTCTTACCACTAGTGGGGCTGAGCAGGCCAGGACCACCACAGAAGTCATCACCAGCACCGCGATCATTTGAGTCTCTGCGGCCGAGGACAGAGCTCTCCACCTTTCGCGGACGCTGCCTCTGGTGACGGGCAGCTGCACGACCCTCTGGCGCATCATCAGCAGCGCGCCGCACACCGCCAGGTTCAGCAGGATGGTGCCGAGGATCAGCAGCAGGCTAACGACGCTGTACAGGACGAAGTAGGTGGTGGACACGGGGTCGTGTTTCCTCCAGTCGATGAAGCACCAGGTTTCGGACGGCTGCAGTGTGCTATTCGCCATGCCCATCATTGGGAGGCAGCAAAAGAAGATGTGACTGATGTAGATGAAGAGCAGAAGCTTCTGCGCGAAGCGTCGGTCCACTCCCCACCGCTGGTAGGTGTACGGGCAGCATATGGCCAGGTATCGCTCTGCTGCCATGGTGCATATGATGCTGAGTCCGGTCAAACCGAAAAACAGCAACAAAAAGGACTGAAACTCGCAGACATGTTGGTCCAACAGCACATTGGGGTTAAGGTAGTTGGCTATAGTTATCGGACTGGCCAGGCAAGTGCCCAGCAGGTCCGTCACCGCCAGCCCGCACACCAGCGTGTAGAAAGCTGAAGATTTGCGCTGCTGTCTTGATACCGAAAGAACGATTATTGCAATTAAATTCCCAACGGCGCCTCCAGCAAACATAAAAATCGGTAAATTGATTGATTTCTCGACACGGTCTGTTTGTGAATTCTGAGTCGTGGTCTCGTTTATTGAATAAGGTCCGTGCGTAGAGTTTGAGCTTTCCATTTCTATCCACGAGATAGCCTTAGTTACAGACGCTACCTGTGGTGTGTTGTGGGTTTGGAAGCGCAGTTCCTCTTCAGCCTACTGCAAGAAAAGATAATGACTCAGCAGGGGCATGTTCTCTGGTAGTCTCATCCCCTCTGCTTTCCAGTAATCCAGAAGTTACCGAGAGGTCGTGGCGCACAGTTGTGGGCAAAGTGGTGGGTTGTCTCTAATATACTGAAGCATCCAGCAGTCTGACAGAAGTGATGGATAGGATTTCCGTTCCCTTTCTCATTTGTCAGTGAGCCGTCAGTGATGTCTGTCAGGAAGTGAACTGAACAAGGGGGTAAAGAGACGACAGTGTCACAGATGAGACTTCAGCGGAATTTTCTGTGTTAGATATGAGTCACATTTGGTTACAAACAAAGATCTAAACGTTTGAGGCAACTGCTAGATTAAGTGATGTGCGTTCGATGCGCGCAAAAACAAACAGTAAAGTTAAATATGATAACTGTGCCTATAGCCGCTTCCAATAACACTGTTGAAAAGTTTTCAGTTTGAAGAATAAAATAAAATTTAAATGCCAATTACACGTTTAAAGTGTGCCCCACCCAAACACTGTACGTTTGTTTTTATGAATGTGAGGTTAATTGATAATGGATGGATGGATGATGGATATTTAAATGAAAGAAATGCAACATATGTTTACGAGCATGGTACTCCAAACCTTTTGTCTTTAATAATCCACACATATTACTGTAAACCTTTTGCTAAAGTAACTTAATACTAAAAATCGTTTATAGTGGGGGTGTCAAATATGAGGCCTGGTGGCCAGAATTGGCCCAGCAAGGACTCCAATTTGGCCCCATGGATGGCTTTAAAAATGAATGATGGGCTTAAGTTTTGAACTTTTGTCAGTATTTTCATACGTTTGACAGCTTTTAATAAATATCTCTCCCACTGACAATCATAATACACTAAAGTAATAAAGTAACGAATCAATAATTAAATGACAGAAACGTTTCTGTTATTTCTTTACTTTACCTTTTTATTTACTATAGAAATTTCTGTTTTGTCTTTCTTTTACAGAACTTTTTTTGTTCCACTTATCCTTATCAGGGTCACAGGTTGGCTGGAGCCTATCAGGACTTTTACAGGGCAAGAAGTGGAGTACACCCGGGACAGATCAACACAGAGACACTCACATTCCCTCCTATGGGCAATTTTTATCATATTCACTTAACCTAACCCCACTAACTGCATGTCTTTGGACTGTCGGAGGAAACCAGACTACCCACTCAAACATGGTGGAGAGCCATCGAGCCAGATGGTGGAGTCGAACACAGGACCTTGTTGCCGTGAGGCCATAGTGCTGCAGCACCATGTTGCCCTTTTCTGTTATTCTGTAGTAAATGAAAGAAATGGTGGCAGCGTGAAAAAATAAATATGTTCTCTGTAATTTTACACATTTATTTCTTCATGCTGTTTAAGTCATTTAGAAAAAGGATTTACTGTTGAAAATGCACTTTTTGTTTCTTATATAAAAAATATCTCAGGGATCGTAAATGTGTAGTTAACTGTCTTTAGAGTGACAGGAAGGGGAGTTTCACAGGTCTGGCTCACTTAACATCAAAGTGCGTCGTATGTGGCCAACCACATAAAACAGTCCAGTGCATGAGTGTAAGCATAAATACTGTACTCTGTACAAATGCATTGCCATTTTGTTGGTTCATATTCAGTGATGATTAAAGTCCCATACATTTTGGACACCAACTACTATCAGCCACAGAAAGCTATTAAAATAAGAGCACGTTGACTGCAATTGTTTTCCATGAAATGTCATCATCTTTCTCTGAGGAGTATTTCTTAACTAGAAATGGGTGGCTTGTGGTCTTCCACATGTGGTCTAATTCATTCCAGAAATTGCAGATGTAATAAACAACATCAGAACTTACAAATCCCAAGCAAATTAACTACACATCTGTACTACTTCCTATTTTTCTTTTTTCTTTTTTAACTCAAACTAATTAATAACGTTTCTGTTTGTGTGTGATGCTCTTTCTTTGCTCAGCAGTGGAAGAAATTATATGAGCGGGAACATTACATCAAGTGGAAAAGCTTTTGTCTATCATTTGTTCCATAGGGTTTCTGAGGGTGCTGTTTTCCCAGTGATGAACCTCTGGGTGCAGCACGCACCTCTGTCCCAAACAGAAGTTATTGTAAATGGTAGTGAGGAAGAGCAGAGCCCCGACAGACAGCAAGAACACCCGGGACGTCATTGCACTTAGCCTGCTCCGACTCTCCAGCCGTCACACATTCATTACAGTGTGACTTATGTTTACAGTGAGGAGCAGCGGAGAGGGGGTCTCTGTCAGCAGGCGACCTTAAAAGACAAAACAAAACACCTCTCTGAGAGGTAAACTGCTGCTGCCCATGCCTGCTCATGCAGACAGAAAGGAGCTGGCAGACTGGAAAAACAAAGACACTTAAGAGATGCCAAAGCCTGGAAACTCCAAGAGCAGATGCAATGTTGCTCAGTCTACAGTGAATCACGGGATATTTAAGACGTCAGTGGTTTATAGACTTCTCGAATGCTGTAAAGTTAATGCATTTATTGTAAATGCACTTAAAATGTATTATCTCTGTCTGTGGTCTCAGCTGTGGTCTGGCGCTATAAAAGTGTCTGTGACTTCACCGTGTAAGGAAACAGCACAAAAAAATCCAGCCTTGTGCAAAAGTCTTGAGCCACCACACATTTGTTCATATTTTGCTTCCAACTTTCTTGTATTTAAGAAAAAATAAGACTTTCTGAAGGGTCTTCAAGCTTTTTCTTTGGACATTGGCTGCTTTTTCACTCATTTTCAGTCCAGTCGGTAAGCATGACCATTTCAGAGGAATCACTGTGTTTTTTTAAGCCACTTAATACTGACCTATGAATCATTCCAGCATAAAAAGTCACCTACACTACACACAACACTGGCATGAGGCAGTGTTGTGTCTACAATAACAGACAACTTAACAAAGAACTAGTTGAAATTATATCTTTAGGCACTTTGTTATTAGTAGTCCGTCACGTATGCCTGTTTCTTTTGTCGAATCTACAAAAACAAAGATAAGTGTGACAGGAATGAAAATGGTACTTTTATTTCTACAGTGTTGTTCAGGAATATTTCAGCAAGCTTTGGAGTGTGTCCATAAAAGAATGCCCAAAAGCTAGAACAGATGAACAGTATCTTAAAGTTATCTTCTGTTCACCGAAGCTTCATCAGATTTGACTTCATCAGGTATGCCAGATTAAAAACACACCCCAAACGCAATAAAACAGAACAAAAGGCAGCCAACATCCAAAGAACAGCTTTGAAAGTAAAGAACTATTCCTGAAGACTACATCACAAGAAACTGCGAGAAAGCTTGTCTGAGAGAGTTCAGGCTGTGCTGAAGAATAGAGGTGGTGCTGTAATTTCATGTGTGTTTGCACGTTTCATTAAATCGCTGCATTGATTCTTGCTAGCAAAATATAAAGAAATGAGGGTTGGTTCAAGACTTGCACTGTACATAAAAGTCATTATGAAGACATTTTCATGAGATTTTTAGCAGTTTATCAAACACTGAACTTGTGTGGTGGTCATTTGTTGCCATGTTGGTGACATCTGCACATCTACAGCAATACAGGTGTTGATGCACCGAGGACAAACTTAAAGAATCCCAGTCACCTTCTAAGATTACCTATGACCGATGACCTACGCAGACACACAGGACAGGTGTTTTCTTTTTTAATAAATACTCCCTTGAATATGCAAAATAATCAGATTTTAGTATGAACATGTCTCCAAAGTCTGTATTAAAGTCTTGAAATTTTATTCAGTCCACTCAACGGACTAAAGAATAATCCAGAATTAGGCGTCTTTGAGTTCTTTGGATCTTCCTGTTACCGGAATCTGTGTGTTGGATTCAAAACTAGCTTCTAACTAACTTTTTTTTTTTTTACATAAGAAAGGTTTTATCCCAAGGTTTTCTTTATTTAAAATTTTTTTTGTTTTTTTTTTCTTTTTTTCTCACTTTAGGAGCAGACAGGAAGTGTGCATCTAGCTTCAAATTGTTGTTGTCTTATATCTGTTTAGTCTGACCCTTTCTAAATCTGGACCCTCCTCACTCCTACTCCTTTGTGGAGTTTAACAGGCATGAGAACACAGCACTCACCCCACTGTGCCACAGTTATAAATAAATATAAATATAAGTATGTAGATTTAAGGCAAAAGTTACAGCTGATTATTTGAGATGCCAGCGAGTCTAAACACGACCCACGGGACATTGTGGCTGGTAAACTCACTAACAGCAACAAATGAATTCCAAGTGATAGTTTCATCAAGCCCCACAAAGTATTTGGTGTAAAAGGCGTTTGGGGATTTTATAGGGGAGGGAAACTGAGGAGAATTGGACTCTGCTGTTTCCTGGAAGTGAGTCAAGATTATCTCCTGGGTCCCCGAAAGCACAAAGGAATTCAGAGTTAAGGTCAAGCCTTGCATAAGCATGAGCATAACATAAGCATTAGATTAAGTTAGCCACGGTAACAAAAATAAAAAAAATAAAATAAATATCAGGGAATCAAGGAAAACAAAATCACAGCCCCCACGGACATATGAAGTTAGCTGAAGTATTGTTCTAAATAAACGATGGAAGAATAACAGGAAAGCAAAGGCATTCATACTCCTAATATGAGCTCATGCAGTGGTGATGTTTAAGCGACCGCCGAGGTATGGCTGTCAGTCTCTACAGGATGTAGGATAAAAAGGAGAGCATTTATTAATATAATATAAAATTCTGTGACTGTAACTGGGGGAAAGCTGCCCATAACGTGGACAGAGTGGTTATCCAGATAGTTACAGTTAGTTTTTTCATTTTCATCTTCGTACACCGCTGCAGTGCATTTTCAGTGAATTAGAAAAAAATAATACAGATGTGACTGAAGTGCAGACTTTCAGCTTTAATTAGAGGGTTTAATAAAAGCATTGCAATAACTTTTTAGGAACATTACATCCAGTTTTTATACACGCTTTCCTGTTTTCAGAGGCTCAGTAAGTAAATTCGACTCTTGACCGGCTACATGAAACATGTTCCTTTGTTATTGCCTGACAAGTTAAGGAGTAAAAAGGAGGGTCTGGCATTGTGTTGAACCTGAATTTGATAGCATTTTACTGAAATTGCCCAAAATAAGGTCCACAGAGATTTTGAAGGATGGTGATAATATTAGGCTGGAAAAACAAAATAAACGTATCAGAGAAACAGAAAACACTTTAGGAGAGCCTCAGCAATCTGAGATGAGTGCACAATGGTGGAACATCCCCGAGCAGATTCGTCCGATCAGACAGCGCTTCACACCGTAAACTGATATTGACCCCAAGAGTACTGATAAGAGTTTCTCAGGGCAAAGAAATAGTCAGTCACCTGATCTGAATCCAATGGAGCAGATTTTCAGTTATTAAATACAAAGCTGGAGGCAGAGAGACCCACAAACAAGCGGCAACTGAAACCAGCTCCAGTGGAGGACTCGCAGAGCTTGTCAAGGGAGGAAACACAACATGTCCAGGGGTGATGTCATGTGCAGAGTCACTGACTGCAAAGGATTTTCATCAAAGTATTAAGAACAGTCATTATATTTTAAATGATCTTAGCTTATTACGTTTCATCCTCTGAAAACATCAGACTTTGTATAAGAATGGTTGTAGCTGCTAAACTGTTAGTTAAACACCCTCTGGTGCAGAAAATACATTTTCCAAAAACGTATTAACCTAACCTTCTAGTCTGAGAGCTGAAATCAGAGCTGAAAGCTGAGCTGAAATCAGATCTCGCAATAGGATAACAATCCCAACAATACAAGTGCACCAGAGCGGAGAGGGGGGGAAACAAATCAAGATGTTGTAATAACCTATTCAAATGAAATGCTGTGCATAAATGAACGTCCCCAATTCTCATGAACTGGAGCGGCTTTATAAAGTCGGTGAAAATTCCTCCACATAGATGTAAGAGACTGCTCAAGTCATACAGAAAACAGTTACTTCAGGTTATTTCCTAGCTTTATAGTGTACACACTTTGTATTACTGCAGTTTGCACTGTTCTCTTACACAATGTCAGTTTTACCTTTACAGTTTGCTTGAAACTAACTTCACTTTTACTTTTTAGCTAAATCCCACAAAACCTGAAACTGCAGTTTTTTCTGTTTTTGTTTCTTTTTAATCAATTAATCAATTATACTATTATATTATTACTTGTTTGCTTGTTAGTGTGAAGTTTCAAAGAAAAAAAAGAAAACCTTTAAGAAATTATGAAAGAAAAAAATCTTCAGAAGAAGAATAGGGGGGTCGTGTTTCTGGGATATATAGTCTTTTGTTTCATTCTCTGTCAGGATGATTCCAGACTTCTTCAACAATGGGGAAGTTTGAGGTCTGGGGAGGCCAATCCACTGCACTGGAAGTGTGTTTGAGATCTTTGTCATGTTGAAAAATGAAGCTGTTGCCAATCACTTGTTTTCCAGATGGTATTGCATCACGGATCAAAATCTGAAGGTACTTTTTCAGCATTTATAATTCCATAAATTTTGACAAGCTCTGAAACAGCAGTGCCTGAAATACAGCTCCAAACCTCCACCATGTTTTACAGATGGATGTAAACACTCGCTGTTGTACCTCTCTTGACGTCCTTACCTTGTAAGGACACCGTTGCACCTCTCTTGGCGACAGTGAACAGTGGATGGATCAACTGAGGGTCCAGATGAAGGTCTTAACTCCTGTGTCAGGTCTTTGCTGAATTTCTCCCTATTATTAAGAAACATTTAGTCCATCATTTCTTCTTCATACATGATGTGCTATTGTGACAAGGTGCTAGTAACAAAGTGCTTAAAAATATAACTTAAAATGGGCTCTTTGAGTAGTAGTGTAGAAGTGTTACGTGGCTTGAATGGTCAGGTACAAGAACTGGACTGAAATGATTAAATAAGCAGAAACAGATCTTCAGAAATCCCGGAGAATGTACTTAATTATTAATTATTAATTAATTAATAATTAATTTAATTATTTATTTACAAAGACCAATTTTTGAAAAATACTACAAAGTCTGACTCGTTGAAAGCAAAATACACAAAGGAGGTAAGTGACGGAAGGGATGTTGTAGGTGACGTCAGACGCCGGAGATTTTGGCGGAGAAAAAGCAAATGGTAGCATAGAGTTTAACAAAGGTTTTCCAAGCTTCAGTATTACCAAATATACTAATCAATTGTCATATAACTAACAACATCTGTTTTATCATCTCTAACACCCTGGAGGACAACGGGGAGAGTTTAGACGCTCTCCAAGATTACATCGACCGCTGTTTTCAAGATTTAGTAATGCATAAGGCCCAGAGTGCATCTTCCCCGGCCAAAATCGAGACGCCGTCATCGAAGAGAAGTCGCCAGGCAGACTCCCCCGGTACAACATCGCCTGCCGGCAAAGACATCGCAGAAATCCTGGAGTCAATCGACAAGCGATTGTCCAGTTTCGATGCGAGGCTGTCCCTGGTGGAGATTTTACACCGGGAATTTAAATCTCTGAGAGAATCCCTGGAATTCAGCCAGCAGCAGGTGGAAACGCTTGCCGCTGAAAATGCCACGCTACGGGAGTCGGTTAAATCTCTCACCGATAACGTGACCCAGCTAAACATTGAAAATAAAAAAATAAAAGAGTCCGTTATCGATCTACAAGCCCGTAGCATGAGAGATAATCTTGTGTTTTCTGGTATTCCAGAAACTGCCGGAGAGGACGCAGAGGCAACGGTGAAAAACTTCATTAAAATCCACCTGAAGCTGCCGGAGGACACCGTAAAGAACATCGACTTCGATAGAGTACATCGCTTGGGGGGCGCGCGGTCGCGGACCGGGAGACCACGGCCTATTGTGGCCAAATTCAGTCAATTCAAACAGAAGGAACAGGTGAAGAGTCGCGGCAGAGAGCTGAAAGGAACGGACTTCAGCGTGAACGACCAGTTCCCCAAAGAGATCCTGGAACGACGCAAGGTCCTGTTCCCAGTTCGACGTAGCTTCATCCAGAAAGGCTCCCGTGCTGTCATCGCCGTGGACCGGCTCTACGTGGACGGACAGCTTTACCGCGACCTCGGCACCACACCGTGGTTATATTAACTGCACTCCAGATAAGAACCCGCTACACTCTTTTCTTATTCATTCACACTCTCTCCTTTAACATGAGTTTAAGCTAGTAATATCAATATGATGTCATAGCAGATATAACACCGTCACCCTCCGTCATTGCTTTAATTGGAATGTTTCCGTTTCGTTTCTTTTTTGTTGTTGTTGCTCACAGTTCATGTGGTTTCTTTCTTTCTCTTGTCTTTCACTGCTGTGGTCACCTACTTCCCCACTCACCTACAAACAACACCCTCTATTTCTCCATATTTTCACAACACGATCACGCAAACACATCAGCTCAACGGCAGCACATTCACAACAGCCTCACAGCACGCACAGACTTGCAGGACACATAAGCAAGCCACGCTTGTTCATATTAGTGAATATTCACACACATAGTCAGACTTATGGAGTCTCTCACCACACTTCTTTTTCTCTTTCTATTTACAAACAAGGGATGTTTCCACATTCTCTCCACCTGTCTAAACGAAACACCCAGCATACTTCATTAGACATACACGCACAATTAAGGGCATGCTGAGGTTTGTCACATGGAATGTAAATGGAGCTGGCACCAGAGGAAAGAGGTTAAAAATATTTAACCAGCTTAAAAAACTACAGGCAGATGTTGTTTTATTACAAGAAACTCACAGACCTGTCACAGGTTTAAATGAACTTAAAACACCTGAGTTTCCTAACGTGTTTGCAGCCGGTTATAATTCTAGACAACGGGGAGTAGCAATTTTAATACATAAAAATGTTAATTTTACAGTACTCGATACAGTTATAGATCCAGAGGGTAGATTTCTAATTATTAAACTATCAATATTGAACAAAAAACTATGTATTGTTAGTATATATGGTCCAAATGTTGATGAACCCTCATTCTTCCACGGTTTTTTTAGTGCACTCTCTGAACACCTTGATTGCACACTCATTCTTGGCGGTGACCTCAACCTTGGACTAAATGAAGAAATGGATAGGCTCAACACAACAGGAACTCAGCGTAATTGGCAGTCCACAAATATAATCAAACAGTATATGAACGACTTTGGTCTTTGCGATGCATGGCGCTCTCTTCACCCCACCAGTAAGGAATATACTTTTTTCTCGCATGTTCATCACTCTTACTCTCGTCTGGATTATTTTTTGGTCAGCAGCTCACTGCTGTGTGACATTTCAGACACTGAGATTCATCCTATAGCTGTCAGCGATCATGCTCCTGTATCTTTAACACTAATGCACAAGAATAATACTACGCCAAGTAAAAACTGGAGATTTAATATATCACTACTTAAAGATGAAGACTTTATTAAATACTTTAAAAAGGAATGGACTTCATATTTAGACTTTAATGACACTCCCGGAATATCTGCTTCTGTTCTATGGGAAGCAGGGAAAGCTGTGATGAGAGGTAAAATAATTTCTTTCTCATCACACAAAAAGAAAGAAGAAAACAAAAATATTCAGGAATTAGAAAAAAACATCAAATCACTAGAAGAAGCCTACGCGTCCCACCAAGATCAGGAAACATTGAACAAAATATGCAAAACAAAACTAGAATTAAATGAAACTATTAATAAAAAAACACAATTCCTTATACAAAGACTTCGCTTGCAGAATTTTGAACACAGTAACAAATCAGGTCGATTTCTAGCTAACCAGCTAAAAATAAATAAAGAAAAAATAACTATATGTGCTGCTAAAGATTTATCGGGGAACACAATATATGATCCTGGAAGAATAAACAACATTTTTAGGGATTTCTATGAAACTTTATACTCACCACAAATAAACCCATCTAAAAATGAAATTGATCTGTTTCTTGACAACGTAACTCTTCCAAAATTACTAGACAGTCAAGCAATGGAACTGGATTCGCCACTGACGCCAAGTGAACTCCAGGAAGCCCTGATAAGTATGCCCAATAATAAGGCTCCAGGTCCAGACGGCTTCCCTGCAGAATTCTACAAAGAATTCTGGACAATTTTGGCACCAGTATTCCACAGCATGTTGCAGGAAATCGAGGAAAAGGGCAGACTACCACCAAATATGAATTCTGCCAACATTAGTCTCCTGCTAAAACCAGGCAAAGACCCTTTATTTCCCTCAAGCTATCGTCCAATTTCTCTTTTAAATGTAGACCTTAAAATAATCTGCAAAGCTCTCTCAAAGAGATTAGAGAAAATGACCCCCCTCTTAATTCATCCTGACCAAACTGGTTTCATAAAAGGTCGGCACTCCTCAACAAACACTCGTAGATTACTTAATTTAATAGACTACTCATACGATAAAAACATCGAAACCATAATATTATCTCTAGATGCAGAAAAAGCATTTGACAGAGTTAATTGGAAATTTTTATTCGCAACTTTACACAAATTTGGTTTTGGAAACTCTTTCATAAACTGGATAAGAATATTATACAATTCCCCAACGGCTCGTATCAGAACAAATGACCAGACATCCTCCAGCTTCTGTCTCCTGAGGGGCACCAGACAGGGATGCCCACTCTCCCCTTCACTTTTTGCAATTTTTATCGAACCTCTAGCAGCAGCATTTAGACAGGCTACAACAATTAAAGGCATAAAATGTAAGAACATAGAACATAAAATCAGTCTCTATGCGGATGATGTGTTGCTTTTTCTGCAAAACACACAAACCAACCTCTCTGAGGTAATTACTTTAATAAACTGGTTTTCAAGAGTTTCAGATTATTCAATTAACTGGCCAAAATCTACAGTTCTCCCCATTAACTGCTCCTTCCATAATTCTTCCTCTGCCCCACTGCAATCCGGAAATATTAAATATTTAGGTATTAATGTCTCTCCTAAGCTTTCAGACTTAACTAAACTAAACCACATCCCACTTCTAAAGGAAGTAGAAGGCGATCTGACTAGATGGAAATCTTTACCCATATCACTCATGGGAAGGGTCGCCACTATAAAAATGATGATCTTGCCAAAAATAAATTACTTATTTTTGATGATCCCTAACAAACCATCACAAGATTGGTTCAGATCTCTGGATTCATATATTTCCAAATTCCTTTGGAAAGATAAACCCCCGCGTATTAGCTTAAAAACGCTACAAAGAACCAAGGATAGAGGAGGATTAGATCTGCCTAATTTTCACCAATACTTCTTAGCCAACAGGCTTCAGTTCATCTCAGAATGGTTAAAACATACCTTCTTAGTTGAGCCCTGGCTAGATGTTGAACAGGCACTATGCAAGGATCTAGAGATTTCAGACCTACCATTTATTAGCTCAAACATCAAAAGACATGAATGCTTTAAAAGTATCAACATCAGCTTTTCTCTAACAGCATGGTGGGAGTTTCTAAAAATAACGGAGTCTTCATTAATCCCATGCAAACGTACACCTATCTGGAATAACCCTGACATATTACAAAACAATAATATGATTAATTTCCCAGAATGGAGTTGTAAAGGAATTAAATACTTAGAACATATATTAGAGGGAACAGAATTTATTCCATTTGACAGACTAGTTGAACAATATGGGATCAACAAGACAAGGTTTTTAGAATATCAACAAATTAAATCCATAGTAAAAAAGAAATTTAACCTCAGTCAAGTTGAATTACAAACACCACTAAGTGCGGCACATTTTCTTACTCTTAAATCCCCCAAATTATTATCTAAAATATACAGAACACTTTCTAAATTAGATGAATCAATATCCCTTCCTACTGCAAAGTGGGAAGCAGATTTATCAGTCAACCTAGACCAAAACTTCTGGTCTCAGATTTGCTTAAAAACTTTTAAATTAATTAAAAATCCCAGTCTGCAATTAATACAATACAAAATACTTCATAGAGTGCACTATACAGGTCATCGGATGTTCAAGATGGGCTTTACATCTTCCAACAACTGCTCACACTGTCAAGGCAATACACCAGACAATTACATCCACGCTCTTTGGTTCTGTCCACCAGTGCAAAAGTTTTGGCGCGAGATATGTGAAGACTTATCAAAGTGTCTGAAATGTAACATTCCAACTTCCCCCTTAGTGTGTCTACTGGGCAGCTTAGATAATGTCACTTCAGAAAAGAATATAGCCCATATGATCTTCACTGCCCTATGCATAGCCAAGAAAACAGTCCTCATGAACTGGAAAAATAAAAATAATCTTAATTCTAACCAATATAGAAATTATCTATTAGATTACATTAGTCTTGACACAGCCTCTGCCACCACATTAGATCAATTGCTCTGGGCCCCTTTTATCAGCTCCATCACCTAGTGGGGGTGGGGGGTCATAGTTTGGTCCCGCCTTCACTGTTGTGATTGGTGAGGGGGTAGGGACAGGCTTAGGGCGTCGGGGGGTTCCCCGGAGGCATCTTCCTTGGGGGGCTCAACCCGGGGTAGCGGTCACGTCCGGTTGGGGGCTCTGTTGGCTCTCAGGTGACTGTTTCCTCGCGGCTGCGTGCAGCGGGGCTAGGGGAGGGTCTGTGCTGACGGACGTGGGTTACTGACCTGGCAACCTGGCTGCCCCTGGGTGGGTCCGGGATGGGCGTGAGGTTCTGGGGGCGCTCCGTCTCTGGGCTGGGGCCCGGGCCGGGCCTCGGGGGCTTGGGTCCTGGTTGGTGTGTTGCCGGGGTTGTGGGCGGGTGGGTGCATGGGGGCCCGGCCCTGGAGCAGGGTGCCGCCGGTGCGTCGAGCCGCCTGGGGGGCTCTTCAACTGGTGGGGGGGATGGTCACATCTTGCAGGAGCTTTCTTCTCTTCAGGAACTCTCTGCAGGAGGGGGAGATACAGGAGAGGTGGAGGAAGATCTCAGCCTGGGCGTTTACCGTCTTATGTAGTCTGGAAGATGTGTGGATGGTGGGGTGGGTGCAGTTTTCTCTGTGGTGGGGTTGGGTGGACTGTCCAGGGCTCTGTGGAGCCGGAGGGCGCTACTGCACTGGGCCCCGGTCTGATGGGCCTGGGCCCCCCTTCCCTGGCGGGTCGCGAAGGATGGGAGTGCCTACTGGGGTCAGCGGGGGAGCTGGCCCCAGGGAGGGGTTACCTGCCCCTCCCTTCCTTCCCTCCCCATCTCCAGCTGCCTCCCTCTTCCCGCTCCTCCACAACCACCCACACATGCAGGGCCTTGGAGTGGGGGTATGTCACCAGGGTGCAGAGGAGGCTACCCCCCCCCCGTCCCCTTCTGGCTGCCTCTGCCTCAATTTTATCCCACAACTTAGACATTCACATTATTCACACTCTCATTACACATACATATAGGATCTTGGGGGTGGGCACAATCACGGAGTCCAAATTACCATCAGGGTGTATACCTCACCCCTGACGTCGTTGCCCACCTCTCAATTTTAAATACACTTAGTCATTGAGGGCTAGCAGGAGGGACTATGCGCTTACCTGCTGCTCCTTGGCAGGTAGCTCCATGCCCTCCTGGGTTTTAATTGCACCTTAGAACACATATGCATCAACACTACAATGAGCGGGTGGAGGGAGGTTTGGAGTCTTCTCCCACCCCCATTCTCTGCGGCCTGCTGGAGCGGGAGGGCTAGTAGGAGGAGTTGGCCGTCCGACTGCGGTCTGGGGTGTGGGGCCTCCCTGCTGCTGCGGAGTCGGGGTGGTCTGCCTCTCCCCACCGCAGGGAAAAGGGTAACACCACCTGGGTCTGGGTGCAATTCCCCCCTCCAGGGGCAAGGGTACCTAGACCCGGTTTGTAGAGTACGCTTGGGGAGTGTGATTGTGTGTACAGCGTCTCTTTATGTCTGTCTCCACGTTGGTTGAGTGTGGAGTGAGTGCATATGAGAGCATGAGGGTTGGAATGGATGTTTGTGTCTGTGTGTGCCTGTATGTCTGCGTCTATATGTCAGGTTGGGTATCAGACGCCACCTCTCTGGGGACACCTCAGGCCCTCCAAGGTTTGGAGGCCTATCTCCACCCACCACCACTTCCCCTGCCGGTGGCGGACTCCCTCAGGTGTCGGTGTGTTGGTGGTTCTTTGTGTCTGGGGGTGGGCGTCCGGGTACACACCGGCTCACTCCTTGGCGGCCGCTTGTCGGGGCCTGGGGCCTGGGGCTCGCTCGGGCCCCTTTGGAGGTGGGGTGCCCCCGGCCTCTCGGCCTGGGGCTCGGTCACTCAGGCACAGCTGGGGGCCGGCGGAGCTCACGGGCACGTCACTGCAACTCCCCCTGACTTCTGCTCCGCGGCTGCTGGGCGAGCCCTCATCTGGGACTCTCCTCAGCTCTTACTGGAACAGTGGCGCGGCTGCCCCTCTGTTGGTCTTCCATGGTCTCTTGTGTTCTGGGGGCCTCTGGATGTCTGGAGTTTTGATCTCCTCCATACCCGCTTCACACCCTGGAGGACGGGGCTGTGGCCCCCCCACACTCCCTAGCAGATCATTACATGGAGAAACCTTTGGAATGCAAGCATGCTGATCCACACAGGTATGCACACATGGGTATTCACAGACGCGGACTAAAGCTTTCTTGGCTGCTGCCTCAAAGCACACTGTGCGCTGTCTATCTTGCGTGCTGCACAATATCGTTTATTATTTAGTAAATATTGATATCTATGACTAGCTAGATTATTGTGATGGTGCTTTGTTTTCTCTATTATTATGTTGCTCTTTGTTGTTTGCTGTCTCCTCTGTTTGTTTTTTTTGTTTGTTTTTTTTTTTTTTCTCCATACAGGTGACCCAGGAGTTCTTTTTTTTTTTCTCTCTCTCTTCCCCCCCCTTCTCACCGTCTCTTCTCCCCTTTGGTTTTCTTTCTTTCTCTCATTCATTCCCCCTGTCCTATTTATTAAAAAAAAAAAAAAAAAAAAAAAATGACAAAGGATGAACTGAAGCTCTGCCATCACGTAATGTCGCATACTGCTGTTTCTGATGTCATTTAGAAAAAAAAAAAAGAAAGCAAAATACACAGAAATGAGGGCAAACTCAGAACTTTTGCACAATACTATAACATTGCAACCAAACGTGTACTTTATCCTGATATGTGCACACCAAATCTATTCAGCTTATCCCCTTAACGCTCATGATTGCTGCAGTGACAGGGGCTGGGTATGTGACCCAGCTTTTTGAGTTTATTTTAGATTTGTGATTTCTTATATTATATTGAAAATATGTTAAGTTCTTGTGTTGTTATTAGTAGTTAGGATTTAGTTGAGTTTTGTTTTAGTTTTCTTTCACCTGTGTCTCCTGGTTTATGAGTCTTTTCCCTGTCCTCTATGTAGTTTGTCTTGTCCTCAGTGTTTTTTCTTTTAGTTATGCCCGTGCCTTCCCTTATCTGTTCTCATGTGTCCCTCCTTGTGTTTCGTGTCTCCCCAGTCTGTCATGTGTTCCATCATTAGCCGTTTCCGGGTCCAAACTAGGCTTCGGGTCCCAAATTCAAACGAACACTGCAGCATCAATGAGAGTTACAAACTGTCTAAATTCCTTCCATCCATCCATCTTCTTCCGCTTATCTGGGGCCGGGTAGCTTCACACTCGGCTTCACACTCAGCTGCGAACCGTTCCAGTGCGAGCTTCATCATCTGATGAAACCAACAGAACCACTTCATCCTCAAAAAGCAGAGATGACATTCTGAGACCACCCAAGTGAAAGCCTTCTGCCACTTGGCCATGCCTAGAATAAATTCTTTCATTTTTAATAAAATGATCAGCGTTGCTGCTCTACCAGGTGTAACAATTAAGTCTAACATCCAGGCATACACGAAAAAGAGTTTATGAAGTTTAATTAGCAGGGAGTTAGCTCGCTAGTTTTTATTTAAATATAATATACCATGTTCTGACTGAGAGATTTCTAAAAAAAAAAAAAATAAAAATTAACTACAGCTTTGCTATCACTTCTGACATAAATGAAGACATAAAACTAAACAGCAGTGACATTTGTCGGGTTACTGCAGTTGGGCTAGCTGGTATATAATGATGGCTACCTACACAGCTATGGTTACCATAATATAACCAAAGTGAAGCTAGAGGGTGAACGACAACTTTTTCCACTTGAAAAAAGTTAACGTGAGGGTTCCCGATGGTTAGGAGGTTAGGAACAAATGCAATTGCGTGGCAGGATGCTGTAAATGTACAATCAATCAATTAATCAATATGAGGTTAGTCATTAATATACTGCTGCATGGGCTGGGCTGTAGTTACAGCATAAGGTTTTAAAAACTAAGCTTTAAAACTTGCTGCAGATGAATAGTGGTAACAAAAACCAGGAGAGCTTGAGAGTGATCACTGACTTTTTTAGGGGCTTGTTCAGATGTGTATTTAAGTCCTGTGTCTCCTTCTGTTCCTTGTCGGGTCGTCTGTTTGTTTTCATGTCAAGTCCGAGTTTTTGATTCCCACTGTTCAAGTTTGAATTATTTCATTTTACGTTGTTGCACGTTCCTGTTCAGTTTCATGTTCTTGTCTCTTTTCATTGTCTTCATAGATAGTCATGGTTTTTCCCAGTGTAGATTTCAGTTTAGTTTCACCGCACCTTGTTTTTCTGGGTTTTTTGTATCAGACTCGCTTTTTGTTAAAAACACCAGTTCATTTCTCCTGTGTGTCCTTTTTGGGTCCGTTTCACAAACACACCGGCGTAACCTTGCCGTGACATGGAGTCTATCAAAGCAAGCCATTAAGTATACATACTTAATGACATATACATATAATTCTTTATTTATTCATTAAATAAAGACTTATGACACCAAACTGACCGCAAACATTACTCCTCTATTCATCAATTCCAATGAAAAACCACCTTGACCCACATGCGAAGCAATTTCAACTGAAAAAAAAAACAACTTTTGCAAAACCACATGTTGTTTCTGTAGCTTTACTCCATCTCGCTTACATTTATATAACAAAGAAAACTCCCTTTTAATCTCTCTGCAGCTCATATTTCTGTCAGCCTCTCTGTGACACATCATCAAGTTATAACCACTATGATGTATTTAATGAACATGATTAATTTCTTCCTTAATCTTTGCATGCTCCGATGAGAGCGACACCACATGAAGACATTCATGATGAACAATGTAGTTAGGAAACATCCACCATAGAGCAGCAGATGAGGATGAGAACATCCGCTGAATCCATAAATGTGGTTCTATTTAATTCTTGTTGGGCTGTTTGAAAGATATTTTTTGAGATGATAGCTTAATCAAAAAAGCAAATCCCTGTTGTCTTTCAATCTCCAGAAAACCCCAGCCAGTTTTCCAGCACATTTCTACTGATGTGATCAACTTTAAAGAATACCACAGAGGTTTTACTGTGTCACTTCCCAGCAATGAGCCAAACAAATGTTTTTTGTGTTTTATTTTTATATAAAGGTCAAGACACAATTCAGAGTATATAAGTCATACCGTGCTCAGTTGGGCATTGTAGCTATGTAATGCGTAACTGTGGCTTGTAATTTAGGCGCCAACACACTTTTGTCAATGGAGGGCAGCTCCTACGTCTGTTGAAAAATTTAGACGTCTTCTTTTAATATATGAGATTAAAAACTGTGATCCAGTAGCGAACAAACATGAAGTGATGCAGTCTGCAAGACATAATTACTTAGAGAAACTTTTGTGCTGTCAGACTACTAAGTGTGTTGTTAAGCAGAGCACTGCTTGGTAAAGTCAACATGGCAACACTTTGGCTTTCAGCAGTTATGAATTTGTCTTGTTCTCCACATCGGCTTAGTGCGTTTGGTCAAGAAATAGACTGTAGATAAAAAGTGGCAGTAGCCACTGTATTAGTACCCATGGTATAGACTTGATTCTGAAGTTCATCCTCATGTCAATTTACTGGAACCAAAACAGCAAAACCAGAACTTAATTTCCCAAAAATGGAGTAAAAACCTCTGAGGTGTTACACTGTTATGTTGTGTATGTTTTATAGTGCGCTGTCAAAAGTGTAAAGAACCTACAATAATACAGAGAAAACTCCCTATGAGCAAACACTTGGCGACAGTGGGAAGGAAAACCTCCTTTTTAACAGGAAACCTCCAGCAGAACCAGGAGGGTTAGCCATTTCCCTCAAACTATCATCATTTCTCGTATGCACAGTGTCACCGATGTTTAACGTGCTGTTGTATTTTTGGAGGACTACAATCACGACTGTATAATGTAAATTCTGCACAGCGTGCAGGTATCGGCATCCTGTGTTAGTAAACTGGTTCCCTGAAGCAGCCACTCCCCTGAAAACTTTATGCCTAAATATAATTTTGCATAAGTGCCTACAGAGACTAAAATTTCACCACACCAAACAGGTGTTAAACAGATGTTTTGATAAATCTCAGTCATATGGCATCATTTTGATTTTGTTATTTTATCAAAGACTCCATTATTAAAATACAGACCCAACTCATTGGATTTTTGCAAATCGGTTGGGAGAAAAAATGCTGGAACTGCTGTTTTTCCGTTCCCTGACAGAGTAACACTGTGCTGTGTCTGGAATTCATTATTCTGACTTTTGTGATAAAAAGATTAAGTGTTGGGGAAATAACACTGACTTTAATAGGGCTGCGGTGGTGTGAATAGCAACACTCCTGCAGTATTATGACGTATTTCTGTGCATGCCTTAAGTAAACCAGGTAAGAATGGAGTAATAGAAGGTTTAAGGGAACTTAACCTATATTCATCAGTCCAGCCGCTGACCTTTAATCTGGGAGAGACCATGGCTGTGAGCCAGCAGGAGGTGTAAATCTTTTTGAATTGCACGCACTACCAATTTGGTCACACCTTCTCATTTAATGGATTGTCTTAATTTTTCTGCTGTCTATATTGTAGATACAAACTGAAGACATCAAATATATGAAGCAAGAGGTATGGAATTATGTAGCAAAGAAAAAAATGATGAATAAATCTAAATATAAAGTAGCCACCCTTTGCTTTGGTGACAGCGCTGCAAACCCCTGGCTTTCTCTCAGTGAGCTTCATAATGTAGTCAATTGAAAGTAGTTTTCCCTTCACAGGTGTGCCTCGTCAGGGTTCATTTGGGGAATTTCTTGCCTTCTCAATGGGGTTGGGACCATGAGTTGTGCTGTACAGAAGTCAGGTTGGCACACACCTGACAGCCCAATTAGACTGTTAGAATTCATGTTATAGCAAGAATCAACCAGCTAAGTAAAGAGAAATGACAGTCCATCATTACTTTAAGTACTGACGGTCCATCAGTCAAAAAAAGAAAAAGAAAAAAAAGAACTGAAGGTCAGTCAGTCTGGATAATTGCTTTCAATGTATTCCCAAGTTCAGGCACAAAAACCATCAACCACTGAGCTGGCTCACATGAGGACCACCCCAGGAAAAGAACACCAAGAGTCCCCTCTGCTGCTGAGGATAAATTCATCCGAGTCACCAGCCTCAGAAATTGCACCTCAGATTAGAGCCCAGACAAATGCCACACAGAGTTCCAGTAGCAGACACATCTCTACATCAACTGTTTAGAGGAGACTGATCAGGCATTTATGGTCAAATAGCTGCTAAGAAGCCATGACTAAGGAAAAGAAACAACCGGAGAAGATTTGTTTGGGCCAAGAAACACAAGGAATGGACATTACACCAGTGGAAATCTGTGCTTTGGTCTGATGAGTCCAAATTTGAGATCTTTGGTTCCACCCAATGTGTCTTTGTGCGATGCAGAAAAGGTGAACGGATGGTCTCTCAGTGCATGGTTCCCACCGTGAAGCATGGAAAAGGAGGTGTGATGGTGTGGGGGGCTTTACTGTTGACACTGTTGGGGATTTCTTCAGAATTGAAGGCACACGGAATCAGCATGGCTACCACAGCATCCTCCAGTAATATGTAATCCCATTCTGTTTGCGTTTAGTTGGAACATCATTTATTTTTCAACAGGACAATGACCCCAAACACACCACCAGGCTGTGTAAGGGCTCGTTGACCAAGAAGGAGACTGATGGACTGCTGTACCATGGCCTGGCCTCCACAGTCACCTGACCTAAACCCAATGGAGATGGTTTGAGATGAGATGGACCACAGAGTGAAGGCAAAAGGTCCAACAAGTGCTCAGGAACTCTGGGAACTCCTTCAAGACTGTTGGAAAACCATTTCAGGTGACAACCTCATGAAGCTCAGAGAGAGAATGCTAAGAGTGTGCAAAGCAGTAATCAAAGCAAAGGATGGCTATTTTGAAGAACCTAAAACATTAAACATGTTCACTTTTTGTTTACTACATAATTCCAAATGTGTTTATTAATGGTTTTGATGCATTCAGTGAGAATCTACAATGTAAATAGTTATGAAAATAAATAAATATACATGATTTACAAATTTCATAAACCCATATTTTGGTCACGATAGAAAACAGAAAACATATCAAATGTTTAAAATGAGAATATGCACCTTCTCATAAAAAAATCAGCTAATTTTGAGATTGATGGCAGCAAAACACCTCAAAAAAGCTGCAATGGAGGCAACAAAAGGCTGCAAATCTCGTTTAGTTCAGTGATTAACACTAAAAAGAAACAGCTGGAGGAACATTTTTGTAACTTTTTAGGTTAATTGTCAACAGGGCAGTAACATGACTGGGTATAAAAGAGCATCTTTGAGAGGTAGTTTCTCTGAAATAAAGATTGGCAGAGGTTCAACGATCTGCAAAAACTGCAAATTGTGGAGCAATTTCAGAATAATGTTCCTTTTTTTTTTTTTTTTTTTTGGCCTGTCCCATTTGGTTCTTTAGCCATCAGAATTGTTGTCTGAAGACCAACAAGGATACCCAATGGATTTACTTTGCCAAATGGATCATCGTGGCATTGCCGTATTGGTCCATTTGATCGATCTTTGTTTTTATTATTTATTATATTTTATTTTCAGATGTTACAGACGGGACAGACATGAGTGAGGGATAGGAAAGGGAGAAAGAAAGAGGAAGGAAAAGAAAAACAGAAGGGGAGAGGGAAAGTGAGAAAGGGGGGGAGAAAAACAAAATCTCCTGGATCACCTGTTGAGAGAAGAAGAATAGAAAACAAGCAAAAAAAAAACCCAAAGCAACATACTAAACACAACACCATCGCATTAATCTAGCTAAGTGTAAACAGCAGTAAATACTAAATATTCAATGTTGTTGTGCAGCACGCAGGACAGACAGCGCACAATGTGCTTTGAAGTAGCAGCCAAGAAAGGTGTAATTTAAGTCTACGAGCAGTGAACACCCGTGTGCATACCTGTGTGGATCAGCGCGCTTGTATTCAAATGGTTTCCACATGTAATGGTCTGCAAGAGGATGTAGCGAGCCATAGCCCCGTCCCCCAGGGCATGAAGCAGGCATGGAGGAGATCCAGGCCCCAGACATCCAGAGGCCCCAGAGTGCGAGAGCCCAAGGAGGACCACCGGAGGGGCATCCGTGCCACCCTCATGGGAAGGGCTGAGGATCCCCAGACAAGGCGTCACCCAGTAGCCACCGAGCAGAAGCTAGAGGTGGCTGCACCGGCGTGCCCGCCGGCTCTGCCGGCAGCCAGCTGTGCCAGAGTGAACCGAGCCACAGGCCCAGAGGCCGGAGGCCCGAGGGCCCCCCGCACCCCGGAGGAGGCCTAACCGAGCAACAGCCCCGCCAGGTAGCCACCGGGAGTGAGCTGGTACATACCTGAGCGCCCAGCCCCGGACACCAAGAACCACCAATGCACCGACCCCTGAGGGCATCAGTCACCGGCAGGGAGTGTGGTGAGGGGAGATAGGCCTTGGAGGGCCTGGGAGTTCCCAGAGAGGTGGAGTCTAAGACCCGACCTGACATATAGACACAGACAAACAGGCACACACAGACACACACATGTATTCCCACCCTCATGCACACATATACAAACACTCAGCACTCACCCAACGTAAGGATTGACATAAATGGACATGTACACACAATCACACTCCCCAAACATACTCTATACCCCGGGTCCAGGTACCCTCGCCCCCAGAGGGGGAAACAGAACCCAGAATAATGTTCCTAAATGTAAAATAGCAAAGACTCTGAATATCTCCTCATCTACAATAATACCTGATGATATTAAGAGAATCTGGAGAAATCTGTGCAATACTGGATGTCCGTGACCTTCAGGCCCTCTGGCAGCACTGCATTAAAAACACGCATGATTCTGTCATTTGTGGGCACAGAAACACTTCCAGAACTCCCTTTCTGTGAACAGATCACAGGTTAAAGCTCTATATTCCACCACTATAGTCTCTGGACCAAAGTTCATTTAAAATGGACTGAAGCAAAGAGGAAAAGTGTTCTGTGGTCAGACAATTTGAAATCTGAAATTCTTTGTGAAAAACATGAACACCCTGCCCTCTGGACTATAAAAGGATAGGGACAAACACAGGTTGTTAACTGAGATTTTGGAGAGTTCAAATTCCTGCATCTCTGATAGTATGGGTGTGCAGTAATACCCGTTACACATCTGGAAACACATAATCAGGTTTTAGAGCAACATATAGTCCCATCTAGATTAAATCTTTTTCATTGAAGACCTGACATATTTCAGCAAGACACTCCTAAACCACAGAATTTAGCTATCACAGCAGCATGGTTCCATAGTGGAAGAGTCCAGGTGCTGAAGTGAACTTCTTGCAGTCCAGACCTTTGACAAATTGAAACCCTTGGTGGATCATGACATGAAAAATACAAAAAAGAAGACCTAGCACTGTCGAACAGCTGGAATCCTGTATAAGGCAACATTCCTCTCCTAGAAGTTCAGCAGCTGGTGTCCTCAGTTCCCAGACTGTTGCTACAAGAAGAGAGAATGTGCTTTCCCAACGTTTATGAGACATGTTGCTGACATCAAGTTCAAAGTGGGCTAATACTATTCTTAAAATGGTACATTTAAACATACAATCTGTTTGCAGAGTTATATTGCAAATAAAATATGAGTTTTCTAATCATTCCATTTTGATTTTATTTACGTTTTACACAGCGTCCCAGCTGTTTGTTTTTTTTTTCAGATTGAGGTTGTGATACTTGTTGTGCTTGTATGGGCTAAAACTTCACCAAACCTCTGATAATCCACTAAAAAAGCTCTAATCTAATTACTCGACTTTTTTTTTTTAGTTCATCCGGTGAGGTTTTGAATCCATTTCATCTGCTCAAAGGGTCACACTGTTTCCACAAGACACAGAAGAACATGTAATCCTTCAAAGTTTAAGCATGAAACGCACAACTACAGCTGATTTGTGGGATGTGGGAAACACTTGATCGCATTGATCGCAGTAATATGATGGAGACTTATTCAGATCCAGATATCAAAGCTGCTGATGTATTTGCACCATCATTGCTGGCTTATGACGTCACTCTCCATTAATCGGAATGTAATGTTCCTGAATTTGCACTGTACATATGACCATCACCTCAGAGGACAAGCTGAATAAAGAGGACGTAAGTCCCAGCTGACTTTCTTAACCCCTGTGACTCTTGTTGAGGTTTGATGCACTTTTAGCACAGCGATATCAACTGCAAGAAACTTTGGCCTATATATAAAGTTACAATCACATGTGGTCTCAGTTTGGATGAGAATCAGCTCCAGTTAGCAGCACTTAGCCTAAATTAATGACTCACAGGTCTGGCATGACATCAACACCTTGGCATTTTGGTAGCCACTGAAATCATGTCCTCTTTATTTTATTTTAGCTGTTTTATGTGACTTTTGGAAGCTAAAGTAATGATACATTTAATCAACTAATTTGCTAGGTTTTTTTTTTTTTAGATTGGGTATGCTTAAATATTGCTACTTCTTCTTTAAAACAAGTTCCTCTGTTTAGGTGAGTATAAAGAGCAAAATAGGAAATTAACTTCAAATCAGGCCAAAAAAAACCAACACATTAATAAAACCGTCCCACGCCAAGGTTGAGAATTTGGCAGAGCCCAGCCCAGCATGTGTGTATGTGTGTGTGTACAAATGTTGGGAAATGTCAGCATATGTTATCCCACACTTGTTCTTATTAAAAGGAAACTTGAAACCCCCTCGGTGCTTTGATGACAGCAGTCCACATGACCTTTTTCCTGCTTTTGGTGCTTTCTGCAGAAAGCCTAAATCCTATTAAATCGGGCACTGAATATCCTCCGGTTACTAAAGTCTCTAACATGATGCCAGATCTGCCAGTCCGATCTGAATATTCTGGCCTTTGTTTATGATTTCGGCTTTAAATAAACCCCTCTCATTTAGAAGAGATCTTGGGAAAGACATGTCTAATCTGATATAAAACTCATCCTGTTTTGGGTGGTTTTCAACAAATCAGTCTTGCTCCCTGAGAAAATGTCTGTAGTTGGATTAAAACCTCTTTGCTAACCTAAATATAATAATAAAAGTGCACTAGTTCATAAATATTTATTCAAGAAAGTGCATCACTTGCATTTTGAACCCTTATAAGAGGCAGAGCTTTCGCTAGAAGAAAAAGCATCATGATTTTTAAAGAATGAAACTGACAGGATGACACAGACTTGTTAAAGCATTGAAGTAAAATCAAATTAATGTTTAATACTGAGGGAATGTTTTCATTTTGAGGAATGATCCCCGCCCTTCGCAGGTCAGCACCTGTTTCTTTTTAAAATGAAATGAAAACTAGAATACCCAGAACTGCTGACTCGCATTCCCGTAGTCTTTCAGACTATTTTCCTCTTTATAAATTTCATTTCAGAAGCATGTGTGAAAGTCGGTGTGTCATCTCCTGATAAACTCGCCCACGAGGCAGTCTGCAGTCAGAGGGGCTTTAACGTAGGACACCGGATATTCAGGTTACTCATCAGGAGCGGTACTCAGCTTTAACAACATTTGAGTAATGAGTGTGACTGAAGGGAGGTCCTCAGTCTGACAAAATAAACATGATGATGATGTCATTGTGATGTCATCACATTTCAGACTGAATGCTTAATGAATGAGTTGAGGGGCCACAGTGTACGTTACATAGTACTGTCACCCCTCGCTGGGTTATATTTGGCTTCCAGGAAGCCAGACTTCCTCTTCTCTTTTAAAGCGGTCTTTAGGAACAGCTCTCTGTGCTTTCTGAAGGACATTGGCCACTTTTTCATACATTTTCTGTCTACTCCATCTATCTGACCTTTTTCAGAGGAATTTGTGGAAATCATCAATCATTCAAGCAAAAAGAAGAAGAAGAAGAAGAAGAAGAAGAAGAAGAAGAAGAAGAAGAAGAAGAAGAAGAAGAAGAAGAAGAAGAAAGTGCTCCTAGCTCAAGAGATGAATCTGTGCTGTCTACTTATAATAGACAACTTAGCAAATAATTACACAAGAACTGGACTGAAAATTAATGCTAACAGTTCACCGACTCCAAATTTGAAATTTTATGATTTGAATGGTTTTTAATATGTATGGCAAAGGTAAGGTGAGACATACAGCAGGTATCTGTAAAATACAGTCAAGAGCAGTGGGCGAAGAGGACTCAATGGCAGAGCTCGGAGAGGTCAACTTAAGTGCATTTATTTACAGTGAAACACCCAGGTGATGTTACAAGTTGTGATGGGGAAACAGGGGCTCCTGGGATGCAAGGATCAGGGGCATCCAAATAATCCAAACTCTCCTCACTCAGCTCAGGCACTCTCTCCAAGCAATCCAGGGAGGGGGAATTCCAGGGAATGTCTGTATACAAAGGAAAGAACAGGGGGCAGGCAAAGAGCACACGCCACACTAAAGAGCTGAGGCTTTACTAACAGCATAGTTGAACAGTCTAGCAAAGAACAAAGCTCAGCCACTCGCCTCCTGATGAGCTCATCTGGAGCAGGTGATTGACTGTTGCAGGTGTGTTCAGCCAGAGGTGGGAACCCGTGATGAGTCCCACCCATGAACACAGACACACAACCACAGAGAGAGGAGAGGGAGACAGAGAGTAAACAAAGCCTGCAGCAGGCAGCTCAGGAGGACTGAGGGACGATGACACGGTGAGACTGTTTGGTTTAGGGCTACATTTCAGCCGGAGCTGTTGGGGAGCTTGTCAAAATCCATCTTTACAGAAAACTGAGCAAAAGGCAGCCAACATGGAAAGAAGAGCTTTGAATGTCCTCCAAGGAGTCTGGAGAAATATTTACTTCACCTGCTACCCTCCTGCTGATCTCCCATAATCACCCCAGTGTGTATAAATAGTCCTGTCTGCCTCCTTGTCCTAGTCATACTGTTTCTATATTGTTGAAATCTAGTACACATTGTCATGCCTCTCTCAGTAAGGTTGTAATGATCATTGCAAATCTACCCGCATCCTCCCAAATAGCAAACACTAGCTTAATGTTGTGCATATGGTAAACATAGAAAAACACAACAAATATCAGCATGTTAGTATTGCTCTTGTGAACGTGTGTGAGTAGTCTGTTCCCCCAAACTAATAAAAATGCTCAGAGTGCCCCTTTAAAATTAAAAAATGCACGCGAAGCTCTCAATTTACCGGTCGATCTACGTCCCTACCCTCACCTATGGCCACGAGCTGTGGGTAGTGACCGAAAGAACGAGATCGCGGATACAAGCGGCAGAAATGAGCTTCCTCCGAAGGGTGGCTGGCCTCTCCCTTAGAGATAGGGTGAGAAGTTCGGCCATCCGGGAGGGGCTCAGAGTAGAGCAGCTGCTTCTCCACATCGAAAGGAGCCAGCTGAGGTGGTTCGGGCATCTGACAAGGATGCCTCCTGGGCGCCTCCTGGGTGAGGTGTTCAGGGCATGTCCCACCGGGAGGAGGCCCCGGGGCAGACCCAGGACACGCTGGAGAGATTATATCTCTCGGCTGGCCTGGGAACGCCTTGGTGTTCCCCTGGATAAGCTGGAGGAGGTGGCTGGGGAGAGGGAGGTCTGGGCCTCTCTGCTTAGGCTGCTGCCCCCGCGACCCGGCCTCGGATAAAGCGGATGAAGATGGATGGACGCTGAGATACCAGGTATCACATTAAAGCTACATTTAAACCACAAAGCTTTAATCTGCCAAGCCCAACATTGTAATTAAAGCATTTTAATGAGGGGTCCAGACACTTGGCATAACTGAATGTGTCCATCTTTTTGTTGACCGACTTTCATGAAGTTCATGTTGGTAGTTTTTGCATTGCGATGAGTACAAACAGAATAACAATTTTAAACGAAGGGAATCCTTTTGTGGTATTATGAAGGATTACATAACATCGCAATTAATATTTCATCTACTTATTTCTGAAAACATATCTGTCTGATATGTTTGTAAACTTTTATCCTTATCTTTCCTTTGTTTTCAGCATTTGCTCTTTTCTGGCTTCTCTCAACCACCCTTCCTGCAGAGTTTTTCAGAGAACCTCAGCTGTTATTTTAAGAAAATACCACCCAAATCTGTCCTTGAGGGAAAAGCATGACCTCACATTCATCCCCTGAGAGGGAAATTACCATGAACTGTCTGTCCTTCCTATTAGACCTTCTTCAGTCTACAAGGATTCCCATGTAATTGGGCCTCCCAGCGGATGTTAATATATCACCAGTGAATCTGCAGCCTGACCTTTGACTCTGAGATATTGCAGACAAGCCAAGCAGCAGGGAGAGAGCAGAAACACACTCTGAGCAGGTGAGGTGGATCAAAGGTTTTAGTCTTCTGCTTTTAGATTCAAAAAATCTACAATACTACCAGAAGTACTAGAGGGATTGTTTTACAAAATACCTTTGGTTTTCAAATTCTGTTTTGCAGCCAGCAATTGTGACGGGCTCACTGTTTTCACGGGATCCTCTGTCCTGCTTGCGTTGATTTTCTAAGCAGACGTCATCGTGATGGAGACACAGCAAACGGCTGGAAGTTTTCCTGCGCTGAGCCAAACCACTGTCACAGCAAGTATAACAGGTACAAGTGTTTGGTCTCAGCTGACCGTAAGGTTCAAAGTTAATAATGTCAGTAAAGAGTGCTCCCTCCAGAATGACGCAAAGCTGCATGAAAGGCTAACAATGCAAAGCGTGGATGTGCTTAGACTGTAAGCAAAGGCATATTTTACTGCTGTTCAGTTGCAGTGTGTGCTAAACGCCTCTGACTGAGTCTGGCTCTGGATCTATTTTCATCCAGGCTCTTCAAACTGTTTCCTCTAATCGCTGCACATTTGAAGCAGATACATAAAGCCTCAGAGACTAATTCAGTTCTCAGAAGTTATCTTCAGCTTTCACATCAGCTGCCCAGGTGAACTCCCTTCTGCTTGCTTATTTTTCCACTGGCATTGCATGTTGTGGCACACAGAGCTCATTTCCAGCTGGGCTATTTTGGGCTCAGCTGCCAAGATTCTGATCTTTATGGGATTTTAAAACTAAGCACCAGGAATAAACCTTTAAGTAAAATGAAAATCTTATGAGCTTTTAAAAACAGACTAGCAGTTCTGCCAAAGAGCCACTATTTACTTTAAGTTAGTGGGTCTAAATTGCACTTTCCATGCATAATATAAACAGCGCTGACAATATCACAGTATGTTTGGCTGTTAGTCCTAGCACAGTGAGTTTGTTGAGATTTGATGGGAACTGAAAGCTTTTGCAGGTAACGCTTTGTTTTGTTCTTCTGTTATGTCCTGTTCCAGCTGTGGGAGAAACATATGAGCTTACACGGTGGCTGTAAATCATTTGGCACATTTCCAGCTGCAAGAAGCTTTCATGTGAAGCGGATAAATGTCTGTTTATGAGGTGTAAATTTCAACAGTTTAGGCGTTTCCATTTGCAAAGCAGCTGTGTGGTCAGCAAAATGACGGACCGTCAGAGGAACTTTAATCTCCGACAGTAGATATTACATAATCCTTTTTAGAGACGTCTTTGACACATTAACTGCCATCAAGAGCAATCATGATTTTATGAGAATATGATCACTTTAGACTGTAGCTCTCAAATAAAACCCACAGCCACTTTATAAGGTACACCTCTTTAACTGTTCATTAACACATATCTATTCAGCCAATCACACGGCAGCAGCTCGGTGCATTTTGGCAAGTAGACATGATCAAAATGAACTGCTGAGACTCAAACCGAGCATTAGAATCAAGCAGAAAGGTGACCTATGCGACTTTGAATGTTGGCGCCAGATAGTCTGAATAATTCAGAAACTGCGTATCTACTGGGATTTTTCCCATATGGCTTTCTCTGGAAAGGAGAAAATATCCATAGAGCGGCAGTTCTGAGCAAAAGGGTCTTGCTGATGACAGAGGTCAGAGGAGACTGGTCAGATGCAAAGGGAGCCAAAAGCAGACTCCAAAGGCAGGCGGGAATAAAACACAAAGCACTTGAATGATGGCTAGTTTGCGATCCAAAATTAAAATCTGTGAAAGAAAAACAAATGTAATCCAATTTACTGCCAATAAATGGGAGAAGACAACAGAGACTCAAAGACAAAAAGCAAAAGGAAGGCAGCGCAATAAATACACAAAGGGTTCATTTGAGGAAATAGAAACGGGGGAAATGAGACAGCTGAAACCGACATGAATAATGACACAAAGGACGTGAAACTAAACGCAAGGACACAGGAGACAAATGCATACACACAATAACTTTACACTAAAGGAAACACAAGAAACTCTTTTTTTTTTAACTAAGAGCATGAAAATAACTAACAAATCTTCTAAATAATCACAACATTGGGAAAAAACTCAAATAAAGAAAGCTTGTTACATAGTTGCATACAGTAGCTTGTTACAACCAAGCTACTGTACGCAGAAGAGCTCTGAACTTACAGTAGCAGACCACACCTTGGAGCCAAGAGCAGGAAACTGAACCACAGTTCACACAGGTTCACCAAAAACAGACAACACAAGACTGGAAAAGCATTGCCTGGTTTGATGAGTGTCAGTTTCTGTTGTTCACATGATAGGGTCAACATTTTGCATAAACAACATGAAAACATGGGGCAAACCTGCCTTATATCAACAGTTCAGGCTGCTGAACAGCTCCTTGATGTGATGGTGTGGGGGGGTATTTTCTTGGCACACTTTGGGCCCCTTATTACCAACTGAGCATCGTTAAACAGCCACAGCTTACCTGAGTATTGCTGCTGACCATGTCCATCCCTTTATAACTACAGGGTACAATGATGGATTTATGATCTTAAACTGGTTTCTTGAACACGAAAATGAGTTCTTGGTACTCAAATGGGCTCCACAGTCAGCACAACATTGCTACAACTGACCTAAAGCAGCTCTGCACCTTTTGTAGTTAATATTTTCTAGACAAAGTGCTTTACAGTTTCAAATAAAACACAAGGCACAGAAAATCACAAAGGTTTTAAAGCCATGTGAGTTGCAGCTGATCTGGAACAAAAGCAATTTCTGAATAAATTTGCAATTAAGATTTTCGAGAAATGCAGTCTCAGTGATTCTGACTTTAATCAGAAGAAAACTATGTCTTAAATTAAAGTATCTGCCAAGTTGCGAAATATTCCAAGACTTTCACTCATTCGAAGCATGATTCAAAGCTCTTGGGAAAAGATTCCGGTCTACGTTATCAAACACTGCTTAAGTCAGAAGCGGCTAAGAGCAGAAGAGCAAGTGTGATTAAAAAGATGTCGGACCCTGAAGTGAATATTGGATTTCATGGGCTGTAAAGTCCAAAGCATTCACAGATGTCTGTTATCTGAGTCAACAGAAGCAACATATTTCTAAGTTCTGATCTTATCCAGTTCTCTTTTTTTTAACGATGCTATGACTGCTCAGCACTGGTATTTTCCTACGGTGTAAATCAAAGTACGACAGCCTGTGTTAGCTGGGAAATTGTTACCAAGCACCCCGATGAAGGCCACAAGTTGAAACGGGCTGGTCAAGCAGCAAAGTTTATACCACGAGTGTTGCAGGAGCTTCGACTTCTTTAGAGGACCAAAACTACCAAATTCTCACAAGAAAACTATAAATCAGAACTGATGAGTTCATGAAGTGTGACACAGATTGGTAGTTCAACTTTTATTTGCCAGTGTAGCTATAACATCTAAATGTCATCCACTGTAGCCGTTTATAGCTGGAATGTGTGTCTTCAAATGAACACATAGAAATAAAAAATTAATATAGAAGACTTGCACACAAGCTGGTGAAGTGAAAGCTCCTTATTGATTTGATATGTAAAGAAACCCAACGCACCTTTCCTAGAGGCCTGAGCATGTCAGTGCAGGGGTTGATCTGACCGTGTCAGCAGAAATAGTCCATTGACAACAACAGAGAGGTGAGGCATTTCTATACCAACGGCAGTGAAAGCTACCTGGACGGTTCTGCTAACACGCTTCCTGTTTAGTTGTGATGCACTTTGTGATCTTTGTCTCAAAAGGTCATATAGAAATAAAATTTTACTTATTTATATTGCTTAATTTATGTCACCCATAGGGCATGAGTGGAGACTGAGTGGAGAGTCAGTCATGTGCTATGGGCTTCACGGTCACCAAATGTCAGCCCAGCTAGACACTGGGCAGGTTTCTGGGCTGATCTTTTGAGAAAAATATCCTGCAGTCCAGCATCAAATCAAGCCATCAGATAGCTGCGGCTCCCTAAGCCTGGTTCTGCCAGAGGTTAAAAGGGAGTTTTTCCTTCCCACTGTCGCCAAGGGCTTGTTAGAAGGGTCATCAACTGCTTTGGGTTTTCTCTGTATTATTGTCGATTGTTTACTTTAACATATAAAACACATTGAGGCAACTGTTGTTGTGATTTGGAACTATAGAAATAAAACTGAAATGAGCTGAATTGTGTTGATTTCCCTTTAATTTGTTGCCAGTCTGTAGCTTTGTGTCGGTCTGTTTGTGTTCACCTTCGAACTAAACAGTGACTAAAATCCCGTAAAACTGTTACGTGACGCAAATGAAGCCGTTTAGGAGTCGACCTTTGCTGCAGTCACACTTTTGCATTATTGCTAAATTACCTGTTTCATGTCGGGAAATGGATTGAAACACTGACTCTGCATCAGTTAGATGCTTGCTCTGCAGTTTGCTTACACACAAGGAACGCCCTGTGTACACATACTCATAGTTTTAGATACATACACACAAATATTTACTCATATAAACCACAAATACTGCAATCTTTGTAAACACATGATTTGAAGGCGTGCGGACATCAAATACACAAATACACATAGGTTTTAGTGAAATTGTGACACACAAACTGTCATGAATCGCTGTGTGGCAGGCAAGCAGGAGTGGTGGACCCAAAATGCAGAACTCAGACAGGGAAGTGAAACTTAAGGCGCAGCTTTATTGCTGGGAAAAACCTCGTACAACTAAACTCACCAAAAGAAAACCAAAAGTCAGAACAGCGGAACCAAGGACTGAAACACTGGAAAGAAACACTAAACTGGAGCAGGAGACCAAACACTAGGAACATAGAAGCAGAACACACAGCTAGTTGAGGGTACGACACGACACTGACACAGAGAAACACAGGGCTTAAATACACAGACGGCAGAATCAAGGGATGAGAGACAGGAGGGGAACACACCTGGGAGAAATCACAGCTGACGAGACAGGGGAAACGTAAACTGAGCACACTCACATATGACACAAACCTTCACAATAAAACAGGAAACTCAGACACATGGAACCAGACAAGACATTGACCTAACCAGACAGATTCACAAACAGATGGGGTGACACCATAGACAGAGACAGACTCAAAGGCAGACCAAATATAACACACAGAACTCAAACAATAATAATCATCATCATCATAAACTAGAAAATGATAACTAAAAGCGCTGGGTCACCGACCCAGGACCATGACACAAACATTATCCTAAATCCGTTAATTAACCAAAATATACACATGTAAGAATTTCTGTGCTCTCACACAAATTCATCCTCATAATAATTTGACCCTTTATGTCCTCTCTTCATGGTTCCCAGGGGCTACCATGGTATCCATGGATACTATGTCTCGCTTCCACGGGGAAGGAGTTCGCTACAAAGCCAAGCTGATTGGCATGGACCCAGTACCCGACGCCCTCGGAGAAAAGATGTGCAGAGACTCCATGATGAAACTAAAGGTAGTCCACCGCCAAAGTAAACTGACTTCTGTCTGCTCTTGATTAAACTGGTTGATTTCCTGTAAGATCAATCTTCATTTTTTCACTTTATCAGAGAAAAAAATCAAAGATAAACACCAGACGTTTAATATTTCATGACTGCTGAGATTAATGTTATCATTTGGAGGTACTTGTATTTCACAGACCAATATTTTTTTAAGCATCACAGCAAAAGTATTTAAAAGCTACGTCAAGATCTGGGAGGATATATTTTTTCTGTCCTTCTGTCCATTTCGGTCAGCGCTCAGATGTCTCAATATCTAATGGAGGATTTGCATGAAAGTTATCACAGACATTTTTGGTTCCAAGATAAAAATGAAAAATAAGAAAGTCCTTGTTGTCTTGTGGTGACCCTTCCATCTAAAAAGAAAGGAATAAATCTTTAAAGTAAGTTAGGTGACAAGCAACAGAAAAGAAAATCATGTGCTATACTGTACTTAAAGATCCCAATCTTAAGTATTCAGATTCAGTAGTGTTGACAGTTAGAACTTACTTTCTGTCTTCTGTTTTAGTTTTTTAACCATAGACTGTATATAAAAGAAGGCCAAAGCCACTACACCGTTTGGTTTACTGACTCCGTTTTTGACTTGAGCTCTGCAGGTCATTATAAAGATCTGCCTTGCTTTTAAAGTGAAAACAAAACATCACATGTGTTAAGGTTAATTTACACCTCAGAGCCCTACTCTAAAAAACTGTCACAGCGAAAGAAAAGACACTAAACTGGCAGTTCAATTACAACTCAAACATTACATTACATTACATATAACATTACAGCTAACAAAGGCAGCTAGCCAACAAAGAAGAGCCACTCAGTGCTTCAGAGACAGAGAGTGAAAGTGGACAGTGTATCCATTTTTTTGTTTATTAATATAAAACCCATCTGTGAAGCCGGGGGCAGTACAGAAAGGACTCCCTTAGACTGCTTTTTAGTTTCAGTTTCCTTGTTTTCCACTGAGATATCAGTGTTATTAGTTAGCTAAATGTAAGTCTTTTAGCAGCAACACATCTGTACTGGCATGTGACGGTGCTGCACAGGCTCTAAAAACTAACTTTAACCACTTAAATCCAGCTCCATGCAGAGTGTTAAATCTATGGTTATTTTTAGAGGAAGCCTCTGTGATGTAAGTTAACACGTATTGTTTCATGCACATTTTTTATGCACTGTCTATGATATGAGTCATACGTAGGAAAAGCTCCTGATTGCTGTTTGTTTCAGTGGAAGAGCATGCATCAGTGAGTTCAGATCTTAAAGTTTTTCTTTGTGTTTGAGTTTATTTGCTAACTACAAGGTTTTAAATACTCACAGACTGCAGACTGAAAACTGTCAGAAACAGACTCGATGTGTAGTTTTTGGACCTTTGTAGACCTTTCTGATGGCATTTGAATTTGACAAAGCATTATTATTAAATATTTTTTAAAAAGAAACTCTTCCTTAACACAGTTTTAACTCTATGTTTGATGAATGAGCAGTGTCTTTGTTTTTTCAGAAAGAAAATGAGTTGTGGGAACATTCCTGCTGTGGAAAAATGGCTTGTAATGCCTCTGACATCCTGTTGACTCCTGACGTGTTCTTCTAATCTCAAAGGACTTTGCATGATGCAGTGAGAGTTTGTTTGGAGAAGCGCGCCACAGCTTTTGTAAAAAGTCAAAAAAGGGGGGAAACAATAATAAACGATAAACAGACACGGACAGAGCGAGGTCACAATCACTCAAAATTGTAATCACACTTGTGCGACCTGTCAAGACCGTCAGTGTCAGCATGCATCTAATGTAGTGTGAATAACTTTAAACTGCAATCAGCGATCACACACACACTGCTTTGAATATAAATGTTTATACCATACACAATACATTACAACACAGTTAGAAGAAACACACTACAGCACTGGTGTGAGTCACCGATCGCAGTCACAGGAAGGACATCATAGTAACGAGTATAAAAATACAGACGGCAGGAGCCAAACCACAAATCACTCAGCAAATAGAATCAAAGAGTGAACTTTGTGCAGGTAACTGTGGAGTAGCTCAGGATGTGTTTGACACAGATCTGACTGCTGTGAAGGCCAATTCAGGGTCTCTGGGTGATTGTTTGATAGCAACTGCAGAATCGCAGCTTTGCATATGAATAATGTAAGCTGTGTACAGTACTGTGCAAAGGTCTCGAGCCATGCCTGATGTTTGTCAAGACCAGTTTTAAAAAACCGCGAGAACATCTGGCTGCTTGGAAGTGTGACTCAAGACTTTTGCACGGTATACTTGTTGCATGTTTTGAGACCTATATATTTTATACAATTTAAATATAATAATTTATCAATAAAATGTGTATAATGCTGAGAAGAGGACACCTTTATGAAATATAATATAAAAAGCAACCTGCGAAAACCACCCAAACCACACACTCAGCAATAGCAAAGACAGCTTCCAGTAGGAAAAAGTGCTTAGAAAACCTACCCAGATCGATTGGGACTGAAACAGATCCACTGCCAATGTTTTTGTGGCTGTAAATCATGGATTAAAACAATTTCACAAAGTAAACCATCAAAGAAAGCACTTGCTTTTTTGTTAGCAGCAATGATCTGTACATCCTGGTTTGTAAGAGGTCCTTTCAGCAGACCACTTCTGGCTGCAGATACAATGTTCCCTCCGGCTGTCCCGGCATGCTTACTGGTGGTGTTACATCAATCGTAGACACAATGACTGTGAAATATGTCAGAACTGCTCTGTCGGTTAATTCGTTTAGCTTTACTCCTTAATGTGAGATTCATCTCGCTTTTTATGTGTGCTCTGACTTATCTCATTGGAATATATGTCTGTCATTTCATGTTTACTTCTTATTCAGCTCACCTGTGCTGTGCTGTTGTGTGAATGTGTGTGTGCTAAAGGGCTTTGAGGTAGCAGGAAGGAAACAGGGAATCCACAAGAGGAGAATTTGGTTGAAAATTTCCTCCAGTGGCTTGAAAATTCTGGATGAAAGGACCGGGGTGAGTCAAGCAAGGGATTTCCCAACATGTGTTGTGTTGTCCTCAAATTGTAGCGCCCCCTTTAGGTTGATAGTTAGTCTTAAAATGACTGTGATTCTTCAGTGGACAGTTCATGCTTGGATTGCATAATAAAAGTATTTTATTACACTGCAGTTTATTTTCCAAAACTGGAAAATCTTAAGAGGTGGAGATGATATTTACACAAGTGCTGAGGATCAGTATCATAAAGCTGTTCTTATTTTGGTGGTTAGAGTTTCTTGTATAATAAATAAAAGATAAATCCTCATTTCAGGCTGTTCTTCACGACCATGAGAGGAGCAGGATCAGCTCTTTGACCAAAGATGAGTCTGACCCCAGAGCTCTGGCTTACATCTACCAGCATCAAGACAACTACATCCTCTTCTACATCAAGATGGCTAACCTGGTAACGAAACACAGTACTAAAGCAGAAACAGGTGGTGTTATTAAATACTGCTAATATTAATGCTAATACTGCTAATACTGCCACATAACATATAAACATTTAATAGATTATTATATAAAAATGATTTAATAAGTCATTTATTAGCAAAAATGTTTACTATAACTCCTCCAGTGGGCACATATAGCAAGTATAGTTGTTTAAGCACATAAAAAAATACTGAGCCACCGCAATGCAATTTAATGCTGACATGATTTATCAGCATTATTTAACTTCATTTAACCATCAAACCATCCATTCTCTTCAGCTTATCAGGGTCACAGGGGGGCTGGACCCTATCGCAGCTGTGAGAGGTGGGGTACAGAATGGACCAGTAACCTTCTGATATATTAAAAAAATTAGATGAAATTCAAATGAATTCAATTTTATTTATACAGCGCCAAATCACAACAACAGTCGCCTCAAGGTGCTTTATATTGTAAGGTAGACCCTACAATAATACATACAGAGAAAAACCCAAGAATCATATGACTCCTATGAGCAAGCGCTTTGGCGACAGTGGGAAGGAAAAATTGCCTTTAAACAGGAAGAAACCTCCAGCAGAGCCAGGCTCAATGAAAATATACATTTTCATGCAGGAGGCATTTTTTTGCAATTTACTGCTCACAGTAGCAGTGCATGTTTGACAGATTCAGTCTGGACGGAGGAGAGAAACCTCAATTTCTGTGCAGTGTATTTATCTGTGTAGCATTAAAGTTCATTCTAAATAAATACAGTTAGCTTGCTCGAGCAGCATTCTAAACAGCTGGTCCGAAACTGTTTTTATCATTTACGGAATATTTCAAAATTCAGACTAATGGTGTCAAAGCCTGAACTTGAGATGATTATTCATGCTTTTATTTCCTCCTGTTTAGACTACTATAGTTGTGTCTTTTTACTTGTTTTGTTTTTTTCTTTTTTCTTTTTTAGCTTCTCTTTTCTTTTCTCTTTTTTTTTCGCAATGGGGCATCACACGCTGAGAGGCGTTTTTTCCATGACATGCAAACAAATAGGGTTTGTTTTGGTAAGCCCTCTGAGACTACTGTTCTGCTGTCTGCAGTCAATCAAAGTCTTTATTGTGTGCAGCAATTTAACCACTAGTTGTGTTTATGTTAATGTTGGGTATTGTATGAAAACATGTCAGTTGATGATGAAATGCTTTAATTTAAGGGAGTTCATTTTGGGGGGATTCAAATTTAAAAGACAAAATGTTAAGAAGCACTAAAGAAATTGTCATGCATATCTACTTGTGATTTCTTCAGTACAGAGAAACCTTTGTGTTCACATGTTGTGGTGCTCAAGGGCAGGGAAAAGAGATAATTTACTGATACATATACATATGTAATACTGTGAAAAACTCTTGAGCCACCCTTGATTTCTTCATATTTTGTTGAAGAAATCAAGGGTGGTTTGGGGCAATAGCTCCTCAGGCTGTAGAAAAGTCTTTTAAAGATTTTCTTTGGACATTGGCTGCTTTTCCACTTATTTGCAGTCCAGCCTGTGTGCCTGAACAATGTCAGATGATTTATTCTGTTTGTTTGTTTGATCATAAGTTATAGAACTTATGTCTACACACAGCAAACAATATAGAAAGTACCGATTTTTTTTTTTTTTTTTTTTTTTTTTTTTTTTTTTTTTTTTTTGCCTGTCCCGTTTGGCTCTTTTGCCATCAGAATTGTTGTCTAAAGGCAAAGAAAGATGCCCAACGGATTTACTTTACCAAATTGACCATCCCAGCCTTGCCGTAATGGTCCATTTGATTCACCTTTTATTGTTTATTTTATTTTACGGGACAGACTTGACTGGGGGAAAGAAGGGGAGAAAGAAAGAGGGAAAGAGAAACAGCTGAGAAGAGGGACGGGGGAGAAGGGCAAAAGACAAAAACCAACAGAATGGGCAGAGAAGAAAAAAAATGCATATATCAATCACCTGGGTCACCTGCTGAGAAAGAAAAAAGAAAACAAGCAGAAGAGAACAAGAGCAACAGAACAAACAACATCACAATGATATATGGGAATATGACAGCAAATACCAAATATTAAACATCATTGTGCAGCACATAAGATCAACAGAACACAGTGTGCTTTGAGGTAGGAGCCAAAAAGGGTGTAGTTTGTGGGTGTGATCACCCGTGTGTACACCTGTGAGCATGGACGCGCTTGTTTTTTGTTTTTTAAAAGGTTCCTTCTTGTAATAATCTGCTAGAGGGTGTGGGGGGGCCACAGCCCCGTCCTCCAGGGCATGAAGCAGGTATGGAGGAGATCAAAACTCCAGACATCCAGAGGCCCCCAGAACACAAGAGACCAAGGAAGACCAACAGAGGGGCAGCCGCGCCACTGTCCCAGAAAGAGCTGAGGAGAGTCCCAGATGAGGGCTCACTCAGCAGCTGCGGAGCAGAAGCCAGGGGGAGTTGCAGTGACGCGCCCGTGAGCTCCGCCGGCAGCCAGCCGCGCCTGAGTGACCGAGCCCCAGGCCGAGAGGCCGGGGGCACCCCACCTCCGAAGTGGCCCGAGCGAGCCCCAGGCTCCAGGCCCCGATAAGCGGCCGCCAAGGAGTGAGCCGGTGTGTACCTGGACGCCCATCCCCGGACACAGAGAACCACCAACGCACCGATGTCTGAGGGGGTCCGCCACTGGCAGGGGAAGTGGTGGTAGGGGGAGATAGGCCTCCAAACCTTGGAGGGCCTGAGATGTCCCCAGAGAGGTGGCGCCTGACACCCAACCTGACATATAGACACAGACATACAGGCACACACAGATACAAACATCCATTCCCACCCTCATGCTCTCATATGCACTTACTCCACACTCAACCAACGTGGAGACAGACATAAAGAGACGCTGTACACACGATCACACTCCCCAAGCGTACTCTACAAACCGGGTCTAGGTACCCTTGCCCCTGGAGGGGGGAACTGCACCCAGACCCAGGTGGTGTTACCCTTTACCCTGCGGTGGGGGGAGGCAGACCGCCCCGACTCCGCAGCAGCAGGAAGGCCCCACACTCCAGACCGCAGTCGGACGGCCAACTCCTCCTCCTAGCCCCCCCACTCCAGCAGGTCGCAGAGAATGGGGGTGAGAGAAGACTCCAAACCTCCCTCCACCCGCTCATTGTAGTGTTGATGCATTTGTGTTCTAAGGTGCAATTAAAACCCAGGAGGGCTTGGAGCTACCTGCCAGAGAGCAGCAGGTAAGCGCATGGTCCCTCCTGATAGCCCTCAATGTCTACGTGTATTTAAAATTGAGAGGTGGGCAACGACGCCAGGGGTGGGGTGTACACCCTGATGGTACTTTGGATTCCGTGTATCGTGCCCACCCCCAAGATCCTATATGTATGTGTAATGAGAGTGTGAGTAATGTGAATGTCTAAGTTGTGGGATAAAATTGAGGCAGAGGCAGCCAGAAGGGGACAGGGGGGGGGATTAGCCTCCTCTGCACCCTGGTGACATACCCCTACTCCAAGGTCCTGCATGTGTGGGTGGTTGTGGTGGAGCGGGAAGAGGGAGGCAGCTGGAGATGGGGAGGGAAGGAAGGGAGGGGCAAGTGACCCCTCCCTGGGGCCAGCTCCCCCGCTGACCCCAGTAGGCACCCCCATACTCCGCGACCCGCCAGGGAAAGGGGGCCCAGGCCCATCCAGACCGGGCCCAGTGCAGCAGCGCCTCCCGGCCCCACAGAGCCTGGGACAGTCCACCCAACCCCACCACAGAGAAAACTGCACCCACCCCACCATCCACTCATCTTCCAGACTACATAAGACAATAAACACCCAGGCTGAGATCTTCCTCCACCTCTCCTGTATCTCCCCCTCCTGCAGAGGGAGCTCCTGAGGAGAGGAAAGCTCCTGCAAGATGTGACAATCTCCCCCACCAGTTGAAGAGCCCCCCAGGTGGCTCGATGCACCGGCGGCACCCTGCTCCAGGGCTGGGCCCCCATGCACCCACCCGCCCACAACCCCGGCAACACACCAACCAGGACCCAAGCCCCCGAGGCCCGGTCCGGGTCCCAGCCCAGAGACGGAGCGCCCCCAGAACCTCACGCCCATCCCGGACCCACCCAGGGGCAGCCAGGCTACCAGGTCAGTAACCCACGTCCGTCAGCACAGACCCTCCCCTAGCCCCGCTGCACGCAGCCGCGAGGAAACAGTCACCTGAGAGCCAACAGAGCCCCTAACCGGACATGACCGCTACCCCGGGTTGAGCCCCCCAAGGAAGATGCCTCCGGGGAACCCCCCGACGCCCTAAGCCTGTCCCTACCCCCACACCAATCACAACAGTGAAGGCGGGACCAAACTATGACCCCCCACCCCCACTAGGTGATGGAGCTGATCAAAGGAGCCCAGAGCAATTGGTCTGATGTGGTGGCAGAGGCTGTATCAAGGCTAATGTAATCTAATAGATAATTTCTATATTGGTTAGAATTAAGATTATTTTTATTTTTCCAGTTCATGAGGACTGTTTTCTTGGCTATGCATAGGGCAGTGAAAACCATATGGGCGATATTCTTTTCTGAAGTGACATTATCTAAGCTGCCCAACAAACACACTAAGGGGGAAGTTGGAATGTTACATTTCAGACACTTCGATAAGTCGTCACATATCTCGCGTCAAAACTTCTGCACTGGTGGACAGAACCAAAGAGCGTGGATATAATTGTCCGGTGAATTGGTTTGGCAGTGTGAGCAGTTGTTGGTAGACGTAAAGCCCATCTTGAACATCCGATGACCTGTATAGTGCACTCTATGTAATATTTTGTATTGAATTAATTGAAGACTGGGATTTCTAATTAGATGAAAGGTTTTTAAGCAAATCTGAGACCAGAAGTTTAGGTCTAAGTTAACTGATAAATCCGCTTCCCATTTTGCAATAGGAAGTGATATTGATTCATCTGTTTTAGAAAGCATTCTGTATATTTTGGATAGTAATTTGGGGGTTTTAAGAGTAAGAAATTGAACCACACTTGGTGGTGTTTGTAGTTCAACTTGACCCGGTTTAAATTTCTTTTTTACTATGGATTTAATTTGTTGATATTCTAAAAATCTTTTCTTGTTGATCCCATATTTTGTAACTAGTCCGTCAAATGAAATAAATTCTGTTCCTTCTAGTATATGTTCTAAATATTTGATTCCTTTACCACTCCAATCTGAAAAGTTTATCATATTATTGTTTTGTAATATGTCAGGGTTGTTCCAGATAGGTGTACGTTTGCATGGGATTAATGAAGACGCCGTCAATTTTAGAAACTCCCACCATGCTGTCAGAGAAGAGCTGATGTTGATGCTTTTAAAGCATTCATGTCGTTGGATGTTTGAGCTGATAAATGGTAGGTCTGAGATCTCTAGATTATTGCAAAGTGCTTGTTCTACATCTAGCCAAGGTTCATCTAAGAGGGTATGTTTTAGCCATCCTGAGATAAACTGAAGCCTGTTGGCTAAGAAGTAGTGCTGAAAGTTAGGCAGTTCTAGTCCTCCTTTATCCTTGGTCTTTTGTAGTGTTTTTAAGCTTATACGTGGGGGTTTATTTTTCCAAAGGAATTTGGACATACATGAATCTAGCGATCTGAACCAATCTTGTGGCGGTTTAGTTGGGATCATTGAGAATAAATAATTTATTTTTGGTAAGACCATCATTTTTATAGCGGCAACCCTTCCCATGAGTGATATGGGTAGACATTTCCATCTAGCCAGATCATCTTCTACCTTCTTTAAAAGTGGGATATGGTTTAATTTAGTTAGATCTGCAAGCTTGGGAGAAACATTAATACCTAAATATTTTATATTTCCCGATTGCAGTGGTGTAGAAGAGGAATTATGGAAGGAGCAATTAATCGGTAGGACTGTAGATTTTGACCAGTTAATTGAGTAATCTGATATTCTTGCAAAAGAGTTTATCAATTCAATCAATTCTTTTTACTTGTTTTAACAAATCAGCCTTAAATCGTCTTCAGACTGTGCAGAATGCTGCAGCCCGTCTCTTAACAGGCACCAAGAGAAGATCTCATATTATTCCAGTTTTAGCCTCCCTTCACTGGTTGCCTGTAAGTTTTAGGTTTCATTTTAAAATTTTAGTTCTAACCTTTAGGGCCCTACATGGTCAAGCTCCCCAATATTTATCTGACCTGCTGAAACCACATTCATCTTCTCGAGCTTTAAGCTCATTAGATGAGAGACTGCTGGTGGTACCGCGCACTCGTTTTAACCCTCTTGAGGCAGGCGTTGCCGATTTGCAACAGTTAAAAACTAACAACCTGATTACCCCACAAACATATTTTATGAAGTTTTTTTTACTCAGAAGTACCACTGCAGGACTTGGTTGTGCATTAGCAACAAAAAGTTTAATTTGAGCCTGAGAGGGTTAAAACTCGTGGTAATCGTGCCTTTCAGACTTTGGCACCACGGTTGTGGAATTCTCTTCCACTGTCTCTACGCTGCACGTACTCCATTGATTCTTTTAAAAAAAACAGCTTAAGACATTTTTATTTAGAAAAGCATTTGAATAATTTCCTCCTTTGTTTTTTTATTGTTTTATTGTATTACATTGCTGTTTTATTTACTGTTACATTGTTTTATATTTCCATTTCTTGTGTTGTAAAGCACTTTGTGATTTTTATCTGTGAAAAGCGCTATATAAATACATTTTACTTACTTACTTACATTCTCCTCAAAACAGGCATGCAAAGCAAACTTTAAAAAGCCAGCTCATCGTGAACGAGAATGATTGTCACTATAGTTTGTTTTGCATGTGGCTGCATTGGCCTGTTAAGAGTTTGCACAGCAGTAAGATGTTTTATCTGTGTCTCTCAGGCACATCCAGTGTTCCTCGACATCCAGGAAGTTTGTCAGCATGTGGACCGAGAGATCTCGCAGCAGCCTGCAGAGACACCAACACAAGTCAGAAAGAAGTTTTTTTTTTGTCCCTGTGCTTTTGGTTGGTTTATTTGTTAGCTTTCACTCACCACTGTTGGGTTTTTTTTCTGTTTCAGGGCGCTTCTTTACTGGTTCTACACAAGAGCTCAGCAGCAGAGGTTCATTATTTTTAATCATCTTCACTTTTTCTAAATGAAGGTGATCCCAAATTTAAACAAAATATTTCTGTGTTTTTATACATGGACTTGCTTACTTTACAGGAACCAGCTCTTGAAGATCTGTTTAGCCCACGGCCAGATGTTTCATCACAGCAGACAAAGCAGGTATAAAACAACAATACAAGTTTTTATGTGAGATAACAGCCATATTTCACATGAAATAGCTGACAAAAGCAAGTGTCCAAAGTTGGGTTGAAATGGTAGGAGGCTAAGCAGCAGTGTCTCCCAGTTTCTGTTTTTTCCCAGGGGATCCTGAAGTTGTCCCAGATTAGATATGCGATCTCTCCAGTTGATTGTGGTTTTACCCTGGGGTCTCCAAACCTCCAAAGGGAGGCTTGTCCGAACTCCTCGTCCCCTCTCTCAGGCTGAGCGCAGCCTGCCTGAGGAGGAAAGTCATTTTAGACACTTGGGTTCATGACCTTACTCTTTTAGTTATTCGTGACTATTTTTAGTTTAGTTTATATTATTTTCACAGTTAGTTTCTTTAATAAATTGTGATTTTATAGTGCTATATGTATACATCTTTCTTGTATACTTGTATATGATATTATTTGTATATTATACTTTTACAGGTGCTCAGTGTGTTTAAGTTTAACTTTTTAACTAAAGTCTAGCTTTGATCCTAATTAATAATTTTTTTCACCCCCAGTGTCACTTATTAGTTTAGTTGTAGCTCATTATAATAGCTTTGGTGCAGCATTATGGAATCTCGCAAAATAAGACGATTGTAATACAACTACACTTCTGTCTCCTCACTTTTAGGTAACATGTAGGTGAGAATTTATATTTTATTCTCTCCTTGTTTCTGCCAGCAGCCCTCATCCACCAATGAGCTGATGGAAGTGTTTTCGACCCCACTGGGGGAGCCTCTGGCACAAACTCAGATCCCAGGTATCAGTAAACATAAGGACGCGTTCCTCTTAAAAACAGCAGATTTGTAATAACAGTACACCTCATAGTGTAGCGCTATTTGAAAAACAAAAACTATTTTTCTCCTCCGTCAGAGCCTCCACAGCAACAGCAAATGCTCTCCAGCTCGCAGATTCTCTCTATGTTCCCCACACATCCTGTAGGTGGCTCTCCATACTCATCTCCCACATACCCTCCAGCCAGCATGCCTTGGGGCCAGCAGGCGCTTCCAGGAAACCAGTGGGCGGCCCCGTGGCCCACTGCGCCTGGCAACATTTCACCATGGGCACCACCAGGTGTCACAGTAGCCCCTACATTAAGCCAGGCTCCCAGCATGGCCAACCCTGTGCCCGGTTTCATGATGGGAGGAAACGCAGCCCCTACGCCCTCTGGTGTTAACAGCTACTCCACCCCTTTAAACTCCTTAAACTCCACCCCTATAGGAACAACATCAGCGCCACTGTCAGTGTCCTCACCCTTGGAGAACCCCTCCCTCCTTTGAAATGAGTGTAGAAATATGAATTTATTGAGTTCATGTTTTGTTTTTAGAATTTTTAGTAAAAGAAAACACCACTACACACCTACAATGAAGCTCTAAATTATAGCACCAATATTCTTATATCATTCATTTTCTTATATATTTAACTACTTCAAGGGCTGCCATGAGATGAGAGGTGGAGAGGTTTCAAGTCCTTCACAGGGGCTAACAGAGATAGACAGACAACAGTTCGTGCTCATATCCACACCTACGGCTGATTTAGAGTCACCTGTAAACCTAAACCGACTCTAGAAGCCAGAGAGCCCATAGAGAACCACACAGGCACGACCATGAGCACGCAAACGCTACTCAGAAAGCCCCCAGACTGAGCCTGAATCCTCTTGCTGTGAGCCAACAGTGTTGACTCATTCGCCAATATTGTAAACTGAAGTACAGTTATGGTACAAAGTTTACATCCACTCAGCATGGGCATGAATATTGTGGTAATTTGGAGGTTTTAATCATTTATTTGAACAAGAATTGCGTGCACAAGTTTGAATTTATTTTGGGGGTGGGTTTCAAAAATATACATACACAACCATTAATATTTGGTGAAACGTTCCTTAGCAGGTTGCACCTCAATCAGACCCTTTTGGTAGCCATCATCAAGCATTTGGCATAATTCTGACTGGACATTTAACCATTCTTCTTGGCAGAATTCATAGACTTCAGAGTTCAGTTAATTTTGTTCGTTTCCTGGCATGGATCCACCTGTTGAGTGTAGTCCACATATTTTCAATAGGGTTGAGGTCAGGGCTTTGGGAAGGTCATTTAGTTAGCCTGCTTTATCCATTAGGATCATTGTCCTGTTGGAACATCCAGTTGTGTCCAAGTTTCAAGCATCTAACTGTTGATTAGAGATTAATTTGATGAGCTCAGAGGTAGTGCTTCTCCTTCATTATTCAATCCACTTTGTGTAATGTACCAGTACCATTTGCAGCAAAACAGCCCCAGAGCATGATGCTACCACCACCATGCTTGACAGCTGGTACAGTGTTATTAGGCAAAAAAGCTCAATCTTTGTCTCATTTGACCATAAAACTTTTCTCCAGAAACTGTTTGACTTGTCCATGTGGGCAACTGCAAATTTCAGTTGAGGTTGAAGTTGCCAGTTTTGCAGCAGGAGCTTCTTTCTTGATCAATACCCTCTCAGACAGCAATACTCACTTTACTGTGGACAGTGATGCTGCTGTTCCAGACGTTTGCAGTTCATGGCAGGCTTGAGCCTTTTCCTTTCATCTGAGGGTGACAGTTTGGGTCTTCTTTAGACCTTCACAAAGGGATGATCCTGGGATCATCCCTTTGTGAAGGTCTAAAGAAGTTAGAAATGCCCCATTAAACGTCTGGAATAGCCTTCAGAAAGCCCCGACTTTAAACGTCTTGAAAAGTTATGGACTACTCTTAAAATCCAGATCTTTGAACTCTTGTAGCTCAACATGGCAACAGCAAATAAAGAAATAAATATTACAATACTATTACTAACATTAATAAAAGCTTAAACAGACTAACAGACAAACTGTACAATTTTTATTTCTAATGAATATGTAATAAAATGTTTGTGCTGAACAGTGAAATCTGTCAATAAATGCTCAGAACTTCCAACTTTATTTTTTCATACAAATCCTGTAGTCTGTAAATTTATGAGGACTTGATGTTGATCACTTACCATGTTCAGTTTTTTAAACAGGACTTTTTGAAATGGACTGTTTAACCATTTGATTTGTGAAATTTGCTGATATCAAATGAATTCCGACTTTCTGTCTTGTTGAAAGGGATTTTGGGGAAGTTTTTTCTCCTTCTAAATCAGAGTTTGAGGAAGTCTAATTTACACAATATAAAATCTTTTTAAGAAACTTGTGACTTCCTCAGATTTTGGCTATGAAAAGACGGCTGACTACATGACGTGTACAAGATGAATAAATGACATAACGTACGAGGAAACCCCGCTCTTACTTCACTAAAATTCTCGTCCTTTCATGTATTTTTCAACATCTCCTCGTCTTATCTAAATAAGGTTATTTTATTCTTTCCTGCCCTAATTAATTTGCTTTTCTTCACTTCATGCGCTCGCACATAATCAAACACAAAGAGTAGATCAACAAAAGCACACAGTGAGATTAATGCCACACTTAGTAAGGCCCGGTTGGATGTTGTTGTGCACATTATGATAAGGCTGACCTTTCAGGGCGAAATGAAACAAAGTGGTGCGCCTATTATTTTCTGCTCTTATTCTTATGTTGTGTCACTATCAGTCACCCTCTTGCCCACACTGAATTGCAGAGCATTTCCTCATTCGCAGTAAGCTCAGTGTGGTTGTGCGTGCAGCAGCACACACAGCTACATCGGCCTGGATACTGGTGTTACTACTAGACATGGAACGTTTTGACCACTAATAAACTATCACTGAAGGAAAAGATGGTAAGGCATTCTTATTTATTCTTTTTTTGAATGTACTAATGATGGACTAATTAGGAATTCCTCCACTGAAGCTTACACAATCCTCTTCAGGCGCTGTGTGTTTAACTCTGACCATTTCCTCCTGACCACCAAGAGGTTTATGAATAACTAGACTTTTGTAGAAGGAACCTCAGCAGGTATTATTGTAACACTACAGGTCTAACCTCAGTTTCTATGTATCCTCCACTTAGAACAAATGTACTTTTATAACTGAACCATCTTTAAAACGTTCAAGTTTTGTAACACAATATCCACAAAACATGACAAGTACAGTTTGGCACAGTTTTTCTAAACAGCGTTTATTGGATCAGTTTCACAGGGGAAAAAAGGGGAAGTTGAAGAGAGGAAAAAAAGAAATGTTCATGGTCAAGCGGATGAAAGCAAGTTTTATTACAAGGCTGTTGCTGGTTAATGATTCACACTAAACTTTATGGCTACCTATTTTCTAATGTATCCGAATGTTAAGCACCCTAAGGCTTTTTGTTAGACAAAAAAAAAGAGTCATAGTCATAGGTTATGAACTCTTTTAGGAAAGGATTTTATTCTTCCATCACTTTTCTTGTTTCTTTTTTACTCATCAGCAGGGAGTATTAACCCTGGCCACTCTGATTTTACACATTAGTATAATTCTTGGGCTTCATGGGTGACTGAAAAGCTGAACTGGGGATAAAATAAATCAAGACATTTTACTTGTGAATGGTGTGGCCTTTAAACTGGACGTCATTGCAGACAATTGGTAATTATTTTAAAAAAAAACAAAAAAAAAACTTGGTTTTACCCTGACCATAAGAATGAAATTTGCAGTAGCATATGTATTTTTAACTGTCTTGTTTGTTACAGTAGAGTTACAGTAGTACTGTTTTCTCATTAGGACCTGAGTGCAGCACACCTGCACAAGCAGTCTGTGGTTTTTAAAATAATCTAGTTAACTGTGTCAGCCTGTGTTTGCTCTGCAGCAGGCGCGCGCTGACTGAAAGTGTGCGAGCATGTGAGTGTTTCTTTTTTTTTTTTGTGGTTTGGAGGGAAAGTTTTTTGTCTGCTTCCTTTGTTCCCTGTAACAAAGGCGATGCTGCCGCCCCGAACTGCGAACGGAGCTTGCAGCTTATTGGTGCAGGAGTGACAGCAGCATGCGTTTCTATGGTAACCGGGTGCAGGATGCTAGCTGAGGTATGGAGGTGTGTGGTTGCGAGCACTTCCTGCTCTTCAGCTACTTTTTGACTTTGCACAGCTCACAGCCTGAACGAGTGACACTGAGTGATGGTGTGATTCGTTTATTGTTTTTATTTTGTCAACAGCTGAGATATTCATTCCTCATGTTTCACAGCTTCCGTTTCGATTGTATCTCCCTTACGGTTCTTTTGATGCTGTGAGCATTTTGAAAGGCCGGGTTACTGGGAAATAAGATTTAAATCTCAATGTGACTTTTCACCTGAATAAATAAAGGATGATAATAATAATAATGATCTCTAAAATGTTTCTCTCTCTATTTCCGCTTCTACCATCCAGCACTACGCAACCTCTCTTGATTTACTTCATAAGGATTCATTTAAAAACCCCAATGTCTACAAAATATTTTAAATATAAGCTTCACAGAGATGCTAATTATTATCCATTGTTTCATCCATATGAAACATTTTTTAAGAATAACATGACTAAACGTAAAATGCATAAAATGCATAAAAATCTTGAGGTTATAGGGGAAAAATAATATATTTATTTTAATTTTCTCATCTGTTTACTTGGAAATATTAATTAAATAATTAATATTAGTTTGCAGTTCTGTCCATTTTCATTTTCAGCCATTTGGAAATATTCAAATGCAGTGGATGTCTAGTTAAAACTGCCAGTATGATAGCAACCAGCTAGCAGCAGTGCGTTGTGGTTCACAGAGCGATCAGACGGGAAATGACCTCTGAAAAGCTGATTAAGCGTTGGGAGATCCGTGCTCAGTCACCAGCAAAGCAAAGCAAAACACCCTGTCATGCACAGATGAAGCGCATGCCAGTAACTTCTAGAAACTCGTGCACCAGGGTCACAGGTGCAAACCTCTCTGTCATCAAGGTGCTTTCCTGCAAGTCATATGATTGTTTTTGTGAGCTCTGGAAAACGTGCCAGTACCTTCCTCCTCTGTCCCTTGGCTTAAGCCTTTTTGCACCCCTACTTGGCTCATAAACATCTTACACAAAAGGTGAGCAACAACATGTCACATGTTGAAGACTGTCTGCCTTGGTGTGAGTGTTCTGTTCACGTAGAAAGAGACAACAGTAAGTACAACGTATTTATGTAGTATCCCAAAGTGCTTTACAGAGGTATCAATAAAAACGAACTTGTGCAAGGTTAACATGAACACACATGTAATGAATGTTTCAATGGCTCTTCAATGGCATGTGTGGCATAATGGTGCAAAGCATAAAAAAGCGGCTCCACCTTAAACAGTTCTGTAAAAAACGAGTAAATAAATAAATAACTTATTGGACAGTTGTAACCAAGATGAACTTGTACCAGAATGATGAGGAAAAGTATGAAGAAAGGGAGAAACAGATCATGATCCAAAGCATTATGTGTCAAACAGAACCATACTCTCTGCTCAGCTTAAGCCAAATGCTGCAGAAGCAATCAGAAAGCACCTCACTGTGAAAATAGATAATGACCCAAACCAAGCAACAAGAGTTTCTTGAGGCCAATTAAAGAATATTCTTCAATGGCCAAGTAAGTCACATGATCTCCACCGAATAGTGCATGCTTTTCTATTATTGAATACAAAACTGAAAGCAGAGAGACCCTCAAACAAGCAGCAGCTAAAGGCAGGTGCAGTAAAGGACTAGTAGAGCAACTCAATGGAAAAAACAGCATTTGGTGAGTTGTTCTTTCATGCAAGCATTCAAAGGAGTATTTTTTATATATATGTTTAAATTGATGTTAGTTCACTAAAATGTGAAGGCTGTGCATAAAAGTGACTGTCAGTCTCAAACAGCTCATGCTAAATTTGTGATCAGTCATCAGTTCAGTGACATCTTTGTTCTTTGATTTATAATCCACTGCAGTGGTGTACAGAAGCTACAACTACAATAAAATGTGTCTTCGTCCCAAATGTCACGGAGAGCGCCGTCCTCCTAGTTCTCAGTCTGGTCCCTTCCTCACTCGCCATGCTGACTTTTAAAATACAAAGACAAAATGAAAGCCTCGGCTAACAGCTTCAAGATGGGGCATTAATCAGTGAGTGATGTTGCAGTGATCAGGCTATGAGTAATGTACTTTTTAATTTTTCTTTTCTTATTTTTGTCAGAGCGATTAACAACATTAGTTTAACGAATAGTTTACACAGCACACGTTTAACTTGCATAAGTTCCCTCAGATCTGCAGATCTTGAGGTACAGTTTCCAAGAAGAAGTAAGCAGCTCCCTTCGTGACTGCCTTTTTCAGTGCAGGTGTCACGCATGACATCACATCCCGTGTTTGTAACACTAAATGTCTGATTAATGCTTGATAGTACATCAGTGAGATCTACTCACACTCACAAGATCTACTAAAAATGATTGAAAAACAACTTTGGAGAAAGATATTCTGATGTTTACGGGGTTTTTTCTCACTCAGTGGAAGCCCTCACTGGAGTCAGCAGTGTCTTGATATGTCTTGGCTTTACTTTTAGGGAGCAGTGAGGTCATCCACCTTTATAAATAGTCTACTGCCAGCTTGCTAGAGAACATGTGAAATACTCTAAACTGAACTGAATAAAGTGATGCAGCAGAGTAATTTACGATTTCCAACTCATTCCTTTTAAAAATGGACATTCACCAGCACACATAAATAAACGTTTACATTGATACATATATTTGTACATATATTTATTATTATTTTCAGATGTAGCCATTCTTGTATTTTGCTTGTTTACATTATTGTATTTTGCACAACTCTGTTGCTTGTGAAGCTCGCACACAAGAATTTCACTCACATGTGCTGTACCAATGTACCTGCACATGTGATGTGACAATAAAAGTGATTTGATTTGATTTGATTTGATCCCCAGCAGGTTATATGAGGTCATGTGGCCCGCTGCATGTGGAGCAGACGAGGCTGAGAACTAAAGCTTTTGGAGTAACGGTGGACTCGCTCCCATTGAACTCCCACTAAAAACTTTGTTGTTGTGAAGCACTTTGCAATATTTATCTTCAGTCATCTTAAGTCATAATTTCATTTGTACTTACTTACTTAGAATAGCTGCAAGATGTGCAGTTTAGGTCTCAATACATCACCATTAAAATGACTTTAACCAGTAATGTGTTTGAGGAAGTGTTGATCCAAACAAATCTGCTCGGATTCTGCTGCCATGATTGTCATAATAGGTTATTTTGCAGCATTGCAGGGAAACAAACAGATTACAAATATGGACAAAACAAAGCGCTGGTATCAGACTTGGTTTTGGCACTGATAAGTTTATTTTAAAATGCACAATTGCAAATTGGTCCACAGTTTTGATGTGAACCAGTCCTATCCTATCTTCAGTCATCCGCAAAACCGCAACAACATTTTTCCAAAGTTTAAGCTTTGGAAAAATGGATTTCAAAAAACAAAAAGTCCTGATCAAAGACAACAGACCGAACGAGGTCTCAGCAGGATTTATACGTGATGAACGACATTTTAAAACGACCTCTAGTTCATGCAGGGAAGCAAGAATATGGGTGATGTGGCGTTTGGCTGCTGCATCTAAACCAACCAGAGGACTTAGAAACACGCATGAACAATGAGTTCAAATAATCGAGATGGGAGAAAATAAAAGTTCCAACTTGTTAAATGACAGCAGAGGTTTGATTTGTGCTTCTTAGATGAAATAAATGAGACTGGGTGAGCTCGGAGATCACGTTCAAAATTTAAATTCTTGTCAAAGATTTCAAGGAGGTGATTTGAGGTCGCCGGAGAAGCTAAACACAGCCAAACACAACAAGGTCAGCTGTGATGGTAAAACTGAGGATTATTAATGGTGAAGCACTGAGGCACTACTGTTTATCTTCAATATAGCTGAAGTACGAATTAATGAGCCTGTTAAGATGACCCAAGGGTAAGAAGTAAAACAGCTGGTCCCAGGGTTGAGCCCTCAGTGCATAACATTATGTTTTATTAGAAGATGCTTTCATTTAGCATATTTCTCAAGAGTGACAAGATTTTTGTTTTCCCCCTGTGTTTACTTTCACCAAAAATCTCGGCAAACAGGACTTTAGCTCACATGCTTTTTAAAAATGCATTTGTGCTGATCTACTTTTTTTTTTATTATTATTATTATTCTTGACTAACATCTAATAATAATTACTTCTCACATCATTTGGTTCTTTGGTGTTCAGAGTTCACCAAGAAGTTTCAAGTGCTGCAAAGAGAGCTATCAGTTCTGTGAACATCAAAACAAACCAGGAAACAGTGTTGTTGCACGCTGCATTCTCACTTTGTAAAGATAGCGTAGGGGTTTGATGTGTGTGTGTTTGTGTGCGTGGGGGGCATGCCTTGCTCTGTGCTGCGCTGCTAACTTCCTGCTTTACAAGCAGAGCTGCTGCAGTTGAGATTCTGCTCTTGTGTTGTTTTCAGGGGGACAGCGTTGATGTCAAGGCTCTGAGAGCCAAGTTCAACAGCAAATCCAGCACCTCGGATACCAGCAGCCGGGACAGCGGCTCGCCGAAATCTCCTCGACCTGGGTTTGGGAGAGCCATTCTTCCAGTGGCAGAGAGCGAGCTGACACAGAGACTTTCACCCACGATTCCTCCTCATCTGGCTGGCCCAGGCCCGGTGAGACTCCCGAGAATTGAGCCGATGGCGGCTTCGATCCCTCCCAGACCGGGTTCGTTCCCTCGACCGCCTGCCTATGCTGGACTCAGAACCCCCACTCAGCCAACAGATGCTACCAAAGTCAAGCAGACGGGGGAGATGCTACAGAACATGATGCTGAGGCATCAGAAGTCCCCGGTCCCCCCGGTCCCCCAGGTCCCCCAGGTACCCCAGGTACCCCGACTAGGAGCTGGAAGCTCAGCTCCTGTTCCACCTCCCACCTCTACCCCTCTTCCACTCAGACAGCAGCCTCGACAGAGGAGCGCGGGGGAAGTGACCCCACTGAGGAGGCCTCTGCCCCCTGAAGGACCGATGCCCGTGAAACCTAAAAGACCTCCGACTGTCAACTTGGAGCCGTTTCGGAGGAACAGGAGAGGGCTTCCTCCTGCTCTTCCTGCCCCGAGGACGAGTGATGGTAAGTCTGTCTGGTTCAGGTGTTCAAGTCCCTTAATAAGGTGCGCCATCATATTAAGTTAACACAGTAAGTGAGACCATCTTGACTTGTTTGTGTCTGCTGTACTGTGACTGTGGCTGGTGTATAGTTTATGGTAAAATGGTAAATGGCCTGCATTTGTATAGCGCTATACACTACATTCAGTCATTCACCCATTCACACACACATTCACACACTGGTGATGGCAAGCTACATTGTAGCCACAGCTGCCCTGGGGCGCTCCTAACTGAACTCCCAAAAATACAAATAATAAAATGAATGATGACTAACTTCCTTTGAGCTGCTCAGTTAAGTGGACCTGATGTTCTTCACGCTGTCATGTCCTGTCACGGAGATGGACAGAAACATAACCGTGTCTTTAATTTTCTTGCTACAATGGCTGAAAATGTCAGAATTGTCCAAATCAAATCTAAAAGGGACAACAGCAATCTGCGGTGAGGTAAAGCTCCGAACGTAAATCAAGCATTAAGTCTGATTTATTGGAAAATAAATCAGACTCTTAAAAGGAGGAGAGACTTTTAAAAAGAATCTGTTTTCAAATCTTGTAATGAGACAGATTCTGACACTGACAGTCCTCAGTGTGCTTTGTCAGTGACAAAAATGTGCTAAAAACTTGATTTGTTCAACCACTTTAAAGGAAAAAGCAGAACACTCAAACAGAGCACCAAACATCGCGTGTGTAAAGCAGTAATTTCTGCTGTTTGTGTGATTGCTTTTTGTGGGATTACACTTCTTTCATCCATTTCATTTTGTCGTAACGTCATTGTGCAAAGATTTTTTTCTCTGCTACTCTTTGTAGGCTCAGGAAGCAGAAGGATGTCTTTACCTGTAGCACCACCGGCAGTGGTCAGTCCTCCAAAACCTCCACAACGCTCTGACAAACCCAACAGACTGCAGCGGCAGATTGCCTCTGCGTAAGTATTTGGGTTAACACAACGATGATGTGAAGCCCTGTTATGTCTGGTTTTGAGCCTCTTATGTAAGAGGCCCAGTGCTGCTGAACTGATGCAAAGGAAACTGTGTGAAACTCTTAGTGTTTTAAACCAAGTATTATAGGACACCTTAGTTTCAGCTTTCAAATGACTTCATTTACATCTAGTGCGGGCAAGAGATGCTGAAGAATTACGAAGCAGAGGGTTTACCGCTGCTGCAGTCGTGACCCGAGATTAGAAAATATGTGCAAGGATTCGCCTGTTGCACAGCAACACTGTTTCTCAAAATGCATTTTGAACACACCTAAGTATACTTTCAAAGAAAAACCTTATTGACCGGATGATGGTTTTAACAGTCAAATTAAGCTTTTTCCTACTGAGTCAATACAGATGTAACAAAGCACTTGCTGACCAGTAATCAGAGAAACCTGTCTGATTGTCGATTTCAGGGACCTGGACGAAGACGAACAGGATCCCTATGACGATATCGACATTGACAAAAATGGTGAAGACTTGTTTTGTTCTTGAAGCTTCTCTGACACATTGTCTGAGCTATAGTTACTGCTTGGTATTTTTAACATTGTGTTTTCTATTAGAGGACATGCCCTGTTTTCACATATCGGTTTATAATTTATATTTTGCGTTACTTTACAGAGAACTGCAGCGAACACAGTTCACAGTGTGTTGATGGGGTGAGTAAAGAAAAGCAAAAACGAAAAATTTACCACCGTGGAAGTCTCGCTTTGCAAGAACATAGTGCACATTTCCCTGAATCTGTTAATAGACTAGGTTTAAAACCAACATTGCACTCTTAGAAAATAATAAGGCACAAAAAATAAACAGCTCTGATCATTTTTTGATTTAAGCTTTGAAAATCTACAAAAAGGCACTCTTTTATCAGAAGTAATCAGAAGTGCCGCTTTTATCTAATAATCCCGTACAAGATGACTTGTCTTTGCTCTTTACGGGTACAAATAAAAGCTTTTCTCTTGCAGGATGATGACGACGAGGTGTATGAGATGATTGATGAGTAAGTATGAATGTTCTGTCTTCCCCATTAAACCACTGAGTCTCTATTTAATAGAAATGTGGCTGCAGCTGCATGAACAGAAAGCAGTCTACAGTTTCTATTGTTTCTGTTGCTGCTTCTGTTATTTTTGCAACTCATAAGTGATCTGTGGTGCAGTATTTAAGTTACAGTGCAACAAATGGTACCTTGGTACGATATCTACATCTTTATTTATCGTTTACTATAAAGAGTAAGTCACACTCATTTCCTGTGATTCAACATACAGAATTTCCTGTTAAAGCAAAAACATTGTGACAGAATTCAGGCAACGTCTGTCGAAATGTGGGAAGACTGGAGAACTTGAAAAACTTTTTGTGTAAAACGCTTATGTGTGAAACATTTATCTGCCCAGAAAACGAAAAATAAAGGCACCTAACTCAAAATCTGTGAAGGGGGAATTCTTTTAAAAGGTGGCCGGTCTTCGTTTGTTTATTTGATTCTTCTCTTATAGGGAGCAAGAGAAAGCCACCATGAAAGAAGTTAAGAAGAAACAGGAGAAGGACATGAAAGAGATTCAGAAAAAAATGAGTGAGCTCAAGAAGAAATTTCAGGTAAAGACACGGAGAGAGAAAAGATGACTTTTAAGTTAGCCTGAATGGTTAATGGTTAAGTTATCCTGCTCCGCCTCATCCCTTTGGTGTAAACATTATATCTTTCCCCCGTGCAGTTACAAGGAGAGATAGAGGTTATTCACACCGCCAAAGTCCGGTACGACTGGAATGGGGAAGGGAAACTGGACCTGAGCGTGCACCAGGGGGACAGCGTGGAGATCCTCCGTGTGACGGGTAACCCGGGAGGCAGATGGTTGGCACGCACTATGAATGGAAACTGTAAGTTTACATTTCAGTCAATCACATAAAGAAAGCCTTTGAATAAATTGACTTGTACCAAAATATCAAAAGAAAAAAGAAAGCAAACAAAGTAGAGACTTCTGCATCAAAGTTTTCCATCTGAAACACTGGTTATTGTCGTCGGTGGTGATATTATCGTAGCTGTGGTTCAGGAGATGAAGCAGGGCGTCTACCAATCGGAAGTCTTGATGGTTTGATCTCCGGCTCCTCCAGTCTGCATATCAAAGTATCCTGGTGCAGAGTGTGTGTGTGAGAATTAGGCAATAATTAGGCTTAGAGTGAAGGACTGTATGAAGGTGTGTGTGACTGGGTAAGTGAGTTGCTTGGTGAGGACCTCTTGGCGTCGTATTTTAGCACAAGGTCCCTCTTTCATGTCAGATTTATTCAGTTTCTTCCTACTGATTTTATTTTTTTTCATTTGTTCATCAAAAAAGCAAAGTAATGCCAGTAACTGACAAATGAAAACTCAAATAATGCAGCTTTCGCATTTTTTCCCCCGAAAGTCGTTAATTACGGTACTTCCTTCTGTAAGATATTTTTTCTGTTCCTTACTTCCTCAAAGGGCTCTGGCAACAACTTTTCACTTTATTTATTTATTTTACTATGTCCTCAAAAATATAAAGTATCTGCAACTGAGCATTTGAGACCATAACGTCTAAAGTATCACAAAGTTACAATGTAAACAAAATGCAGTTAGTGTGACAGAACTTTAGCACATTATGGTGTAAGCGTGCTTATGTAGCAGGAGAGTGATGCTGTTGCTCCCTCTGCACGGATTCATTTAACAATAGTTGAACTCTCATATGGAACTGAGAAACAACTGCTTCCTGTGTTAATGTTAGAAATGCAGACTCTGGATATAAATATACATTCACTGCTCACTTTGTTAGCTACCCCTTTGGATGTGCCTGTGATCTTAGAATATCTTTAATTCTTTGTGAAATTGAGTAGAAATTCAACACGACTCCTTGGAGATTTTGGTGCAGCTGATCCAGATTTGTAGCTGTGCATCTGTAATGTCTCCCAATCAATCACATCCCAAAGGTGCTCTACTGGATTGACATCTACTGACTGTGGAGTCTATCTGAATACAATGAACTAATTGTCATATATTTGAGCTTTGTGACTTGTTCCTGCTGGAAGCACCAAAGAATACTCAGTTGGTACTCAAGATCCCAAACTGTGCCCCCACCATGAAGAGAAGCCTGAGCCATTGATACAATCGATCCATGCTTTCAAGGTGTTTATCCCAAATTCTGATTCTACTACCATAACGTGGCGGCAGAGATCAGGACTCATCATCAGACTAGACTTTTATCCAATCTTCTGTTGTTCAGTTTTGGTGAGCTCGTGTTAATTGTGGCCACAGTTTCCTGTTCTTAGCTGACAGGATTGCCAACCAGTGTGGTCTTCTGCTACTGTACCCCATGTGCTTCAAGGTTTAACATGTTGTGTTGAAAGATGCTCTTCTGCATCCTCTGATTGTCATAAGTGGTTATTTCCATGACTGTTGTGTTTTTATCAGCTCAAAGCAGTCTGGCTATTCCCCTCTGACCTCAATAAGGCATTCTCACCCAGAGGACTGCCATTCACTGGATATTTTCTCTTTTTTGGACCACTATCTGGGAAAATCCTGGCACCAACAACCATGCCATGTTCAAAGACACTTGATTCATCTTTCTTCTAGGATTCTGTGCTGTGGCTATTTAGCATAAATCTAGTTTTATTAAGTAATAAAATAAGTAATACTCATCTAATATACAGATCAGATTCTGGGTATTAGATGATTATGTGTGGCTAATACGTATCGTATAATCATGAAATGTCACAATCAAGCCACAGTGCTTCATTTTGTTGTTGCACTTCTCTGCAGATGGATACATCAACAACTCGTGTGTGGATATTGACTATGAAGCAGTGAAGATCAAACACGGGTACAAAAAATCAAACTCACAAGCGTTACCTCCACCACCCCCGGACCCACCACAGATCTTTAATATGGACTCCGACAACAGAGACAGGTGCAGGATAAGAGATTGCTAATTCTGCTGCAGCTTCACATCTGTTCAGTTGAATTTCATTTTCAGTTTTACTCACGTCTCTTCCAACTAAACCCTTGTTTGTATGTTTCCTCTAACTTGCAGCCTGATTCAAGATGAGGGTAAGTGACTGCAGACCACAGTGAAGTGCAAATAACAATCTATGCCAAGTTAAGATGATATAAAAATACAAAAGGATTTTTCTCTTGTATTTTTCTCTAGTGGAAAAATGTATAGGGATATATTTGGTGCCTAATTTGTCTTTTCTAGAACATTTCTATGAGCTACTTGGCAATCTTGCAGTATGCAAGTGATAGCTATGTACTTTTAAAATTTTTTAGTTTTAATGACAAATATTTGAAACAGTTTCTTTCATCAGATAATATTTATTATTATTTCTTATTATGTAGCATTTATTATTTACTATTATTTATTCCTTTTAGCATCTGTTTTATGGACTTTTTTTTGGTTCTCAGATGACTATGATGATGTCCAACCACTACCTGAAGATTTCCCACCTCCGCCACCTGAAATCAGGTATCAGTTAACCCCCAATTAATTTGAAGAAGGCTGAGATATTGATGACTAAGTATTAGTGAATTTTCATCATAAAAATAACTTTTACGTGTGCAGATCTAGTCACTGGTGACATCAGATGGTGTTAAAGAAAAACTAAATTTAACAATGAGAAAATTGATAATGAATTCATTTGTGATTAACTGTTATACCATATTATATTTTTCAGCATAGACCCCAAAGTGGAGAAGGATTTGAAAAAAAAATTTAAGGTAAACCTTTTTAAAAACTTTGCAGAGTGCCATCTGCATTGCAATCAATTCAGATGTTTGTTTGTTTTTTACTCATGCAATGGGAATCGCCCTTTTCATTATTTTTTTTAATTCGACCACTGTGACTGTTTCCCAGTATGATGGACCACTCAGGGTGCTGCACACCATGTTAGTGGATCCTAACTCCATCATAAAGAAACCAGGAGCAAAAGATCTGCCTGTAACACAGGGAGAGATTGTGGATGTCATCCAGCTCACCAACAGCAAGAAAGCTCTGTGTCGCAACAGGTTTGGGAAATGTATGTAAAACCATCAGCATCTCATTCACTTTTGTAATTGTAATTTGTAGAATTTGCAGTTCATTGGTTTAAGAAAACATGAAGTACTCTGGGATTTTGTTTGTTTGTCCTTTTTCAAATATATGATGTCATGAGCTTTTCTTACTGTTCTTTTCATATGTCGTTCATTACGGCCTCTGGAAAAAGAAATAAAATTCCTGTAAAAGATGTACACATCTTCTAAACCTTTCGCAGAAGAGGCTTTATAATTAAAACATTTCAGCCATTTGTATGTTTATGTGTTTGAACATGGCCCAGATGGAGTCAATGGTGACTTAAAGACAATATTAAAAACAAAGATTAGACAAGAAACTGCTGTGAAGATTATAATAATAATAATAATAATAATAATAATAATAATAATAATAATAATAATAATAATAAGAGCATGCTGGAAAAACAAAACAAAACAGTGCAATCATATTCCCAAAAATATTAATTAACTAAATAAAAAATTACCTCAAATGAAAGCCAAATAAAACATTATTTCTAGTAATAATAAAAGGGGATGTCACACAGTTTTAGTTTATTTCTTTATTATTTATAATTATTATAAAATGACATCTTCTCTCTCTACAGCACAGTATTTGCTGAATATGTTGATCTGCTGCTGCTTGATGAAAGATCAGGCCATTGACATTTCTTCCTATATCCTTTCTTGTTGGTTAAACCTGACCCAAATATTACCATAAAACTTAAGATATTTCAATTAAACACAAATTTGTGCCACAGAAAGATAAAGCCAAGAGAACAACAAAGTTACAAGAATTTACTCCTTTATAATCACTGATGTTCAATGAAAGTCTTTAAAACATAGTGTCACAGTCACAGCAAAGAGGGATCCAAATGCAGGATATGCAGACAAAGTATAAAAAAAAATAACTGTTAATTAGACTGACGGTAGAAGTCTATGGACAAAAGAAGCAAAATTCACAGTAACACATAAAAACAGCAAACTCTTAAAGAAACACATGAAGCACACAATTATAACAACAACAACAACAAAAGAAAAGACACTGACAATGACTGTAGGGAGACTAGTGATCTATATGCACTAATGAGGTAATCAGGGAGAATGGAAACACTAGAGTAACAAAACACAGCTGAAGCTAATCAAGGTAATGACAAAGAAAGAAAAATGAAATATAAGACACGGGAGACAAATGCCTACCAAAATAAAAGAGGAAGCGTTATTACACAGCGACAAGGACTTGACAACATGACACAAGAAGATTAAGATTTGACAGGATACAAGAAGATACAGTACTAGTGAGGATGAACTAACATATGCCAATACATGAATGAACTCCACAGAGAACAATCCCTCTAACCTAAGTAAAGATGTACTGGTGGACTTCACCTTGATTTTGAGGTCACGTCACTGGGATTCGAACTCGTTTGAGATTTTTAGTAGCTACACCTACGCTATATAAATTTGAAACTCCTACGTCGGCTCGGTCTCAAGCTATCACATTCACATCGCCTGCCAGCCCAGCAGGGCAACAACAATACCCATCGGCCTTTTAAGTCTTTATGGAGTAATAAAAACACAACACAGATCATTTTTGTGTAGTAATATCAGACAATAATTCAAAAAGTATTTCAATATTTCAAATGATGATAATAAATAGTGATAATTTCTGTGCTGTCTCCTGTTTCACAGATGGTTATGTGTCCAGATCTCTTCTTCTTCCAATGTAAGTGAATCCTCCTGACTTCATATGTGACTGACTATGTCAATGTACTTCCTTAAAGTGTAAAGAAGTAATAAATCACACTAAATGTGTGTTTTTTGAAGATTGTCAAAGATAAAAGCTTAGTGTATGAAATGTATAATATAAGGGTCATTGATGTGCACATCTGTGTGTCCGAGTGCATGATACTGTTTAAAAAGATCTGTTGAAACTAATTTAATCCGATCATTGCATCTAGGAATTTATTATATAAATTCCCATCTTTGAAATTAAAACTAACACTAATGTAGTAGACAGTGTTAGAGGTTTAAATAACATTAATTTAATTGCATTTTTTTTTTTGCACTTTTTTCGTGCCTCCTGAGTTTTGCAAATATTTTCATTTTATACAGGCTGTTACTTGAACACCTGTATTGAAGGACAAAAGAATTTGAAATTTTATAACTAAACATATTCCTAGTTTTACATTGGTTGCCCCCCGACCTGGCAAGTATATTTGCATGTATACTAGATGTGTGAGGACACACGCTGTCTGTGTGCATGCGAAGCAATGTGCAAGCTAGGACTGTGTCGTTTTTTCATTACAACATGCAGAACAGGAAGTAGAAACCTTTTAAGTGGAATTCAGGTACACACAAATGTGCATAACCACCTAAAAGTTTGATTTCTTCAACTATTTACTGATTTATATAATTATTAATGTATTGCTAAAAGTGCATTAAACTGCACCTCTCCTTTCTTTAGCTTTATATTATTCTGGGTCCTATTAATAGGTTGAGACAGATTCTTCAACATTAGGCAGTCGATCACAGTAACAAATAAGATTGATAACAGGGGAAAGAATAATATCCTCTGGAAGGGGAAACCTCACTTAAAGTGTAGAGTGCCCGTCTAGATGAGCTGATGTTTCCCTTCCCACAGCTTCAGCAGCTTCCACAATGCTTATTATCCACAGCAGATTTCAGGCATTGTCTTTTTCCCCCGATTCCGGCTCCTCTGAGCTTTCACTTTTCTTCTATTCTTCTTGTTTCTGTGTTTATGAAATAGGAGTACATACGAATGAGGATCATTTTATCACATTAAATCGTTTTGTTATCAAGCAAGAGCCAAGATGAAAAATCATAAATAACCATTAAAAAAAATGTAACAAAAGTTATTACAGTTTTGTATTTTCTAATTTGTTTTTAGCTTTATTTATTTATTTATTTTTTAATTTTAACTTAAAAAAATTTTCAGTCTAGCTTCAGTTCATTTCAGGAGCCAGTTTGCTTGTTTCAGTTTAGTTTCAATTGCTTAAAATGTTTAGTTTTGCTTCAGTTTTTATTAGTTTCAGTGTTCGTTTTAATCCTTTATTTAGTGTTTCTGGAGAACAGAAGCAAGAGACAGGAAACCCAGTAAAACACAAAAATCCAATACACACAAACTGCCCATCAAATCCTCATCAGCCAAATGCTAATAATACGTTTTACAAAATGTACAAGTGCTAAAACTAAAGATACTCGCTTCATGTTTTTGTTTTATTTTAGCTTTGTCTTTTTTCTGAAAGTCTAGTTTTTGTTTTTATTTTAGTTGAATAAAATGTTTTTTTCACATGTAGTCTTTGTGAAACTGTCTTTTACAAATCTTATCTAAATATCCAAACCTTGTTTTTGTCTGGGCCTCAGAAGCATATATTATTATTGGAAATCTATTCATGTATTCATAAACTAACATTAAAACTGAAATTATCCACTCAGTTACAAAAAATATGCACGTCACAGCAATGGCTTGTATATAACCATCTTTTCTGCTTTTAACTAGTTTAGTTTAAACCTTGTTGATGAAGCTTATGGAATATCACAAGTTCCAAATATTCTTTTGCAGGGAACAAGACATTTATGATGACGTCGACTATGCAGATGGTAAGTTTCCGTTTTTATACTCTGCAATAAAATCCAGTCAGACTGAGCTTTTGTCATTTGTAATTGAAGTGCAAGTATAAAGGCGCATTTTCTTTCTCTGTTTTGTTTCAGATGTCTACGACAACGATTCTCTGTAACATGATTATTAAAGTGTATCAAACTAAACATACAAGAGAGAAAAGGAAACAAACAAACCAAACATTTTTTAGCTTTATCGAACTATAACCAAAAACTGGATGCTAGAAAATCAAGTAAAGACAGAATCTGTCTGGATACAGATGCTTTATTTGATTGCACAAACTTCAGAAATGTGTTGAAAAGTCACAGGTTTGTAGAGTTTCTGTAGATTTGTTTGTGCTAAGCTGTATAAAAGTTCAAACTTAATCCAACTGTGTAATTATTCAAACTGACAAAATCAAACGATATATCAAACTTAAATATAAATATAATAATTTATAAGGACTTGGGGGTTTTTTGTCCACAAAAGGTCACTCATAATAAGACTGTGTAAACAAACTTACTGTAAACCTTCACTCACCTGCCACTATATTACCTGCTCAACGTATCAACACGTGATGTCACAGAGCTCACTCTACTCAAATGGCCTCCACAGTCACCAGATCTCGGTCCTGTTCATGGACTCACAGACTCACAACATGGATGTGCAGCCAACAAAATCTGCAGTGACACTTGAATCTCTGCCATAAAGAATTAAAAATGGTTTTAAAAACAAAATGTGGGCTGGAACCTTATATTAGTAATGTATAGCTAATAAAGTGGCTGGTGAGTGTAAGTGCACACAGATTGTCGAAGGTCAACAAACTCATCAGTGTTTGTCAAAGTGCTTGTATAGAAAATAAATACACTATTACTGTTGATGTGTGTATTTTTCACCCTCTGAGATAATTTAAATAAAATAGTTTTTATCTGATGATTGATTGTTTTGTTTTGTTTGTTCCTTAATAAAAAATAAAAACAGAGCTCAACTAGTGAAAATGTTTGATTATGTTTAGTCAAATGGGAGTTAAAGTCCTTTCCTGCTGTGGTAAAGTTTATTTTCTAGAAAGACTGAGAGGTTTGCCATCACTAAGGTGAGGACAGCTACACATTATCTGTCTGGGTAGGTTTACATCAAAGCTGAAATAACTCAGCAGTTCTATTCAATTCAATTTCATTTATACAGCTCCAAATCACAACAACAGTCTCAAGGTGCTTTATATTGTAAGGTAGACCCTACAATAATACATACAGAGAAAAACCGCAAAATCAAATGACCCTCTATAAGCAAGCACTTTGGCAACAGTGGGAAGGAAAAACTCCCTTTTAACAGGAAGAAACCTCCAGCAGAACCAGGCTCAGGGAGGGGCGGCCATCTCCCGGGACCGGTTGGGGTGAGAGAAGGAAGACAGGATAAAAAACATGCTGTGAAAGAGAGACAGAGATTAGTAACAAGTATGATTCAATGCAGAGAGGTCTATTAACACAAAGTGAGTGAGGAAAAAGCGCCCAGTGCATCATGGGAATCCCCCAGCAGCCTACACCTATTGCAGCATAACTAAGGGAGGATTCAGGGTCACCAGATCCAGCCCTAACTATATAACTTAGCAAAAAGGAAAGTTTTAAGCCTAATCTTAAAAGTAGAGATAGTGTCTGTCTCCTGAATCCAAACTGGAAGCTGGTTCCACAGAGGAGGGGCCTGAACACTGAAGGCTCTGCCTCCCATTCTACTTTTAAATACTCTAGGAACAACACACAGGCCTTTGTTTCTGTTTCCATCTTGTGGTGAAACCTCTCACCTGCATCCTGCAGAACACTCGAGAAGCGCTTTGCAGACAGAATGAGGTTTATGTCCATCTCGTCTAAAATTATTTTCCTTTCATCCACAGTCATAAACCATAAATATTTATAGATGTTTGCTTTTTATTAAGAAATGCTTAGTTTGTACTGATACTTATTTATTCTTTAAATTAAACCCTCCTAATGCAACAATATTCATAATGCTGGAAAAAAAACTAACAAATATTAAACTGTATTTGAAGTCGTTCAAGTTCTTCCAAAACTGATTTAAAGCTCATCATTTATGTCAACAATGCATGTGTTTAAGCAGAGACACTGAAGAACAACAAAAATATTCAAAATGTCCAAATACTTACAGTCTGGGCTGAATATTTGTTGTTTAGTTTTTAGTTTCTGTCCAAATGCTTCTACCAGTGGCTCTTATTTATTCTTATTTTTATTATCATTTTGTTGGTGCTGGTTGAGACAGAGAAATGTGGAAAGCCCAGTCACAATAAACATACAAACAAATCCCTCCTCATGCTAATAAAATAAAAATACAGCCATATTTTGGAAATCTTTAGAAAACTTAAAGTAAAAATGATAGCACTATTTATGAAGTTAATAACAAACTGAATTTACGTTTTCATCCCCTAAGCCAGCCCGCTGGACTTTAAGACAACCATGATATCAGACTACTAATTTCATGTTTGTTATGTGACGGATGTGTGAAGGCAGGAGAAGGACCCAAAGTGCAGACTCCGGAGAGTAACTCAAAACACAGCTTTAATGCTGAACTCAAAAGGGTAGCAAGGGTAGCAAAACTAGAAATACACTTACACAGACAGAACAGACAGCTAGATAAGGGTAGATCACAACACAGACACAGAGAAACACAGGGCTTAAATACACAGAGGGAGCAATCAGGGAATAGGTAACAGGAGGGAAACACAGCTGGGGCAAATCAGGCCTAACGAGACAAAGGAAGCAAAACCAGATACATTAACATCAGACATGGACCTTCAAAATAAAACAGGAAACATAACACAGACTGAACTAAAGACACAGACTCACATGCAGGCACTGCAACAAAGGGAACAAAGACATGGTACCAGGGCAGACAGACACTGACTGGACACGGGGATATAGCAACTAAGGATTACACAGAGACATAAACCATAAGACATAACTCTAACGAAGAAACCAAAGAATAGAAATGATACCGTTTTTCTCAGTCGCTTTGGTGCGTTTCTCAGATCAGAATTGAAATTCTCATAACTATTAGTTCAACCTCCACAACACTCAGTCATTTGTGCACATCATAGTAGCAATTTCTCCTCTCTCTGAACAAACTGCAAATGATTTTGGACATGAATCAGTTGCTTCCATACATTTCCCTGCTGCTTTCTGACATTTCCATTTGCTTATGTCATGTCAGTCAAAAGTAATCATACCTATGGATGCTGAATAGTCGTTCCCAATAAAACTAATAGTCATACATCCATTGCTTGAGTCATCACACACAAAATTGTTGAACTAGTTATCACATGCCAAATATTGGCCATCTGTCAAGCAAATCCTATACCTTTCTGTATCATTGTTCCTGGAAATGTCTCCGAAATTGAACAATTGATCTCAGGTGAATTACAGCTGTCACTCATGAGGAGGCGTGTGAAAGTTTAGTTGTAACCAATGACAAACAACTTGTTCACTGTCAATAATGGATGAATCCTGTGAATCCCCAATTGGCAAGCATATATAAACTGCGCAGGAGCTAGTGTGTACCATTTCTACACTTCTGTGACACAAAATGGAAGGTCAGCACCGTGGAAGAGGGGTGAGGATGGGGGGAGGAAGGGGAAGGGGAAGAGGGAGAAGAGGCAGATATAGGCGGATTCCTAATGAAATAAGGGCTACAATTGTGGACCATGTTGTCAATCACGGCCTCACCATGGAGGAGGCTGGTCGAAGGGTGCAACCCAATATTGGAAGAACTACTGTCAGTTCAATCATTCAAACATTCTGTAGGGAAAACAGGTATGCAAACAGTAATACACTGTACTGTACTGTGCCATCTCAGACACATCACATGTTACTGTACTGTATTTGCAATTTCACAAAAAGTTCACTCTGCACCACATAGGATTGTAAGACAACCTCGCGGAGGCGGAAGAGGGCCCCTTTTTACCCCACAGCAAGAAGAAGCCATTTGTGCAATGGTCATTGCAAACAATGCAATAAAGCTGAGAGACATACAAAGCGCTGTCATAGAGAATTACACGGTATTTGGCAATATTGAATCTGTTTCAATTTCAACAATTGACAGAGTACTCAAGAAAAATGAAATCCACATGAGCAAATGGCCCTGCTAGCAGCCATGGATGCAGCATGTGACGACATCACAGCAGGGTCCTGCAGAGGATGGATTCGCCACTCCAGGAGATACTTTCCTCGCTGCATTGTGAGGGATAACATCTGTTGTGATGTAGATGAAAATATGTGGCCAGACAGACAGGAACGTCTGGATGTGCAAGAATGATTTACTGTACTGTTACATGTGCTGTTTATTGTTCACATTAGTGCACAGCTCTACCAAATGGGTGATTTTATGTTTACATGTATTCTACAGTGAACAAGTGACTGTAGCATATTTTTCTTTTGCACAATTCTGTAGGATTACAAACACTTCTACACAATGGAAATGTGAAACGTACGTATTCAGTGTCTCAGTTACTCCCAAGACTCCCATAACATCTACAGTAACTTTACTGCACATTTCAGATGGCTGTACAGGTAGGCCATAGTGCTGTCGTCAGCATTTTCAGGTGTCACCAATTGTTTTTGCAATGGGAAACACTGAAATTATAAACTGTCATAGTGGAAACATGACAATGCCATTTGACTATCTTGTTCATAAAGATGGTGTCAAGACTTTTCATTTTGATGGCACTGACAGTTTCATTGACATGGATACTTGCTTTTGAGGTATGGATAATCAATTCTGTGCATGTGACGTGCTTTTGCAGGCTATCCACTAGGTTTTGCGGTTTGCACTAATTGTTTTGGGAAATGCACTAACTGCTGTGCAAATGTTAATGGTGTTCTAAGAAACGCACCAAAGCGACTGAGAAAAACACAATAAACTCAAAACCCTGGGTCAACGACCCAGGCATCCTAACAATGTTCAGCAATGAAAGTAAGTAACTTTAATTTCTTCATCAAAACAGCAATAATGTTGTGCTTTACTTTATTTCACGCTTCTTCGTTTTGTTTTGGGTTTTTTTTGGTTTGGTTGGTTTTTGTAAAACTGTAAATTTGAAAATTCATGGATAATAACTATAATAATATTTTATCGTTAAAAATAAAATTTCAATTAGAGCTTGCACGTGCAAGTGGATTAACCATCGCAGAAACAAAAATATAATTACAGTACTGTAATATATCACATATAGATAGATAGATAGATAGATAGATAGATAGATAGATAGATAGATAGATAGATAGATAGATAGATAGATAGATAGATATGTTTAAATGTTTCGTGGTGGTTGTACTTGCTTTTACTTAAGTGTGCTACTTTAAAGAAAATGATTTTAATTTGATTTGCATATTTGCAGACATTTAGTATATTTACATTTGACATTAATCCACAGCATAACATTGTGTCAGCCCCACAGTGTTGGGGAGTAACGGAATACATGTACCGCCGTTACGTATTTAGAATACAAAATATGAGTAACTGTATTCCGTTACAGTTACTTTGTTGAAATAAATGGAATACACTGGGGTACTTTCCTGTTTCATTTTGTCGCGGGTCAGGACTGTTTGGGTTTTGTTTGACAGCTACGTTCTTTTGTTCCAGGCGGCAGCGTTACGGTTGCCATGGTTACAGGGCGACGCTCTCTCTCTCTGCGACTGTGTGTTTCCTGGGTGAGAGAGCGCCTTTTCGTTGTTGTTGTTGTTGTGCTAAGCTAACAGGCAGAATGCTACAAGCATAGCTCTAAAGAATGTAGCATCATGTTCAGTGTAGTCCGTGCTGCAGGGAGAATGGACTGCCATACACGTTATGTGTCTGTGAGCGCTAGGAGGGAGAAAAAGGGGAGTGGAAAGGTACGAGCAGTCATCGAGCAAAAACGGGAGCTGGAAGCATGTAAATATAATAATAACCACTGCAGCCAAGAAGAGTGCCTGACGAGCCCAGTTGTAAGTAAGCTATTAAGACTCGACTGTACACTGTGTTCGTGTTTTCCTCCGAAAACAACAAGTTCCGTTGGAGCAGTCTTTCAACGCCTCTCTCTGTCTGTCGCAAGAAAAGTTGACCCACACAACAAAGTAGAGCTATTTTTCGGCTACCAGCCGACAGGGACCCCGCCGTATTATGCTGGGCTTACACTGTGCGATTTTTTCAGTCGCGCGATTCAGCTCCTGCTCAAACTGTACGATTGACTCGCAGGGGTTAGAAGTTCATAGGTCACGATGCAGGGTCTCACAATATACGGCCCGATGCTCTGATGCGACCTGAGTGCTCACACTGTGCGTCCATAAAAATGAAGGTTATAACAGAAATTCTGTCGCTCGCTCTCCCTCTCCGTCTTTCACTCACACAGACACACCACCACCATCAACTTTGCTAAATTGCTAATGAAAAACATTGGTCAGGCAGCTGTGATTGAGCAGCAGTGTCGATCCAACTATTTTCACGGTTGTTGTGGTCGTGATAATTTTGTGAGGCCACATCGAAAGGGCTCGGATGGTTCTACAGGTTGTGCCTCCATCGCTTGTGTCCAGATCACACGCTGCACTGCCGTGCTACGCCGTCTTTTTCGCTGACATTTGTGTTTGCGCGTGCGCAGTGTGGCAAACTGCGGTGACACCCTCACGACCAAGCGATTGATGATCGGGAGCTGGTCGTGAGGTGTCAATCGCTTCTCGTTACCCCACGTATACTACACGATGCACGACGCACGATGAAGGCCAAAATCGGGCCGATCGCCAAAACGATCGCACGACTCAAAAATCGGCTCAAAATGGGCCAAAAATCGCACAGTGTGAGCCCAGCATTAGTCAGAGGTCCCTTTACTACAGTTCGGAGTCGCGGACCTTCAGTAATAGTAATAAATCACACAGCAATAGTACATTCACGTTGTTGTAAAAAGCATGATAATATTGTAGCGGGTCAGGGCTGTTCGGGGTTCTGCTTGTACAGTTATGTTTTGTGTATGTTGCCATGGTGACGAGTGACGCCCTCTCGCTGCGACGGTGTGTCCTTCCGGGGTCAGAGGGCGCCCTATGTGTGTTGTGGTTGCCGCGCTGAGCAGTTAGCTAGTGGCAGTGTGTTCTTCTGCAAATGTAATAAACGGCTGTGCTCCCTGGCTAGCTCACGGGAAGCAAGACCAAACGATACCTCCGTCTCCTCCTTGTCTGAACTCGCCACAATATATTAAGTAATCCAAAGTATTCAGAATACGTTACTGTCATTGAGTAACGTAACGGAATAGGTTACAGAATACATTTTGGGGCATGTATTCTGTATTCTGTAATGGAATACATTTTAAAAGTAACCTTCCCAACACTGCAGCCCCACCCCACCACACACACCATTTATTTATTTATTTATTTATTTATTTATTTATTTATTTTTAATCAATTCCAGCTCCTGGCCGGACGAAGGAGACGCTCGATTGAATCGACGATCTTCTACTTGAGTCTGCTTTGGGTGCTTCCTGTTTCAAAGTCCAGCTGGGGGAACAGATCACGAGCAAAAACAGCAAATCTAACTGGAGATGGTGTTGGCCTAATAGACTTTCTTATAAATCTAGCAGCGCTTCGACAGAGCGGAGCAGACATGCAGCGGTCTCTGGAGTCTCTGGTGCAGCTGCTGGAGTCCTACAGAGGCAGAGATAAAGTCGTGAGTATTCACTCGGTCACATTGTATCTGTTTAAAGTGTTTCACTCGGTATAAACCATTAATAAAAACAGTGGTTACACGCTTACGAAGTGGATGCCAAGTGGAGACTGATATGTAAGTACTAGACTGTGGTTCTATAGAAACTGCTCATATTTGGTGTTGTTACATTACTTAAGAGCAATGAGCAAACATGCTCTGTGTTAGTTAAAATTAAAGCATCAGCCTAGTAAAGTATGTCTGCCTGAAGTCCACACATTCACTAAATCTCTGACAATAAAATGTCCTTTCTGATTTTAAATAATAATAATAATAAAAAGCTACCCACAAGTCTCTGTTTGTCTTCTTTGCAGATCAGGACAGTGTGTTATGGATCCCAGCTGGTTGGAGGAGTTCTTTCCCGGAGAGCAGAGGCAGATGTCCGGTCCCAGCGGCTCGGGAAAAGCCTGCTGCTGTTTTCTGCTCAGCTCAGTCACTGCAGGACGGTGCTCAGGTTGTTCGATGACCTCTCCATGCTGGCCTACTCCCACAGCTACGGGTTTGGAAATGGGGTGATTCACACAGCGTATGCACTGCATCACTCTGTGCTAGCCTGTAAATCCCACTGTAACGCTTGTTGCACGTCTTTCCAAGGAGGAGGACGCGGCCGTGCGCTGGATATCCGTGCTGAACAACGTAGCGGACCAGCTGTACTACCCCTGTGAACACATCGCCTGGGCCGCCGACGCTGAGCTCATCAGAGTGAAGTCCGATAAGTGGTGGCTGTTCAGCACAGTGCTGTGGGGAACCTCACTGCTGCTGGGAATCCTCAGGTGAGATCACCTGTTCACATCCATACATTACTTTTCTAATGCTGCCTTTATGGCATGCTTTTCTTATTTTTGTTTTTTAAAGGCCAGAAAGAAGGAGTCTTATGTAGTTTTTCTGCACCTGTAAATGTAACATATGCAGGACATCTGCTGGCCAGAGCTCCTTTAAAGAACATGCATAGACAAGCAGCCCGTATCTGTCTCTCTGTGTTAGCCCTTTTTCTGGTGAATTTGTGCCTTTTTCAAATCCATAAATCTTCAGTGGGAACTGAAAGGGGAGGGGGATGTGAGAGGAAAGTCAGAGAGAGATTAAGTCAAGCACTTCTACGTCCTACTTACATAATGACCAGAAACTCCTTAATTTCATTATCCCATCTCTTTTTTTCCTCAGCTTAGAGCTTTGTTTATTTTCCAGACCCTCTTTCTTTTTTATCTCATCTGTTATTTCATGCAGTTTTTAGAGAAACCTGTGAAGCATGTTTTAAGTCTGAGCACTGAAGCAGACATCAAACCCTTGCAGTGTGAGTTGATGTACGATGTGAATCATTTGTCCTCTAGATCGCTCCGAGTTCTTCTGCTGCTGAGGAAGAAGCTGAAGAAGAGGCACGAAGGCAGAAACAGGTATTTGATTCAGTTTTCTTTCTGTTGTCTCGTGTGTTTCTAAGCACAGTTACAGTAACATAGAGAGGGACTGACCGGTTATGAAAGGTTAAACCACACGTTTTCTCCTGCAGTCGCTCTCAGCTCCGCCGGCAGATGCGAGGGGAGCTGCTGTCCATCCTCAGCAGCATGGCTGACCTCAGTAACGCCATTCACTGGATGCCGCCCGGCTTCCTGTGGGCAGGACGTTTCCCTAACTGGCTGGTGGGGCTGATGGGCACCACGTCCTCTCTGATTGGTTTGATCCAGATGAATGCCGGTAGCGGTGATCAGTCAGACACTACACAGTCTTCACCAGAGTGAGGAAGAGATGGCAACACTAAACGACTGACGGATTTATGGATAATAGTGGAAAATGATTAGACTCCAGTCAGACTGTCTGTGGAGATTAACTGCAGTCCTGTAGCTTGTAGCAACAGGAACATAAATTAAATTGTGGCCTATTACTGCTTTAAAAGCAAAAAAAGTCACTGCACTTGTGCTTAATTAGGAGTAATTAAAGATCTCTTGATGAATTTGCCAACCCGTATTCAATTTAGTAGCTTTTGATTTACACTTGGACATTTTAGTCATGAGAAATATCATTAAGCTCTACTGTTCATTTCACTACACTAAACATGTTCAGCAGTAAATTCAAGCCCTAACGACCCTGAGGTCAACAAGAGGGAACTTCTGCTGTAAAACTTTTTTCTTTGTCTTTTGTTTTTAATGATTTTGTCTAAAGAATCATCAAAACAGAAGAAAGGTCAGGCAGGTCACAGTTTGATTCTTGAGGAAACACCAGTGGTAACATAGCCTTAAAGTTCCTGTTTAATGGTCAGCTTCACTCTGGAATACGTCCACCCAGCTTCTTAACTGCTTATCCAGCTCAGTTTCACCAGGAGGCTGGAGCCTCTCCCAGTCTGCACTCTGGAATGGGATTGTAAATGATTGCCTTTAAGACACACTCCACGAACCTGGCTTTGAATATAGCATAGAATCATACAAACTGTGAATATAGTATTGCGTGTTATGAATGTGGTGACTGAGCTGTTTCAACTTCAGTCCCGCATTCAGTCATTTTTAAAATCTGTTTTTTTCCAACGCGTTACGTCCTCGAGTTCACACTGTATCAACCAGGTTGGTTAATGAGTTTCCCAGGCATTGAAGAGCTGTCACAGAACTGGAGAAATATCTCAGTTTCATTAAAAAAAACAAAAAACAAAAACATTACCACACAGTTACCACTCAAAGTCCAAATGTTTGAATGTGGTTTTGTCCGCTAACGATGATGTTTGTATGACTGGTGAAATGAAATAGAATGTGTCTGAAATGTGTTGCTAATTTAAATGTAATATAATTTTATATCATGGGAACAAAATTATCTGTTTTTCAAGAAATAAAATAAAATGTTAAATTGTTTGTCTTCTCAGATCATTTAATAAAGTACACAAGTTCTCGTGGGGGTAGATTTTGGGCGAAGTTTCCATCCCTTTATTTTGTGCCACTTAACCAGGATCTGAGAAGTGGCAGCAGTCTAACCCCAAAAGGCCAGGCACTCCTGTAAATACATTTGTATAGAATTTCATTCATTTATGGGCCAAATTGTGTGTGTGTGTGGGGGGGGGGATAAGCACTTGAATTCAATAGCTTTTCATGATGTCTCTTATGTGACCGGTTTAAGTAAAATCCGTTTGAAATATAAACTCAAATGCACGTAAAATAATTGTAAGTTTCCTTTTTTCGCGATCAAAAATTCGACGTTTGATTGAGCGGGACTTGAACGTAAATCCCGTTGACGTCAGCGTAGGTGAGCGTTGCTTTCAAGTGCTAAAGAACAATAAAATAAATGAGTTTGTAACTACTACACTCCTACATATAAGATTAATATTTTATTCTGCCACATTAGACCCCAATACTGCATAAACTGTATTTATAAACACATTCATATAATATTCCAATTACTTCTACGTCGTTAGGTTTTTGTAAGTGTCGTGTGTTTAATTTGGTTAAAGTACACGGTTTGTTTGTGATCAGTTGTTTAGAAATTTGACTGTAGCCCTTCGTGGTCCAGTCATTTGTGTAGACTTGCACAATTTGCAAAAGAGGAAGAAGAAACTAAAAGAAGAACAAACTATCTCGTGGCGATGTGAGACGCTGCGGTAGCACGTGAACGCAGCACGACTACAGAGTCAGCCGATAAATAAAAGCTGTCAGTCGGCAACTGACGGAGCAGCAACAATGAGTAGCAAACTCTGCTTTAAACACTAAAAGTGTCTCATCTTCGGAGTATGTGACATTGCTGAATTTAACAGTGTCGGTATTATTAGTATGAAGAATAAAACGAAGCCAGAGTTTTGGAAAACGTTCAAATTCCAAACCACGTCAACTCATCTGTCGTGGCACCTACGGGAGTCTGAGTGTGGACACAAAGAGAGCGACAGAGATTTAAAATATCAGGTGAAAACTTCTCTTTTAGCCGCTCGTACTCTCATATTTTGATTGAAGTGTTGAAATATTAGTACTGCTGCTGTTAAGCAAATGCTAGCTTTGCTGTTAGCCTGAGGCTGCTTCAACTGCTAACTTCGGTTAGCCAAACTCATGTCTTTCTCGCACCCTGAAAATAATTTTCGCTTGTTTGTGTGTTTTACCCTGCTGTCAGTTGTTTGCACTACCGCGCCAGTGTTTTTAATAACATGCCATGATTATCTGATCTAACGGTGGATTATTCACGCCATGAAAGATGCGTCGTCGAAAAGATCTGATCTGTGTGCTTATCTGTACAAGAAGGAGGGATCATAAACTTTTCTTTAATGCACGGCACTGCCAGATGGATCACGTACATGTTAAATATAGTAAAAGACTTAAATATAGTAGCTGACGAGTCCCGAGTCTTGTTTATTAAAAACATTTTACCAGTAAGGACCATAATTAATAAATATGGCATTTATTAAATTAGGTTTGGTGTGTTTTGATATTACCATGGTGCTAATCTTTATGGTGTAATAAATTACATGGTTGTTATTTATAGTTGTTTGATAGTTTTTATTTCTAAGATACATGGATGTGAAGGACTGTGCTCCCTGAGCCTGTTGGATGTTGCACTATAGGCCTGCATGCTCTTCGAGTGCATGATGTTTTCTATAAGCCTGAGACGGATTTTTCTATTTCAGTGTTTGTGGGTAAATGAGGACAAGAGGGTGCATAGATGGTGCATACTTTTTCGCTAAGGCATTCATGCTGATGCAGCCTGGAAACTATAAACACACTGTGTAGATCTGATATTTAATAACGGTGTTTTGGAGGTAGCTCATGTGAATTGTGAGTCTGGTTGAGGCTCGGCATAATTTAATTGTATTGTTAGGCAGAGCTGCTCTGCAGTCATGAGGTATTTTAATGGAGAGAAGCAACAGATAAGCAAGGTACAAAATACAGAAAGCAAGAGCTAATAATAATTTTGAGCACCATGTACCCCACAAAGTAACAACGCTATGATTTGTTCTTCTGAGTGATGGCTTCTGGAACAAAGCTATTTTTAAACATTGTCGTTTTACACAAAACTATCATCAAGAAGGAAGAACGGAAACTTACAATGGAAAGGGTACGATTCGTCAAGAAAAATTAAATCGGCGAACCACTGTAAGTGTCTGGTGTTCAGGGATGCTGTGGTTCACCAGTCAGCATGTTGGACCACTTCTGTCCTTTACAAACCTCGAGCCAAGACAAGGATAAAGCAGATTGCAATAAGAGCACATTAAAAATAAAGTCATAATGATTCTATCAGTGTAGAAATGATAAAGCTTTCTTAATTTGCTTTGAAATTCAGCTACTGTTCCAAGATATTTATAACACTGAACATGTTCCACCATCTGACCCTTAATGGATGTGACCTCTTGTACAGGAGTGCATTTCTTAGAGTCAGTGACATATCTTAGATATGTTTAATTAAAGGTGCGACTTGTCGTCATCCTGGAGCAGACTGACAATAACTGAGTCGTCTGCACTCTCTAAAATGACCCTCATCTTAGATCTGCTTTGATCAATATTTGTGTACAGGATAAAAAGATAAATATGGAGCCAGCCAGACTCTTTAAGTAAAAAAAAAAAATCAATAATTTAGATTTTTATTGTAATCAAACTGTTCTAAAAGCTTTCTGATTCAAATATGAGGCTCAATTGTATTGAAGGCTGAAGAAAAATCAACAAGCAGTAATCGTGCATGAGCATCTTTTCCCTCCAGCTTTTTAATAACCAGGTTCAACAACGTGCCATTATCCACTCCTGTGTGTGGAAAACTGCATGGGGATAGGCGCTTGCTCAGTTTGGCTTAAAATCTCTGACTTCACCAGTTGTTCAGCTCAGTAATGCCAGTTTTTCTCTGACAGGCTTTCTTACAGAATGGACTCAGACTGCCTCCCTGCATCTACAGACTCCCTGCTGTGTGATCCGGTTCCTGTTCATGGAGCCTCGGGGGTTGAGGTCAGCAGTCTGGCTGCAGTAGCTCTGCCAGGTTCAGAGGCAGAGGATCTGGATTCGTACAACCTGATCGAGCCTCCACCTTTAGACTGGAGGTCAGACACCTCTAGCGAAGCTGGTTCAGCAGACGATCTGGATGATGCCAGCCTTCCCACCTCAGCTGACTGTCTCGACAAGGCAGATCTGGGTGAGTCAGTATCGCTTCCTTTGGTTGAGAAAAACATTTTGACTCCAGTCGACGTGAACCAGCTGGATCTTGTCGGAAACGTTAAACAGCCTGCTGAGGATGTCGAGGCGAAATCGACAGACGAGGCTGAAGCAGGTGCGGGAGTATTGAGGGCTGAGGGCTTTAAGGACGCAGAGGAAGATCAAGCAGTGGTGACATTGGGGGATGTTGATCTCCACAAGAACAAGAGAGGTGAAGAGGAGGCTGCTGAAAGGAGATCAAATGATGAAGACCATATGCATATCCACACCCTGCTCAGTCAGCTCCAACTAATGGAGGAAGAGCCGCATCCCAGTCATCGGATGCCATCAAATCATCATTACTCTAGGCGATCTGAGCTGGAAGCATGTGCTCCTTCTTCAATAAAAGAGGACAGCGCTGAAACCAAAGGGCTGCTCTTCTCTGAAAGCCACCAGAGAGACCTGCTGGGGATGCTGCAGTGCACAGAGATAGGCGCAACACCCCGCCCTACCTCTCTGCCGCACAGAGGGGACGTGGACGCCGTGGTGTCAGTTTCCTACAGCCAGGAGGATGCACAGAGGTTCTGGAGGCATCACGGGAATGGTCAGCAACAACGGCACAGGGATGACTCCCTCACTTCACTGCCTGATGATGAGTATCCCGAGCCAGTGTGGATGAAGCTGGGAGAGCAGCCTCCAGAGGAAGAAGCTACTGCAGAGAGCGAGCAGGTTGGTGCTGTTACTAAAACTAATAATAAGGGTGGAGACGTTTGGTCATCCATCGTTTTTGTTATGATGAGTTAACTAATCCAATATTTGCTTTTTATTTATTTTTTTTCAGCTGATTAATGAAGCTATATAATGTCAAAAATAACACAGTCATCACTGGTTTCCAGAGCTACCACACATCTGTCCTGACTTCAGCTGTCTTTGGTCTCTTAGCAACACTAAAACGATAATCAGAATACTTTTTTTTTTCCTACCACCAGCTAACCCATCACTGAACTTATCTGAAGCACGTTCAGTTTTTCATGGACTTAAATTCACTAATTTGCTGTGCGTGCCTTCTTTGCAGAGTGCTGATGACCAGCCTTCATATAAAGATGGTGAGTCACTTATTATTATTATTATTATTATTATTATTATTATTATTATTATTATTATTCACTGAAATTTGACATTTGTCAAATATCTAATGTAATATGTGCTAATGTTTTAGTGCCTGGTCCTTGTGATCCTGAAGACCTTTTGGATGGAGTGATTTTTGGTGCCAAGTATCTTGGCTCCACTCAGATCAAATCAGAGAGGAACCCGTCTACAAACGCTCGTATGGCCCAGGCTCAGGAGGCTGTGGACCGAATAAAGGTGCTTTAAAAACAAAATAACCAAATATGCACCTTTTATCATGATCTGGCTGTGCAATGCATTGGTTGATGATGTTAAATCTGGTTTTATAGTTGTAGTGAAGGATTTTTTTTTCTTATTAAACATACCTGTTTTAAAGTAGGTGGGATGTCATTATTAAGTTAAGGATAGACATGTGGTGTACCTGTCCTCTAAGGTTAAATATGAGAGTGTTTTCTGTGGTTCTTTTAGGCTCCAGAAGGAGAGTCCCAACCAATGACAGAAGTGGATCTGTTCATTTCTACTCAAAGAATCAAAGTGCTCACTACTGACACGCAGGTACTGCACTCATCTGACCACATACATTCATTTTCCTCTCTTGTATCTCCTCATATCATAAGACCTCACTTCTCTCTAAGACTGTAGACCTACCTGGGGCCTACCAGGCTCCTGTCCTGTGGAATTAGCACCCAGTTTGGATTCGAGAGACAGAAACAGGCTTTAAACTGTTAAAGCTCATAGTTTGATGATGGATCAGGTGACCCCGAACCATCCCTTAGTTAACGCTGCTGATGCACTGAGCATTTTCCTCTCGCCTCCTGTCACTCCTGTTTATACATCACTACTGCATGCCATTAGTTTTGTCTTCTGTCTCTCTGTTTCGTTCTGGTTTGGCCGCCCCTTCTTGAGCATTGTTCTGTCGGAGGAGGTCTCTTCCTGGTAAAAGGGATTTTTTCATTCCCAGTGTCGCCAAGGGGGTCATCAGATTGTTGGGGTTCCACCCTAAATCTGCACAGTCTTTAACTTATAGCATAAAGCATTTGGGGAAATGTCTCTGGTAGCACTAAAATCCAATGATGGATTTCAGCAAAAGCTCAGTTGATTCTTGGCTTCATGGAACATGAAGACAAAAACCTAAATGTACTCTGAGAGAATGAACTTTAGCTAAATGTGTTAAAAAGTTGTCAGACTTGAGGTTGTAAACATCTGAAAACATACCCAACACAGCTGGTGACTTTTTATTACACAAAGCAGCATTGCACTCCTTGATGTTCATATTCAAGCTGAGCTCTCGCTGCAGGAATCCTTAATATAGAATTGGGTGGTGATTTAATATGAGGCCTCTAGTAGAAGCTATTTTTTTTTTCTACTGAATTGTTAGGAGAGTAGAAGTAGGTCATCTACTGTCATTGCTCCATTTGCATTTGCTCCATTCTGCAGTGATGGATGTGAAGATGAATGGTTTTCTTATTCAGTGTTTTTACTTCCAAGCGATATATGTTTATTATCCAAAGTTGTCATTTAGGACACAGATGAGGCATAAAAAGTAAAATGAAAATTGCATTTATAAATTACTTTGATGTAAAACAAAGACAAATATTTGTGGAAATTGCACTTCTGATTCACGTAAAGAACGCTCCACTAGCTTCCATGTTAACAAACAACAGTCTTTACTTTCATTTTTTCAGAATTCTCATCCAAGTTAGTTTCGGTCCTGAATTAATCTTAGGCGCCTGGTTTGTGGTTTGCCTTCGGTCTGTATGTTTGTCTGCTAGGTCAGTGGTTTGGTACATTAACTTGATAACATATTTGGCCTGGAGAAATGGTTTTGATGAGGTGAGGGTGCACAGACAATCCTGCTTTGCTTGAAGACACAGAATGAGGAACTTCCTTAATTTCAAATTTACTTTGATAAAGGCCTGGGCTTCCCTTTGGGATGTGCTCTCTCAAACACACCAATCTTTATCATATAATTCCTGTAGTTCTGTAAAAATGTCTTTAACAAGAGAGGCTTCTAAGAGGAAAAATGTTAAGTAATACCTATCTGCAGGAGGTTTAAACTCTATGCTGGTTCCAAACCAGACCTTCGTGCTCGCTCTCCCTGTCTTTGTTTCTTATCTTAACCACCGTCATGTCCTGTTTGCAGGAAGCCATGATGGATCACGCTCTGCAGATGATCTCTTACATCGCTGACATCGACAACATCGTGGTCTTGATGGCACGAAGGAAACGTAAGGGGCAAGATGGTGACACCGACTCAAACTCTTCGTCATCATCTGCAAAGAAGTGCTTGATGATCTGCCATGTGTTCTCCTCTGAGGATGTGAGTCAGTCAACTGGAGGGTTTTATATGGTGTGCAATCAGCATGATGCTTTCCTTCTTAGCACTTAGAGCTTTTCAGGAAGCTTGGTTGCTGGCCAAACAGCTCATTTACAAGTCCAGCCAGGCCTCATTGTTATATTGGTCTTTCATTTCTAATTACACAGTTTTGCTGCATGGTTACTGCATGTTTAAACACATTAAGCATGCAGTAAATAAGGTACATGGTGAAATATATGGCATTAAAATGTGTCTAAGATCGCTAAAATTGACATTGGACTCTCCCAGAGCCCCTTTGAACTCTTCCAGATTTCCTAGTCACATACTTTTGCCCACAGACTGGTTACCGCATGTCCTTGCGGAACACCCTCACTCAAACGGCAGCGCAGTATAATGTAAATAGATGTAGCGTTCAGTATCTTGGCATCTCCCGCCCTGCACACTCTTGCATCTCTTATTAAATTGCCAAGTCGGTTGCTGACAGCAGTTTCAGCTTCAGCTTGGCTGGCCTGGTTTCCTTCCTCAGACAACCACTGAGTTCTCCTCAATGTCAAAACCGTCTGGCTCTCGTCCCAGTTTCCCAGTTGGCGACACTGAATGGGAGGAAGAGCTTCCTTTAGAAGCTAATTAGCTCTGGGATGCTGAAGGCTGTGACCGCGTCTGCTCAGAGCTTTTTCAAACTGAGCTTATTTAACGTGTTTAAGATCATTTCAAAATACTTTCATTAACTCATGTTTACAGCAGATGCTATATGTGTGTGTAGCAAGAACTTCTCAGAGAAATTCAGATAAAATGCATTAAAGATAGTGTTTTGTGTTGATGCTCTGGTATCAAGTTGTATGACCCTTTGGCTGCTTGTCTTTACAAACGAACACATTTGCTTTGATTTGTTAGTATTTAAATGGAGGATTAAGGAAAAGTCTAGGGAAAAATTTGTTTAACAAATGCCCCTAGCATTTAAATGTAGAGTAGACATGACTGTAACAACAGTGCTGAACCCTGATTCAGTTTTGTCTGTCTCCTCCTGTTTGCAGGCTCAGATCATAGCCCAGGCTATCGGGCAGGCGTTTGGAGTGGCTTACCAGCAGTTCCTCCAGGCCAACGGTATCAAGGCCAGCGATCTGAGGCCCGGCGAGTACAGCGACTACCTGGAAAGTCAGGAACTCTACAACGGAGACTTGGCCCACTTCTCTGACTCTCAAAACCTCAGAGAAGTAAGCAGGAGGGATTGTGGTTGCAAGGCCACCCACACAAAATACAGCTGACTTATAATTTTGGCTTGTGTAGTTAAAGGACTAACCAAGGCAGCACACAGAGCCAATTAAAGGTCCAGGAGAGAGTGCAGGCAGGGTGGAGCAGGTGGAGACGAGTGTCAGGGCTGATTTTTGACAGGAGGATAGCAGCAAGAGTGAAAGGGAACGTTTACAAGGAGACCTGCTATGATGTATGGTTTTGAGATGGTGGCACTGACTAAAAGGTGGAGCTGAAGGTGCTCAAAGTTTCACTGAGATAGACCAGTGACTAATTAGCCAACGTGTTCAATTTATTCCAAAGCAGGCCCCCCTCTTACTGCAAATCATGTATCAAAATGCCCAAATGTGTCATCATGTTGTCCTAAAGTAGCACAAAGGTAGATTTGGCAAATTTGCAAATACCTGTTTGAACAGGTATTTTCAACACAAGAGTCAGAACCGTGCAAGATGCATTCACAAATCTTTAAAGGTGTGCAGCAGAGTTTTAAAGCAAAGACTGGGTTTGTGGGTGATTATGGTCTGACAGCTTGTGATGGGATCAGCAGGTGTGATCCCATCACAAGATGGTCTGCAGTTTGCTTCAGACTTCACACTTCAAAGTGTGTGTTTTATATATGCACAGCTGTTTGTTATTTATATTATCTGCACCTCATCTATTATTTCCTTATCTCGTCATGTTGTTTAGAAGTGTGCAGGGGCTTTCCTTTAGTGGTTCTAAGTATTAATAGAAGGTGTTGCAGGAGAGAAAAAAAAACAAGCCAAAAAAAAAAAAGAGCTCTGATTAAAACAACCACTGATATATTACAAGTCTCTCTGTGTCTGTGGATCAGGTAATCATGACCAAGGCTCCGGGGGAGATCTTGGGACTGGCGGTGGTTGAGTCGGGCTGGGGCTCTATCCTCCCCACAGTGGTGGTGGCCAACCTCCTCCACGGAGGCCCGGCTGAACGCTGTGGTGAGCTCAGCATCGGGGACCGCATCATGTCCATCAATGGGACAAGCCTCGTGGGTCTGCCCATCACCACCTGCCAGAACATCATCCGCGTAAGTAGGACACACAATGACACAAACTTCAAATTTCAGTGGTCATAATAAAGATGAGAAGAAAGGCATCAACAACAACAAAAGAAACATATTGTGCTGCAGATTAAATGCCTTTATTGTGCTGTATATGCAAGTTAGGATCACCAGGTGGCACTGTAGGTCCACACAGGACCAACATTAGCATCTGTCAACTTAAACTGTTAAAGCAAAACTTGCTGCTGATATTCAGTGTTTCAAACATTTTCGTTGTTTCGAGTTGACAGAAGTTTATACCTTTGAAACACTTAATCAAAGACACAATACGATAGTTACTTAATGCTGTGCAGTTTATCAACTTTAGTTTCCTTTATAATTTTGGCCTCCACTGATCATTAAACTAAAGTAATGAAGATAAAACCCTTATTGTGCTGCAATCCCTGGTTTCACCTTTCTGCACATACTTTTCCTTCAATTTGACCCCAATAAAATGTCCAATGTTAGGCTTGTAATGATGAAAACATGTCGTAAACGTTCACAAAAGTTATTACAAAAAGAAATAACTTTTGGTGAAAAGGTACACTTGGGTGAATAGTTTGCATATTTTCCTCAGTAAAGTTTTACTGCTCTAACTCTGGATCGCGCCTCCCTTTTTGTTGTTTCACCTTTTTTTCCCCACTTAGGATCAGAAAAGCAAGAAGTATGTGAGGCTCAGCATCGTCCACTGTCCTCCCGTCACCATGGCAATTATCAGGAGACCAGATCCGAAATTTCAGCTGGGCTTCAGCGTGGAAGATGGCATTGTACGTCCGCATCCATATTTCACATCTGTCATTATGTGACGTACCCCTTCAGCTTGGCGCTGAGCCTGCAGCAACCAGCAATAGAACAACAGTGTTTTTACCAGATAGCTTTAAGAGATTAACGTGTTTGGATTAAAAGGTCGGTAGCACTCGGTACAAGTAAATTATTCTGAACTATAAACATGCAGTTTTCTGTCCTTGGGTTGCAGATTTGCAGTCTGATGCGGGGTGGTATAGCAGAGAGAGGAGGAATCCGCGTCGGGCACCGCATCATTGAAATCAACGGGCAGAGCGTCGTTGCAACGCCCCATGATAAGATCATCCAGATTCTGACAAACGCTGTAGGGGAGGTGAGACGTAATCTAATGCTTACATTCACAATAACATAATCAAGTTCATTACACTTTAAAATGAGACTTCTCTCTGTCTGTGCAGATCCACCTGAAGACGATGCCAGCTTCAACGTATCGACTGTTAACAGGACAAGAGCAGCCAGTGTTTCTCTGAGCACTTCCTGTTTCACCTGGACAAAAATTCTTCAGTATTCAAACTTCATGAGCTTTTGCCAAACTGAAAATATTATGCAAGTGTGTTACATGCTGTTGTGACACCACTGAAAGCTGCAAACCGGATCAGTTTTGCATGTTTTTAGGACAATAAGAACATCTGAATATGAAAGTGCGATTTTAAAATGACAGGGATAGATAATAGCTCTTCATTTGTATTTATCACATATTTACATTTCAGGCAGTAGCTGAGATGCAGTAATGCTTTTTTTACTTTGCTTACGTACTTAGTGGTGAGCAGCGTCAGAAACACTGTACTTCATTAGTCTTCCAGCCTGTCGTGTGGCACCAGTGTGCCTGAGGTAAATTTGCTTGAAGAGGGGGACCTCGCTGAATCAGGACAAAGGGTCTGTGGCTGTCATTGTGATGTACTTCCAGCCCCTCACATGCACATACATTAGCTTCTCTGACTGTGTCGAACATGAAGCAGATATGCAACATTAAGAGACTGCCTTATTTGATAGAGAGATGCATATATTTTTAAGATTTTACTGTTCTCAACATTCATTAAAATGATCTATAAGAAAATATCTTGATATGCTTTATTGAATCATTGATGGTCAGACGTTTACATAAACTCATCACAGGTATAAATGTTGTGGTAATTTTGGGCTTTGAATTAATTCTTTGCAGTGTTCTTTTTCCAGAGTAGAATGATTGTACTGCTTATATCTCTAATGACTTATTGAATTTTAATTTTCTCTGATCCACAAGGGTCAAATATAAACATACCCACTTAAATCTTTTAAGAAGTGCAGTGTAGGGTTCTACAATGTCTAACAAATTGAGAAGGTCAATACCTATTCTTGTTAGAATTGTGATTAAATACAATTTGGAGTTTCTCTTTGCTAGCCTAAGGATTTGTTTGACAATACTCTGGTTTGATCATCAGTTTAAACAACTCTAAGTACAGGTTGTTTGGCTGTGTCATGGCTTTGCAGAGGTCTGGAAGAAGACCCAAATTGCCACTTTAAGATGAAAGGACACAAAGCCTGCTATGAATTAGAAATGGTTGGAACGCCAGTGTCCACAGTGGGATAAGTTTTATATCACCATGGACAGTTCAAGCTCAACTTAAATTTGAAGTTGCCCACATGGACGAGCCAAATGCCTTCTGGAGAAAATCTTTAAGGTGAGATGAGACAAAGATTGAGCTGTTTGGAGGAGCAAAGGTGAGGCTTTCAAACCTAAGACTACTACCAGTTGTCAAGCGTAGTGGTGGTAACATGTTTTGTTGCCAGTGGTACTGGTACATTGCAGAAAGTGGATGGAATAAATTCATCAACTTCAACTCAAATCACCAGCTAGACTGTTGAAACTTGGACACAGCTTGGCGTTCCAGGAGGATAATTATGCTTATTTCCAGAAAACCAACCGTTTTAAACGACCTCTACCAATTCTGCTAGGAGTGATAAGTATCCCACAAGTTGTTTTTATGGCTACCAGAACCGTCTGGTCAAGGTGCAACTCTTTCAAGAAGTCGGCACATACAGACATATGCAGTGGCACAGCCCTCCGAACTAAAGAACTCATAATGGACTGCAGGAGGCACAAACAGGGTCACTCCCCACTAAACATAAGTGGAGATATTTCTCCATCTTCCGATTTTTGGGCATCCAGCCGTCCGCCAATCGCATCTGGACCCATAACACCAACGCCCTGGTAAAGAAGGCCCAGCAGTAGCTTCACTTCCTCCATGTGAGAAAGAATAACCTGGACCGGAAGCTGCTGCTGCTGGTCTTCTGCCGCTCATCAGTAGAGAGCATGCTCTCCTACTGGGTGTTTCACCTGTTGAACTCTGGTCGGCATGTCAGGTCAATCAGGTCTCACACCTACAGACTCACCAACAGCTACTGATTCCATAAAAATCAATTGGATGCTTATACACTGGTATGCCACTTTAAAAATGTCAGCAGTGCAATGTCTAGTGAAAATGAACTGGTGCCGTTTATGAATTATTAATTGTGATTGTAATGTTTTTAATAATGTCAGGCTAAAGTTATAATGCTTTGTTGCTTGTATTGATAAAATATCCTTCTTTATGAATTACTTCTTGAACACAAGGGAACGGTTCATATTACTTAAAGCCCTGTGAACCTGTCAGTTCTCTTTTTTCCATGTTTCTTCAGTTACGAAATTATAACAGTAACCAATCGGATTCTTAACCGGCTTTTACGGCCACGCCCCTTTGAATGTGTTTGACCAATCCGCTTCATGTGTGGGCGGAACTTTACGCTGCTTACAGCTGCTATAGCAAACACTGGGAAGTCAATGTCAAGCTGTCGGCCGCTGGAGAGGAGCTTTAAAATCAGCTTTATTACACAGAGGTAATCATTAACATCTGTTTTACACTGAGATAATCAAATTGGTTTCTTTTCACTGTTTTCGTAAATGAGCTGATGTACACAATAGCAACATCACTGTATAGGATGCTAAGACAAGGAAGCTAATGTTTCTTCAAGCTTTTGTAAGCTATTGCCCTTATATTATAAGTTTACGCTTAACCGCTAAATATTGTTGTTGATAAACTTGTAGTTACAGTGTACTTTTGATTTGATTTGATTTCTCTAACATGTCTACTTTAAGAAAAGAATACCTGATTGAATAACCTAATTTCATTCAAGCAGTGCAAAGTTGTAACTTATGTGGATGCGTAGTTTCTGTGTTATGGGAGCATGAAACGTTACTGTACCTTGTTACATCAACACTGCATTAACTACCTGCTAATGTTTTCCTGTTCTCAAACAGGAAATAACAACCCCGTGAGAAACCTGGCGGTCAAAATAAAGAAAAATATATTTTTTTAAAAAGCCGGCTTTAATGGTTATAAAAACTACATCCTACACCTGCACTGACATGCGCAGAGATGCAGACTGTTTTGTAAGGTTTGCAAAGGGAATTAGTCAGAGCAGTTCTAGCTTTACTTAAACAGCTTTATGTTGTTTTCTAAATCTAGAAGAGACCATATTCTGGACGAATGGTTGAGCAAAAGTGAATGCCTTACAGTGAGACAGGTAAGCTGTTTGGATCAGGAGGATTTCAGGATCAAGCATGGGATTGTCTGACTTGAGCAGATCAGAGTGAGCAGAGAAGAAAACCTTTACTCTAAACACACATAGTAAGGCTGGCAGGTCTGTAACTTTTTTCTACATAATTTAAGTCCCCACTAGCCTAGACCTATTGCAGCAGAACTAAGGGAGGGTTTATTGTCGACTGATCCTGTACAAACTTTAAGATTTATCAGAAATTACATATTTAAACCTTTTAATCTTAAAAGGCTTAGGCTCTGTCTCACGTTCTACTTTTAAATGTCCTAGGAACCACAAGTAAGACATCAGAGTGAAGTGCACCATTTAGGTGATACGGTACTATGAGGTCTTTAAGATAAGATCTGGGCTGATTATTCAATACCTTGTATGGTCTGTCTTCACTAATAACATTTATCATAGTTATAATTTTTTATCATGATAACTATCAATTTATCATCACCTCGATTTATCGATTTATCATCGCCTCTGTCAGTGCGCCCCAGGGCAGCTGTGGCTACAATGTAGCTTGCCATCACCAGTGTGTGAATGTGTGAATGACTGAATGTAGTGTAAAGCGCTTTGGGGTCCTTAGGGACTAAGTAAAGCGCTATACAAATACAGAGAATATACCATAGTTAACATTAATAATGACACTTCTTTTTCCTTTTAAGAATTTTCTATATCACCCAAAAGGGAAAATACAAAAAGGCATGGAAAGTCCTGACACCAGCTGAAATCAGTCATTAGTAATTTGCCACTTAGTGATAATTAATATCAGGGGCCATAATTTGGAAGTGGAAGGTACATAATTTCACCAGAAACAGGGCATGACCAGGTGCTCCTGCAAAGTTTAGACAAGCCTGTGAAATAAAAGGAGAATACGGTCTGTTCAGGTTACTTAGAACTTTAGTGAAGTATTCAGGACTTATTTTACCTGCTGTGTTTTTGATTGTCAATGATTGCAGTATTGGCTCTGTCTGTCTTTTCTCCTTTGCGTACATTTCATAGTTGCCCTGATGAACTTGTCCTCTTCTCCCCACCGTTTTTCCAGGATCACGTCATGGTCAGGTAGGAGCGATGGGTTTTTTCAGACAACTGTTCCTCCTGCTCTGGAAGAACATCACGTACCGCAGAAGGAACAAGGTGATCACATCTTCACTACTTAGGATAAAAAGCAAGAGATTGTTTGATTCTATAAGGAAGCATAATGAACGAGACACAGACTGCACAGTACATGAGATCATTCTTCAGTTTTCCGGTGTATACATCACCATCTGAAGTATCACAGCACTTATTTGTCAGTTTCATTGCTGGCTATAGTCCTGGCCCGTAAAGGTCACTGATCGTTTGACCTACTGTTAACACCTCTTATGCTCTCCTCTTGTGCAGATCCAGCTCATTATCGAGCTCCTCTGGCCTCTCTTCCTCTTCGTCATCCTTATCTCTGTCCGTCATTCGCACCCTCCTTACAAACAGAGCCAATGTGAGTGATGCTGGGATATTTGTGTCTCTTCACAAACACGCTTATACGTCTTAAAAATGGCCTTTTGCCAACTGGTTAAAGAGGATTAACTCACTCAGAGTGAGTCTTGTGCCACACACGCACATTTGTGTTCTTGACCTGCTTTGATTAGTTCTCTATAAACATGTAGTGACATAACGTAACCTAAGAAAACACAGCATGCCAGCTCAGAGTGTAATGGGCAGTTAGTCTGTGCATGATAAAGTTACATCTCACTAACTTTGAGTTTAAGAAGATGTAAACTAGACCAAACTAGACTAGATCTGTATCAAATATGAAACCTACACGAAATGTTTCCAAGTGCCTCCACTGGACCACAATCAGTAAGGCTGAACAAAGTTAAAGTTTTACATATATATACAGCCATGTGAGAAAGGTCGTCACAGGACTTTATGCAGTTCGGTAAAAAACTAAGCCCACCCATGACTCCTTAGCTTGTAGGTCCACATTTAGCAGCAATAACTTGAAGTAATCATTTCTCTTAGGGTTGTGGAGAGATTTTGTCACACTCTTCACAGCATTGCTGTTCATCACCTTTAGCGTCAATAAAGGTGGAGAACTGAACAAATCACCACCTATGAAGTTGAAGTTTGTTCAGATGAAACTTTACAAACCTGAGTTGTTTCACCATCTTCTTTTTATGGAAAAGAGGCTTTCTCGTGGCAACCCTTCCAAAACAAGACAAACTGTTTCAGTCTTTTTTAAATTGCACTAGCATGAACGTTAGCATTTAACACGCTAACTGAGACCTGTACAGTATGAGATGTAGCTCTTGGCTGTTTTGCAGTTTCTCTGAACATTGCATAGTCAGACCTTCCATTCAATTTTATTTATATAGCACTAAATCACAGCAACAGTCACGTCAATGCTCTTTATATTGTAAGGTAGACCCTACAATAATACATACAGAGAAAAACCCAACAATCACATGACCCCCTATGAGAAAGCACTTTGGCGACAGTGGCAAGGAAAAACTCACTTTTAACAGGAAGAAACAGGTGGATTTGCTGGGATGTCCACTAATGGGAAGATTGTGGCACTGTTTTAACACACAGCTGAATCCTAGGATAGGATGTTAGGATTATTGCTCAGTCTAGTACCTGGTGGATGTATTTTAGGTCACTTCTACAGTATTTTCATTGTTTTGTGGCTCAGGCTGATCTCCTTTTCTTTCCTTGTAGGTCACTTTCCAAACAAAGCCCTGCCGTCAGCAGGGACCTTGCCCTGGATTCAGGGCATTATCTGCAACATCAACAACCCTTGCTTCCACAGCCAGACACCAGGAGAGACACCCGGCCAAGTTGGCAACTTTAACAACTCCATGTAGGTAGATCGGAGATTAAAAACATGGCCAACCACCTAGAGTGGTGCAGTTTAGAGTAGGATCATTGCTTTAACGGTACAGTACTAGTATTCTGATTACAAGTGTTCTGAAACAAGAAAAACTGTAAGTAAAAGTATATTTTAGAAATAAAGCAACCTCACCTGCATCTTTCAGCTCATTTGCAAAAATGTGCATACATTGCACGACTTTATATAAACACATCCTATAGGAATAGTTTTAAAATATTTCTGAAGGAAATCAGAACACTTGTCTTCAGGCAATATGACGTAAAAGCTCACAGTTTTGCATTCTTTTACTGTACACAACAGTGTACAGTAAAGTAAGGCAAATTTAGGACTAGCAGGCAATATGATTGAATAGACTTGGTCTGTATACAAACATGAAGTCAGTGTTTGCTGTCATTAAGTATCACACACACTCTCAATCTCACTGTTGTTTTCCTCCAGACTGTCTCGGCTTCTAGTGGATGTCCAGGCCGTTCTGGCCTACAGTGGTAATCAGAGCTTCGCCGGCTTTCAGAAGCTAATGGAGAGCGTCCGGAAGCTGGGACAAAGAAGTGGAGCCCTGCCAAGTACTGCAGCTTGTTTCAATCTGTTGAAGCATTGATCCAAGGAATACATATTAAACTGAGGGCAAACTTTGAAGAGGAGCAGTTTAGAATTTCTTTCTTAAATGGGCACCATTAGCCAGAAAGAGTCATGAATAAGTACAGTCATTGTGGCAGAACATGAAGCTTTACATAAAGTCAATGTTTAGCTGGGGGTTTTTCTTTAGGTTTAGTTGCCATGTAGCTGCGCTTTATTCCCGCTTTTCACACAAATGCAAAAACCTTCTTTGTTTTTAAAAGAAATAGGGGGGAAAAACAAGAATTTATACAAAGAAAGGAATGTTGGATTAACTTTGATGTATCTGAGCAGGCCTTACTCAGTATGTGTACGCGTGGTTTAAGCACAGCTGAATGATTGTGTCTTATTGCTGTTGTGAAAGCAGGACATAGTGATTGCTTAGCTTGCCCTGCCTCGGTCATATTGAGTTACTTCCCCTGTTGAACAAGAGACTGAATGAAAGCAGGTTGTCAGTGTTTTGTTTTTCTACAGCAAGGCAAACATTAACATGTGCTCAGGTCTTAGTTTAAAGAACCTGCTGCACTGTTTCATTTGGGTAACTGTTTGGAAGGATGAAATTAATATTTAGTTAAACCTCACAGGAGACAAGTAGAAGAGAAAAAGAAGGTTATTCTTGGTGAACCAGTTTTAAATTTCTAGATAAGAAAAACAAAAATATAAGGAAGGAAGTTCAAATGATGAAGCCTGTATCGATGAGTTTATGTGAACAGAAATCATACAAGCAAACAATGGAGAAAGCTGCTGCACTGTTCTGTGACCTGCAAGTCATTAATAATGAACCAGTGACTGGAACCGGGCTTATTCTATTCTGCCTCCCTGTAGCTGGTCGCATTTTAACTTTATGAGTTTGTAATTGTGTTTTTTTACTCTCAGCAGCAGGAAAAATCGTTTTTTTAAAATAGAAAATAAGGCTAAAATCTATCAAACACGTCAGTATGAAAAGGAAGAAACTATCGGACGTCATGTGCTACCTGAAAAAACTACAAATTAACTGTGCTAACTTTAAGTTTAAAGTGTTGATACTGCAAACTCAGCTGCAAGCTCTATTCTAGATGTTAAGTGTTGATTCTAGCTTGGACTTTGATTTGTGGGGCTTTGTGGGGTTTTGGCTGTAATCTTAATCTGTGTATTTCCACTGCAGATCTCCCAGTAAAACAATACCTGAGACCAAATGAGACATTTTCCACCTTCCTCCTGACCAATGCCAGTATGTCACCTGTGAATGTGGACACACTGCTGAATGCTAGACTTAATTTTCAGGTTGGTTACCGGCTTAAATCACAAATAAACCCATTATCTGCTCTGTAGAACTAAAACTCTTTTGGCCTAAGTGGTTAATCCCTTTTAGGATTAAAGATATAAACCAATCTAATGTAAAATTTTACACAGAATAAATAACATTTATTACAGAGAGAAGAAGAAGAAGAAAGATATAATCCAAAATGAAAATAAGATTTCTGTCACTAACAAGTCTTTGAGGTGTTTGCTGCCACCAAAGTTACATTATGTGCTGAAAAGCAGTTACTGTAACTTGTTACAGGAAAGTCATGTAATTTGTGATGATATTTTAATGTAAACTGTTAGTTTTCCCTTTAAGGCATCACTGAATTTTTTTGTTGGGTCAGTAGCAAGCATATTACCTTTGTATTGTTTTTGTCTGATGGCCAAACATCCTTAAAAGAACGTTTTTGTCCACCCCAGACTACACTGGCTGTAGCGGAGATGCAGCTAAAGGACATGGTGTGTAATAGAAGTGTCCTAGAACAGCTGCTGACGGTGGATGGAGGAGAAACCGCCATGACTGATCTTCAGACCCAGATGTGTTACTTACCAGCTGATGTGCTGCAGGAGACCGAGCGCCTTTTCCTGTCTCAGCTCGACTTGACCAAGTTCTTGACGGTAAGCATGGGCTGATGGAGAAACCAGCGCAAAATTTAGTGAATTCAAAGCAGCACGAGTAACATGGGCCACCTCTTGTCCCTGTCAGAGAGACCGTCTAATGGCCAACGCTGGAGAACTCAGGGCCATCAGTCAGGCTGTCACCTCAGTTTCCCAGGAGCTCACTGCCCTCCTGGATGATGTAAGAGCACATTAGATTCAGTCTATATCTCTATCACACTGGACATGATCAGTTCAAGACCATCAGACCTTCATCATTTTTTGTCGTATTTCTCTCTCACCTGTTTTCGCCCTTCATTTCTGCCTCTTCTATGCTTCTTGTTCCTTCTTCACTTCTTTCAGATCTCCTCCCTCTCCAGTTTTGCAGACATGAGCGCAGCTCTTCGTGTCCTGTCTCCAGAAAATCGCACAGCAATGCCCAGAGAAAGTTTCAGAGCTTTTTCAAAGATCGTGTGCGGTCACCATGAACTTGACGGTGAACGCATCCCGTCCCTTAACTGGTATGAAGACAATGACATCAAGTCCTTTTTGGGCAAAAATGGCACAGAGGACGTGAATGTGGAACACAACAACAATACAAGTAAGACGCTGTGCAGTTTCTGTGGCAGGATGTTAATGGCAATATGTGCAGACAAGACCTGGCTTGAGGCCTTGATCCTTCTGTACTTCAGGGTGCACTTGCACCACTTAAATCAACACAACCCCACTGAGAAACACCTGTGTTGTTTAACGATTGTCCTGCTTGGCGGGTTTTTTGCTTCCTGCAGCTCCCTTCTGTAAAAATCTGATCCAGGCGCTGGAGTCCAACCCTTTGTCTCGCATTGTGTGGAGAGGAATCAAACCTTTGTTCATAGGAAAACTCCTCTACACACCCAACACTCCTGCAATCCAGCAAGTTATGAAAGAGGTACAGCAATCTTATACTCACTGTTTTATAAACAGAAGGTGTCTTCAGACCAGGATGTTTTAGGTTTTCATCCACAAAATTCAAACAATTTCCACAGTGTTTTTTTTTTTGTTCCTGTCTTCCTCCCCCCAACACCAACTACTCAGGGCACGTGGTTGCCCCTCCCTGGAGGTCTCTTCCTGTTAAAAAGGAGTTTTTCCTCTCCACGCTTGCCAAGTGTTTGCTCATAGAGGATTGTCTGATAGTTGGGGTTTTCCTTGTGTTATTTTAAGGTCTTTATCTTACAATATGACATTATATGAAAAAAAATTAAATTAAAAAGGAAACCTTGACTAATATTACCTTCTGTAAGATGTGTCAGACGTGACTTCTTAAGCTAACTTTAAGTTCGGTTCCGCTGAAGGTGAACAAAACATTTGAAGACCTGCAGATTATCCAGGAGCTAAATGAAGCCTGGCTTGAGGTGGGACCACAAATCAAGAGCTACATGGAGACCAGTGTGGAGGTTAAGATGCTACAGGTCAGACTTTCTCTCACTACAAGAGGAAAGAGTGAAATATATAGCATTTTTCAGCATTTTTCAGTCATAATAATGTGTCTGTGTATGTGTTTGCGATAGGATTTGTTAAGGCAGCCAGAGATTGCAGTACTGGTTAACCTGCGTTTGGAAGACACACCCTGGACAGCTTCACGCATCGCACGCTTCCTATCGACACCCTCTCCAGATATCCCACGGAGGCCCGGAGCGCCGCTGACCTGGCTGGACATCTACAATGACATAAACCAAACTATCTCCACTCTTGCACAAGTCACAGAGGTTCTCCTCCTTTGCTGTTATTTATTTTTAAATATTAATAAAATAGAAAAGTGAAGTTTGCTTAAAGCCTAATTCCACCTTCCTTGTGATTGTCTGTTTATATCTTCTGCATGTTTTCCTTCGTCTCCTGCAGTGCTTCTCTCAAAACAAACTGGAGGGGCTGGAAACTGAGGGTCAGCTGATTGAAAGAGCGCTGGAACTACTAGAGGACAGGCAGTTCTGGGCAGGTGTTGTTTTCCTGCTGCCCAACACTTCCTCGTCTGAGCTGCCCCCACATGTCACATACAAGATCCGTATGGACATTGATGATGTGACCCGCACCAGCAAGCTCAAAGACCGGTACTGAGAAGTACTGTTCCTGTTATAGTTCATTACTATCAGCAGTAGCTTATTCCTTTTAACCAACACTTTACAGCAGTTAAACACAGGGCTGCTCCTGCTGTTATTGTTTGTTCTGGATAATGCTGTAATTAAACTAACCATACTGAGACAGCCTCATCATGAAACAAGGAAGACCTTAGGACGGTTTCTCTAGCACTTTAATTCTTGATTTCATGATTTCTTTTAACTTCAGGTTTTGGGATCCGGGTCCAGCTGCTGACCCCTTCAGTGACATGCGTTATATTTGGGGTGGTTTCGTGTATGTTCAAGACCTGGTGGAGAGAGCGGTGAGCCGAGTGCTTACCGGGATTCGACAGACTACCGGCATCTACGTCCAGCAGATGCCCTACCCCTGCTATGTGGACGATGTGTGAGTGGCGTGCAGTTGTAAATGGATGTTGTGAACTTTCTTGATCTATAGTCGAGTTTTTCGTCTAGAGCAGCTGTAGGTGAGGAGAGAGAGTTATGCTGGATCCGAACAGAACTGAGAGGTCTCTGTTTAACCTGTCAGCCCCTGTCTCTGTGTTTCTGAGATAGCTGAATCTGCTGTCCTTGAGGGGAAACATTAAGCCATGACAACGAGGAAAATCTCTTTCATATCTCAAATTTATTCTCTTCCTTTTCAGTCATTCTGTAGATTTTTGCTTGGGATCATAAACTCGTAACTCAATTTGGGCCGAGCTTTAGCTGTAAGCAAATGGCTTCACATCTGACTCTAGAATACTTTGGTGGAGAGATGAGTTCATGGTCAACTCGGTGATTGCAAGGTGGACAGGCACCGTGGCTACCAAAAAAGTGTAAACCACTACTCCACCATCACCATGACCAGTTGGTTTAAGGTGTTAGTGCTGATGTGCTGTGTTTGGTTTTTGCCAGATGTGGTCCTGTGCATCGTGGCCAAACATCTCCGATTTGGTCTTTCCAAAGGACATTGTTCCAGAAGTCTTGTAACTTTGCAAACCAGCTTTGTGCTATCATCCCTTCCAAACAAGCCACACTTGTTCCATCCTTTTCTAATTCTGCTTTTATAAACTAACTTAAGCTAACTTATAAACTAATACTAAATGTATTAGAAAAATCATTAGAAGTAGTAGAACTAGTAGTACCTTTACTAAAGAAACCTGCTGAAGAGAGAAGCTGGAGAATAAACATGGACGAAAAGATAATTATAGGCACGATCCAAACAGAGTTAAAAAAAAATGTATAGAAAAAACCCAACTTAATATTTTACAGTGAGCTTGGTTTTTGGAAGCTGAGTATAATATCAGAGTGCAACAAGATCAGCTTCTTGTAATAACAAGTTGAGTGTCTGGGAGTTTCCGAGTTCATTTGATAGGGCTGTTGGAGTGCAGCTCAGGAAAGCCTTCATAATTGTCACATTTTTGTGTTTAACACTTGCTGCTGTAGCCTTCCGTGTATCACTGGTTTAACATCAGCACACACATTTCGTCTTTGGTTATTTTCCCCACAGTTTTCTTCGAGTGCTAAACCGCTCTCTGCCGCTTTTCATGACACTGGCGTGGATCTACTCTGTGGCCATGATCATCAAAGGTGTGGTGTACGAGAAGGAGGCGAGGCTGAAGGAAACCATGAGGATCATGGGTCTAGGAACTGGGACACTTTGGTTCAGCTGGTTCATCAGCAGCATAGTGCCATTCCTGATTTCTGCGGCACTGCTCATCGCTCTGCTCAAGGCAAGATGATGATCCGTCATCACACGCACACTACATTGCAACCCTGTAGGCTGAACAGGAAAATGTGAACATCACAAAGTCTGCAGTCATATTTTTTTTAAGTAATGAGAGAATTTTTCTAGTGGAAATGATTTGTGTATTAAAGTGTTTCATAGTTTCTCGTGATGACTAACATGTTTTGGGTTTTTTTGCAGTGGGGCGACATCTTGCCGTACAGCAACCCAGCCGTTATTTTTTTCTTCCTCACAGCTTTTGCCACCGCCACCATCATGCAGTGTTTCCTCATCAGCACCTTCTTTTCAAAGGCCAACCTGTCAGCTGCCTGCGGGGGACTCATCTACTTCGGACTCTACCTGCCTTACGTCCTGTGTGTCGCCTGGAGAGACCACCTCAACAGCACACACCGAATCTTAGCTGTAAGTAAAAAAAATGATAGGGTGCAGTCATCAGGGAACATTTTATAGGGAAAAGGAATCCCTTAATTGTTAAATATGAGCATGGGCCTTATGTGAGAGTGCTTAGTTTTATTTATGAATGTCAGTCAATGATTTAACAGGGTGTAATGTGACTGTCTGTTTCTCTCAGAGTTTCCTTTCTCCTGTGGCCTTTGGCTTTGGTTGTGAGTATTTCTCTCAGTATGAAGAGCAAGGTGTGGGCATTCAGTGGTACAACCTGCACTCCAGCCCTGTGGAGGGAGACCGATACAGCTTCACTGTCTCCATAGTTATGTTGTATGTGGATGCCTTCATCTATGCCATCGCTGCCTGGTACATCGAAGCAGTGTTTCCTGGTATGGATGTTTCCTGCTTTATCTTAGCTATGCTGTAGATATTTTACATCTGTTTATCTGTTAAAAAGTGCGAGACGACCACGGTCTTCTGTCCTGTGTCTCAAACTGGAAGCTTTTGTTTGTGTTTCACTTTATGTGTTTAGTTCAGAGACAAATTAAAGTTGTTCAGTGGCATAACATTGTAGCCACCACTGGCTATCTTTTTAAACACTGTAATGTTATCCTTTGGATGAATGTGTGCATAAGTTTGTGTTTTATACACCAGGTGAGTATGGGATCCCCAGGCCATGGTACTTCATCTTTCAGCTCAACTACTGGGGAGGTGTTCCCCTTGAAGCAGGCATGCCGATCCCCCCTGCACCTACAGAACAGAATGAAGGTACTGTTTCATTTTGCACTGCAGGTTCCCAAAGGAAGGCTCATTACTGTCACTTATCGTTTATATAAGGTGCTTTTTTATTGGACAGAGTTTTAGTAACCTGTCATCCTGCACCGTGATGACTTTTGAGCTCAGCTCTTTATGCCAGTTTAAAGACATTCCTGGCAAATTTGCAGTTTTAAGACCATTAAGTACAAATCAAGGTAATGAGATGAGACTATAAGCCAATTAATTAAAACGATTTTAGAAAACAAGGAGACTGAAGTTGAGCCTAGACCCATAATCCTTTTCAATTTGTTTTTTGTGTTCTTGCATTTGTTTTGTTGTTTTAAGGCATAATAATGTGCTGTTTTCCCTTCGCATATTCACAGATTTAATATTGCCTCTTTATACCTGTAATTAGATCACATTGAACCAGAACCCAGTAACATGATTCTGGGCGTAAGCGTCAGAAATCTGGTGAAAATCTACAAGAAGGGGGGGAAACTGGCCGTAAACCACCTGAACCTGAAGTTCTATGAGGGGCAGATCACTTCTTTCCTGGGCCACAATGGAGCCGGCAAAACCACCACCATGTAAGAGCAGCTAGCTGAAAGTTAGACTGTGGATCACAAACATAATTTACATGCAGAATTTTTGGAGCGTCATTAACTGAAATGTGGTTTTACAAACAAAGCTGTGGCTGTGCGGCTTCAAATTTTAAAATCACATTAGAATAAATGGTTAATGAGAGATGTGATTGTAGTTTCATGTAGATGGCACGTTGGGTCAGTATGGTTTTTTTTTAATGTGTCTGATGTTTGATAGATCTGTCCTGACCGGTCTGTTCCCACCCACCTCTGGGACCGTGTACATCAAAGGGATGGACATCCGCCATGACATGGACCTCATCAGGAGGACGCTGGGAGTTTGTCCCCAGCACAACGTCCTGTTTGACATGTAAGGCCTGCTCACAAGCTCTGATTGCAACTGATTTTATGTAGCTTGCATGTAGCTTCTTAAGTGGTTATTGTAATTTATTAAATTTATTTTCCTGATTGTTTAATGAAATGAAACACTTTAATTAGGAAAGAAAACTACCAAATTAGCTGTTTTGGCTATTCTTTAGCTTATAAATCGTTTCATGTTAGCTGAAAGTCAAAAAATTGAAATTTAATGAAACTTGTTTTACATCATTTGCACTCAGGTGCCTTTTAGAACTTGTTTTTTCACTTGTGGTTGAACATAATTTAAAAAGAGACAACAATGTACACTTCACTTGGGAAGGAATTGAGCTGTGAAAATTCTCACAGCTCTCTGTAGATGCAGATAAACTGTCAAACTGCATTTACAAGACTCCAAGGGCTATGTTTGTGACACGCGTCGCCTTTCATCACGTCACAATTGTAAACCAAAGTAAACGGCTAACATCATGCTGAAGTGGCCTCTGATTATCTTCGGGTGGCCCAGCCAAAGACTTAATCCCTATACACATTGATGGCAAGACCAGACGATGGCACTTAACAGATGCTTGAAGACATCTGCCAGGAAGAAGAATAAACAGCCTTTATTGAGACATACAAGGCCCGAGCTGCAACGTGTTGAAACAACGTTCAGAATACCTTTTTTTTTTTTATAGTGTAGACTGTTTTGATCAGATTTCTATTAAAGAGATATTTTCATATTTTCTCCTTCTTTCAGGCTGACGGTAGAGGAGCATGTGTGGTTTTATGGCTGTATGAAGGGTTTGTCTGAAGCAGAGGTGAAGGCGGAGCTGGACACTTTGCTGGAGGATGTCGGCCTCCTGCACAAGCGACACGAACAGACCAAAAACCTTTCAGGTAAAGTTACTAGTTTAACTCCAGTGTGTTGAGACTTTATGAATGAAAAACAACAGGTTTGTTTTTCAGTCAGTTTTCTTTTCAAGCTTGAAATTTTCCATTTGTCAGGCGGCATGCAGAGGAAGCTGTCTGTGGCGATAGCGTTTGTCGGAGGCTCAAAGGTGGTCGTCCTGGATGAACCTACAGCTGGGGTTGACCCGTACTCCCGCAGAGGGATCTGGGACCTGCTGCTCAAATACCGCAAAGGTGCTGTGAACAGTGTTTTCTGATCAGGGTTTGAGGGTGAGAAGAAAGCACATTTTAGCCAGGAGACTAAACGGTCATTTGTTGGTTCTTTGTTTAAAGATAACATTCTTCTTGTTATATTTAGTGGGAAACATGAAACCAAAAAGCAGACTAGCAGGCAAACTTAATAAACAGTAAAACTAGCCTTTATTTAGGCGAGACATAAAAATCCAACAAGCAGCAGAAACACAAAGGCTATTGATTCAAGTGGGGTGGAAAACACAGGCAGGCAAAGATGTGATTTAAGTGCACACTAGGGTAGTTGATGGCAATGGAAGACACCAGGGAACACATCTGAAACTAATCAGGGGAAAACAAGACAAAAGAACTAAAACTAAGTACAATGCACACAGGACAGGACAAATAAAACGGGAAGTAATTGAGCAAAGGAACCTTGATCCACATCTCTGTAAAGCCTGGATATGCTTGTCTTTCTTTCGAGATCTTTATTCTGAGACTTATAAGAAAATAAATCCCACTAACGTGCTCTCTTTCCCCCTCAGACCGGACCATCATCCTGTCCACCCACTACATGGACGAGGCAGAGTTGTTAGGTGACCGGATCGCCATCATCTCTCAGGGGAAGCTGTGCTGCTGTGGCTCACCGCTCTTCCTTAAATCCCAGCTGGGGTCTGGCTACTACCTCACTGTGGTGAAGAGGGAAGGACTGGACACCAGCACTCCCAGTAATTTCAGTATTTCCACCAGTACCAGCTCCAACAAGCTCCCTCCTCTCATCAAGGTTTGTTTTCATTTATATTCATCATATAAATGAAAGCAAATTTAAAGTTTTAATTCTTTATCTATTACCTTGCTGTTATATAGTTTTTATAATTTGCACATAAGTTTAAAGAAAGCACAGAAATGTGGAGTACTGAAAGAACCGTTCTCTGCTCTATGTTTCAGGACAGCGACTCGTCACTGAGTGAAGACACCGGGCTGGGAAGTGAGGATAGCAGCTCATGTGAGTGTAAACTACATTAATTGATCATTAGCAAGGTTGAGCACCAATGTAAAAGCAGACGTTTTGGTGGTTTGTTGGTCTGGAGCAAAGAAACTGCAATTATCATTTGCAGATGAGACCGAAACAAAAATATTAGCGCCACATTTGCGAAAACAAAGCACAACATTTCAGTACAAACACCTCATATCAACTGTCAGCACAGTGGTGGAGGGGTGATGATTTGAGCTTATTTTGAAGCCACGGGATGTGGCCATCACACCAAAAGCTTGGTCAAAACAAGAAAATGATCTCAGGACAACAGAACAGCTGAAAAACTGAAGAATCGAGGCTTTGCACTCGCCAAGTCCAGACCTCAACCTGATTGAAATGCTGTGACCTGTGCATAAATGAATGCACACAAACATCAATGAACTAAAGCAATTTTGTAATAAAAGTGGGTTTAAAATTCACCCACAACAATTTGAGAGACTGATAAAGTCTTATAGGAAATGGTTATTTCCATTTCTTGCTGTTAAGCTGGTTCTACAAACTATTTAGTCGTGGGCTGTGTCCGTGGACTTCCTCCTGTTTTGCATTAAACCTCTGAAGTTGCATTTTGTCGGGTTTATGTGTAGCTTTAAATATGTAGCTTACAATAGGAGAGACTGAAAATGTTGAGTACATGTTTGAAAACATCTTTAGAAGCAATTTAAAATCACATTCATCATCATCATCATCTTCATCATCTTCAGATTTGGCAGCTTTGCTGTCGCTGGTTCAACACCACATCCCTGGCGCCAGACTGGTGCAGGAGTCTAGACGTGAGGCGGTGATCAACCTGCCACAGACGGCCGCCAAAGACAGCAGCCTGGCCATCCTACTGATCGCACTGGACCAGAGACTGACTGAACTGGGAATCAGCAGCTACGGGCTGTCAGACAGCACGCTGGAGGAGGTGAGACAATGTTACAGTTACATTTCCCAGTTACATCACTGGAAAATATGAAACTAGGTCAGTGAGTGCTTGGTTGTGATAAAACTAGTATAAAAATCTCCTATTACACAGTAATCGATATAGTGAATGCACGGTCCACAAGGGTGACGTAAAAGTAAACTGATTGAATGGCGTATTATCCGTCTCTTCAGGAAGGCTGGATATTTGTGGAGCTGCCAGTAACAGGCTTAATATTAGCCTTCGATTAGCACTGATAGCAGATTTGTGGAGCCTGATAAGTCACATTTGCATGATTTACCTTCTCACTCTCTGCTCCTTTGCAAGGTTTCTGGATGCTCCCTTCACTGCCACCTGCTGTCTGCAGCTTACACCGTTAAGGAAATGCCTCAGTTTGAACTTAAAATTGCTTTGGCTGAGTTTTTATAAGAAACTCCTGCAACAGAGTGGAGTATCAAATGTCCTTTAACCCTTGTATGGTGTTCGGGTCTGTGAGACCCGTGTTCAGTTTTTTTCAAAAGAAAAATTAAACAATTAATTATTTTTTCACGTGTAAATGTGTTGTGTCTTTCCACTCACTCCACTTGATTATAACTGATTTATTTATAACATTTTATATAAAAGAAAAACGAGAAGCACATTAATTCATAAATGTGATCTAACAAAGGTAAAGGGAAAAAATTAACCATGTTTGCTGTTCATATGTCTTGTAATTGGGATGAAGTAAACATCTGTTGAGTAATTTAACATAAAATTGTTTGATAGTGTTAATTTGGAAAGCCAAAACTCTAGCGGGTCCACCAGACCCATGAACACTGGCTGAGTAACAAAAATACGAACACCACACAAGGGTTAAGACATTGTAGATTTCCACTGTTTCCACAAATAAAATGTTGTGGGGTTTATTTATTGTTTCTTTGTTTTCGTTTTCACACTCTTTGAAAGAGTGCCTTATTGTGCATGTACGGAGGATTTAAATTTAAAGTATTTTCCAGATCTTTCTGCGGGTGGCCGAGGAGACAGGTGTGGACACTGAAGCAGAGGTGCAGCCTGAATCACCCCACAGCCAGCAGCCGTCAGGACAGGGAACTGATGGCCATCCTCTAGATGAAGCAGATACAGGTGTGTGTGTGTGTATACGCACACAATCACACACATATCACATATCATGCACATGTAAATGTTCTGTTTCCCCTTGTGACTGTTTGTTTCCAAAATGCTGCCAGGAAGGAAAAAGCCTCATAGAAAAGGTACTCTCAGCTCGCAATTGGCTGAAAATAATTATTAGATGAGATTCATTTTTTTCAGTAGAATTTAAGTGAAATGCAAAAAAAGTAGACGTAAATTATGACATTTCAGTTTTTTTCTCTGGTTTATTTGGATGTGTCTAGGTCCAAGTATTTATCAGTTAAATGTACATTAACAGTCCAGGTTCTCACATTGTTTTTCTTGTCAGCAGAACCTCAGGAGACAGACCTGCTGAATGGCGATGGCCACGGTGGGGTGCCTGCAACTGGCTGGTGGCTGACATGGCAGCAGCTGAGAGCGCTCTTCATCAAACGCTGGCTTTACGCTCGGAGGAGCCGTCGGGGAATCTTTGCCCAGGTTAGACTATCTGTCAGCAGCTGACTAAAATATCCACCCACTTCTACCGCTATGCCTTTTTCTTTGAAATTAGCTGCTTGTCATTAGCTACATGTTGCAGAATGATAGTTATTCTGAAACATAGACGGATATCTTTAAGGACGTCTCGATTTGTGCCTCAGATCGTTCTCCCTGCTGTATTTGTGCTGATCGCCCTGCTCTTCAGCCTTATTGTTCCTCCTTTTGGGAAGTACCCTGCCCTGCAGTTGCATCCCTGGATATACGGCGAGCAGTACACCTTCTTCAGGTACCCCACATTGAGTCGTAACTGCCTACAAAAGCTCCCTCGGCATTTTGTTTCTGTTATTGAGCATATTATTGAGGAATTCTTTCATCTGTGTTTTTATATTCACAGCAACGATGATCCTGGAAACCCAGCCATGGAGAATCTGCTTGAAGCTCTCCTTGACCAGCCTGGATTTGGTACCAAGTGCATGGAAAAGGAGGACAACATGACGTAAGATCATCCCATTGAACTGGTTTCAGTGGTATTTATGGAGGCAGTAGTAAAGATAGAAGGACTTGTGGTGCTGAGACATCATGATGTTAAATACAGTGTATTAGGCACCAGAAAATATTTATTTTCCTTACACAGATATTACTGCTGTGGCTAAAATGTATGCACGTTTTCCTCAGGTTTTCAGAAAGTGTCGGTTTTAGTTTGGTTACAGAGTGGTTAGACAATATAAAACCTCCAGTGGCATTCAGCTGAAATTGCATCTCTCTATAAGTAAACATATAGATTTGAGTAAATCTGCGTACTTTTTTTAATATTTTCACTGCACATCGATGACTATGACACCAAAACTGTCTTCTCCCTGCAGGGATCCTCAGTGTGAAGCTGGGCGGGGTGGTTTATTCATGAGGCCACAGTTATCTTACTCTACCTGGGACATGTTCAGCAGAGGCAACTGGAGCAGAGACAGACCCTCACCTGAATGTCAGTGCAGCACAGAAGACGTCTACCGAATGCTCCCCGAGTGTCCTGAGGGTGCTGGAGGGCTTCCGCCTCCACAGGTCAGCGCGGGCTCAATCAGGACTGATTTACTGTAACACAGTGATCAGATCTCTGCACCATCAGAAAATATCACCAGTTAACTCATAACAGAACCAACATTATCTGAATTTTTGTCATGAAATGTTTGTTTTCGTTAAATACTGTAGACTATGTCTGTACTGTACTGGACCCCAGTGCTTTCAACTGACCCATTGCAGTTTTTTATTTTTCAGATTAAAAGGCCGACTGGAGACATCCTGCAAAATCTGACAAGTTATAACATCTCAGATTACCTGGTGAAGACCTACTCTCAAATCCTTAAGAAAAGGTACTTCATTAACTCAACACAATAAAAATATACATATAGCTATTAGGGGTGCAACGATACACAAAATTCACAGTTCGGTTCGGTTCGATACTTTGGTGTCACGGTTCGATATTTTTTTCGATACAAAAAAAAGTTCATGCCTTTTTAATTTGTCATTTATTAAAATTATAAATATATATTTTAACTCAAAAGTACAGTTTTTAAATTTAATGTTGCTGAAACAAAAGTAATTAAAAAATCTGATTGAGGAATCACTCATCTTTGGAAAAGAGAGTTTATTACAGAGAAATGGCTCTTTCCAAAATAAAAGTTATACTATACGCTTCTTCTGGGCTATATTCTCAGCAGCATATTGTAGCGGGTCAGGGCTGTTCGGGGTTCTGTTTGTACAGTTATGTTTTGTTTATGTTGCCATAGTGACGGGTGACGCCTTCTCGCTGCGACGGTGTGTCCTTCCGGGGTCAGAGGGCGCCCTGTGTGTTGTTGTTGCTGTGCGGTTGCCGCGCTGAGCAGTTAGCTAGCGGTAGTGTTCTTCTGCAGATGTCAATAAACGGCTGTGCTCCCTGGCTAGCTCACGGGAAGCAAGACCAAACGACACCTCCGTCTCCTCCTTGTCTAAGCTCGCCACATTGGTGTCAGAAGTGGGATGATGGTGGCACCCCATGTTCTGACCCGAGTGACTTTTCCCCCGCGGGTCGTGACCGGCCGGTGCGCCAAAAGAAGGCACCTGGACATTTGCAAAGTGAAAGCAAAAAACAAGCGCAAAGTCAAACGCGATTTCAATATGTCACATATTGACAGTGGCTCACCGATGCCAATGACATAACTACCCAGCTACATTTCCGAAAGAATGCAAAAGCATTGACATATATTTTTCTTCCTACAATAGCCCGACGGGCAGGGCAGAGATAGATTTTGGTAGCCCGACTGGAAAAATCGCTAGCCCCGGGACGTCGGGCTAGCGATTTTGCAAGCCCTGTGTTACAGGCATGGCCCTTTAAGGATGAAGCCTGATGGGAAATGTATTCGGGATGTGTGTTAGCGGGACTGCCTGGTGTGTGTGTGTGTGTGTGTGTGTGTGTGTGTGTGTGTGTGTGAAGAGAGAGAGCGGAGAAGGGGAAAAAGTAACGGTTAGCTACAGAAGGAAAGAAAATAAATAAAAGGAATATAATAACTCCCTCGACAGCCAGAGTTGTGTCGGCGATGCTCGCTGTGAGTAAACTGTTTCAGCCCACTGTACGCGGTGTTCGTGCCTTAGAGAAGAAATAAAGTTCGGTGAAGCAGTTTCCTACGCCTCCTTCGATCTTTTTGCTAGCGGAGTTGACCTGTATAGTAAGCTGTTGCCGGCTACGAGTCAGTTACGGAACCTTCAAGTAACTGCCAGAGGTTTCCTTACTACGGTTCGGGGCCGCGGATCTGGCGCGGTAACACCTGTATCTGATTGAGGAATCACTCATCTTTGGAAAAGAGTTTATTACAGAGAAATGGCTCTTTCCAAAATAAAAGTTATACTATACGCTTCTTCTGGGCTATATTCTCAGCAGCATATTGTAGCGGGTCAGGGCTGTTTGGGGTTCTGTTTGTACGTTATGTTTTGTTTATGTTGCCATAGTGACGGGTGACGCCCTCTCGCTGCGACGGTGTGTCCTTCCGGGGTCAGAGGGCGCCCTGTGTGTTGTTGTTGCTGTGCGGTTGCCGCGCTGAGCAGTTAGCTAGCGGCAGTGTTCTTCTGCAGATGTCAATAAACGGCTGTGCTCCCTGGCTAGCTCACGGGAAGCAAGACCAAACGACACCTCCGTTTCCTCGTTGTCTGAGCTCGCCACATTGGTGTCAGAAGTGGGATGATGGTGGCAGCCCATGTTCTGACCCGAGTGACTTTTCCCCCGCCGGTCGTGACCGGCCGGTGCGCCAAAAGAATTCACCTGGACATTTGCAGGACTTTGTGTGGGGCAATGGGGTCGTCGGGGACGACTGACCCCTTAGGTGGGGGCTATGTAGCGGGTCAGGGCTGTTCGGGGTTCTGTTTGTATAGTTATGTTTTGCTTATGTTGCCATAGTGACGGGTGACGCCTTCTCGCTGCGACGGTGTGTCCTTTCGGGGTCAGAGGGCGCTCTGTGTGTTGTTGTTGCTGTGCGGTTGCCGCGCTTAGCAGTTAGCTAGCGGCAGTGTTCTTCTGCAAATGTCAATAAACGGCTGTGCTCCCTGGCTAGGGAAGCAAGACCAAACGATACCTCAGTCTCCTCCTTGTCTGAGCTCGCCACAATATTAAACATATCAGGTCCCCATAAGGAGAATCATGTGCTAACGGCTGTCTAAATGACCCGGGTAAAGTTTGTAGCATGCATGCTTGTTGTTTTTGTCTGCTAACACTTGTCTTTGCACTAGGATGATGTCAGCGTAAATGTGCAGTCATATTCGTTGTGTTCCCACTAGTGCTGTCAGCGTTAATCTCGTTGAAATGACGATAACGCCACAACACGGCAAATCTCCGTTAACGAGCTACCCCTGCGTGGGGCTAGACGGCTAACACGTTAACGAGCTAACTGCGCGCTAACACACTAGTTCCCACCCATGTAATTGAGCATTGCGTGGCACATCCAACATACTGTTTTACTTTAGTCCATGACGCGCTTACCTTCAGGGTCATACGTCACATGAAAACCAAAATAATTCCAAACGCCAGATCTGAATGAGGGTGGGGGAGGTTCAATTTGCCATGTTGCAAGGAGAGCTTAACTTCTGTCTCGCTAGCTTGCCCTGCGCTCTTCCTTCTGATGATGCTGTCTGTGTTGAGCGCTCAGTGGATCTGCGCTCGACAGTGCAGCCTAGGCGGAGTAGTCGAACGCAGATTCACTGAGCGCTCAACACAGACAGCATCATCAGAAGGAAAGTTGATAAAATAAATTGCAAATTTTGTATTGTTCGATACATATGCGTACCGAACCGAAAGCACTGTATCGAACGGTTCAATATCAATACGAGTATCGTTGCACCCCTAATAGCTATCATTAATTTTGATCCCAATTGACCGAACACTTCACAGTATTCATAAATATCTTTATAAACTTTGACTGATTTGCATTTTTCCATCATGAATATAACTCTGTGATCGCTTCTCTCTCTCTCTGCCTTTAATAGCCTAAAAACCAAGAAGTGGGTGAATGAATTCAGGTAAGCTGTTAAATTACACTAATATACAAAATATCTGCTCTATTTAACTGTGATATTTCTTTAAATGCTTTGAACTGTTTTAAATGAACTCGGTTGAACCACCTTTGTATTATTTCTAAAATGTATCACAGATACGGAGGCTTCTCCCTCGGAGGCAGAGCTGTATCTCAAACCCAATATCTCCAAGACTCGGTCATGGCCATCAGGACTCGTTTCCGAGTCTCACAGGTACAGAGAGCCTTAAGATGAGTGCTTTAATAAGACTAATTTTTTTTTCTACCTTTACAGAGAGAAAAGCAGGGAAAATGGAAGTAAAATATTTAAAAGGGCTGGAAGTTCTACTGCTGGTGCCAGGAAAAGCTAGTCCTGACCAGAGCACCGGCTAATAACAATAAAAAGCTTCACCCACCATCCCCCACACCACATGATTCCCCATTAAAGCCGTCAACACTGAGAGTCTGCTTTTTGCTTCATCACAGAACAGTTCACTGGGAAACCTGCTGCACAGACTCCCAGAGGTCTTAGGAGGGCTGAACAGTGAAAACAATGTGAAGGTAAATGAGCGTCTTTTTATCTGTCTTTGTGTCTTCTGTTTGTTTTTCCCCAGACTTTAAAGAAAGCGATGTAGGTGATGCGTCCAGATATTTGTGTCTGCTCAAACGCTCTCTTTTCTGTGCTCAGGTGTGGTACAACAACAAAGGCTGGCACGCCATGGTGTCATTTGTCAATGTGATGAACAACGGCCTGCTGAGAGCGAGTCTGCCGCCAGGTCCTGAGAGGAGGAAGCACGGCATCACTGCCTACAATCACCCACTCAACCTCACCAAGGAGCAGCTCACTGAAGTAGCCATGTTAGTTCACTGCTGTGGAGAGTTCAAGTTCACCAGTTTGGCTCTTGTGCTCGTTGTATTAGTTCTGTTTATGTGAGGGGGAAGATTAGAGTGGATTTAAACTCTGCACTGTTGTAAAAAAATATTTTATTTTTTTTCTTTTAAAATAAAGAGGTCCACAGTCCTCTGATGTGTTTTTCTCTGCTTTCTCCTTCAGGATGACTACATCGGTGGATGTCCTGGTTTCCATCTGTGTGATCTTTGCCATGTCCTTCGTGCCGGCCAGTTTCGTCCTTTTTCTGATCGAGGAGCGAGTCAGCAAAGCTAAACACCTGCAGTTTGTCAGCGGGGTCAAACCGATTCTCTACTGGCTGGCCAACTTTACCTGGGACATGGTCAGTACAGCTCGAGATAGAAGAAGTTAACTGTCCTCACTCAGACAGATTTGTATGCATCAGTGTAAGTCAGGAAGTTTCATCAATCCATTTACTACTGTAAAGGGTACTGTCACTGTAAAGACCATTACACACAGCATTGAGCAATAATGAGCTGGTCCTGATGTTTCTGAACAAGACAAGGAAGAAACTGAGATTTCACGGTTTGATCCAGGAGTTGCAGCTGTATCACGGTGCTTTCGCACACATTTCAGGATGTCGGTGGGACAGTTTGAGCTCTCGTTGGCTTCCACATCTGAGGAAGCAGAGACATAAGTTCAGAGACCTGATTGACCTGGAGAAGCGTCTAGCTGTGTGTCTGAAGTAAAATAGTATTATTTTACTGTTTGTGGATCCAATACATGTTTTGAGCTACGAGCGCTCTTGTTGCCAAATGCAGTGGTCAGATTGATCAATGCTGTTTATTCAGACCCAAAGAAATCAGAAAATTCAAGCTCAGTATGAAAAAATAAATGTCCAGGGAAATTACTGAGCATGAATAGTTGCATTGAGAATCGTCCCAGAAACATTTTTAACACGAAATATTTGTACAGATTTTACATGTCAGGTGTGTAAAGGCCTTTAGACTATCATCACATACTTGACTAGATAAAAATCCAGGCTCAGGATAGTTTTCCCTTTTTTCTTTGTTTCCAGTTAAACTACACCATTCCTGCTATCATGGTGGTGCTGATTTTCATCAGTTTCCAGCAGCAGTCATACGTTTCTGAGACCAACCTGCCTGCTCTTATCCTGCTCCTCCTGTTCTACGGGTGGTCCATAACCCCTCTTATGTACCCAGCATCCTTTGTGTTCACTGTCCCAAGCACAGCTTATGTATTTTTGACCTCCATCAACCTCTTCATTGGAATCAACGGCAGCATCGCCACCTTCGTCCTGGAGCTGTTTGTAGATGAGGTAAATTTTACGCAGGCGTGAAGTTCAATTACTTCTTCACCTGTGTTCTAGGAATAAGTAAGGCATAAATATATGTAAATAACAGTAACTATGCTTTAACCCTCTTGTTTTACATTTTCTTAACTAAGGAAATGTTCCTTAAAATATTTCTCTGCAGTAGAAACATAATTTTGTTTAATGCACCTTTAACTAATACATCATATGTGAATGATTTTGTCTTTCCAGTATCTGAACGAGGTGAACAGAATCCTGAAGAAGGTGTTTTTAATCTTCCCTCATTTTTGTTTGGGACGAGGACTTATCGACATGGCCAAAAACCAGGCCATGGTGGATGCGTTCAAAAGACTGGGTACATACTAGTCAGCCTCAAAAGAGTTATTTGCTCTTACAAAGACTAAATATAGATGTAATGTCTCTCCTCCAGGTACCAAACCAAGCCTGGACCCCCTTCAGTGGGACTTTGTAGGAAAGAACCTTTTTGCAATGGCAGTAGAAGGTGTCGTCTTCTTCATCTTTACCATACTCCTTCAGTACAAATTCTTCATCCGCTACAGGTAAAATAAATAAATAAATAAATCTATTTTTAACGTTCTCTGCACTCGTTTCTCAGGTTGTTTCCCTTTTCCTTCCTCTTATTGCTGCCGTGCAAGTGTGTCAGTTTAATGGATAGAAATTCTAAAATCAAATAAAAGTGGGATCTGTGAGTTGGTTGCTTGTGTGTTTGTTCAGGCCTTGGTGGACTAAGCCTGAGTTGCCTCCTCTTGGTCCAGAGGATGAGGATGTTGCGAGAGAGCGAGAGAGGGTCAAAAGTGGGAAAGCACACTCAGACATCCTCACCATGATCGACCTGAGCAAGGTACAACGTGCAGGAAATGTAAACGCTGAACTTGTTTAGGTCACTAATTAACTCTACTGCAGCTAAATGTTTCTCATTCGAGAGACTCTCACTGATGAGCTGTCCTCCTCCTACACTGACACAGAGTGGTGAATTTCAGCTTAAAAGTGTAACAAATAAGCTTCTTGTTGTTCAGGTTTATAAAGCCGGCAGAAAGCCAGCCGTAGACCGTCTTTGCCTCGGGATTCCTCGCAGCGAGGTGAGGGATCTGCGCACCAGTGATTGTGAAGACACACACACACACCCACCCCCTTTGGCTGTCAGCTCTGTGTTCTTTATCCATGTAGTTACAGCCACATTATCACAGGGACTGTTTTATGATATTGTAAATGCAACTTGAGGTACTGCTTTTCACCACTGTAACTGCTATTTATACTTTCACATGTAGTCAGAATCAGAAAGGGTTTTATTGCCAAATGTTGAGCAGATTTACAACATTAGGAAATTGCTGCGGTGCTTCAGTGCAAACAAACCGTCATAAATTACGCTTAAATAGACATGAAAATAAAAATAAGAATAAGAATTAAAAGTGCTAAGTAGATAGATATATACATGATATATACATGAGTGCAGGTGGTGATCAGTGCCAAACATGGAATGATGCAGTGAACAGTGTAGTGCTGCAGTATCTAAAAATACCATCGTTACTAGCAATGGACCTACTTTTTCTATAGTTGCTTCTGCTAGTAAAAGCTTCTGTTATCTTATGACTTAATAACTGAGCTGTGTGTATATAAATAGAGATGTTTGTAGCATACTGCTCTTATGTCTCTGCCGTCCAGTGTTTTGGGCTGCTTGGGGTCAACGGAGCTGGGAAGACGTCAACATTTCGGATGCTAACTGGAGATACACCTGTCACTCATGGAGAGGCTTTCCTCAGCCAGCACAGGTACAAAGCGTGTCTGCTGCAGTGACTTCAGCCCCTACAGAACTACTATTGTACCAAACCACAGATATTGCATCAGCTATTTCTCTGCTCTCAGTGTGCTGACAGAAATGGAGCGGGTCCACCAGCTGATGGGTTACTGCCCACAGTTCGATGCCATCAGCGACCTGCTCACAGGTCGGGAACATCTGGAGCTGTACGCCCGCCTGCGGGGGGTGCCAGAGGAGTTCGTCTCTAAGGTGGTGTAAAATTCCCAAGCTAAAGTTTTATGAAGGAAGATATGCTGAAGAGTTGGTGTTTTTATTTAGCTAAATATGTGGCCATTGTAAAAATCTAGGTTTTGTCATCTTTAAATGTTATTTCAAGAGGTGAAGTATCAAGTTTGGCTACAGTCAGCAGTTTCTCTGCTGTTCTCTAGGTGGCACAGTGGGGTGTGAAGAAGCTGGGGCTTACTCAGTATGCCGATCAGGAGGCTGGAGGCTACAGCGGGGGCAACAAGAGGAAGCTCTCCACAGCCATCTCCCTCATCGGGTCTCCACCTGTCATATTCCTGGTGATGATTCAGCTTAATAGAAAAGATGATGCGGTTATTATTGAATGACCTTCATCCTTAAAATATTCCTAACTTATATCTCACTCCGTATCTCCTCTATGCTCCCCCACCACCTTTTGTCAGGATGAGCCTACCACTGGCATGGACCCAAAAGCCAAAAGATTTTTGTGGAACTGCATTCTCAGTGTCACCAAAGAGGGAAGAGCTGTAGTGCTAACCTCACACAGGTACCAGTCAGTTCAGCTTTAATTCATTCCCGATGGAGTTTTGTATTGTAAAGGCAAAATATTTACTGCCGTCTCTAAATGTTTGTATTGTCAGCATGGAGGAGTGCGAGGCACTTTGCACCAGGATGGCCATCATGGTCAACGGCAGGTTTCGGTGTCTTGGGTCTGTGCAGCACCTGAAGAACAGGTAAGCAAACGCTAGTGCTGTGCGATACAGCAAATATAGGCATACGATCCGATACCAGCTAAACAATATCCACTTACCTCTACGAGCCGCTGCACTTCTCCCCGATTTAATGTCTGGTGTGTTGTCTACATTAGACAGGCTGAAAGTGCATCCTGTAGTGTTTTGCATTTCACCCCCAGTTCTGACTTAATACTGAAAAAAAAAAAAAAAAAGTACTGAAAATAGCCTTGACCCTTTCAAAACAGAATGTGAACAAATTCGTGAAGAGGTCAGGATCAGAGAAGTTTATCTTCTCATGTAACAGTCGTGAATCACGTGCTTCGTTCCTTCCCGTCTTTCAGGTTTGGTGATGGATACACCATCATCCTTCGTTTGGCAGACACCAAATCGGACCCCGACTCGTGTCCCGTCAGCACCTACATGAAGGAGTGTTTTCCTAGTATTGAGCTGAAGGAGCGGCACCAGAATGTGCTGCAGTACCAGCTACCTTCGCACGCCTGCTGCCTCGCTCGAGTCTTCGACGTGCTGGCAAACAACTACGAGGAGCTGGGCATCGTTGATTTCTCCATTTCACAGACCACGCTGGACCAGGTGAGGGCTGTGATGAAGGTTTAAAAACCTCTTTAGTTTTGGAAAATGACTATTTCTGCAAAATGGGTGGTGTAAGTCTCATGGCCTATGATCCCATGTAAGTGGAGCCAAGTGATTCTTTCTTAGTGATTTTCTCCACATGTGGCGCTGCGATACCCGATCTGCCAAATCCCACTTTAAAGCTTGGTCATAATTAAACAAGACTTGGGTCAGTAAAGAAAGAATAAGTCTCAGTGATACTAAAGCCCCTTACCTTTTGTAGGTGTTTGTCAACTTTGCCAAGGATCAGACTGATGACGACTGCCTCACAGATGTGGTCGTCAGTAACGGGACAGCACAGCCAAACGCACCCGAGCACAGAGTTAATCCTCCCGTCAATAAACCACAACCACCAATCGTTCCTCCTCAACCAAGCAAAAGTCCACACCTGCCTGGGAAATCATCTGACAGCAAGTCAAAGGCGGGTAAGCCGAAAAAAGAAAAATCTAGCAAAGGCAAATCTGGCTCTGTGGCAATGCGCGCACTACCACATCCAGAGGAAATGGCCCGGGAGGTGGCTACGGTGAGCCGCAGGGCCAGCACTGAATCAGACGGCAGTAACAGCGGTCTTCAGGGAGAATCAGGCAAATCTCGTGGGTCGAAACGCAGAGCAGAGAGTTCCAGCAAAGATCCCTCGGTTCTCTTTATAGTCGGCGGCAACTCAGAGGAGAGCACGCTATGAAGCGGACTGGCACTAAACGAGCGGACCAAAGACAAACAAAAGCTTCATCTTCCCCTCTGTATGTCATTTGAATGCTGCAAAGTCTTCACAGGGACATGAAAAAATGAGCACTTTAAAGTCCATCAGTAAGAAAACGCCAGTGGACAAGTGGACTGAAATGTTACTGTCTGAGAAAAACAGAGTAGAAGCTTTAAAAGAAACAACCGAAGGTCCTTTGTGGTAATGACTTCGGTGCCTTGCTCAGCTCTTTCATCTGTAACTCTTTACCCTCCACAGCGAGTAAAATAAGTACAGAAAGCATCAGTTTTCTGAGTAAATATATTTCTAAAGGTGCTGCTGAAATCCTCACCAGATGACAGTAAAACTATACCATATCAAACAATAGATGTCCACAAATTATGTTTTGTGTTATAATGAGAAATTACACAGGGAAAAAGTGCTGAACACAGTTACTGAAATTGATTTAATACTTTGTTTAAAAAAAAGGATGCATATAGGCCATCATGGATGAGTGCATCCACATTGTACCTGCTGATTTCAGGTCTTCTTGCAGATCTTGGAGAACTCTTCTGATCATCCTTTTCGCTCCTCTGTCTGGAGTCTTGCAAAGAGCCACTGGTTGTGACTGGTTTGTGGTGAAATTATGTCCTTTCCACTTCACGATTATGGCCCCAACAGTGCTCACTGGAACCATCAGTAGTTTAAAAATTCTTCTGTAACAATCCCATCAGTATGTTTAGCAACAACAAGCATGTGAAGGTCTTGACAGATCTCATTGGTTTTACCCATCATGAGATGTTTCTTGTATGACAGCTTGGTAATGAGACACATTTTATAGGCCATCAGTTAGAACTGAACCAGCTGATATTCATTTGCACTAAGTGGCAAATTACTAATGACTGATTTCAGCTGATGTCATGACTTTTGCCTTTTGCATCTACTTTTTCCCTGTGTCATTTCTCATTATTACACTTAATTTATTATTAACTTGATTTATTATCATCTGTGGTTTGATTTATTTGCATGTGTGGATTGGATGGGTTGTTACTGACATCTGGTGAGGATTTCATGCCGATAGCACCTTTAGAAATAGATTTACTTCAAAAATTGGCGACACGTTCAGAACTTATTTTACCAGCTGTATATGGGTTGATTAGTCTTACACTGTGTTTTCTCTTTCTGTGTCAGTGTCATCACTCCTCATTGGTTTATTTGTCCTGAATGAATGTTATGCAGGGGTCGCTGCTAAACCAGTGAGCAGTGTAGCTCAGGATTCAGTCATTAGACCTATTACAACCTCATCTTTGTTTTACAAAAAGCATTCTTTCAGTCTGAATACTGAAATATTCAGACTGTATGTTTTATGTTAATTCTCAAGGTGGTTTTATAGGTTAGAGGGCATTTGAGTGGCGGGTTGTTTCAGGACTATACAGTATCTCTTTTGAGGAGAGAATTTACCTCTTATTGTTTTGTAAAAAACAACTTTATTATATCTTTTATCTGAATGTTTTTTTATTTATCCAAATTTTTATTATGCAGACTAATCTTATTATTTATGAATTGGGGGGGGGGGGGGGGGGGGTTCTTAACTTTGCTTGCTTTTCCTTAAAAGAGCTGGAAACCTCGTGATAAATGAGATACACGGGTGTCACTGTAGACGTTAAATTCATGTCAAACATGCCAAAAATTCCACGTTCAATCAAAGAAGTAATATTTAACAAAACAGAGCAATCAGTGAGACAAAAACATTGCCTTCAGTCAACAACTGTTTTTATTCTGAACTATGTGTTTGTTTCTTTCTAACAAACGACACACTGGCTGCTGAATGTTACCGTACTGTAATGGCATTTTATATTTATTTATATATATATATATATATATATATATATATATATATATATATATATATATATATATATATATATATATATATATATGCATGAGACAAACCTGACGTATCAGAAGGATTTCATTCCAAAATGCAACCTGTTTTTAACAATGTGGGGCAGCTGGATGGGTGAGTGATTAGCACACGTGCACTACATGGATAAAAGTAGTGGAGCAGCCAAGGAAACCAAAGCCATGTTTGGAGTTTGACCTTCTGTCATTCTCAAACACTTCCTCCACTTATAGCTGATTGTGGGATATCTATGAGAGAAGAAATGTCACAAACTGCGGCTGTGGCGTCCTGTTACTGCACCAAGCTCAATTTCAGTGAGCTCTCTCCAACAGCACATTCTTTCGGGAATCTTTGTAAAGACAGACGGCATGCTAGCTGCTTTAATTCAACAGTACAGACTTACTCCCAATACTTTTGTCCATGTAGTGTAACCTTAAAGGCTTCTACAGCTGCGTGCTGTAATTTCCCAGCTCCCTCTCTTATATTTCCTGTCTAACTCTGGAAAAAAGGCAGAAAATGTTTAATAAAAGATCAACAATTATACTAAAATGCCCTGAAATACTGCAGAACTGAAACTGTAAGCTGGATGTCTCATTTTGGAATGAATATGCTGTTCTACTTGAATATCAGCTGTAAGATGTACGTTATTTCCTTGAAGTATGGTAGCTTAAAAGAATGTCTGGTGTTCTGAAAAAATTAAAAATATCTGCAAGTTATGTGTGGTTGTTGAGTCACTGCGGCGTCTGAGCAGTCAGGTGGTTTGGCTGCACCATCCTGAGGAAGATGAGAGGCGCTTTGGGTGCAGGATGAAGTGGAGGAAGGCTCATCTGTCTGTTTACCCTGCAGGCACCAGGTGATCTGTCTTTTCCAGCTCGTCTGTTTTAAAGGAGAAAAAAATGTAGAATCAAATTTTACCGTTTATCTGGTGTAGATATTTATGTGTACACACACGAAACCTGCATAAAACTTGCTCTTGTGATAATATTTGTTCAGTTCAGCTTGGAGTATTAACACTAAATTTAACTAACTGACATGATTTTATGTGTCACTGACTGTCAACAGCTCCTGTGGATTACGTACTACTGAAGTCAATAAAAAAAATAATTTTCTTAAAGAAATAATCGACACAAATAAATATCAGCATTTAGAAGACATCATACTTCTTGGGGTAAATAAAGTATATTTAAAAAAAATTAAGGGAATGCTCGATCATCACAGTGTGACACAGAATCAGTTAAACTTCAGGGATACCAGTGTGTCCAGTTAGGAAGCAGAAACCACTGTGAATCCTCCTGGTTTGGTACAAATGAAAGCAACTCCATGAGGATGCCGTGACCTCCTGATGTCCTTCAGCGGGACCTGAAGGAACATCATCCAGCAGTCCCGGGTTTACAGTGGGTCAGTAATGGCCTGAGCAGGCATATCGTTGATGAAGGCCAGTCAAGCTGCAGGGTGCTAGACTGTGAGAACAGGACATCAGGGCCCCGTGGACTGCATTTCTGGCAGTTTGATGAAAAATCTGCCCGTGAACAGCCCACTGGAGGTCATTCTGTGGGGCTGTGGCAGTGCTGTCCCACTTCAGACAATAGTCTGCCCTTCTACTGCCCTGTCCAGCTCTCCTTGTGCGAAGGCCCATCTCCTGGTATTTCCTTCAGTCTTGAAACTGTATTGAGAGAGACAGCAAAACCTCTGACCACATCTTGAAGGAGTTTGACTACATGTGTAGGTACTGTCTCATGCTACCACTAGTGACAAGGACATGAAATTATAAAGTAGAGGAAAAACTAGAGAAAATCCCCTACAAACACATCCCCTTATTGTCTTATTGTTGCTGCTATCTAACTGGACAGACTGCTGTCCCTGAAGATTAATGGAAACTGTAACATCCATCAAACGTACACGCTGCCCCGCTTCCCATCCTGCTGCCCGACACTGCTCTGATCTGTAAAGGCCACGAGGAGCTGATCAGTCCGGTCTTGTCTCCATAGTCCTTCCTCGGCCCCTCTCCTCTTCTTCCTCAGTCTGTATGTGACAGTTTGCAGCAGTGCATTCAGGCTGGACAAGGTGATGTCAGGAAGCTGAACCTCAGCCAATCTCTGCACAGAAAAGAACAAACTCAAAATATGGGACAATCTCTGAAGCTGTGGGGCGGGAGGGACAAAGGATAAAAATGCTGTGCAGTCCCATATAAAGACAGGCATATGCTCATGCTAAATAAGCCCTGACTGGAAGCCTACATTTCCCACAATCCAATCTTTAAGCTGCCAACTTCTTTTAGACATTGTCCCAGCTTGCTACATGCTGCGTTTCTTTTCTGATGCTCAACATCTACTATTTCTACAGGCTCTGAGGTGCTCCCCCTCAACCCTTCACCTGTGCTAAATCAGTAGACTGCCTCTTTAATGTTTAATACACTTCCATCAAGGACAGGAACCACTATGTTCAGAAAATGTCCCAGTGAATGGATCTGAAACTAACTCACACTCTTGGAGAACAGGGGATTGTCTATCCAGGGCCTGATGTCTGAAGCCTGCGCTGTAACTGCTCCACTGCCTCCAAAGCCTTCTGCTCCAAGCTTTGCAGAGCTGGTTGTTGCTTGTTGATGCACAGTGATGGCAGGCAGAGGAGTGAGACAGCCTGAGCTCTGATCAAATGGTTTTGGTTCGCTTATAGGCGGCGGCAGAAATGGAGAAGTCAGTGAGAGTCTTGCTTTGGTTGTTCTCTCTGAGGTTAATCCTGACTGGAGGTCAATTGCGTTTTGTTTCTGTTCCACTAGTTTGCTGACAGATGGGTCTCTGCTGCTGGTTTCTGTTTCCTGTCGACTCATGGAGGTGTTGCTTTCTTCTTTCTCGTCTTCCTCCTCCTGCTCAGTCTCCTTAGCCAAGGTTAAAACCGGCATTAAGTTGACACAAAGCCTCATTATGTTCCCTGATATCTCACATGTAGTCCCGTCCTTATCTGTGGTGGACCTGCTGTCCGATGTGATCTTCTTTATCCTCTTCTTTGACTTCACTGTGCTCATCCTGGGAAATTGCTTCTTTGCTTCTATATTTAGTGGGAAACCTGGTTCTAGTTTTACTATCACTGTGTTGTTCTCTTTCCCCATCTCACTTAATAAATATACATAAAAACACCTTTGACCACTTCCTATGAAATTATTCAGACATATCCCACAAAACTTTATTGCATAAAAAACTTCCCTCTCTGATCTGTCAGGCTGAACTCCTCTCTCTCCAGCAGCAGTGGGAAATACTGAGAACAATTGGAGGTCTCTGTGGCTGGCCCATTAAATCTGCTGTTATGGTAACGAGCACACAAACTGCTGTCACCTGAACTTTAAGAAGAAAGAAACCAAAGTCAAAGCAGGAATAATGCCTGAGCTCAAAGCTCTCCAACATGGAGGGTTTTACAGATGATGGAGGCGCTTACAGAAATTATGACAGGAATTCTTGTTTGCTGAGGTGGAGCAAAGATCGTCTATGAGAAAGATGCAAAACGACCCACTAAGGAGACGTTTAAAAACAACAACAACATCAAACCATTTTCTTAGAAATAAATCTGAAAGCTTTTTTTCAGCTGCTTTCAAATGTCTTTGTTAAGAATCATATGCACTTAAAATTATAACCTTTAGGTTAAAGTGAATGCTTCAGTTTTAAACAGATACTCACTGGACAATGATAAATTTTGCTTATTTCTACACTCTATTGCTTCAACGAATGTTTTAGTAATAGTCAAAAATAAAATGTTTCCAAACAAATTCATGGTCCATGTTTTATCATTCATCCTGAAGTCTTGTGTTATGAAGGATTTGTCCTCCAAATGTATTGTATTCATTTATAGTCATGTGAGACTACAAACTATGGACGGAGTGAGTGCTCTCTGTGTTTTCCTCTCTTTGTTTGTGGAAAAGACAACAGCCTACTGTCAAGCTAGCAGTCAGCAGCTAGCTGCTCACCTGATAATCTGTCCGGTTTTTATATTTCTTGTGTCAACTGTATTGATTTACTTTGTTCTCGATCTGTAAAGATACAGACAGTGGGATCTTTCCGCCTATTTTTTCTGGAATAAGATGGTCGTTTTGACAAATAGCAATGAAGAACAGGATTATATGTGAGTAAAAAAAACAAAAATACGAGTCTGTTTCGTTAGCTGGCTGGCTAGTTATTAGCCGGTAAAATAAGTCATATTAACATAAATAGCTAGGTTTATTTTCAGGAGTCGTTGCTTGTATTAGTTGTATTGCAACGTTTCCTGCACATAAAAATTTCAATACACTCTGTAGTTGGTTTTGGTTATTTAAGAGTTAAAGGGCAATTTTAACACTTGTCCTTGTGAGCCTTTTAGCACCTAACTAGCCTTCCTGTAGCGGAGTCTAAAGGTGAGAGGCGGTTCTAATGTTCAAAATCCTGTTTTAAGCCAGAAATCGCAACACCGACCATAATAACTAATACGCGTTTTTAAGGTTGCATTGAAACATGTTTCGTTAGGTCTTACTTATTAAACTAAGGTTTGGATGCCAGAGGGAGAGAATGGGCGAACCTAAATAGTCCAGGCACAGATTACATCATATTATGTTGCTAATAACCTGCAGAGCTCAGGCTAAAAATGGCATCAGCATGTTGACAACTGAGCTCACAGGAAGAAGCTCCAGCAGAGGCGGTCCACACAGACACCCACTGACCTACATCTGAAGCTGCTGTGGGATGCTCTGCTCTGTTCTGACCCAGTTACACAGAGAAACCAGAGGAGGGAAAAATCTGCAGCTTTCATGGGTGTATTTTCAGTTTTAGTAGGATAAATGTCATCTATATGCTTTCATCTTAGTTATTCCTCAGATAAGGTGATTACATGGCCATCCATGTAAATATGCGTATTTCAATAGATTTTTACTACAGCTGTTATTACATGTCGTTTCAGGGTGAAATTATTATTGTGCACCTGTACCAGGTGTTGTGCAGGAAAGGCTGTAACACAATAAATAAGTAAATAGTCAGTTATATGTGTTTATCCTGCTAAGGGCTTCTGTGAACCGGGCCTGTTACAGGGTACACCTTGCTTTTACTTTCACATCTGAGCATTTGAATAGGTTTAAATAAAGCAGCTTGAGGAACAAGTAAGCTGACTTGATTCCCTTGAAATTCCAACAACTCAATCAGATTTTGAGATTGGAAGCTGGAAATTCTTCTGAAAGATATATCAACTCAAACTCACTAAACTGATCCACTGTGCTCTGTTTTTCCAGCCTGGTAGAGGAGCGTAAATGCACCTCATTGCCTAGCTCTCCTGCCAAGCGAGTGTCACCCACCAAAAAGAAACAGTTCTATATCAACCAAGCCATCCGCAACTCTGACCTCACACCCAGGGCCAAAGGCAAGAAGAGCCTCCGCCGACAGGAGAACAGTAAGCTCTCATTTTACGTAAATTAAAAGAACGGCGTCAGAGACTGCAGGCTGAGCAATGCTGGGAAAGCATTGAAAGGATTACTTTGGGGAAGAGTCTCTGTGTGCAAGTTCAAAATGTTTTATAGGATGTATTTGAGGCTCCCGAGGCTGCTGGGCAACATTTTTACAAAGAATTCTGACGTTAGTGGCTTCAATACCTTAGAGGATGAGAAAAACGTTTACATTAGTTATAAAGTCATAAACCTGTCATTGCTTTGCTCATTTATCTCTCTCTAATCTTCTCCTTTGAAAATTAGCACGCTACCTTGCTAATCTCCTTGAGAAAGATGAGTGCTCCAAAGACGATCTGGAGGTTTGCAGCAACCCAGCCATCCCATCCATCTTCTATGAAGTCTGCACCAATGGAAACTATGTAGAGGTACACAAATTAGTGGCATTTGTTGCAAAAGTGCGAACGGCTTAAGAAAAGATTTATAATTTCACCGTGTCATGTTCTCAAATTTTATGTACTGTGTGCGCAAATATTTACCTGAGAGGTCCCACAGGAAACTGCCGCTCAAAAACCGTGTTTGTGTGTCCAAAGAAATGTAAACTGTGTGGTTTGGCTTGTGCGAGGTCTCACAGGGCACAGGGTTTTGAAGACCACCTAGAAAGATCAGGAACGCTGTCTAATGTCATTTCTTGTCTTGTTGTTGTTTTAGCCGTGGAACGACTTCATGAATTGCTCTGGTGAGGAGCAGGAGAGGCTGCTCTCTCTGTTGGAGCTGGAGGAGGCCAAGAAGAAAAACACCAACCAGCTCCTCAAAGACCAGAGGAATGGTAAGTCTCACCCTTTGAGCCTTTAAAGTGAAGCTGTTTGTCTGACTTTGTCGTCTCTCTCTGCAGTAAATCCTGCCTTCACTGCTCAGGACTGCTTCCAGAGAATTGATCGCAGGTTGCGAGCAACTCTGAGGCGGAAACAAATCCCCATGGTGAGTGTCTTCTCTGCTTCAAATCTCTCACTGTTTGGTCAGTGATTGCATCACTCATGTATTTGAAGTCGTTGTCTTTATAGTAAGTAGGGGTGGGCGGTATAAACGGTATATTAATTTGGCCAACGGTAGAGATTTTGACTATACCGCTCTACCGCGATAGCACATTTTGTTGGTGTCAACAAGCTGCGCCTGTTTTGGTCAGTAAGCACAACCAGAATTCATACATATGGCACACTGTCGATTTTTGAGAAAATTAAAGGATTTTAAGTGTGCCCTATAGTGTGTAAAATACGTTATACAGAAGAAAATAATATATCGTGATATATATCATTACCGCACATGCTTCAAATTATACCGTGATATGGATTTTTAGGCCATATCGCCCAGCCCCAATCCGGTTGTTCAGTGATGACGCAACGAATCCTACTTCCGGGCCTAAAGTAGTCTGCGTTTAATATGGCTTTTGTGTTGTTAACATGTTTAATGTTTTGTATTTTCTTCTATTTAATCTCAAAAAGCTCCTAAAACAGTCAGTGATCACTGTTGACCTCCCTCGGCTTTTATTACCGCTAATTATTTATTTAAGCTCAGTTTTTAAAACCTTAGGATGTAACTACAGCCCAGCCCATGCAGCAGTATATGAATGACTAACCTCGTATTGTGGATGGATTATCTCAGTTGTTCTCCTGGCTGAAGTTTGGTCCTTTTACAGCATCCTGCCATGCGATTACATTTGTTCCTGACCACCGAGAAAACTCACGTTAACTTTTATCGAGTGGAAAAAAAGTTAGCTTGTTTATATTATGCTAACATAGCTGTGTCGCTAGCGGTCACGTAGCACATCATTATATACCAGCTAGCCAAACTTCAGTAACCCTACAAACGTCACTGCTGTTTAGTTTTCTGTCTTCATTTATGCTGGAAGTGATAACAGAGCTGTACGTTTTAATTTGTTTCCAAAACCCCGCAGTCAGGACATGCTATATTGTATTTAGATAGAAGCTAGCGAGCTAACTCCCTGCTAACTTCTACCTCCGTTAAATGTCATAAATTCCATTTTCATGGATGCCTGGATGTTAAACTCAATTGTTACACCTGGTAGAGCAGAACGCTGATCATTTTATTAAAGATGAAAGACTTTAGACAGTTTTTCAACTCTCAGTAATGCCATAGTAATCGTTTGATATATGGACCTGCAGCGGAGATTAGACCCAGACACGGCTAGTGATGTCAGACTGAACAACCGGATAGTAAGTTCAACTCATGTTAGTTTTATGTAGAGCCAGTTATCTCTTAACCACCACTGGCAGGTCCTCTTAATAGACCCATCTGCTTGTGGCTTCGTGCTGCAAGAGTTATTTCCTCATTGATTAATCTTCCTATTTTTTTATGTTTTATATAATGTTTGAAATTTGTGAAAAAGAGGATGTTCATTAGCCTTCTGTTGTATGAATGTGCCCAATGAAACACTGAAGAAAATCAGAAATTATAAGATACTCCTAATCATTATCAGGGACAAAGATGATGCGCAGGGACATGAGAGCAGGACTCCCTGAGATCGCCTGCTGAAGTTTAGTATTTTTCCCAAACACAAACTATGAATTTTGTGAGATCTGTGGTTTCTGCTTCTCTCAGGGAACGCTGGAAGTTCTGGAGGAAAACCTTCTGAGCTTCTTCAACGCTCAACCTCACTCAGTTTACACAATCAACCTCAGCAGCAGGTAGAAATCCTCTTCTTTCAGTTGGTGTGTCTGTGCTTCTTCAAAAGCTTTTCATTCACTTTAGTCTTTAATTGGTTAGACTTTGATAATGGACAGTGGAATTACACCTGTGGGAAGTGGTCTGGAGAGCTCAGTGGAATGTCATTTGTCAAGTAAAATCTGAGCAAATTACGACCTAGTGATCCTCAGTGCATTGCTTTGGCACCTCATTAATGTGTTAATTAATCTCATCTCAACAATGCTGCTGTTTGGATTGTTCTGACAAACATGCAGGTTGAAAACATGCAGGTAAACCTGCTGTATTAGATTGCATCAAGTCTTTATCGTCTGTCACCATAGCGACAGGAACAGGAGAAAATAGCTTACAGCCGGTGGTGAATACACAGTCTCCCTTTGTCGAGATGTGCGGGGAAATTTGTACACTACACAAACGTAGTCAGTTTGAATCAAGTGGGTTAATAACTGTCACATTTCTGTTGTTTGTGTTCGTCAATCAGCTTTGAGAGGCTGCTGCTTCACGCCATCTGCCAGTATATGGACCTCGTCTCTGCAAGTGAGTGGCAATAATGCATAATGGCTCAGTCACACTAGGGTAAAGTTAGGATGGTAGATTGCCAACATGTTGCAGTCTGAGTCTGTCTGTGTCGATGAGCACAACTCTTCTGTGGCGTGTCTCTTTGCAGTAAAGGTTCGACTCAGCCGATTAGTTATTTCAGCTCGTTATATTACTGTGTAAAGGGAAGGTCGCTGAGCGCCTGTGTCAACCTATGAGCTTCTCATTCACTCATTTTATTTCTGTCTGATTGCAACAAAGCAAACAGTATTTATATATATATTTATTAGGGGTGCAACGATACTCGTATCGATATTGAACCGTTCGATACAGTGCTTTCGGTTCGGTACGCATATGTATCGAACAATACAAAATTTGTAATTTATTTTATCAACTTTCCTTCTGACGATGCTGTCTGTGTTGAGCGCTCAGTGAATCTGCGCTCGACTGCTCCGCCTAGGCTGCACTGTCGAGCGCAGATCCACTGAGTGCTCAACACAGACAGCATCGTCAGAAGGAAGAGCGCAGGGCAAGCTAGCGAGACAGAAGTTAAGCTCTCCTTGCAACATAGCAAATTGAACCTCCCCCACCCTTATTCAGATCTGGCGTTTGGAATTATTTTGGTTTTCATGTGAGGTATGACCCTGAAGGTAAGCGCGTCATGGACTAAAGTAAAACAGTATGTTGGATGTGCCACGCAATGCTCAATTACATGGGTGGGAGCTAGTGTGTTAGCGCAGTTAGCTCGTTAACGTGTTGGCCGTCTAGCCCCAGGCACGGGGCGATCAGGGGTAGCTCGTTAACGGAGATTTGCCGTGTTGTGGCAACGAGATTAACGCTGACAGCACTAGTGGGAACACAACGAATATGACTGCGCGTTTACGCCGACATCATCCTAGTGCAAAGACAAGTGGAAGCAGACAAAAACAACAAGCATGCATGCTACAAACTTTACCCGGGTCATTTAGACAGCCGTTAGCACATGATTCTCCTTATGGGGACCTGATATGTTTAATATTGTGGCGAGCTCAGACAAGGTGGAGACGGAGGTGTCGTTTAGTCTTGCTTCCCGTGAGCTAGCCAGGGAGCACAGCCGTTTATTGACATCTGCAGAAGCACACTGCCGCTAGCTAACTGCTCAGCGCGGCAACCGCACAGCAACAACAACACACAGGGCGCCCTCTGACCCCGAAAGGACACACCGTCGCAGCGAGAGGGCATCACCCGTCACTATGGCAACATAAACAAAACATAACTGTACAAACAGAACCCCGAACAGCCCTGACCCGCTACAATATGCTGCTGAGAATATAGCCCAGAAAAAGCGGATAGTATAGCTTTTATTTTGGAAAGAGCCATTTCTCTGTAATAAACTCTCTTTTCCAAAGATGAGTGATTCCTCAATCAGATACAGGGCTTGCAAAATCGCTAGCCCGACGTGCCGGGGCTAGCGATTTTTCCAGTCAGGCTACCAAAATCTATCTCTGCCCTGCCCATCGGGCTATTGTAGGAAGGAAAAATATATGTCAATGCTTTTGCATTCTTTCGGAAATGTAGCTGGGTAATTAGGTCATTGGCATCGGTGAGCCACTGTCAATATGTGACATATTGAAGTCGCGTTTGAATTTGCGCTTGTTTTTTGCTTTCACTTTGCAATCGCGCGAACTGTGTATAGAGAGTGACAGCACTGATTGGTGAGTGATGATAATTTGCGCACCAATTCCTCTGACATCGTCTTATCAATCGTTAGCTTACTATGCAAACATGACAAGTGAAATCTCCCGCAGCTTAAACATGTGAGAGGTTGATCGCGCAGAGAATCGCTGACCGTTATGTGTGTGTGTGTGTGTGTGTGTGTGTGTGTGTGTGTGTGTGTGTGTGTGTGTGTGTGTGTGTGTGTGTGTGTGTGTGTGTGTGTGTGTAAAAGCAGGATGATATATATTTTAGTTCTGCTGAGCCAAATAAGACAGGTCAGGGTGAAGAAGTGACAGCCAAAGAAAAGCTTACCACAAAATGGAAAAGTTATGACAAATCAGACTATAAGGCGAAAAGTAAGTGCAGCTTTATGGTTTCATGGACAAAATAATTTCTGTGGCTGCAATATGACGAGCTATATAACCGGGGCTGCACATAAGTGGTCCGCTGGTGCGCATTCGCTGTCAAAATAAAAAAAAAACGCGCACAAGATATGAAGTTGCAACGCGTGTTTACATACATAAGATTTTCTGGAGGAGGACAGACATTTGTTTAGAACTCTTACAGATGTCGAAGAAGCTCCTTTAAGCAATTACTTTGCAATTACTTTGATGTGTTTAAATATATATATATATATATATATATATATACACACACACACACACGTGTATATACGTACGTGTGTGTGTGTGTGTGTGTACACACACACGTACGTATATATATATATATATATACATATATATATATATATATATATATATATATATATATATATACACACACAAAAGAAATAAATGAAAAATGTAAACATCTATGTTTAGTGAACTTTGCAGTGTTGCTCTGTGGTGCAGCTACGACACCGTAGCAAAGTTTACACACTATGTCTACTTGATCCACGTCTGACTCCACGAACCCATAATGTTTCCACACCACTGAAGTTGTTTTTTTTTTACCTCTCTTTTCAACCAACAGCAGTCACTCTCCTCTCCAAATAACTTCTGCTTAGCTTTCCGAGCTTCCCTCGGGTCCTCTTAATTGTTGTGACGCGTGTTCGAAATGCAGAGAGGTGCGCTCGATTTGCCACACGGAGCAGCGCGAGAGTAAAGCACGAGGGAGGTGCTAATAATCGGCTCAGTCATTTTTAATGATCATTGAAAGCCCAGATCGTAATCGAGATTAAAATTCGATTAATTGAGCAGCCCTAATGCAATGTATTTTTTACAAAAAAACCCCCCAAAACTTACTGGCATGTATCATCTTTTCATCTCATTAAAATTGGAAGATTTTGAGTTGTTATCATTATAAATGCTTCTGTCTTTACATAATCGTACTTATCCAATCCTGGCTGCGCCTGCTAAGCCAGTTTAGTTTGTTTCAATCACATCACAGTGATCAAAATCTATTTCTCGCTTGTTGGGCCTCCAGGCAGCGACTACAATGGCTTACGTCAGACTGAAGTGGTGAACAAGCAAGAAGAGTTCCTGCCTCCTGGACTCCTGCTGTCTGCCTACCTGGAGCAGATGAGTTGAGGACAGGACCACGCCCGTTTCTGGTTCTTCCTGCTGCAGACAGGAGCTCTGAAATGTAGATATGATGTGCAGTCTTCACACGTTGTTTGTAATAACCACCCAGCTCAAATGTCCGCTTCTCTTTCTCTCTGTCAATTTTCCATAAACTAGATCCAAAAACGCAACAGAATCGATCACTGGAGCGTTAGCTAGGTTAGTTCGTGCTTAAAGTTGAATGTTAAACTGTTGGTTGGGTAATATGTAGTGAGTATACAGCTCAGCAAAGCAGGGTCTGAACACAAAGTCGCATCTGAGGCTTACAAACTGATACCTGTTTGAGGTTGGTAACTTGACCTCTCCTGTCACACCGTTACATTTTCTACCCCACGGTGTGTGTACAAGCAGCACAGGAAATCCAGCTGCTGAATTTTACTAACAGTGGACTTAACACTTGACAAAACAGGCACAGTAAATTACAGCAGTAAGTCCTGAAATAGAAAGCATACTGTGTAAGGTCTGTGAGTAGTCTGCAGCGCTGTGTGTGTGAAGGTTTTAGGACCGTTCTTAAATGAAATGCATCACCGCCTGAAACAGTAGCCTGCATGAATTTTAATCTCTTTATTACTCACAAGAAAGAACACCTCTTTCATTGCTACTTGCAAATTATAGTTACTCTCTTTCTATTGTGTGTATTATTTAGAGGCAGATTGAGGCTTTGAGGTGGGTCTGAGAAACCCTTACAGTTCAATCAGAGGCATCTTTTGTGACAGCTGAGTAGCGGCTTTATGAGTTCTGCTTCCAGTGCATGTGTGTGCCATGTGGGCATTAGGTTCAGTTTTCTGCATGTGCAGCAGATCGAGCATAGATGCTGACAGACTGCTGCTGTCACTGCACACTGTCAGTGTTATGTCAGTAATAGCCAACATTTAGGATAAGAAACTATATTATTCTATGTTTTGGTGCATCAACGTACAGAGTGCTCTCTCGGTTTACATGAACACACAGCTTTTAACTGCTAACACAGATTCAATGTATACTGTACCTACAGTAAATGGGGGATAAAACCTGCTGAGCTTTGACTCTCAGGTATGTTAAATCTCAGTATTTGCATCCCTGGAAAATACTTCTGCCTTATGAACACAGTTTCTATGTTTTCTCTGTACAATTTTCTACTTTGTACTGTACTTGGGTTTTGGAAACGTGTATCCAGGTTATTTAAGGAAAAAGAGACTTTATTTCTGTTTTCTTTTTATAATGACGGCAGCAGAGTAACAAAACTTGACCTGTTGGTGCATTTTGTCAACAACCAAAGTGTGCGTGTGAAAATCCAACTTCTCAGGCTTTTGACTTGTCACTCTGAATGTCATGTAGTGCTCATTTCTGTGTACTGTGTAGAGCCCAGCCTGTTTTTGAATAATGTTCACCTCGGGGCCATGTCAAATTTTCCATTACATGTACACATAATTGTGCCAATCATGTTACATTTAATTGACTTGTGCCAACATTTGAATTGAAAATGCCCAAAAAGTTTGAGAGCTTTATACAATAAACTGAAAAATCTTTGTGTATGTGTGCATATTTATAAGTATCGCTGCAACTATTAAATGATTTAAGTTTTTTTTTTCCATTTTCTCATTTTATTATCGTCAGAATGCTGAAAACAAAATCTGTGTGAGTGCTTTAAATAAATGGAAGTTAAAGTGTTCATTCACATTTGTAATATTGACTTAAAATCAGACCTAGTTTTATTCTTGAGATTGTTCTCCTTCTGCTGACCTAACAGCACAGGTATACGCGAAGGCTAACAGCTCTTCTCCAGCATCATTGCTCCAGTTCAACAACCAAATCTGTGTGAGATCAATATCCTTTTTTATCCATGTTTAAACTGAAATATCATCGTGCAACATTATGCCTTTGGACCACTTTTCTAAGGGTAATCATCATAGTATAAAAGTTTTATGTATGTGTTCCTTAATTCCTTCTGGATGAGAAGAGCAATCTTGATGAAACTTTGTATAAAGCAAATTAAATATGTAAATCACATATTAAAAGATTTTATACAAATATATATTTGTACATTTAACAGGTCAGCTGTTCTCCACCACCCCTTTTTCAATCCTGGCCTCTCTAAGAGTTCTCCCTGCACTGACATGAGTAGCACAGGGGGACAAAACCTTGTGGTCTCTCAGCAGCCTTCAAGTTGCAAAAGAGAAAGAACGCAGAAAATCAGTTGCAGTTCCCAAAACTCGGAAGAATTTTCTCAACAAGAATACGTCAACGCATCAGCCAACCCATCCTCCTCTAAAGATGATCTTGAAATATCTAAAGAGACCCTTTTGGGAGATCACTACGAGGTTGAGGGTTTCCTTGGAGAAGGGCGCTTTGGTATTGTAACCAAATGTCGCAATACAAAAACCAACGAAGTTGTTGCTATTAAAGTCAACAAGAGAAACAATGAAATTCTGCAACAGGCAAAAATGGAAATTTTCATCCTGGCGCAGCTACGAGGCTTGGATGCTGATAGATGCAACATTGTTCAATGGAACGACTTTTTTGTTGAAGGTCACCGCATCTGCTTAAATTTTGAACTCCTCGATCAAAGCCTGTGGCAGTACATGCGGGACCGGGGGAACCGGGTTCTCCCAATAGGAGAAATCAGGACAATGTTATTTTGGCTCGCAAATGCTCTGTTCCACCTGGGTTCTTTGGGAATAGTGCATGCTGACCTCAAACCTGGAAACATAATGGTTGTGGACTGCTATGAGTGTCCCATCAAAGTCAAACTTATAGACTTTGGCTTTGCATGTCCCGCATCTACAGTGATTCCTGGTGACTGTGTGGGGACGGTTGGTTATAGAGCACCCGAGGTTATGATTGGTAGTCTATTTAATGAAGCAATAGACATGTGGTCCCTGGGGCTGGTAGCTGTGGAGCTTGCTACAGGGCTTCCTTTCTACCCTGCGAGAAACAATTATGATGTTTTGAAATTCATCATACAGACCCAGGGACAGCCACCAGATCATGTTTTAGACTCTGGCTCATACACTGATAACTAAAGGGAGTGCAGAATTATTAGGCAAGTTGTATTTTTGAGGAATAATTTTATTATTGAACAACAACCATGTTCTCAATGAACCCAAAAAACTCATTAATATCAAAGCTGAATGTTTTTGGAAGTATTTTGTTATTTTCTGTATCACTGTGTTCAGCTTGGACAGGAATTTTATTTTAAGATGGCCAGCTTACAGGTTTCAGTGGGGTATGGAGGTGGAGGTGGATCACTATTTTTATAGGCTGAAACGTGTTAGAGCAGAAGTCAGAACACTATGTACAGTCAGCCTTCATTTCCTTATAGAGCAAGGCTGGAAGACTGAGGCATCGTCCAACTTAATAAGCACAATACTGCTACAAAACACAATACCCTGCATTGCATTTAATCAGCACTAACACCTTTACGGTAATGTTAATATTCACTGACGCTGGTTAAAAAACACAAAACAAAAGAAAGGAACTCTGTTTTTACTGTGTGACATTTGAAAGAAAAGGAATCAGATTCCATTCGTGTTCTTGTTTACGATGACACATCCAGCATTCATCTGCTAATCAAACAATGTCAGCACAACTGAAATTATAGTTTCCGTGTGCAGAGTTCACAGACGTGGGCCGTCAGTGCTTATCATGATATAATACTTTTGAAGAGGGAGGATTAAAAAAATAAATAAACTTAAGTGCATTCACACTATTGCTTTAAACCTTGACTCCAAATATTTAAAAAAAAGCAATGTATGTGCTCTGCATTTAGCAAATCTAATATATTTTGACATAAAGCACCCAGACCTAGTCTAGGATAGAGGGAGCCACCCCTTGTGTCTTCATAATTTGACTTTGACTTCATATTTCATGCCATCTTGGAATTTTTGTACTTAAATTATATTATTATTAAATTATATTATTATTAAAGTACAGGGAGTGCAGAATTATTAGGCAAGTTGTATTTTTGAGGAATAATTTTATTATTGAACAACAACCATGTTCTCAATGAACCCAAAAAACTCATTAATATCAAAGCTGAATGTTTTTGGAAGTAGTTTTTAGTTTGTTTTTAGTTTTAGCTATTTTAGGGGGATATCTGTGTGTGCAGGTGACTATTACTGTGCATAATTATTAGGCAACTTAACAAAAAACAAATATATACCCATTTCAATTATTTATTTTTACCAGTGAAACCAATATAACATCTCCACATTCACAAATATACATTTCTGACATTCAAAAACAAAACAAAAACAAATCAGCGACCAATATAGCCACCTTTCTTTGCAAGGACACTCAAAAGCCTGCCATCCATGGATTCTGTCAGTGTTTTGATCTGTTCACCATCAACATTGCGTGCAGCACCAACCACAGCCTCCCAGACACTGTTCAGAGAGGTGTACTGTTTTCCCTCCTTGTAAATCTCACATTTGATGATGGACCACAGGTTCTCAATGGGGTTCAGATCAGGTGAACAAGGAGGCCATGTCATTAGTTTTTCTTCTTTTATACCCTTTCTTGCCAGCCACGCTGTGGAGTACTTGGACGCGTGTGATGGAGCATTGTCCTGCATGAAAATCATGTTTTTCTTGAAGGATGCAGACTTCTTCCTGTACCACTGCTTGAAGAAGGTGTCTTCCAGAAACTGGCAGTAGGACTGGGAGTTGAGCTTGACTCCATCCTCAACCCGAAAAGGCCCCACAAGCTCATCTTTGATGATACCAGCCCAAACCAGTACTCCACCTCCACCTTGCTGGCGTCTGAGTCGGACTGGAGCTCTCTGCCCTTTACCAATCCAGCCACGGGCCCATCCATCTGGCCCATCAAGACTCACTCTCATTTCATCAGTCCATAAAACCTTAGAAAAACCAGTCTTGAGATATTTCTTGGCCCAGTCTTGACGTTTCAGCTTGTGTGTCTTGTTCAGTGGTGGTCGTCTTTCAGCCTTTCTTACCTTGGCCATGTCTCTGAGTATTGCACACCTTGTGCTTTTGGGCACTCCAGTGATGTTGCAGCTCTGAAATATGGCCAAACTGGTGGCAAGTGGCATCTTGGCAGCTACACGCTTGACTTTTGCGCCTTGGTTTTTCCACACGCTTCTTGCGACCCTGTTGACTATTTTGAATGAAACGCTTGATTGTTTGATGATCACGCTTCAGAAGCTTTGCAATTTTGAGACTCCTGCATCCCTCTGCAAGATATCTCACTATTTTTGACTTTTCTGAGCCTGTCAAGTCCTTCTTTTGATCCATTTTGCCAAAGGAAAGGAAGTTGCCTAATAATTATGCACATCTGATATAGGGTGTTGATGTCATTAGACCACACCCCTCATTACAGAGATGCACATCACCTAATATGCTTAATTGGTAGTAGGCTTTCGAGCCTATACAGCTTGGAGTAAGACAACATGCATGAAGAGGATGATGTGGACAAAATACTCATTTGCCTAATAATTCTGCACTCCCTGTATTTCATAAAAGAAAACTACAACGGACAGCGCTGGACATTTAAGACCGAAAGACAATTTCAAGATGAGACAAATTATCAGTCCAAGGACACTCGATACATAAGACTTAACTGTCTCGGTGAACTCAAACGACTACTGAACGTTAGCTGTCGGGGAAATATCCAACATTTATCTGTCAGCCTAATCAAACAGATGTTGGCCTTGGATCCAAACCAGTGCATAACACCCTCAGAGGTTCTCCACCATCCCTTTTTCAACCCAGGCCTGCACTGAGTATCACAGGAGGACAAAACCTTGTGATCTCTCAGCAGTCTTCAAAACAGAAAGATCACAGAGAATCAATATCCAGCATTGCTTCAACCCCAGACAAAAATGACAAAAACACAAACAGGGATTGGAAAAAGGCATTAACAGCAGATATCATTGCAAGAATTAATTAAGCTGCTCCAATAATGATCACTTTGGCTTTTCTTTTTTTTTTTTTTTAATTTTCACTCCACCCACCCCAACCAGTCGCGGCAGATGGCTGTCCCTTTATGAGCCTGGTTCTGTCGAAGGTTTCTTCCTTTTAGAAGGGAGTTTTTCCTTCCCACTGTCGCTCATTGCTTGCTCATAGGGAATCAGTTGATGGGGTGGCCAAAACTCTAGGGCAGGAGCCCCCAATCCCAGTCCACGATGGCTGGTGTCCCTGCAGGTTTTAGATGTGTCCTTGATCAACCACAGCTGATGTAAATGGATAAATTACCTTCTCAATGTGTCTTGAAGTTCTCCAGAAGCCTGGTAATGAACTAATCATGTGATTCAGGTGTGTTGACCCAGGGTGAGATCTAAAACCTGCAAGGACACCGGCCCTCATGGACTGGGATTGGGGACCCCTGCTCCAGGGGAACTAGCAATTCTTGTGAAAATTTAAAAGGAAAAAAAAAAGCCTAAAAAAATAAAAACAACTGATGAATATGTTCTTGAACTGAGGCACAATTTTGCATAAAATCCATTAAGTAATCTCTGTGTCAAGTTCTTAACAATATTCAAAGCGGAGCAGCGTACAACTTACCATTACATCGGTCCTTCAATCAGACCTAATTTGATCCAAATTGGAAATAAACTGGATGTTTATTAAATAAACCAGCTTTAAGCATCATCTAATTGTTGTTTGTAACTCTTTTTAAATATAGTGCAAACCTTTAGCCTCCTAGTAGACATACATGTTTTATAAATGGGAAAATCCTCTTTTCTTTAGAAAAGTTGAGCTCTGACCTTGAAGTCAAGGTCCCTGAGATTTAAACCTTACAGATTTTCAGTAAATGCAACCATGGTATTGATTTAAAAATTCTACATTGTCTCGTTCTTGAGTTATTGCATTCAGAAACTTGGGTGTCCACAGCACCCCGCCATATAACAGACTCAAAAGATTATGAGGTAGGGTTTTTTTGGTTTGTTTGTTTGTTTTCATAAAGACTACAACACAAAAATAACACAATTGGGAATATTATTGTCATTTTTTAAAACACTATTTTAATGTTATCTAATGTAGTGCAAAAAATAAATAACTAAATTGATAACTGGCACTGAGTCTTCTGTGTGCACACAGTCTGCATCAACACACAGGGGAACACTGAGACTTCAGAAGATTTTCACTGTGTTTGTCTATTCAGCCACAACTTTCAGATTTTTCACATAACAAGCAGCATGGATTTTGTCCTCATCATTTCAGCTAGAAGTACTTTATAAGGTGGTCTTTCAAGTGAACATTGAACAGGGTTTGTACAGGTGCTTGAAATCCTTGAAAATGCTCATTCAGGATTTAGACATTTTTATATAATCCCCCCATTTTCAAAGGCTCAAATTGAATTGAACAAGCAAGTTTTATGGTTAATAATTGACTGTTTGGAGTGTAGAACTAATAGATATCAAATGTTGTTTCCTCCTTTACTGTATCTGACTTCAGTTCTGGTTGCTTTTGCACTGTGAAGCTCTATCTGGTCAGCTTATGACTCCCCAAGTCATAAGCTGTCCCCACCCTAACTGACAGACTGAATTGTCGTGAAGCCTCTCTGTTTCCATTCATGAAGATGTCTCTTGATTGTAGTCTATCACAATGACATGGCAGTCTCCTCAAGATATGTTCATACCTTGAGTATTGAAGGGCCTGACTGCATGTGGTTTTGTGTTGTGCAGAAGCTTCAGCTAATGAAGGAGCATTTTGCCCTACAGTAATGTATTTTATGATCATTTACCTTTTACAACTAAATAATTGAACAGCAAAGTTGGGCTCTAATACTTCCCACAAGTGCAGTAACCACAACAAAACTAGTAACAACCACCAGAGAAAATATACTAGATTTCCACTAGATGGTGTTATAGTAAAACACAAGCATAACCCTCATTTAGACAATTTAACCTGATACACAGTTTGTGACCATGTATTTACTCTTCTGGCACTTTGCTTTCACAATTTTGTATTTTTTTCACTACCTTTTGGCATGATCACCTTTTAATTTGTTTCTCACATTTGTGACAAAGAGACTGCACTGGAGGCAAACAAGACTGTGTAAATACATTCAGCAAGTTGGATTAGTTTCCAGTTTCTGCTGAAGACAAGCAAAAACCAGTCACTTCAGAAAGATGTTCAGAATAAAAGCTGTAAAACTGCCAAAGAGCAGCACGTGAAGGTAACCGACATGAAGATAACAGGGTAACAAATGCAAGTGAATATGAGCATCTTTTTATTTCGCAGCCTTCCGTAAAGATGCTGAAACACAGTTTATTGCTGTTTATCATGAGAGCACGGGTCAGAGATAAGATCCCTCCAGGCTAAACCCTTTAAATCTAAATACAAGCCCAAACCGATTGTCATATTTGCATGCCAAACACTGAGTAGCGCACAGGCCTAGCACTCAGTATTTACATGAAAACAGGAATACTTATTTTCTGTTTATGTAAGAATATAAGGGTGAGAACTGTGTGTCCATGTTCTCATTAAGTAATCCTTCCATTGTTGTCACTGAAGCTTTTGTCTGGCTGTTTATTTATATCTAAAAGCAAAATGACTGTTTTTGTATTTTGCTGTTAAAGCCGTCGCTCCTCATGCCAACCACACCCCTGCAGCAGTTCATTTGTACTGAAAACGCTTCGGGCTCTTTAATTATTTTGGTATCAAGTGTGAAATTAGAGCTGTCATTGCGACAGGGGCCCATTTGATTTTAATTACATGTCTCTCTGGGACCGGGGCAATGAGCAAACTGCTTTCCTGGATCCCATTTCACCTGATGAGGCAGACACGGGATCACTTTTCTGTTTTAAATATCTCGAGCTGTACATTTCAGCTAACAGCTGCAGCGGGCTATCAGCCAGTCAGCATTCACCTGTCTGATTCCCACATGATTTTTTTTTAAGCAAAGATGTAACCAGGAGCTTTTTTGGAAACTATCAGAGATAAAGGGCAGAAATGACCTCCAGATTATTTACCTGTGGCTAAAGGGATTATTTTCTGTGCACTTTTTGCAAGTTTAATCTGTGTGAAGGCATTGTGGCTTGTAATTTCTCCATTCCCAACTGTAACATTAGAGGCTGTTCCCGTGTTTTTACACACTGCACACTGATATGTAACACCTAAAGTTTGGGATTTTGAGACAGAAAAGTTTGTTTGGAAACAGATGTGTGCACTATTTCCTCATTTAAATGCGACGACATATAAGACATTTAAAATAATGCAGTTAAATAGAGTTTCAGCTGACAAAGAGGCGTAAGCTTCTATCAAAAAACAAAAACACGAAATAGCGGTTGTACAGTATTGCAATCGATTTTTATCTCAGTCTAATTTGCTAATTCAGATTACAGAGCTACACGTGTTGTGAAAGTAAAACGTTCAACCACTTTGCCACCTTCATATTTTCAAAATGAATGTTGCGACATGAAATAAAATGAAACCATCAACGATTAAGATAGAGCCAAATTAGACTCGATTAACCCTAAATGAAACGAGCTTCGCGTAAAAGCTCACTTTGGGCACTTTGAATTGGGATACTCCCTAAAAATGAGCACAGGAAACACAAATGGGTTTACACAACTTCTTTTTTTACTGAGCATTATAATTTTTTGATTGCAAACTTTATATAAAGTGTTTGGAGAAAGATTTTCATTGTTTTTCTCTGTTTGGGAGCAATTGTATTTTTTTATTACCATTTTATTAATCATTTATTCTAGTCAGATACCTTTTTTAGAGGCCTGAAGGTGCAAAAAAACAAACAAACACTGACTCTAATAACTAATGCAGGATATTTTTCCAGCCTGATCTATTAAAGCCTTGCAGTATGACAAACGCTGTGAAAAGTGATTAATAAAAGGTAAGATAAGATATCTTAATAATTAAAGGGGAATTCACAATTTTACAGAAGCAGAGTGGACACAGCTGGAATAAACAGATGCAGCATAACCTAGCAACAAAAATGCATACTATACAAGGTAGAAGAAATATCATATGCACATCGTTGGCATTTTAGATCCCAAGTACCAGCAAAACAGTAAAACAGTGTTTCATTGTGGGCTACAGAGATGATCAATCAAATATCGATCATATCGATACCAACTTTGGTATTGTATCAGATCATAGTTCAGTATGTTGCCCACTGTTAACCAATTTTTTAAATTAAAAAATGTATATGGTAATTAAAATATGTTCTAAATTTAGCAAATTAATGTTGATTCATCTCATAAACCACCTTTAAAATTTATAAATATCTGTATCCGCATTGGTATCTGTGATACTGGCCATATAATTACTTGTTATTGGCTACTGGGTTTATTTTTCCTTTAACGAAGGAAGCTAGACCAACAGAATTTAAAAATATAAAATATTTTCTATTTTATAATATTTTATAGAAATATTTTTATCTGGGAAATTGAATTCAGTCAGTTTGGCAGATTAAATAACCCTTTTCTGTTGTAGTTTGATTGTAAACAGCTTCACTGTGTCCTTACGCAAGTGGCTGTTTCTGCTCTACGCTACGTTTTATTTTTATTTATTCACATTTTAAACCCCTGTAATAGGCCCACGAAATGCCGCACATTAAACCACACCTTTTCCCCCTTCTCTTTCTGCGCCGCTACTTCTGACGTCTGTTGACACTGCTACGTTTACTTTAATTCACCTGCTACTGTCCATCTGTTAAATACCGCAGGGACACCAAATGCAAAGTGTGCCTGAAGTTTGCATCATCTGCTCTAACGTCCCCAGCTTTCTGCCCCACTCCAACTTTATAGCCCTGCACTTACCCTGCCGCGGGGGTCGGGGGCGTCCGGGAGGAAGAGGAGGGGAGGTTGGGGGGAGGTAGGGGAGGTTGGGGGGAGGTGGGAGGGCTGGCCCCTGCTGATTCAGAGGTTAGGAATTTGCATCTGATTGCTGTTTGTTAACCAATGATGTGAGTGTGCAAACCGGAGAGTCTCTCCACGCCTCTCTCTCCCTCTCTCTCTCTCTGTCTCCGTGTCTGTCTAGCGCCACGCAAATTCTAAAAAACACAATTACATGCGCAAGCCGATCGAGTGGGTGTCATGCAGTCACATGAAGCCACTTCATTTCTAGTCGATATACATGCTAATCACCTCTCTTCGACCTCGTTCCGGGGCTTTTTCCTCTGCGCGTAACCGGTGAGAGCGAGAGCACTCGGGATTCAGAGTCGGAGAAAACAAGGAATGTTTCTTCCGGTTCTGAGGAGTGAGAATACCGAACGGAAGCCGATGTGGTAAGTTTATTTTCTCTCTGTGTCTCGCTCGCTTTATTTGTGCTCGAGCTACCCTTTAAACTCCGTTCACTTTTCCGTGGCTTCCTCCTTGTGTTTGTCTCGTCATTTATTAGAAAGGACGCAGTTTTTTTTATCGATACGCTTTCAAATGTCTGATTAATTGCCTATTGCAAAGGTAGCGGATGGACTCAAGGACCGTGAATCACTCACAACGGTTAGATATTAACCATACGCTGATTGAAAGGGCACTTTTTTGTAAACTATTCCCCCAACACCCCTCAAATATTTATTTATATATATATATATGTATATATATATATACATATATGTGTGTGTGTGTGTGTGTGTGTGTGTGTGTGTGTGTGTGTGTGTATTTATTAATACTATGAAGGGTAAAAATAGAAAAGGTTGTCATTTTAATAACTAGCAGAGTTAGTCTCTGGTGTTACCTGGTAACCGTGTCACCGTAGTAATAAGGGCTATCAGTCGATTTCTGACCGTTACGTTGTCACTTCAACCACGTCCCAAACGTAAAGCCGTAAGTTCACACTGCAGGAGGATTAGTCACACTACACACCGGCTTCGTTACGTGCCAATAACAGACAAAGCGCTTTTTTCTTGCTGTTAAATCTTCGCGGCTAAAAGTGCAAATTAAAGTATGTGTGTGGGGGTTTTAAATAAACTTATATAAATATATGCATATATACATTTTGAACGACGTCTGACGCCGCGTCCCGTAGAGCTCGAACCCACACCGCCATTACACATCCACTGTATGATTGTGTAACATAAGTACATCCCATTGCCCTTTAAGTTAGATATAAAAGCCAGCGCATGTAACTGCAAGTACAGCTGGGGCCTTCACTGGAGGTCTGGCTGCCATGTTCTGCATTAGCTGGGAGGGGACGAGAAGAGAGGTGGTGGTGGTGTTTTTGCAGGGGGGAGTCACCGGAGACCAAAAGGTGGCTTTATGGACTACTTTGAAGCAGGTTTTTAAGACTGCTTCATGCCACTCACTTTAGTAAGAGCAGGCAGCCCCAAAGGCCTGTGCTAAGAAGCAAGGTTAACATATGTAGCTCCATAAGACTCTAAACCACAGTCACGCGACAGTGGACGTAAAACCAGGTTTTCCTAATCTAGCTCTGTCCTTTCACATAAAAGAGGCGGAGCTGGAACCAGATGACCAATAGCAGACATGGACAGGGTCAGTGCTGCATTTTTCCTCCGAAGAAGGAAACCAAACCAACGTAATTTTAGCTCTAGCACAGAGCAAAAAGCATTAGTTTTACATATTAGAGCGGAAAAGAAGAGATGAATGTTGACTGTGTGAATTCCTGCGTTAATAAGCCTTTTGTTGTATTGCTGATAATGTTTGCACTCCGTGCTTACTGTCCCTTGTGGTCCACCGTAGTGGCAACGGGGAGTGTTTGCTGTCACGAAAGTGGGTGTGTTTTATGTTGAAATGGACGAGCGGCAATAAAGATAATGGTGGCTCACGAAGCAGATTATGAACACGTTATTCATAAGTTTGAGACAGAATATTACATGGTGTCAGAGTAAATCGAACTAAACGCCCACCGACAGAGCGAAATGGATTCGTCGGGAGTTCCTGCACCACGGATGGACTGGGATTCAGCCAATCTTCCCGATGCCTGGCGGAGGTTCGTGCAACATGTGAAGCTAATGTTTAGCGGCCCGCTAAGCGGCAAGCCCGAGGAGACCCAGTGCAGCTATCTTCTTCTGTGGGTAGGAGAAAGAGGCAGGGACATTTATAACACATGGCAGCTGTCTGATGAAGAAGCTAAAAAGCTGACCACATATCTCGACAGGTTTGAACAGTACCTCATGCCGAAAACGAACACCATTTTCGCCAGATACAAGTTTAATGAAAGACTCCAAGGTGAAGGGGAGTCATTTGAACACTTTGTGACCGAGTTAAAGTTACTCGTCAAGCAGTGTGGCTACGTTAACAGTGATGAAATGGTCCGAGACAGGATTGTCTTTGCAACCAGTTTACCACAAGTCAGAGAAAAGCTGCTGAGCCAAGGGTCAGATTTGACTCTAGAAAAAGCCATAGACATTGCACGCTCCTATGAGATCGCACGAGAGCAATTGAAAGCCATGGTTGACCCACACACGAGCCTGCAGGGAGCAGCGCCCGCGCATGCAGTATCCGCTAAGCGCCAGAGTACGCAGCAAAAAGATAGGAGGGCACCTCATTATAATAAGATGGGAAAAGTGTGTGGAAGATGTGCACGAGCACACAGCCAGAAGGAGGAGTGTCCTGCAAAAGGGAAGAGGTGCAAAAAGTGCAATAAAATGAACCACTTTGCCAAAGCATGCCGTTCACAAGCACCACACCAACCCAACCCAGTGTACTCTATTAACCCTGACACTCCAAGCGATGAAGCGGAGCTATTCATAGATTCCATAACAAAGTGCAACGAAGGGGAGGCCGATGAACAGGCTTACGCCGACGTAGAAGTAGGCTCACTGCATCACACCGTGAGTTTTAAGCTTGACACAGGAGCCACTGCTAACGTCATCCCTGCCCGATTGTTTAAGAAGTGTTTTAAGCAGGTTAGCTTGGCACCGCCCACACGCACACTATCTGGCTATGGAGGAGAAAAACTCAACATCAAGGGCACATGCCAGTTGAAGTGCAGGTGGAAAGGCATTCACAAGATGCTGACATTTGACATAGTAGACACTGCAGCACCCCCCATCCTAGGGTTGAGAGCATGCCTGGATCTAAACCTAGTCAAGCTGGTCATGTCAGTACAGATAACAAATGTCATGGAGGAGTTTGCCGATGTGTTCGAGGGCATAGGGAAATTCCCAGGAGAATGCGACTTACACATTGACCCAGACGCCATGCCCGTTGTGTGCCCCCCCCCCCCCCCCCCCCCCCCCGGAGGATCCCTTTCACACTGCGGGAACGACTGAAACGGGAGTTGGATGACATGGAGAAAAACGGCATAATCATCAAAGTAAAAGAACCCACAGAATGGGTAAACGGACTGGTGGTCGCAGAGAAGCGTACTGGGAAGCTCAGAGTATGCCTCGATCCTCGCGAATTAAACAAAGCCATCAAAAGACCTCATTACCCGCTTCCAACATTGGATGACATCACACCAAAGCTGGCAGGAGCACAGTACTTCAGTGTCATGGATGCTCGCTCAGGCTATTGGGCCATCCAACTAACCACCAAGTCATCGCTCCTCACCACCTTCAACACGACCTTTGGCAGGTACCGTTTTCTGCGCCTTCCTTTTGGGATAATATCAGCACAGGACATTTTCCAAAGGAAAATCGATGAGACGTATGAAGGGCTCAATGGAGTGGCAGCCATCGTGGATGACATCCTCGTGTTTGGCAGGACAAAGGAGGAACACGACGAGAACCTCCGTGCCATGTTTGAGCGCACACGGGAGCGAGGAGTACGTCTCAATCCAGAGAAATGTGTCATAGGCGCCACAGAAGTGAGCTACTTTGGACACAAACTCACCCGGGAGGGCATCCAGCCAGACCCAAAGAAACTGCAGGCCATAAAGGACATGCCACCTCCTGAGAATAAGAATGAGCTTGAGACAATCCTTGGAATGGCGAACTACCTGTCCAGATTCGCACCACGACTATCAGAGGTGAACGCACCGCTGCGTCAGCTGCTCAAACAAGACTCAGAGTTCATCTGGGATCAGACCCACGACAGAGTCTTCCAGCAAATGAAAGATCTCATAACCAGAGAACCAGGCCCCATACTGGCATACTACGACACGACCAAGGAGCTACGGCTACAAGTAGATGCATCAAAGTATGGTTTGGGAGCTGTGTTAATGCAGGACGGACATCCAATAGCATATGCTTCAAAGACACTGACCCTAACAGAAGTCAACTATGCACAGATCGAAAAAGAGCTCTTTGCAGTGCTGTTTGGATGCAAGCGTTTCCACACGTACATATACGGCAGGAGAGTCATCGTAGAGTCGGACCACAAGCCGTTGGAGCACATACTGAAGAAACCAATCTCTGTAGCCCCTGCTCGTCTGCAGCGCATGCTGTTACAGCTGCAGAGATACGACATAGAGATTGTGCACCGGCCCGGAAAAGACATACCTGTGGCCGACACACTGTCCAGGAAACCATTGCCCGACCAAGACAGCACACTGAGTGAAGGCATGGAGGACCAGATCCACTCAGTGATAAACAGCCTCCCAGTAAGTGACAAAAAACTCTCAGAGATACAGGCTGCAACAGGATGTGACCCGCAGCTCACCCTGCTGAAGCAAATTGTGCAGGATGGCTGGCCTGAGGACAGAAAAAAATGCCCCAAAACCCTTTTGGACTTCTGGAATTTCAGAGATGAAATTTCACACTTCCATGGCATCATCTTCAAAGGTGACAAAATTATAGTGCCAATAGCCCTAAGAAACAACATGCTGGAGAGAATCCACACTGGGCACATGGGGATTGAGAGGAGTAAGCAGAGAGCAAGGGACGCCCTCTTCTGGCCAGGCATGGGCAAGGACATAGCTGCCACGGTGGAAAACTGTTCCATATGTCAGGAGAGGCGCGCGGCGAATCCCAAAGAACCTCTCATCCCACACCAGATCCCTGAGAGGCCATGGCAGGCAGTGGCCTCAGATCTCTTCACATGGCGTGGACGGGACTACTTGGTAGTTGTGGACTACTACAGCCGCTACTTTGAGGTCGAAAGGCTATTCTCTACCACTGCAGGGTCCGTCATCAAAAAGCTCAAGGCCATATTCGCCAGACATGGTATACCAGAGACGCTTATCTCAGATAACGGCCCACAATACAGCTCTCGAGAGTTCAAGGATTTTGCAGTCACATGGGACTTTGTCCACACGACCTCAAGTCCTTTGTACCCGCAAAGCAACGGCCTTGCCGAAAGAACAGTCAAAACGGCCAAATCAGTTCTGGATAAAGCTCATGCTCAGGGAGTAGATCCCTACCTGTCCCTATTGGAGCAAAGGAACACGCCAGTCGACAGCTTCAGGTCACCCGCGCAGCTCCTCATGAGTCGACGTCTACGCTCAGTGCTTCCTGTTACCGGATGCCACCTGGTACCTCGCATCATAAGCCCGACGGTTGTGCAAAAAACACGGATGGAAAGACAAGAGCATCAGAGGCGTTACTACAATCGCAGCGCCACACCACTACCGAGGCTGCAGCAGGGGGACCACATTCGCTTTCAGCACGAGTCCGGAGCCTGGAAACCGGCTGTCATCATCCGACCTGCAGAAACTGCCCGCTCTTTCGTGATCCGCACTGGCGAGGGACAGACTATACGGCGTAACCGACGGCACCTGAGAGGCGCCAAGGCGTCACCGGCACCTTCAACACCAACATCCGATCTGGTCACCCAGCCAGATAGTACAGCTCAACAACAAGCAGAGCCCCTGTCACTATCTAGAGACACTACAACACCAACCATGGACACTAGCCCTGCACTGACCACCAGATCAGGACGAGTGGTCAAACCGAGGGTTATTCTTGACCTGTGATGTAAAGGGTGTAGGCGGATCGCTGCCCTAACAAAAAACAAAAAGGAAACATGTCAAATGTCCATGTACTAATGAGTGCATATCCCACATCGCATTGTTGTTGTTAGTTTAGGCCGCAGTAATTTTACACATGGCAATGTTGAAAAACTGTTCCTTATCCTCAGGTTCGGGATGTTCTATTTTGAAATGTATACCAGCTGTGTCACTGGTGGGCATCTAAAAAAAAAAAGGGAGATGTTGTATTGCTGATAATGTTTGCACTCCGTGCTTACTGTCCCTTGTGGTCCACCGTAGTGGCAACGGGGAGTGTTTGCTGTCACGAAAGTGGGTGTGTTTTATGTTGAAATGGACGAGCGGCAATAAAGATAATGGTGGCTCACGAAGCAGATTATGAACACGTTATTCATAAGTTTGAGACAGAATATTACAGACATGGACAGGGTCAGTGCTGCATTTTTCCTCCGAAGAAGGAAACCAAACCAACGTAATTTTAGCTCTAGCACAGAGCAAAAAGCATTAGTTTTACATATTAGAGTGGAAAAGAAGAGATGAATGTTGACTGTGAATTCCTGCGTTAATAAGCCTTTCAGTATCAATGCCAGCTTTTTTTCTTAAATTATCTGACTACCTGTAATCACAATGCTTCAGGCTAAAGAAGACTTGGTAGTATAGGGAGCAAATAGATGAACAAATAAAGACCTATCAAAAAGTAAGTAGACTTTGCAAATCTTATCAACAAGTAAGTACATGGCATAAGTGCTCCCTCTCTCTGGATTATGTTTATATAAAGGCCTCTAGGACAATTTGATGGCTGTGAAATTGCCTACAGCCTGCACTAAAAAAAGGAAGAATGAATGAATGAAGCCTCTCATCAAGGAAGTTCTATTCGTTCAGGGGTGACATGCTTTTCAAAGGCTTACACACATCTGTCAGTCAAAGCACAGACTGTCAGGTTTCCAGGTTAAGAATTGTACCTAGGAAAGAAGTTAAATACTTACACTGAAAATAAAACTGTTAAACCTGAAATTACTTCTGAAAACCTCAAATCTTTCTTGGGAGTATGGACTACTCTGATGTAAAAAAAACAAACCAACCAAAAACATAAAAATGTAAGAAAATAGATGTACTTAAAGATGTGAAAATAACCCTACACGAGATGTCTGAATGAGATGATCTTCACTAGAGTTCAAGGGTTTTTTCAGTTTCTTACACGTAAAAAAAAATAAAAATCCCGTAAGTTGCTGACATTTCTGTGTAAGTGCAACTCTGACGCAGCTAGATAAAATCAAGTCCAGTCAAAAATATTCCAAAGAAAAGTCGCGTCACAGTGGTGGCTTGGACACAATGTGCCATCTTGAGTGCTACAGCATGGTAGTGGGAAAGTCCACAGTATGAGCCCTGCAGACTGTTTTCATGTGACGTCCGCAGTTGTGAAAAAGGGGGACGGCTAACGTTTCATCCAAAAGAGTCGAGAGGCCCTCAAACTGTATTTCTCTCATAATAGCCTGTTTTGTCTCACGAGGAACCTCGCAGCCACAACCAAAACTGACTAACATTTGGTTTGTGGTTACTGTTAAAGTTTCTCCCCAAGTAAAGGGGACAGTGGAGTACAGGCACAGGAAATGCCCCGTAGAGTACATTTGTCTGGATGACATTAAACATTTATGACACGAAAAAACAGTCAAGTCTGGTTTCACTGTCTTATTTAAAGGTGGTTTTAGATGCTTTTCCCTTCCATCAGGATGAGTGATTCTTTGTAAAAGTTTTTTTTAAAAAAAGGCTAATATCTTTGTGCTATTAATCAAAGGATTAGATTCAGATTCATGATTCTCTGTTGCAAAAATGCAACAAAGTGGTCCATTGTGTGGTTTGAGGTCACAGGCACGGTTTTGAAATGTTCTTTGTGTGGTCATCAATTTTGCAAAAGTTTTCAGCATGCACACAAATTGATGGGAGGACGGGTGTTTTTGAAACCCAAAAAGGTGAACCAGGAGAAGACGCCGCCAGGAAGGTTGAGAGCCGTCCCGCATCTGAGTGGGCATAATTACTTCTTAAGTTGTTGCTGACAGACACAAAGAAAGTGTGAGCTGCTGAGTCGCAGAACTTGGCATCATCTTAACAGAGATTTCCAGGTCCTGATCATGGCACCCACGCCCCACCATTCCTCAATCACCTTAGAAAAACTGCACCGCTAATCTGTTTGGTCCCCTCTCCATATGGTATCCTTTGACAGCGGCATAGGGAAAGGCAGCTGAACCAAGCCAGGCTTTTATTTTACATTGTGATTGGCTCATTGTAGATTAGAAATGAAATGACTGGCATTCAAAGCAAAATGTAATGTGTTTCTCACTCATTGCTTGGTTTTTTTTTGGGTTTTTTTTGTTCCATTTATTATCGTAGGCGATTGAGCCTGCTATCATCTAGATATCAGTCCTGCTGACACATGTATTGTGGGTTGGCCGATGGCCACGTCTGTCTTCTCATTGCATTGGCTTCTACTGATATGCCTGCTTTCTGTTGCTGGTTCCCGGAGTGTGTTTTCTGTTTTCTTTCTCCTGCTGTTTAACATAGTCCCTTCTGGCCTCTTCTTTAATCTGCTGTTTGGGATTCTCTGTATTGAAACCATCTCAGGTTCATGTAACACCTTATATATTAGTCATGTGTGTTCCATGTAGAGCCAGACTTCTGCTTTTCTTTTAATTCACGTTTTCTTCTTCTTTTTGTCTTAAGGAGTTTGTGCCGCTGGTAGGTTCACACCTCACTGTTTCTCACCTTGCCAAATGCACATATCAGCATGAGGCAGTGTCACGTTGTCATTTACAAGCAAAAATCCACATAGCTTCCTGTCGTCAGCGGTGCCTGATCTCAGCCCAAGTGTATTTGAAGATCATTTGGAAGTAGTAAGTGTCACATGCAAATAGCTTGTTCAGTTTGCCTCCGAGCATCACGGCTGAGTGAACGGCAGACACTGGCAGTTGGCCACTAAACTGGTTAGTGGCTGCGAGTTAATGACAGGAAGACATGCTCAGACAGGCCAGACAAGTCTACTTGTTTTCTTATCAAACTATAAACCTTTTACTGTGTTCAGGGCTATTTTCTTGCTTTAATTTGTCACCCTTCCTGCAACTCCCAAGGGGTGTGGGCTTTGGCTCAAGGACTGCATTGACTACTTGAACGCTTCTGTATCAGCAGAGATTGTATTACTGTGAATGTTGAGTGCTGTCTGCACACCACAAGCCTTCCTGCTATTAAAGTAGTGGGAGGCAGCGCGGCTTGGCTGCCTTTCAGCTGTTCTTGTGCCAAAAGCTGCTTTTCTGAAGGCACTGTTCAGCACGTGGGCCTTTAACTGTAGCCAAAAAATGCAGGGGGAAAAAACCCATACAGTTACTTCATTACGTGGGCTCGAGTCATGAGGGAATCCCAGCAGGCCTGACAGTGATGTAGGCAAAAGGAAAGGACTAAGGCTTTGGGATGGCCCGCAGGTCCTGAACCAACCTGCTCAGACAGATGTAAGCTTTGTGAACGCAGTGGGTTCGGCGCCAGACAGGTGCCCCGTGCTCATCTGCCCGGATACCAGGCCACAGCTGCAACATGTTGACGTGTCCATCAGACCTGAAGCATTTCTGTTACATTTAGCATTACGTTTGTGTCAGCTGGCACTAACAACCCACCCGAGTAATCAAAAACTAATTTAATCAAATATAAATCCTTTGCTGGCAGATCAAGCTGCTGGTATTTATTAGGCAGAGATGTTTAATCCACATCTAATACAGAACTGACCACCAGCAGTGGTTTTTTTCCTTTTCACTGTGTGCAAAGAAGTCTTTATCTTAGGTTTCCAATCATCCATCAACCGTGTACACACAAAAGGATGGATTGTAAAAGATCACAATGTAGTGACGTGACCATGTAGTCTCTATATAAACCGACAAGTTAATCCAGTTTTCATGCCATTCAATGAAAAATACCCCCCCCCCCCCCCTCCCCCTCCCCCCTCCACCTTTCCCATGCTAGACGAAGTGGCGTCATATCATCACTCTGGAGCCACAATGGCAGTGCACTGAAACCTGCGAGCTGCAACACGCAGCCTGTCTCCTGAGCTTCTGTTTTTCATGGCAAAGTTCTCACCTGGTAACTGCCTTTATAGTAATCACTGGAGGTACTAAAGTAGTTAATATTAATATTAGCAGTACAGGTGGCTTGATTAAATGCACTAATTGTATTTAAAAAAGTAGTGGGGTTATTTTTGTTTTGTTTTTTTAAACCATAAAGGGAATAGACACTTAGTAAAGTACTGAAAGCTTAAGCAGAAATGAACATGGATCAGTGGACACAAAACAGCTGCCTAAAATGAAAGCACTGATCTGTTGATGTGACTTGTTTGTTCACTTTCTCTGGAAGTTGTTTCAGAAAACTGTTTCTTTTTTGTGTTTTTTTGTTTTGTTTTGTTTTGTTTTTTTCAGGATGCGGTTTAGCTGCACAAAAGAAAAATGAAAAAAAAAGCAAAACAGAACAACAAAGAACTGGTACCAGCCGGTACAAATGAAACTGTCGAGCCATGAGAGAGTTAACCATAAAAATACTGATGTCATCTGTTGTTTTCACTGCAGCACAGACTGCGTTAGCCTCCTTAAGAATGGTCTGCGTCTCCCCACCAGAGCTGTCGTCACATGAGATTTATGTCTGCTCCTGTAATAATACAGTGTCTGCTCGAAGCTCTCGTAGGGTTGTAACATGGCAAAGTCAATATCCACCAGCGAGGCATTATCAGCAGCAAACGTTTCAGCTGAATCAGCAGAGACCTCTCTTTTTTTAATTTGAATGTTCAGCTGATAACTTTTCAGGCAGTTAGGGACGGTCTTCTGTCTAACAGAGAAACATTTTCCTTGTCAGTTGTTTGGCCTTGAAGTTACATGTGTCTGACGTGCAGAAATGCAAACCTTTCCACACACATGGTAACATGTTGTTCCTGTGGTTATTCTATGACCTCTTTTAAGCAGCTCGTATTGTTTTTTTTGTTTACCTGACTTACATATATCAGTATCCAGCCTTATAATTGAATCTTTTTATGATTTTTAGGATTTCCTTCCATTTTCCTAGAAGTATTGAACCTCAGCAGTTTTCCTTTCGCACTGCTTACAGTTGCTTATTAATAATAATACTACTCATATTGTTTCAGAGTGTTTCAGACATGTGAGCAAGGAGCAGTGACTTTCCTCTGTTTCCAATTGACATGCAGAGGCTTTTTACATTTCCTTCGAGTGAAATCAGAACACTGTAGATCATACGGTGGTTTTAGCATGCAAAACACTATTAGCCTCGCTTGCGTCCACAGCTTAATCCTGTTGCTTGATGGCCACAGATTTCACTGCTGAGAAGTGGATCGCTGGATTATTGCTGCTATATGCCCACTTAATTTATAGCATAGCTGGCGCTAATCAGATTTGGCCTAGACTTGCTGGTAGGGTTCAGTGGAAAATACGTGACCGGCCTGTGCGACACTTCCTCAATGATCTTGTTGTTGCTCCACTGGGGTTCAATGGAGCCTGTGTTATTGCCTTACGAGGTAATACTGCGAGGAATGCAAGAGTGAGGCATAATCAAGACCAGCACCACTAACCGACTTTTTGCTGTTATCCCCACCCCGTTCCTTTTTTTCCCTTTTTGTCTAGATTCAGAAGTAATCGGGAATCCTTTGCTGCAAACATCTGTCATTTTAAATTCTATCCTCAGTTAATATCCAAGCAGCATGTTAACTATTTGAATGCACACAGTGGACACAAATAAAGACTGAAAAGTACACTTTATTGTGACTAACTCAGTTGATTCTCTTTCTTTATTGCAATAGTTGTTGTGTTCCAACTAAAATATTTGCTTACCTGAAATTATAGGCGTGTTGTTCATTTCAGTTTCAGGTTAACAGCCTTTCCGGTTAATGTTTTGCCTCAGGAGGAGAACGCAACTTGTTAATTAAAGTAACGATTTCTGCCTATTTCTTAGTTGCTGCAAGTAATTGTGTGCGAGTATTTTGGCTGTTCAAGTATATGTTTATTTTATTTAAAAGGATCATATGTAAATTAGTGTACACAGAAAGCAGCTTGTATACATAAACAGTTTGAAGTAGAATGGGTGTGGTTGCATTTTTTTCTTCTTCTTCTGTGACCTCCAGTGTGTAGTATTTAAATAATTTGTGTTACTTTATTTGTTGAGAAAAGTGTGTAAACTTTGCTGCAGAGAGCACCGTGGTGTAATAATCTGATAAATTCAGGTGTGATGATTGAGTCGACGAAGCGTTGATATTAAAAGTAAAGACAGACAGAAATATTCAGGAGGGGCAGGCAGACGTATGTTTGCCCGGGAATGTTGTTGATAATATCAGTACAAAGCCTGTTTCTCTACTAATGTAACAGTATGGTACAAACTATCGATGCATGACAGCACGCTGAATGATATAACAACTTGCAGGATTTCAGTTAACCTGCATCGCGTTAAAACATCGATGCCATTTAAGTCTGTCTAACGTCCATTTGGATTGAGCTTGTTTTTTTCTCTTTTGTTTTTTTTATTTAAACTAGATGTAAAGAAAGAACGTACACCACGAACCATCTACGGAAACTAAACCGAAACAACTTTTACAATGTCTCCCACCCACTCACGTCAGCGAGCAATACGCCGAGACGAGGCACAAAAAGCAGATTACAGCTTTAAAAAAATCGAATTCTCAGATTTTTAGTCAAGCAGAACAGACAGACATTCATTTTAATATCTAGTTTCAGGACCTGCAGAGACCTCACACGGCTCATCTCAAACCGCAGATGTTTTATCAGGAACAAGGTGGTTTGTTGTTTCAGTACATGAAAGGAAATTAACACTTTTATTCCAAATGTGAAATGCAAGATAAACAATCTGCAATCTTGCTGGCACATGAACGTACCCGCTGAGGAAAAACCCTTGGGTTTTAATACTCCTCTTTCTCTCTGAGAATTTCTTTCTTTCTTTCTTTCATTGCTCATTGTGGCACGCATGCCATCTTGGAAGAGAGTTCTCACATCAGCATAGAAATGTTTCATCTCAAGTTAAAGATGATCAATTGAACAGCTTTGTATGTATTTGCTGTGACACCCTCACCTTCCACGCTCCCCAAGAGGACAGATGTGGCCAAAACCTGGCAGGAAAATAGCCAGCATGGCATAACAGAGCCACCAGATCCTTCCTCTGTGTATGGGGTTAAGGGTTCAGGGTTTTCCTTTCATTTATCAAGAGTCTGTATGTGCTTGTATGTTGAGCCAGCCTGGGTCACTTTATCTTGTTGGAATTAGACCCTTAGCTCCCATTCTTATCACTCTGTCCTGTTTGCTCAGACCTTGCAGTCTTCCACTTCCCAAATGTGGGTTTAAAAAAACAGGGTTAACCCATTAGCTGCTAGTGTTCTTTTTTTTATACCCCATTCATCCAGCTGCTTACGTTTCTGTGCCAGTGGTTCCTCAATTTCTCTCACCCACTCATGGTTTCCTGCTATCTATCCCAGCAGGTAGTGTCTACTTAGACTTAGCTGTTAAATGAACCCAAGGAATATATCCACACAAATGCCAGAGTCTTTTTTTTTTTTTTAAATAAGTGGACTTTCTTCCAGAGGTTTTATCGGTGGTCCCTGTGAGATCTATTCTTCATAATTTGGTTGTACATATAAAGTGCTGTTCTATATAATTGATCCATTTGTTGTAAATACAGACTTGGAGGCAGACTGTTGCAGTTTAGTCCAAATGGAAGACTAAACCTGAGGGGTTAGCAGTGTGTAGCTCGTATGCCTTATAAATAAATATTGGAGCCATGTTTCTGGTTTTGAAGCACTGTGGGAGGCAGGTGACAGAGGTTGCTGGATGCGATAAATACTCATGACTACTTACACAGGAATGAATGGCCATTGTGCCTGTTCCCACCGGCTACAAAAGCCAGATGTTGGTGGGGTTGTTGTCCAGTAAGCCCTCGTAAAGGTGGCAGTAAAACTGCAGAGGAAGTTGTCTGCTGTTGTCAAGTTCTCAGAAACTCCTGAGTTAACCCCTTTTCCCGACATACTGAGATATGGAAATGTTTCCCAGAGAAGGAGCAACACCATGGTATAATTTGTTTGGTGTAAATGAGTTTGTAAAGCATTTTGACTGTCAAAAAAGGAAGACAGACAGGGCGTGAAACCTGTTTGTTTTCTTGCCACAGGATCTTGTACACACAGAATTTCTTAGTGGAGCAGCAGCTTCTAAATATTCTAAATATTACTCATAACTAGTCGAAGACTGTGTGGAGACATTTCCCCCATGAACGCTGATTTCTCACGTGTAGTACAGTACAAAGAAGACCCAGAAGGGGGTTTTAAGGGAAATCACCCATTGCCACTCAGACAGCTTCACTGCAAATTTCACAGCAAGCTGTGGTCTAGATACTAAATGCTTTATCACTCACTCAAGAGTCAACCTCTGGCCATTTTGCTGCAGTTAAAAAGGAGTAGTGGCAGTGCATCAGTTCTTTTAAGCGCTCTTAACTCCCCGAATCCTGTTGTTAATAAGTACCCAGCTTTATGATTCCAATATAAACCAGAAGGTCCCCCCCCACCCCTTCTGACCGGGATTTAAAAACTAGTCATCTAGCTACTCTTCACAAGTCAGAGCTCCAAAACAAATAAAGGTGTTCTTGAAATAATAGCATCTGAAATGATCCATGGAAGCATGAAAATGTTGTTGTTTTTTGCTGACAGACAGCAAAGACGATTTAAAAAAACATTTGGCGCACAGGCAAAAATATGTGATGCTCATGCAAAAAGTGAGAAGCTTATATAGTTCTACTGCACAGATGTATAAGTGTTAACATCTTACTCGCTTATTACTTGGTTTTTTTTTTTAAGGTTTCCCACACATCTTTTTTTTTTTTTTTTTGAGCTTATGTGGTAATCAACAGCAAATATTTGAGGTTTTGGCAGATAGCAGGGAAACCAAGGAAAACTGAAGCTGATTTGTTGTTTCACATTAAAAAGAAACATCTTATCTCATAACTGAAAACCTAAAATCTGAAAAGCTGAATCTCTGGTTAGGACCAGACATAAAATGAGAAAAATTCGACAATATTCAGATTTTCTTTTAGTTCAGGCAGTATACAACAACAGCAATGTAGTCGTTTGCAATGCATATAGAAAGTCTTTAGAAGTAAGCGAACCTCCTCATTTGGGGAAGTGGAGAGAACATATGTAGTGGTGCAATATAATTTGCACCATCTAGTATGAAGGAAATCATGTTACTGATCATCAGTGGCATGAAACAAAGAGACCACTTCTGCTTCCCCCTGCACAGGAAGAGTCAACAGACGAGCTTTGTTGTAATCACTTCTGTCTTTGAAATTACATATATGACAAGATGACAGGGAGAGAGAGAGGGGCGCAGTATCCGGAGCTGTAATGCTCATGGCACAAACATGAAGTGAACACCAGAAATTGCGTGACTGTGATGTGTGACTTCTTAAAAAAAACACTTTAAGCAAAATGCGCTATCAAGATAACGTGTGCGAGTGCGTTGTTGAATTTGTTTGTCATTTAGTGCTTTATTGCTACTGGATAGTCGAGAGTTTGCTTCCTGTCATTCTCGGCGTCTTTCCCCTTGGATCCCTCTATAAATACAACGTGCACAAGTTGTTTCAGTCGAACCAGATCCAGCTCATTGAGGCGCCGTAATCCTGCTTTATTTTCCATCTGACAACTGCAGGCGTTCAGTTGCGTCTCGATTGCCCCTAAAGAATGCACTGAATCAATATTGAATATCTGTCAGCTGCCTTACTACATCTGCTCCGTCAGTTGTCACTTCCTTCGCCCTATGTGGAAACAAAGTTTCACAGCTCTTGTTTCCTTGCGCAACATTTCTCTTAACACCATGGTATAGAGTGGCTGAAATATTTCTATTGTGGTTTTTATTGGTGCATGATAATGTCGGGGTGAGGGGATGTAACTTGCACTATATCAAACACCTCTGAAGCTTTTCGAGTCTTAGTAGTGGAAGAAGTTTGTGCTTCTGAAGTGCATTTTCTCAGAATGAGCTGCAAGATTTCAGCTCTGCTGCTGAATTTGACTTCTTGCTGCATCTAACTCCAGACTGTGACTCTGTAATACTCTGTGTATAAGAAGTGTATACTTATTTTGGAGGTACAGGAACATAAACGGCACCTAAATTTATAGTGTCATGTGCAAATTTTCATTCATCGGTCTGGTGTGTCATTTGTGTCGTGCACAATTAATTCTCTGTAGATTACTAATGTTGTGCAAATGTAAGTTGATCTTTCGCATGAGTCACACAGGTATAATGTTGCAGAAGCTGTTGTTTTCCATTTGAATGTCTTGTTGAGAAACTGGCTGATTGGAAAAACACATCTCTTGGCAATTGCCAGGATTCTTGTATTCCTTTCAAGTATTCACAGCTATGTAAACACAAGATATGGAAAAAGGTTAATTTTCCTGTGAGTGGCACCATGGCTTTCAGTTGGAAGCCTCAAGAAACTGCGGGCCTGAAAAGTGGATACGCTGTTTACCCTCTTGTGCCTACATGTAATTATACTACCAAACCCGTGAAACTCTGGTGAGATTTCCTGTGTAATTCCAGTTAGCCGCACGCTGGAGAAAAACAACCTCTGTGCTCAAGAAAATACCTGTAATGATGAGGTATGCTGTGCCCAGGTTTGCTGTGCTGGTCACATTTTCAAAGGGGATTCATAGATGTTGTCATCTGTAAGAAAAGCAAATGCAAGCCTGAGATATCAGCTGAAAAAACAATTATAGAACTGTGTTTGTGTGCCGCTGCGTTGCATGTAGTTGTGATACAGATTGAGCTAACCTCGAAAAGACGATCATTCATGCTTTCATTTAAAGGATACTCAATGAGTAGACGCAACACAAAATCTGAAGTTTGTGAAAGACAAAGATCGTGCCAGATGGTGGTTATCGAGATCAGTTTCTTTCATATATTAGTCAGCATAGCCGAATGAGTACTGGCGTACAGTCACTGCTGCTTCTTGTCATGACTGGAGCTTGGTATGTCCAGCACCTGCACTTGAATTTCATTTCCCCTCGTGCTGTCGACTCTGCTCTTATCTGTATGTGACTGATCTAAACACAGCCTCCCCAAACCCACGCCTCTTAGCATTTTGACCAGATTCTAGGTTAGCGGGGTTTAGCAGGGGATCTTTGCGACGTCGTTACTATCGATAGGTTGAAGGTCACTGCTTATAGTACAGCCTGCTTTGCATACCTGGGCACTTATGGAGCAGGTGTGTAGGAGAACAACGGCAACCTACGTGACTTTCAGAAAACTCCCCACTGTGTGTCTCACTCTTAAAGGGGAAAACACAGCAGTGAAGCCTCAGTGATGTGACACTTGTGTGAATATTAATTCAACCTGAGAGAGCGTTGTCTAAAATCTTTTGCCAGTAGGCTGAAATTCATCTTGACTCCTAGCCAATCAGGTAAAAAACGTGATGGTTCTTCCTGTGATTTCACTTCCTCTTGTTGTTGAGGTTGAAACAGTTTGTCCTGTTCCTCGCGTGTTTTGTTTTGTTTGACTAATCCTTCACAATGTACGTTGCCTTTAAAGACTGTGTATTTTGTGTTTCACAGGAATCTCGAATTACAATTTGCATTTTTGTTAGTAATATTAAACATTTTGTTCTCCTTTGTGTTTTCCTTTTTTGAGTAGACAGGGTAGCGCTGAGATTTTACAGAACTTTTGTTTATTCATAAATAGTGATAGTGAATAGTTTTCTTGCAGGATTATTGAAACCAGAAAATCAAAAATGGAGAAACTACTAGATGAGTATCACGGGTGATCTGAACAGGTAATGATCTTTACAGAGAGTGGGAAGTGGCAATCTGACGCTCTGTTCTTTCTCTTCCTCAGGTCTTTGTAGGCTGTCAGCAAAGACTTGTACTCCCTCCTTTACTTCCACGTCTTGTGCCTCTCTGAACCAGCCACCTCTGCTACCGGCTTCGGTTTCTCCCCAACTGTAGGAAAAACCACTGAGACAAGAGAGAGGCCTCTGTCTTCAGAACTGCAGCCAACCTCTGACTGCATGTCAGCGAGCTCCTCTTTTTTTCACCTTTCACTCCCCCTCAGAAACCCACATTTCATCATAACCGTAACCTCCAGACCTACAGCGAGCTGCTAGCTGCCTCCTCGCAGGTTCAGTTGGCTATTGCTCCCCTATTGTTGACCCCTGACTGGCCTTCGACTGGTGCTCCTTCAGCAGGGGAGGGAGGGGAAAGAAGGCCTCTGAACGCTTTGCCACTTTCCCTGGAGATGAAGTTGCAGGCCGTCATGGAAAATCTGCACAGGCAGCAGAGGGCCAAGCTACTGATGGAGCAGCAGCTACAGCAGCAAGCCGCCTCCCAACAGACTCAGGTCCGTATGGCCGGAGGGAATGAGCTGATAGGGAGCCCGGCACCTGAGACAGAGCAAACTCAGATAGCGGCTCTTGCAGCCATGCGTGCCGCGGCGGCCGGGCTACAGAGGGTGTCAGACAGCCCCATGTCGGAGCGCAGCAGTGGTGGTGACGAGGAAGGCGATAATGAGGACAACGATGAAGGAGAGGAGCAATACAAGGACATGATGGGGTCAGATGAAGAGGAACAGATGTAAGTGAATTTCTTTGCTGGACCTTTCTGAAAATTTTAGTGATTAGTTTCTGTGTGTAATGTAGTTTTTCAATATATAAATGTATTTGTGATGCACACAGCAAACAGAAATGGGACGAGGAGGACTTTGAAGGTGAGATGGAAGAAGACTTTGAGGATGACCTTGAAGAGGAAGGTCTGCCTACGGGTCATGATGCAGTGGCCCCTGGCAAGGGCATCCTCCTGCTGCCTCACCGTCAGCTTAACCCCCATTCCCAGCTCCTGAAGGTCCGTCCCAGTGTTGAGCAGGAGTCCCGCTCAGCAGTGGGAGCACATCTGCATTCACATACCACGCATAGCCATTTGAGTGGGCAGGACCACGGAGACTGGACCTACGAGGAGCAGTTCAGACAGGTACCATCACTTTCTGGTCCATTACTGTGTGGAGGTCTGCACCGACAATTAGAGGTTAAAGTGGGATTTGGCAGGTGGGGGAACCCTAAGGTCAGATGTGTGTGTGTGGGGAGGAACAGCTACGTTGTGCATTATATAATGCCGTGTTACATTTGCCATTGTGGCTTGCATTTTTCTCCAGCTTGGGGAGCAAAATGATCACACACTAACATATGTTTTTTTTCTGTGTCTTATTAATCGAGCTATTTGAATCACTCAGTCCACTTCTGTACCTCGAACACACCTTTATATCTACACCATGAACAAATCACAGAAATGAGACAAAAAAAGGAAGCGTGCAGGCAGGATCTTGGAGTGACCTCACTGACTCTGTGACACTGGCTAAAATGAGCCATTGCAGTTTGTGAAAATGGAAATGTGCCAATCAGATTTAATTGCTCATTAACCGAAAGTGTCTGAGCACCATTCTGGATCATTCTGGCCCACTTTAACCCCCCTGCTGACAACAATCTCCCAGATACCAGGCGATTATGTGAATGCAACTGGATGTATGTATTTCAGATTCAGTCCGAGCTGGGTAAAATGGTTAAACAAACTGGTGCGATATGATAAAAGTGAATCAGAGTAGAGGTTGTCTTACTATTAAGATGTGACCAATTCAGTAATAGCATTGTAAATTATAATACTCTGCCGTGCATAAACACTTATTTCTTATATCTTTGCCCCAGCTGTAGTTGCCATTTAAGTCTTTTGAAGGTCCGCAGCTTTAACTGTTGCTGTCATTACTGCTGATTGATGGTATTAAGGGCTGTAGACTGGAGGGACTCTGGCCAAAGAAGCAGATTAGTCTAAAATATTTGCTGTTTACCAGTGGGCCACATCTGGCCCTCAAGCCATTCACATTAAAACTCTGTTGCACTTTCTCAGCGGCATGTGATGTAATCTGACCAGGGTGGGAAATTAGCACTAGCCACCGGGCAAAATGTTGATAAAGGCTAAGGTGAGGGTTTTCAGTTTGCCTTTGCCACTTCACGGTCTGGTCAAGGCAGATGATTGAAGAGACAATTTCTTCTGGTGGCAGCTTGGTGCCTGGTTAGATTTTTGATTTTACAACTAATATGGACTAAGAATGAAAGAAAGTTGTTCCTTGGAACAATCTTGAAGGACTGGAAGCTGAGGAAGAGGAGCTCAGAGGGATCAGGAAGGGCTGTGGGTGGGTTAGAGTGCATGTTAACAGCTTTGCCATGCTGCCGTTTACTGTAAACATGCTAGTGGGCTGGATATTATGAGGGAGGCCCTGGTGGAATAAAGACGGGCTGTTTACGTGAAGAGATTTAAGACTGTCAACAGCTAAGTTTGGATAGAGGGCAGCTGTCGATAAAAGTTGAACGCAAGCGGGAAGACGGTTGGTTAAAAGTTTATTTCAGGTGATATAAAACTGAATTCTTTACTGTATTTACGGTATTTTTAAATTTGACACAAACAGGACACACAGATAATGCGGTTTTCCTACAAGAAAAGCAAAATACAAACCCTAATACTTAGATTAGTAGCAAAATAAGCTTTATTATTTCTAAAATGTGCAATTATGCAAATTGCAAAACTGCTCACAGAGAAGTATTTTTAGCCTCCTTAAATAAAAAAAAACAACAAAACTACTTCTGCATGGTGTGACAACTAAATGTTGTTTTGCCAGTTTAAAAATGTAATATACACTAAGCCGCCATCACATTCAGCAGTTTATTACATAATGAAAGCCACCATTAAAGTGCAACCTCACGTCCTGTCGCACAATTCTAACCATAAAACATATTTTATCAGGACAGATAACAGACAAGCTGCTAAACTGCTTCAGAGGAAAAGAGAAAAAGCTTTTAATACAATTAACTTTAGTTTTTATTTGTTTTTAAGTCAAACGTCTTTGCCACGTTGCTCCTAGCTGACATGTGCTCCAGTTTTAAACCAAACTATAGATTATGTCATTTAAGGCGCATTTCTTGTAATTACAGAGCATGTGGACTCAAACTCTCTAAAACCTATAGTCTGCTTCTCTAAATAGTCCACCCCTCCCTCTGTAAATGTTGTGTGAACGACTTGAATGGATACTTTTGGGTTTTTATTATTATTATTTTATTTTTATCATGGCACCTCAGTCAGCCGAGGATCAGACAGGGCTGTGTTAGTGCAGCAGACCGTTATATAATCAAAACAGTCAGCACCGTGACTGGTCAGATACCCAATAGATTGGGTAACACTGCGTCACGCCTACACAACGTAAAGCCTGAGAAGAGGGAACTCAGCATTGTGGCATGATATAGGGAATTGGGTAACAACAGTAAAATCTGTGCCGAGCTCACGGTGTTCCTCGACAGTCTTTAACGTTGTAAAACCAGGTTTTTCCAGTCTTGAACATCCACTTATTTTCCCCTCAGATGATTACAGTCGATGGAAATAATTGCAGCCGTGGCCTGGCACGACGAAGACAGTCTGTCCCCTGATAATTCTAACCTCAAGCAAATCAAAATTGTTGACCTCAGCCTTAATTTGTATGTGGCGTGCACCAATTTTATTTTGCTTCTTCTTTTTTTGTTCGGAACCTAATGTTTGTGGTTTCTCCCCGTCATGTGGAAAACGGTAAAATCTGCAAACGGCTTCAGCGCAAACTTGACTTGATGCGCTCTGAGCGCATAGACATGCGCATAGCACAGTCATAGATGCCCCTGTGCAAAAAAAAAAAAACATTAAAACCTGCTTATTAAGGGCTTCATGGGATTATATGTACCGTTGAGTATTTGTGCAATCATCTGAAACATATAAAAATACTGTATGATGCAGCTATCAAGGCCAGGAAAGCTACACCCACAAAAAAATCCCTGTCACCACCTGTCCATACCACCAAGCCCTCGTGGCAATTAAAAGACACGTGAGGCTGTTGGTTAAAATATTGCACTTGTCATCACTGCGCAAAACGGGCAACTAGTGCTGCATCAGAGCAACCCTGAGCTGATGGTCCGTTTTTATCAAGATATCATGAAAAGTTTTCGGTGTAGACTTAATATCTCTATCACAGAAGGGGGCGAAAAGAGGGTCTGATGGGTAGCACTAACCTCCTAGCTTACAATTACACGTGTTCAGACATGTCATATGCTGGTAGGGTGCTTTGGAGGGCACTGGGTGGAGAGGAAGGGGTTAAGAGTGTACAGTTTATTTTGGGCAGGTGGGTGGAGGCTGTTGGAATGTGCCTGATGGAGGGTGATAATGTGGCCACAAGGAAGCTCAGATCCTCAGCAGAAACTTTGCGTGCCTCTATCAGTGCAGAGCAGTTGGAGCACTTCCAAACTGAAAACTGCCCTTTTTTCTTCTTTATGTTTGTACAGCACAAATAATGTCTCAGTGTGGCACCACAGGTCCATAGTAGTGGTTACAAACACAGGGGACAGGAGAGAATGTATAAGAACATTGTACAGAAACAGTTACAAAAAAAATGCATCCTTAATCACTTTACAAGACAACAACAGGATCATAAAAGCTCTAGTGCACAATATAAATCCAATAAACGCAAGATGTGGATTCAGCGAACTAAAACCAGCCCACACCCAGCTTTTAGTCAAGGTTTGCCCCAGGCTGTGGTGGAAAGATATATCAGCAAACCTGCATTCCTGGTGGATCACCCAGCCACCTTCCCTCTATCTCGCCTCTTTCGCCTGAAAGGTCAGACTAAATGAAGCCGAGAGGTCTGCCCTGGTCGTATGTCTGATTACGCTGTGGTTTTAAATTAATTAATCAGACTATTCAAGGCATTTTGCCAGCTGCCTCATATCTGGCCGAGGCAGAGCGGTGCCAAATGAAATAAAAGAGCGAGGATTTACACAGATATCAAATAATGCCAGGGTTGTTGGATTATTTGATTTGTATGTCTGGTGAAGCTATTTCAGTGATACCACCGCAAACGGAACACATGTATGAGCGTCCCTGATATGTCTGACTCTTGGAATTATCTGTATCAGTATCACACTCCATTTTTATTCCCAGGAGGTTATTAAATTAAGCCTATAGCTAGGAGACCTGCATGCATTTGTTTCCATCAATCTCCACTGAAATACTGGGCGATTTGAGTGGAGGCTTTTTATGGCATAATTATTGATAAAAACTTGGAAAGCTTTGAGAGAGAGTTAAAAATCCAAATCAAATTAGGAATCGAAATTCTTACATAAAATGAAGGATAACTATTTATAGCAGCTTCATTTATTATTTCATGCATTCTGGTGTTGACCTGATCACCTTTTAGAAATACTGAGCTTTTCAAAACAAAGTTGATGTACAATAACAATCAGGTTTCAGTTATTATGTTGTCTCTTTGTGGTGCACATGCCAGCATAAAAGGCTACCTTTTTTATGAACACTATCCTCCTCGGGCCAGAGGCCATGCAAAGCCTTTGAAGTATCCCGTCCTGTGTCTCTGTCTGCTTTAAACACCAGCAGCTGGGCAGATGGAGCCCAGATGGACAGTAAAGAAGGGATGTCTTTAAAAATTCATGGCACTCACAGTGATCAGGGCAAATGGAGAGAGGGGGAAGGGGGACTGGCATTAAACATTAAATTGCTAACACACACATATATATTAGGAGGTATGGGGGCGAGGGGCTGTCTGTTAGTGACTACAGGAAGCGTAGCTCCAAAGAGAGCCAATTGGGAGCGACACTTATTGGGATTTCCCATCAGGTTTCTGCTGATACAGCTGCTGAAAGGTGCTCAGTGGGTTTATGTTCTACTTTAGCAAAGCCGTTTGTTCTGATTTGATGTAAGTGAGTTTCATTTATTTATCACAATTCTGTTTATTCCTTCTGCTTCTGTATAGCCCACAAGCTCCTGTTGAAGGGTTTGTAATAAAATGCAATGAAATGGAACTTAAACCACATCTTACTGCCCTTCTTGGATTCCATAATCAGCTGACCCTTTTACTGTTAATGACTGACTAATGTCAGACTATGCGTCTGTGTTTGATCAATATTTCACATGCTATTGAGCTTTTATCCGATCCATCTGCTTGGTTTTATCATTAAGAAGCACAGCGAGCGATTACTTTTATCAAGCGCATCATTTGGATTTTCAGACCTAAGCCAGATATTCTGCAGACTCATTCCTACTCTAGTCTGCAGGGTTCAAAATGAATCAGCTCAGGCATGTTTCACTATGCTGTGAGACGCCTCTGTTTGCCATCTGTGTTTAACAAAGTGACAACACAGGGTTAATGGGCTCTGCTTATGTCATGAAAACAAAAGGCAAAGGAATAAGGCCACAGCAGCACGGGAAGACCTCTCAGTCTTCCTGTTGAAGGGAGGAGGTGGAGCAGCAAAGGGGGAAAAAGACCGTCAGTTGGCGCTGGTCTTTGAACCGCTGCCAAGTAGAGCATGTAGTAAATGCTCGTTTTGACTGCGAAGCCCTGCGGAGCATTTGAATTGTGTCCAACTCCTAGTGTGCTTCATGGAGCTGATGTCAGAAAGTGTACAGCCATGGGGATTCTGGAAATTGGCAGGAACTCAGTATGGGGGAGGAGAGGTGGGGGCTGCAGCAGGAATGTAAACAAAGATCGTGTAAAGGCTGAGGCTAGCTCTTTCATCCCTTCTTTTTTCTCTGGTTGCTAAACGTTACTATTTTTGTGTAGGCAGCTTCCCTCACGACATGTATTGTCTTTCTCAAATGTATCAAACATGTAAGCCTTTGTCAAGAATGAGGAAATTGCTTTTCTAAGCTGGGAAGACCCAAGATGCTCCACATTCTTCATATTTGTAACTTTTTAGACCCTGTTTTTCCTTTAGAAAGGATTATATGGATGCTGCTTCATTCTTTCTTTCTTTGCTCTTTGTCCCTCCATTAGAAACTGTTTTTTTCCTGCATTCATACAGAAATAGATATGTGCTGAATATTTTGTGTCCTCGATAAGCACTCAACAAAACCAAAGTGGCTTCTTTACCTACAAGGACACTGATAGGCATTCATGTGAGAAAAAGCACTATGTGGATATTGAAAGCTTTCATTTGTAGAATACTCAATTAAGAAATAGGTCAAAGAGAAATAAGATGTGCGCAGCTGTACATTTTCAAGGTCTGAGATTGCTCTTTGTCTCAGTGTGAAATGAAACTGTACAGGAACGCACTGGAACAGAGATCTGCGTGCTTTGAAATGTGGCTTAAATGGTCTATGCAATCAATAGGCCAGGCATGCTGCAAAGCAGAACCCCCATCTCAGACATAGTTTCATAAAAGACTCTGTTAGTTCCTTGATCCGTCATCATCACATTAGGCTCAAGCAAGAGCACTCAAGCTGCCCTGTCTTGTCAGTATGATAATAGCTGACCTTTAATCATTATATGTGTATGAAAAGAAGCCGGGGTTGCCTGTTCATACCACAGATATAAATGGTCATTCACGATGTGTATTTTACACCACTACGACGTGATAATAAACCCTTTTCCACTGCGGATACTTTGACATGTCAAGGCAAGAAAATAAGTCATTTTCACACATGAACTTTGGACCGTTTTGGAAGAATGAGGTTTCTCCGGCTCACATGTAGCAGGAAATGGTCAGATTCATATTTAGATCACCTCTCAAATCAAGAAGGTCAAAGAGCAAATCTCAAGTTTTAGGCGATTGTGGTGCACATACACAGAACACTACACAGTTGTATTCATATTTAGTAATAAGGGGGAGGATGGATTTTCTCACTTGCCACTATTTGCAAGTGCTTGCTGAAAGGGGGCCGTCTGATCCTTGGGATTTCTCTTTAATATTGTATAATATACAATATAAAGCACAGCTATTGTGAATTGGCTCTTTATAGTTAAAATTGACTTTTTTTTTAAATCAGCAAAGACCAGCTGAGAGCTCATGAGCGCCTGTTATGCTTCACGGTCACCTTAGTCAGCAATCTTGGGCAGTAATTACAAGGCAGTGATGCTTTAGGTAGGCCATGTGACATAAATCTTACACGGTTTGGCCTTGTATTTAAGGCAGTCGTGATGCCACGTCAAATAAAAAAATATGATTTTTACCGTGGTGATAGAAGTGCCATTGAGGTTGTTAGTCTTTGTGTTTAACTTGCCATGACAAGATTTTTTTCTTTTTTTCATGTGATGATATCTTCACATGAAAACATGGATGCTTCAGATTTTTCCAAAAGTGACATCAGTCAGTGCCTAAAGAGAAAGAAAGAGAGGCTTGCTCCTGTTCAGGCCACAGCCCAGCCCCATGTTGACTGGAGTGGGTTTACTCCATCTCTTAAGAGCCACACGCACAGCTATCTGCTCTCCATGTGGGCACAGTGGCCCATATTAGTTTTTAAGGCCACTGTTGTTAACCATTAAACCCTTTGCCTTGCCTATCAATCATACTGATTGACAGCCCAAGCACCCAGCCAAGTGTCCATCCCCCCCACAGCAAGGTGCTCCACACTGAGCTATTTTTAGTCCAGTTCTGTTTCCTGATGATGTGTCTTTATGTCTTTGTCTCAGTGTGTTGGAACAAAGGTATAAACCCTCCTCTGAGACATCCTGCTTACCATCTTTGTCCTTATCTTACTGCCTTCAGACGCGAGCATTATCATGGCATCTGCTCTGGCGCTGAATAAATACCTTCATCTTTCGTAAGGCACTCATTAGAAGACTATCTAGGTCACGCTTTTGCTATTTTTTTCTTTTCTTTTTTTTAAGGCAAGGCTGGTTTGCGTGTTCACTTATGGAGACTTAATAGGAAAATAATAGTTTGAGCCAAATTGAAAAGACCGAATGCTCTGTGTCAGTTACTTAGCTACTGTTTGCTAAGAAGTCAATTTATGAGCTTAAATTGCTGCTACACCCACTTCCCCTGCTTTTCCGCCCATGCAGCTTTGCCTTCCTCAGTTTCGAGCATCCATCAACGTAATGCTACTCATTAGCAGTGCGGTTACAAAGGATTGCTTACAGCTACCTACTACACATCAGGCTCTGGGGGGCCACCTGGCTGCTATTTCTGATTCTTATCCAAATCCCTAAGCCACGGCAGCTGATCCGATAGTAGCAGGAAGGAATTTAGTTTGTGTAATCGCGGGAGGGTGCTCATTCTGGTTTAATGTCTTGTCTTCATCAACTGCCTTTCACCTTTTTCTCATGTCAGCAGGGGATAGTGTGTCTCCAATAACGACCAACAGAAGCTGAGCATTAAATCCTTTGGCAAAGCCCTGAAGATGTGGTCTCGCTTACAGCCTTTCACACCATAAAGAAACTATGCCCTCACTGTTTGCTGAATTTCTACAGGTGTTTCCCAGCAAAAGGAAAGCTTGTGGTGGTTTCATGGAAATGAAGTGGAATCATTTTTATTTTGTAGTAAAACACCTTTACCTAGTTTTGCTTTTCAAGTATTTATTTAGTTGTTTACTGCATTTCCAAACTGATATAGTTCAGCCATGGAAAGCTTTGAAATATGCCCTTAATCTTAAATCATTCCCATGTATTAAGGGTCCAGAAGAAATAGGAGTTAAATATTGCTGGTGTTGTACCACAGTTGGCACATTCAAAAAAACATGGGTTTTATTCAGTAGCTATGCAAACTACTCATGTCCCATTCTTGGTTTCTTTTTCTAACTCTCTTATCGCTGTCTGCCATTTTTGGGCCACATATGACTGTTGCAGATAAAGCAACAACAGTTACAGTCAGCCACAGCGCTGGTGTTTTCACGCAGGCTGTCAGCTCCTTGTCCTCAATCGATGGAGCTGAATTTATGAGGTCAGTTCGGATTATGATCTCCTTTGATCCAGTCTGTCAATAAAACAGCGTTGCGAGCATCAGCAGGGCGACAGCTCTATTGTTGCTGTAAATTGTGTGCTTGTGGGGGGGATGGCGAAAGGCAGGGCGGAGGGCAGAGCAGGCAAAGATGGATTCGTTTAAGATGTCAGTCCATGGGGGCATGTCAGTGCATACAGCACACTGTCTGTACGACTGTCACCTCAGTCGATTAAGTCATTTTTCAGATGAGGAGGCAATTGGATGTCAGACTGAGGAACAGTGTGGGGGGAAATAAGGAGTGGTGGTTAGAGCCCCCAAAGTAAGAGTCGCGACGGTGTCGTACTCAACTGAATATCTTAAAAGTGTAGGGCTGGAGCAAAGGACCAAGATCACTTTGATTATAGTTGTGCCATGGGGCATTGGCTTTGGCCTCTGCTGCACAAAATAATTGAACACTTCTAAAAGCAGTTTTATTTGCATCCATGTATTTGAGGAAACTACCCACTGATGGGCAGACAGCCAGTCTAAATAGGTTCCTGGAATTACTATGCAAAGAAGTTTTATACATTTACCTTGTTTTAAGCACATGTCGTCATCTGTTTTGCAATTTTGCTAGAATAGGTTGTGAAAGCCTTTTGAAAAAGGAATATCACATGTGTTCATTTTTGATAAAAGAAAGGTGTGTATGTATTACAGCAGTTGGTTTACTTTGTTTACCTGTTGTACGTTTTCAGCCACTGCAAAAGTATAAATATCTTTGCCTCTCTAGTATTGTTGAAAGGTCTTGAGCCACACCCCATTTCTTCATATCAACCTGGGAAAATGGAAAATAGGTGCAGCAATTTATCGAAACGTGCAAACACACATGGAAATATACTATATTGGTTTGTACAATTCTAATGGGTTTGAAAGTCAATATTTGGTATGATTACATTTATCCTTCAGCGCAGCCAGAAGCCAGTTGACTTGTAGTTTTTACATTTTCAGGACTAGTTTTCAAGCTACTCTTCTTTGGATGTTGGCTGCCTTTAGTCTTGTTCTCTGTCAAGATGATCCCACACTGCTTCAATAAAGGTATTCCTGTATGCTTTGTATGTAATGGTATGCCATATGGCATATCCCAGCCTTTTCTCCTTGTTTCCTATCCTTATGAATGGCTTCTCGAGCCCTCCACAGAGACCATTTCTGACGAGGCTCTGGTGCACAGTATATATAGTCCAACTAAAGGGTCAGTATTATTAAAGCCATGATTTTCAGATACTGCTGTATAGTTTTAGTCTCCGTATTCCTTTATCCTACACTTGTCCAGTTTCCTCTCTTTCTTAAGTACACAATGCACACCATGCTAAGATATGTTCAGTTTTCTGATAATAGCTCATTGGGAGTCACCTTGTTGGTGCCAAAATACCATTTTACATCTGTCAAACTGTGCTATCTTTGCCATTTTTGATTTAGATTCAACTAAAGAAACCAAAAAAGGGGGGAGGCGGGGTTATATTTTCTGACAGGCTGCTAGTATCAAAGGGCCTAAAAATAATATACAGGGAGTGCAGAAGTATTAGGCAAATGAGTATTTTGTCCACATCATCCTCTTCATGCATGTTGTCTTACTCCAAGCTGTATAGGCTCGAAAGTCTACTACCAATTAAGCATATTAGGTGATGTGCATCTCTGTAATGAGAAGGGGTGTGGTCTAATGACATCAACACCCTATATCAGATGTGCATAATTATTAGGCAACGTCCTTTCCTTTGGCAAAATGGGTCAAAAGAAGGACTTGACAGGCTCAGAAAAGTCAAAAATAGTGAGATATCTTGCAGAGGGATGCAGCAGTCTCAAAATTGCAAAACTTCTGAAGCGTGATCATCGAACAATCAAGCGTTTCATTCAAAATAGTCAACAGGGTCGCAAGAAGCGTGTGGAAAAACCAAGGCGCAAAATAACTGCCCATGAACTGAGAAAAGTCAAGCGTGTAGCTGCCAAGATGCCACTTGCCACCAGTTTGGCCATATTTCAGAGCTGCAACATCACTGGAGTGCCCAAAAGCACAAGGTGTGCAATACTCAGAGACATGGCCAAGGTAAGAAAGGCTGAAAGACGACCACCACTGAACAAGACACACAAGCTGAAACGTCAAGACTGGGCCAAGAAATATCTCAAGACTGGTTTTTCTAAGGTTTTATGGACTGATGAAATGAGAGTGAGTCTTGATGGGCCAGATGGATGGGCCCGTGGCTGGATTGGTAAAGGGCAGAGAGCTCCAGTCCGACTCAGACGCCAGCAAGGTGGAGGTGGAGTACTGGTTTGGGCTGGTATCATCAAAGATGAGCTTGTGGGGCCTTTTCTGGTTGAGGATGGAGTCAAGCTCAACTCCCAGTCCTACTGCCAGTTTCTGGAAGACACCTTCTTCAAGCAGTGGTACAGGAAGAAGTCTGCATCCTTCAAGAAAAACATGATTTTCATGCAGGACAATGCTCCATCACACGCGTCCAAGTACTCCACAGCGTGGCTGGCAAGAAAGGGTATAAAAGAAGAAAAACTAATGACATGGCCACCTTGTTCAGCTGATCTGAACCCCATTGAGAACCTGTGGTCCATCATCAAATGTGAGATTTACAAGGAGGGAAAACAGTACACCTCTCTGAACAGTGTCAGGGAGGCTGTGGTTGGTGCTGCACGCAATGTTGATGGTGAACAGATCAAAACACTGACAGAATCCATGGATGGCAGGCTTTTGAGTGTCCTTGCAAAGAAAGGTGGCTATATTGGTCGCTGATTTGTTTTTGTTTTGTTTTTGAATGTCAGAAATGTATATTTGTGAATGTGGAGATGTTATATTGGTTTCACTGGTAAAAATAAATAATTGAAATGGGTATATATTTGTTTTTTGTTAAGTTGCCTAATAATTATGCACAGTAATAGTCACCTGCACACACAGATATCCCCCTAAAATAGCTAAAACTAAAAACAAACTAAAAACTACTTCCAAAAACATTCAGCTTTGATATTAATGAGTTTTTTGGGTTCATTGAGAATATGGTTGTTGTTCAATAATAAAATTATTCCTCAAAAATACAACTTGCCTAATAATTCTGCACTCCCTGTACTTTAATAATAATATAATTTAATAATAATATAATTTAAGTACAAAAATTCCAAGATGGCATGAAATATGAAGTCAAAGTCAAATTATGAAGACACAAGGGGTGGCTCCCTCTATCCTAGACTAGGTCTGGGTTCTTTATGTCAAAATATATTAGATTTGCTAAATGCAGAGCACATACATTGCTTTTTTTAATATTTGGAGTCAAGGTTTAAAGCAATAGTGTGAATGCACTTAAGTTTATTTATTTTTTTAATCCTCCCTCTTCAAAAGTATTATATCATGATAAGCACTGACGGCCCACGTCTGTGAACTCTGCACACGGAAACTATAATTTCAGTTGTGCTGACATTGTTTGATTAGCAGATGAATGCTGGATGTGTCATCGTAAACAAGAACACGAATGGAATCTGATTCCTTTTCTTTCAAATGTCACACAGTAAAAACAGAGTTCCTTTCTTTTGTTTTGTGTTTTTTAACCAGCGTCAGTGAATATTAACATTACCGTAAAGGTGTTAGTGCTGATTAAATGCAATGCAGGGTATTGTGTTTTGTAGCAGTATTGTGCTTATTAAGTTGGACGATGCCTCAGTCTTCCAGCCTTGCTCTATAAGGAAATGAAGGCTGACTGTACATAGTGTTCTGACTTCTGCTCTAACACGTTTCAGCCTATAAAAATAGTGATCCACCTCCACCTCCATACCCCACTGAAACCTGTAAGCTGGCCATCTTAAAATAAAATTCCTGTCCAAGCTGAACACAGTGATACAGAAAATAACAAAGAGTATAATCCAAACGTAAGTAAATTATGTTGTGTTTTCTGAATTAGGCGTTAGGTGTTACTGCGTGTGCTTCTTTTGTTATGGGTGGTAGGGGGGAGGCATTTGGTCGCCTGTAATGGTGATGAAGACTCAGCAGTATCCTGAATGTGTGAATGTCTCAGGCCGCTCTTTTTTTTTTTTTTTTTTTTAAATGATCTTGCTGTGATGACAACTTTAGTACTCACGCATTGTCATCTTTGCAAGTGACAAACCAAAAACCAAGAGGAAACACTTCATCTCGTCTAAAGCCTTGTCAAATAACTGAAAACAGTTATTTTCAGTTCTAGTCACAGGGCTCTAGAGTGCGACCAATTTGGTCGCAAATGCGACCAAATTTTTCAGTGGTGCGACTAAAAATAAATATTTGGTCGCACAGGTGCGACCAACTGTTCCGGTAACAAAAAAAAAATCTCTGTAACTCTCCTTGTGGTCAACAACAGACACACATTATGCCCCTATCGTGGACTAAACCAATCAGAGATAGTCAGGGGCGGGACCTCTCTGATTGGCCGTGGTCCAGTTGAAAGTGCAGGTGGAAGAGAGAGGTGAGTAGCTTGAATAAAGCGATATCAATTCATTAACGGATTCCACACAAAGACCTAAACACGGAGCGGACCCAACACATCAGAATCAGCTTCGTCTTTCTCGGCTTTCTCACCCGACGGCCTGAACACGGACACGCTGTCGGAGCTTAGCGATTCTTCGGGTCCGCGCTGTGTTTACGTCTTTTTGCGCTGATTCTGAGCTGCAGGTTTTGCCTCTCTCCAACCAAAATTCACCGAGCCTGCAGCAAAAGAAGCAGCAAACTGCGCTTCACATTTGATCAATGTCGTCATGAATTCCCTCTGACTTTTGCTGTTTTGCTTCCACCACGATAAAAATCACACTTCCTGCACAGCTCTCTCTCTCTCTGTACTTCAGGAACAGTTTCCCGTCTCAAATCTGTTTTCTGCATTATTCATTCGCTTATTACCCACCAGTCTAGCGTTGTTTACAGCGCTTTTTCTTTTTTCACTTAAATGACCTCGGACAAGAAAGCCTAATTTCTGCTGTTCAATACTGAAGAAATTTAAATTTCTTAAAATTATGCAAAATTGCAGAATATTTTTAAGGTTATCTGCTATAAAAAAGCCAGACCAGGAAAATCTCCTTCATGTTTTCCTGTGTTTTATTCTCAGTTACTTTCACACAAAGGCATCTGCTGTGATTTTCACAATTCTGATGAAGTCTCATGTGTATCAGTACTGATAAATGATCAGAATTATAATATTTCTGACTGTCTGAGGCTAAATTGAATCAAATCAGGACTTTGAGAACCGGAATTGAATGGATTATAGAAATCAGTGATGATACTCAGCCCTAGTGAGCAGCCTAGGCCTGAGAGAAGTGGATGTACTGTAGCTGTGGGTAATAAGAAAAGATGAAAAGAACTATTGATAACTTTTTTGTTAAGTTAAGGCCTGATCTGTCTGAAATTCATAGCCAGTGCTCTGACACGGTGCCATCAATATTTGAATGCTGAAAAAGCACAGTGTATCCAGAAAACACATTATATGCTGCAGTAAATGCACTGCCCAAGTGTCCCCTCTCCCCACGGCCTTTCAGCAGCAGACAGCAGCAAACAGGTTGTCAGAGGAGGCCAAGATGATGATTAAGTTTTTAACATTTTCTACAATATTGACAAAGCACTTTAAGCACAAGTTTGTTAGTTAATAATTTAGAAATTAATATTGTCTGTATGGACTTCCCCCCCCAAAGAAAGTGCACATGTAAAACTGCGGTGTTAAGCGATGCGGTTGAAAAATTTGAGTGCGCCTAACTTTTGTGCCGGTACGCCTAAATTTTTAAAGTTAGGCGTACCGGTGCGCCCATGTCAAAAAGTTAGTCTAGAGCCCTGAGTCATCTTGTTAAAAAATATCATCTGGTATAGCAAAGTAATTAAAGCAAAAACAGTGTATAGTTGATGTTGAACTCAGTTTTTCTGCCTTTCTCATTTAAGCATATTGTAAACTAGCTGCCGGGAACATCCCTAATTTGAGTATAGCACATCCTTTATTTTTGTTTTCTCTGTCAACCCAACTGCCAATTTTAGATACCAGCACCTAATGTTGTATAGGTCTTCCCTGTGCTGTCAAAACAGGACTTTTTAAGTGCTGTCCTGTGGTATCTGACACTGGGAGTCTGCAGTGGGTCCTTGGATTATTGTTGATTGCCGACAGGCTTATTCAGGGGCATCTTGCACACACTCATTAGATTTGGATTTAAGGAGTTTGAAGGCCAGGTTAGTGCCTTGTGCTCTAAATGCCTTATTCCGTTTCATGAGATTCTGTTGAACTTTTGGGCTTTTAGAGATGATAACCAGAGGTTGTGCTTCACAGAGGCAGTTTATCAATATAAAGGGAGCTAAATAAAGCAAACCAGTGTTAACACATGCATGCTGACTGAGCACTTCAACCACGGTTACATATACAGTATACTCCTTTTAACACAGCCTTCTAGAAATTACGCCATACTAGACCTTCCATTCAGATTAGGTGGGGCAATGCAAAGACAAAGATTAATATGATGTTGTGAAACTGCTCCTTTGACACTGGCTGAAGGGGTTAGTACTGCCATCCATAGCTGCTGAAAAACAAAGATTGCTGTTGAATGAAATGCATACAAAGGGAACGTTATAACACACACAACGAGGTTATCACTGTGCATTTCAAGTGAATTATGAGCTGCTATAATGTCGTGCTGCACAAAACCAAACAAGCTCATTCACTTTATTAAGCTCCTTTGCATAATACAATGAGAACAATGCATTCAACCCTCAGCTGTCATGAAGTATACAATATATTTGTTAGTTTAAACAATATAATAGGTTATATCATGGCCTAAAGTTCAACCCTCACGTCGTCTCTGACCTATTGCACATGAAGTTAAGTTAAAGAAGGAAAATAAAATGTTTTATTGTGAGACTTAGTCAACACAGTAACGTTTGCATTTTTAACATGGAATGTTTTTTGTTTGGAAAGCTGAAGAATTTGATGATAACCTGTCTGTTATTTCTATCTTAAGTCAAATTTATGACTTTTATAGAGGCTCTTTGTTTTGGACCAATTAGCCTTTTACCTCTTTAATAACATTGTGATGCATTCAGCTAGGTTCAGACATTCACCCGCTGCCAATTTATTCCCTTCAACACTCAGCGCTCTCCTGCTGACACCTTTGGGAACATTTCCCAGACATTAGCTGAGAAGTGGGGTACACCCTGGACAGCATAGACCACTGCCTTCACACTAACAGCTACTTTAGAATTACCCCATGTAACTAATCTCACTGGGTATGAAAATTGTTACTTTTTTTCCATCCAAGTGTTCTACCTTTTTCTAGATCGTGTTTTTAATCTTACCTAGCACTTAAAGCATGTTTAGCACTCCAGTCTGCATCCGGAGACACACTTTAACATCGTCTCACACAGACTGATGGTAGGATTTATAGTGCCCAAGGACATTTCAGATATGTAAAGACAAGAACTGACAACAACCTTCTGAATAGTAAAGTGCTTTAACATATGCAACAAGCTTCTTGGTGGCTATACGTGATAACTGGGTAACCAGTGAGGACTGTATTGGGACCATACAGAAGATGTGACTGAAACAAATGGCCTTATGTACTACCACACCCCACCTTGTCCATTTCAAACATCAAAATTTATCTTGTATGATTTGACAGTAGGATCATTCAAAAAAGGAAGATCAAATGGCTATTGGGCTTTATTTTTAAAAAAAAGTGTATGTGCCCATTTTTGAATTATTTCAAAAATTATGTGAATTATTTCCTTGTATAGTTAAGTTACCTGCTGCACCCCTGGAAAAAAAATGCTGTCAAAGTGATGCCACCACGAGCACGAAACGTTACTACTTTTTTCTTCTGTCTTGCTCTGACCTACTGTGTGTTACAGGTGTGTAGGTTAGCGTGCATGTGTTTGTGTGTCAGCCTCACCCCAAGGTGATGAGCAGGTGTAAGGAAGCATGTAGGTGATACCCTTGACTTCTCTCAGTTTTTGGTTTTCAGTTGCAAGCCTCTATTATCTGCTATGTGACACTTGTGTGCCAGCACACCTGCCATTTGCATTAACAGTGGTGCGGCCAGCCCCTCTAAAAACACACACACATGCACTCCGACTGCACTGTTATTGTCACTTCAGCGAGGGCTGCAAAGGCTGCTCTTTGGTTACTGATTATTTGTAGTATAAAACCACTTTGTTTTTGTTCCGACCCTAGTTTCAATTCATATGTAGCCGGCTGTCACTGACCTACATACACAGGGTGTCAGGGTGGGAAACTATCAAGACAGCAGTAAAACAATAAATCACTAACAGAGTAGAGTACATTTGGTGACCTTTCTACTGTCGCAATTTACCCCCATAACACTCCTGTCTTTAGCTGTAATTATGAGTTTACTGCTATAAGTACAGTTATATGAATTCCCACTTAAAAGAGCTTCAAAGAGCTAGTGCAAGTTTCAAAACACAATAGTCATCTCTGCAATCCCAGTTGTCTTTTTTTGTTTTTTCTAGAGGATTGGAACAAGGGGCATGAACCCTGTGCTACCAGTTGGCCCAGTTTCTAGTCGTTTATCTAGTTTCTAGTAACAGCGCTTTAATCCAGGAGAGGCCCCTGCCCCGGTGTGCATACTATAGACATGAAAGTCTATACAAGCCTAAAACATCCACACCCAGCTCAGCCTGATAGATACTCTACATATGTAAGTAGGTAGGGTGGTAAATCTACACAAGGGTTATATATACATAAAACCGTGAGATGGCCAGAAACAGAAGAGTGTTAAGGAAGTAAGACACAGGCCAGCAAAAATGGAAAATTATACAGAAGCTGAATCAAAGTGGGAAAAAGCCAACAGAAAGAGTTAATGAGTTGCTTTGCAACCACATGTTTCACAGTAACTTCAGTGCAGCACAGAGTTGTTTTTTCAAGTCTGTGCAACTTTACTGCCGTTCTTTCATTTGGTGTTTAGATGTAGCACGGTGGAGCAAACCCTCCCATAGGTTTACTGTCAATCGCATTGTTTCCATACTCACTCATACCAAGTCAGTAGATAGAGTACAGCAAAACTACAATCATGATTTATGATGTGAGTGAACTAGAACTAAAAAATAACTCATATCTTAAAATGTGGATTGTTGCCTCTATTAGATTAAGAGTATTGCAGTCCAAGTAGACATTTATGCAGTTTTATACTAACTGGATTGGTTATTTGGCTTTAAAACAATATTGTTAAAGTATAGTTAAATTGTTCGTTGTTGCTAAGCAGGACAGACTACCTCACCCACATCTATCATCAGTGAAACCTGGATGAAACCTGAACCTGGATATGCACAAGCATACTTTGTTAACACGTTTCAGACTTCACTAAAGATTACTCACTTGATTAGTTTGCAGAAAGACCGCCAAAAATAAGCACGCCACGGTCTTTGAGTGCTGTAACACTAACACATGAAAATGTTACCTTTAACTATTACATCAGGTGAGACCTTTCAGTTTTTTCATTTATCATGTGTGGCGTATTTAAATCTACAGTAGCGATTTCCATTGTCCTGCTTTGTTACCACATCGTGAGCATTAAATGGGGAATGGAATCTGAATGCTTCCCTCTAGAGAAATATTTATTGGTGTGATTAGGCAGGAGAGAGCAAATAAAGCAACATGGGGAGGGGGTGGTAGCTGGGGAGAGGGTAATTTCTAAGATTTATGGCGCGGCACTTCACAAAATGCATGCATCCTGTAATTAAAACTCCCCCTTTGCCTCCAGCAGGCGTCTACATTAGTTGGCATCCCCCACAGCCCTCTCCGGCCCTCTGTTAACCCTTACCCACTAGATAATAAGATCTCACGACTGCTTGGCGTCACTAATTAGAGCTGAATGCCACAGAGAGGGGCAAATTTGGTAGCAAGATACAGGAACATTGTGCGATAAAGGCTTTCCTTTTATCCTTTCTTCTTCATGTAGCAAGAACAGGTTACAGGACAATATGGAGGATTATTTTACATCTTTTTACTAACTCGTTTGATAAATTCTTTGTTGCATATTACTCTTTGACCCGGAGCAGGAAGGTCATGAGAATTTCCCAAGTCAATCATGCGTTGCTTTCATTTTGTCTAATGGCACGTATCCTATTGTACACACCCTAGATGCTTTGTGTTGCATTCCTATGGGAATGCTGCTTTCATGACTTGTTACTTTTCTGCAATGGTGGGTTTTTTTGTTTTGTGTTTTTTTTGTTTTGCGTATTAACTATGTGGAGGCGTCTGCCGGCTGCTTGTTTTGTCCACCAACACACCAAAATCCAAAGAGCTGCAATTTGCTATCAGACAAAATGTTCACAATGGTTATTTGCGTCAGCTTTGTGCTGAGCCGAGTGATTTCCTGACGTGATATCAAACGCGCTTCACGGGCGTCTACAACATCAGGGTTCGTGGCTTGGCTGCTGTTTTGGTGGCTGTGTAGTAACAATACGCCTTGGTGCTATTTTCTGTGGTTTTGTTTGGTGGTGCTCAGTTGTACATTGTGTTTCACAACCTTCTATTTTCAATAACACATTATGAAACTCCGTGACCTCACTTATGCACGGTGTGATGTACAGTTGTCGATACTCTCGCGCTTTATCGAGCCTTGTAAATATAACTGCGGACGCCGCTGAAGTTTGAAGATGGCGAATGTGTGCCTGCTGCTTTCTCGCTTTCGAATAAATGCGAGCGTGTAGTAAACAGAACTCTAAGAGGATGTTTCACAGTCACGTTGAAGAAACTAGGCAGGAAAAAAAACATCCACAGGCTCGGTGGCCTCATTGTCACCCCCTCGAGTAACCCCCTTCACTTTTACTGCCAACTTTCACTGACGTTTCCGAGGCCCCAGGCCCCGCTAACAGCTGTACCTAATCAAGTCCTCATCAGGCCACAAGGTCTACTGTGTCTCTCAGATCTTCTTATTATCAGACGGAGGCCCCACCTCCCGTCTTGTTGTTGCATATTACAGCACTGACTAATCATTATCCATATTTTAAAAATACTTTTATTGTAGTCTCAGAATTTAAAAACACCATTAGGGCTGAACGATTATGGAAAATAATCTAATTGCGATTTTTTTGCCCCAATATTGCGATTGCGATGCGATTATTTTTTAAGGTCTTTGTCTTCTGTATTATTAAACAAAGACAAGCAATACATCATATAGTATGGCCAATACTATATTACATTAATTTTAAACTGTTCTTTCCTGGAAGACAGACCTCTGTTATGATGACATGAGGTGATGCATGAATTGATGACTGACATTTTTATTTAACTTCTTCAATCACAACAGTATATTTGAACATACACAATAGTTTATTTTTAGCTTACAAACATCTGAGCATAAAGTGCTGACAAGGAACCCTGGTGTAAACATTAAAATGAAAGTCAGTACAATGTGCAGATTGCAGAAATATACATAAAAAAAATCAGTGGCTTTACCACACTCAGTTTTTCGACATCTGTGAACTACTAGACAGTCATTCAATTAAAAAATAATATTAAATAAATAAAACTAATAAATAAAAAATACACACATCTTACTGATCTCTGCAGTCAGTAACATTACACATAAAGTGCAAACATAATAGCAATTGTATAAACACACACACAAACACGCCTTTAAAATTTAAAGGCGTGAAATTGGACGGTCTAGCCTTCTGAATCAGAAGGCTAGTTCTGATTAGCGTCACCGCTGTCTCGGTGGAGTTTAATAAACTCGGCCGTCTGCTTCTTGCTATCTAAAATATAACCAGACACTGGTGTAAATTCTCGACTGTCTCATACTTCTGTTTAATAAGTTTTCTGTTTGACGTTTAGTCAGCTGTGTGAAAACCAAGGAGGAACCCACCCGGGGGATTAATAAAGTTTTATTTTATCTAATCTAATAACTTTAATCTCAGCCAAACCGATTTACTCACGAACAAACAAAACACTGAAAAAAGCCCAACAATAACATTTTTAGGTTGTCTAAGTGACTTATATATTACGTTTAACCCGAGCAGCGAAACTCCGCGGTGATCTGAAAATGATGTGCCGGGAGTTGTGCCGTTCTCGGCCGCATCAGTAACCCTCGAGCTCCCGGCTAGCTGTCGAGCTGGTGGGTAGCAGACGCCTCTGAAAACGTCGAAGCACTTTTGCAAATATGGGATATCTTGATAAACCGAGCAGATATTTGATGTTTACACAACTACTTTCTCGCCTGAAAATATGTTAAAAGTTTATTTTGTGACCCAGAAAGATTAGTATGAGTAATTTTAAAACTTAGTAGCGGCCGCCATTGCTGGAAACTGGAGTTTGGCTGGGCCGCGCTATGAATTCTGGGATATGGTAGTAATTTGGACAGCCTTCGGCGCGTCGCTGTGACGTAATCGGTCTACAAATGCGGCCTCAGGAGGATGCAGCCCATGAATTTGAACATGTCCAGAGTATAATCGCAGCCTTTGCGGTTAGAAAATTGCACTTGATCATGTCGCGATATTATCGCAAATGCGATATATCGTTCAGCCCTAAACACCATCTATCCACTGTCTCTTCACAGCTCTATGAACTGGATGGAGACCCAAAGAGGAAAGAGTTTCTGGATGACCTCTTCAGCTTCATGCAAAAACGAGGTATGTTTTCATATCCTTGTCCCCCTGTGTCAAATTTGATTTCACTAACTATAGGACGTCCTATTTATTCCATTTCTTATCTTGCTGTATCACATATCCCCGCCTTATCTCCGGCCGCTGTCGTTGGCAGCTTCTTAATGTGATGAGGAGAGAGGATGATCACCCACCCCCTTCTTTCTCTGATATATGACACAGCACTGTCTACTCATCTTTCACTGGCATGGGTGGGATCTTTATTCATTTCAGCGATGATTGCTTTATGGTCACACAGCAAGTCGGCGTTCCCAGGCTATAACTAGAAGGGACACACTGTATTGATGCTTGAGGATGGATTAGTTTACCTTCCCATCCTGCAGGCTGTCCGCATAGCTCGACCCCCACTTCTAACACTACACGCATAACCACTTTTCACTCTTCTTATCTAAACACCTAACAAGAAAAGTGAATAGTTTGTATTTTCTTGTGTTCAGTGTGCTAACGCCAGACTGCCAACTTGAGATAATTATTTTCTTGAAGCCGTGTTGATTTCACAGGATGCCAATGGCTGATATGATCAGATCAGTGGGCGGACGACTGACATGGGAGAAAAGAAAAGTTTGCTCATGACTGAAAAAACAAAAAGCCAAGCAGTAGTAGATGTTCACACAGCCTCTGGTAGTGTGCTCCTAGATTCTGAAAGCGCCATCTCTAGGCCATTATAAGAAATATGACGTGAGAATTATAATCACTGAGAAGACAAATTGATTAAAAAAATGCTTTGATTGGTTTGGTTTTTCAGCCAATATAATAATAGCAATTATACAGCATATTAGTAATGTAAAGGAAAGCGTTTTATTCCGTACTTTGACCTTGAGCAATAACTAAATTCTAATAATCTTCTCAAATAAAATCAAAATAGCTGTCACAATTACTCTGCCTTTTTTTCCAGACATTTTTAGAGCAACTTCTTTCTCATCACAGTTTGTCTTAGCTTGTTTCCAATTATCTTTACTAGCCGTAAATGAGTCACACATCTAAGTTTTGATAAACTGCCCTTTGGGTATAAAAACCTGTTTCTTTGGACATCCCCTGAACCCCCTTAACCCCGCCCTCTGGTTTAAAAGAAAAGTTATTTTAAAGAAGATTTCCAAGTAGTATTTTAAATGTGGATTTGGAAAAGACAAAGTTTATTGTGCAGTAGTAGAGTTTCTAATTCCCCTAATTAGATAAAGATCCCCTTTTCAGTTCTGAGAGGAACCACAAATCTCTCTGGGGTTGTGTCAGGGAGGGCAGCAAGTGTAAAAGCTAAACACGTGGAGTTGCCCACAGTGGCGTGCCCTTGTGAATAAGCTGAAAAGTATCTAATGATAATAACGTGTTGTTGTAATTGAAATATTAGATATTTAAGGTAAATACTTGTAAAAATGACAGTTTTCAGTGGAAAAATAGTTCCAGGTTTTGAAATATAAGAATTCAAAGTTAAAAAGTGAGGGCTGACCTCTGAACCCCATCAGGAGTGGACTGGAAAAAAGCGTGGTCATACAAGGACACAAACCACTGACGCTCACAGGAGTTTGATATATTTGATGCTTGTTCGTTTCTATGTAAAGCCGTTAATGTCATAAGTGGTCTTACTCTGCCCATTGTTTTGTATTTTAACATCTAGCCAAAAGACAGTAAATTGTTCTGAATCTGGTTGATTATTTGTGGGGTTGCCTGGATGCCAAGTTCGTTGGTTCAGCTCAAGGGTAAAAGCAAACCTAGTGTAGTTTCCTAGCACGGGCGAAGCATCTATTAGATCTGCGCGTTGGTGAGCTCCGCCACTCGACCGCAGCACCGTCACTCTGAGCACTTAAACAACACCTTGCACTGGCAAATTACTGTTTGCTAATACTGAATGGTAAAAGTGTGGTCTTTTAATCGTGACAAAAGAGCCAAAGAAGGTTTTGCTACAATTAAGTTGTGAGCTACAGCACTGTCTTAAACATGTAAAATGAATGGGTGTGACCGCGCACCACCTTTATTGGCTAAAGGGAGACAACTGTTATTTCAGGTACTGTTGTTTGTCTTTGATGTTATTTCATATGTATTTTATTGGTGGAGCATGACTGTATTTTTTTCCTGTTTCCTGTTGCTGCAGGAACCCCAGTGAATCGTATTCCCATCATGGCCAAACAGGTCCTGGATCTGTACATGCTGTACAAGCTGGTAACAGAGAAGGGTGGCCTGGTGGAGGTTATTAACAAGAAACTGTGGAGGGAGATCACCAAAGGACTCAACCTGCCTACCTCAATCACCAGTGCAGCCTTCACTCTTCGCACACAGTCAGTATAAAAACACTCGTTTAACTGGTGCTTAAAGGTTACTCAGGGCGTTTTCACACCTGTAGTTTGTTTACTCTGGCCCGACTTTGGTCATGAGTTTGTAAACTTGTAGTTTTTCCTTTGGTTTGGTTTGACTTCACATGCAGAAGTCCAAAATGCATCCGTTACTACAAAACATGTAAGAATGTTCAGTCCACTCATTTGCCGGATGTGTCTGAGGCGGGAGCAAGAAAAATAAATACAGGAAGAAGGTGCCGTGTTCTGGTCTACTGGAGAACATGGAGAATTTCTTTTCATTTCACGGTTAGTTGTTAGCACATCCATAGTACCTTTCCGCATTAAGAATACAAAGCATACATGGCTACGGGACTTTTTTTTTTAACCTGAAACGTTTAACGTACACCTGATAGTTGGTTCGCATCAATTTCACACCTTCTCCAAAGGGTCTCGTGCTGTTGTTTTGGTCCACACCCAAGTGTGATTACTGTGTTCACAACCAGACACACCAAATGGGGAAACAGAACCAGTGTCCGATTTAAACTGACAAAATACCGTGTGAAAATACCCTTAATAGCACCCTTTTTCTTAATTAAGCAATTAAGCAAGAGTTAGCTAAAGTTAAATCGTTCCATACTTGTTGCTGTAGAAATTAATCCCTGTATTAAGACCGATCAGTCCTAGTTAGCTGAAGTTGGGCCAAACTTTGTCTTCGAAAACTCAGAAGGGCACACCTGTTGTGCACTTTGTTGATTTCAGATACATGAAGTACCTGTACCCATATGAATGTGAAAAGAGGGCACTGAGCAACCCCAACGAGCTTCAAGCAGCCATCGACAGCAATCGACGGGAGGGCCGGCGACAGAGCTTTGGCAGCTCTCTCTTCACCTACTCTCCCAATGGGACTCCCACCATGCTGTCCTCGCCGAAGCTCCCCACGCCCAGCATGGGCTTAACAGTGGGCACCAACGGGACCTCGCTGGGTCACATCCACAAGATCAAGAAAGGTGAGATTTGCTTATTGCGCTGCATGCACATCGAAGAAAATTTACTGTTTGAGGGACATGTTCTTTGATGTTGATTGTTTTGAACAGTGTTGGTCAAGTTACTTGAAAAACGTAATCAGTAACTAATTACTGATTACTTCCCCAAAAAAGTAATCCCGTTACTTTACTGATTACTTATTTTCAAAAGTAATTAATTACTTAGTTACTTAGCTACTTAGTTACTTTTTAAAAACATGATTTACAACCTGAGGAGGTGATAAAGCGATAGATCTGTCAACCCAATTCTACTTTTTCTGCATAATCCATCATACAAAATGTAATCAAATGGAAAAGTATCTTTTTTTTAACTTGTTTTATCAGTTTTAATCTTTTAACTTCATGCATGAAGCAAAAATAAAATTATATGCACCGTTCTCTGACTTGAATAAATTTGTTTAACATTTAAACCTATTTTCTACACATTCCAGCACATAAAAGAAAATATTTTTTGTGTTTACACTCAGTCTTTCAAATAGATGCAAGTGAAACACAGCAGAAAATAAATAAAGTCAAAGACTAGCGGTCCTTTTGCTCTATTTTCACCTGTAAAGCAGGAGTAGGGTAGGCGGAGGTTTACCCTGGTGCAGGTGTGTTGCAGCGGTCAGTGGAAGAATCCGTGAGTTTCTCTGTGAATTACCCATTACGACGTTGCGCACTCGGTGCTTGTTTAGGGGGGGGGGTTTTTCGCTGTAAAAAGAAGTTTTCTTCCCACGCACAACGGACACTAATGTTTTTGTAACTTTTTATGGAATCAAACTCAAAGTAAGGTCAGTACTTCCACGCTTTAAACGCTGCACGCTCATACTCTCTCCCACAATCGATATGTGATCCACTGTTGATCTGCACACAGCTGTTGTCACAAACGTTGCACTTGCTTACGTCACTGTCATGAGACATTCTCGCAAAAAAATCACGGTTTTAGTAACGCAGTAACGCAGCGTTCCTACAGGAAAGTAACGGTAATCTAATTACCGTTTTTGCAATAGTAATCCCTTACTTTACTCGTTACTTGAAAAAAGTAATCAGATTACTGGTTTTGAATCAGGTTAAAATACATGGATATGGCAGTAACTTTGTCTACTCTCAGGTCAAAATGACAAATTCAAGTCAAGTATACGGTTTGTCAGTATAACGATTTACTCTTGACTGTGTTGGATCAAAGTTTTGAAAATTTAAGTTAAAATGAGGATCCACTGTGAAATCTTGAGAATTTTACTGATAGCACATTTATGATCAGAGATCATTTCTGCCAAATTTATCTCTTAAACGGAAACTCCGATCTTCAAATAAAGAAATAGCATCAAATCTGATTTGCTGTCATCTCTCTCTTTAAAAGAGCTTAACCCTGGGACCTTCCCGTAACACACTGCATCTTATTTATTATCTGTTTTCTGTGGTCACGCTGAAATTTATGTCTGGGGACTATAATGCATCATATGAGTTTGCTTGACTTTGAGTTCCCCTTTCTCTTTGTGCTGCTGGGCCAGAAGAAGAGGGAGGCCAGCCTCTGGCAGGCGTCAGCATGGCTCGTTTGCCAGCGGGGGGCTTGGCAGGTCACTCAGTGGCTGCTGTGCAGGCAGCAGCAGCCCATGCCGCCATGGCTGCTCAGGTGGCCGCTCTGGAGCAGCTGAGGGACAAACTGGAAGCAGGCGAGCCGCCAGAGAAGAAGATGGCGCTGTCTGCCGAGGAACACCAGCGACTGCTGCAGAGAGCGCTGCAGCAAAACCTGCTAGCCATGACTGCTCAGATACCTATGAACATTCGCATCAACAACCAAGGTACTGAACAGTGGAGCTCTGACATATTCGGGTAGAGAGAGAGGAACAAAACAACCAGTCAGACATGACTTTCATGTTTTGCACAGTAGCTGCAGGCTGTTCTACACTCTCGTTTGAGGAAATTCCTCCTTTATCTAATCAACATGAGATAAAAGAGTACACCACCTTTTTTACATCTCCCTGGTTTCAAAAGCTCAAAGATGCAAGAACACTGATTTTGCTGATGTGAAATGAAACTGTAATTTCTCACTTATTCTCGATTGTCAAGAAAAAGCAAATGGCCAAGTCCAGATAAAAAAGCAATATTAAGGTTGCTGGGAAATATTAAGTCGATAATGTCAGCGTGAGCGCTAGCAGCAGTGATCTGTGTATGAAAACACCCACGTGAAAATGAAAATGTCACCTCTGGTAGTGGTTAACATGTAAATGAACAGTAAAAGAAGAAGATGAATTAATGTATTTCAAATGGTAACGGTCGGTTATTAGAGTGCATTTTTAGGGACATTCGTTTGTTTGTTTTTAACTATTCCAGAGTTGAAGTTTATTTTTGTCTTTACTGCAAATCAAAATGAACTAAAAATAAAAATCTGGAGTTATTACGACATCACAGTTACTCTTGGCATCACAGGTTTTTACATTTCATTGTTGCCAGTGCGAGCTAGGTTTGACACATTTCCCTTTTCATGACAGTTAGTATCTCAATGCATTCTTGTAATCTCACCACAAACCACAGCACCCAACTGCGAGAAAGTAACACCTAGCAGGGCTATAGGTTGACCTGCTTAGCTTATAGAAGCAGCGTGCGTGCATACATACATGCATGATTATCTGTGTGGGGATTCCCTTCTGTAAGCACGCACCTTGATCTTATAGAAGGATTTGTCTCGGTTACTGTCTATCTGATCGTGCACATGAACCATTTCTCGGTAAGTGACTTATGAGAAATGTTCATTGGGACATTTTTGAAAAATTCAGTTTTGCTCCTACTGTGGGACGGTTTTGTTTCTCCATTTGGTTTGAGTATTCTTAAGTCAAATCTGGATCCAAAAATGAATAAGGATGAAAACTGCTTTCTTCCAGATGGCAGACAAGACTCAGCTCTGAACCTCACCACCAACGGCACAGGGAGCATCAGCATGTCCGTGGAGCTCAATGGAGTGGTATACACTGGTGAGCAGCTCCTCTGTAACTTAAGGTGACACAACAAAATGTCAGATATGAGCTCGCTGCTTCGCAGTTAGTCATGAAACGTTAAGTATTTCCAGTAAGACTCTTGGCTGACTTACAGATCTGGAGAAGCATCAGATTGGTATAGAGACCAGCCCCCTTTCTTCCTCCGAATGTTCCTATCAGCACCTTTTTTGTTTCTGTTTCATATGTTGTTTCGTTGCTTATTTGATTTGTGAAGAAATGGAGAAATGATTATAGCTGTAAGAGATGTTACACAGAGCAGATTATTCCTGTTTTGTGGCAAAGCAGAGTTGTGCAGTAACATCGTAGAGTGTTGTTGTTGGAGGAAGATTACCAAGTTTGGTAAGACCTCAGTCTCATGGGCCTAGACCCCTTGGATAATCTGGCTGTTGGAGATTGCTTAATGTCGTTAGGTGAAATTGGTCAGAAATAGGTGTACAGTTGTGCACCAAAGAGCTCTTTGGGACTGCTTTAGTCACTAGCAGAACGCTGCTGTCTCCTGTAGTTTAAATGGCAGGTGCCGGCTTGTCTGCACATTCTCACTGACTATTTGCAGAGCTGCAGTGAAACGTCAGTGTGACTCAAATGGGAAACTGAGCACGTTTACCTTGAAACTAAAAACTAAACTAAAAATTTGTACCTGAAGCTGTGTTCACACATGAAGTGATTCTCAGTAACCAGAGGCATTGAATTGCGTTAAGAGAATAAAAACGGGGCGAAGACAAAGTTGGAAATGTGATTGAAGTATCTATCAAGCGTTGATAGCCGGTAGTAAATAGAATAGAGGGTTACCTAGGTAACTAGAGCCTGAATGTTGTTAGTGACCAGCTGTCAGCTTCAGATTGATGCGTGAAGAGCAAGTCTCTTCTGGTGCAGCTTAAACAATGCGTTTCAAATGGCACAACTTTTTCTTTGAAAGTGAATGTTCGCTTTTCACCGTTTGACTACTAACAGGTGAGCAGTTGGCACCTGTGTCTGCAGACAAGTCAGCTTCTTCCACACAAACTACATGCGACTATAGCAGTTGCAAGGAGGTTTTTGTTGAAGCACCTTCCCCCTCGAGCAACCACTCGCCAGTTGGTCAGGAAAGGCAGTTTTTTTCCTAGCAAAAAGTGGTCGCCAAGCGGTTGCAGATCAGTATATACAGACTGTAATTCAAAGCATTTGACAGATGTTTTGTACTCTGACTCCTTTTTGTTTTCCCTCTTGTCGTTTTCTATCCAGGCGTTCTTTTTGCTCAGGCAGCACCAGGGTCAGCCTCGTCTGGTGCATCTGCATCGTCCGTCACCAACAAGGCTCCCAGCAGTCGCGTCGCTCCGCAGCAGCAGCAGCAGCAGCTGCAGAACACACCTACCTCAAACTCCAGCAACTCATTGTCTTAACAAACTCCCAGCCTTTCCTTCATTCATTTTTTTATTTTATTTACCACGCTAAGTGAAGCCAAAAAGCAACCTCATTTTCTATCTCACCAATGCCAAAAATAGAAAAGAAAAGAAAAGAAAAGAGAAGAACCATAAACCATACAGAAAGACACAAACTGGAACTCTTTTCACTTGAAGTACACTATCTCAGGTTTCCTCTCACAAACTCTTTTGTTCTTCATCGCCAAAATGATCTTGAAAAAGCAAAATCTCCCAACTGAGAGCCAGTATATGCTAAACAAAGACATATGCACAGCCTGTGAATTATTTATTTCTGCATCAATGTACAGATTATTTGGAGAACAAAAGAGAAGATAAAAACTAGGAAAGCATTGTTTACACACACAAACACAGCTACTGACTGACAATGATGTTTTATCCTTCAGGGGAGAGATTTTATTTTAAGTTTTCATTGTCATTATTGTCATTATTTTATTCTCTTTATTGTTTTTTTTTTATCATTTAAATCTTTAACAATCTTTTCACTGCAGGAAAAAAATCTATATTAAGAATTCTATACCAAAAAAAAGAATATCATCTATTTTTAATCAGAATAACTTTAAGGATAAGTGTTGTTTCTTCAGGGCATATATAAATATATATAAATATATATAAATTGTACCATTGTGACCTCATTTTGGGTAAAACCTTATACACACGGCAGCCGTTTTGAGTGTCTGTGTGAGATAACTACGCAGGTCTGTGCTCCTGTCGTGTGGGGACGTATGCATTACATCACAGATTCTCCTGTGAATAGACAGAGTGACGTCGGCGTCCCGACTCAGACTAATGCAAAGGAGCACGCATTGGAGGCGGGCATAGTTGTTCTTCCTGTGACGCTCGGCTAATTTAGCTAGAAAATCCACTCCTGTTTGTTGACACGAGGCTTGTTAAATACACCTTTTACCTTTTTTTTTTTCTCTCTCTCCATTATGCTGGTAGAGTTTTCAAAATGGCTGTTTTTGTAAGAGTAAGGTCAGTTTGTACAGGCGGTAAAATTAAGTTGTTTCTTTTTGTTTTGTTTTTTTTCCCACCTGCCTGCACCTCATCACAGGATGGACTTTCTCAATGCTGTCCACACCAAGTGTTCCTTTTCCTGTTTAGGGTTCAGATTTATGTGGGAAAACACAGGTTTTAGGTGAATGTTCTCACGTGTTTCTCGCTCTTAAACAAATATCCCACTTGACAGAGCACTGCTTTTCCACGTGTTGAAATCTGCTTTATCTTCTTTCTAACTTGGCCTTTAGTGGAGTGATTGTCTTTCAAAAAAAGAAAAGATGCATGCATGTATTTGTAGATAAAAAGCCCCCTTAATGAGATATGAAGTGATTTCCCATCTTAGGTTCGCAGGAGTCGAGCGTATACTGAATCTTTATTATTGCAGAGCTGCTCAAATGGACAATCAGGTGTCAGGAGATGCTTATCTGGGCTTCGGACGAGTGCTTTTTTCAGCTCGTATGTGACATTGTGTTGTGTTTTCTTTTTTGGCTTTGTATTATAGATTTCAGATGCTTTTTATTTTTATTTTAGCGTTTTCAGCTTTGTTTTTGATGAATTTGTGTGTCTTCTGATCCAAGTGCTTCTTATCCCGCGCCTTGAGACGAACAGGGTCTCATTAAGGTTAGCTTGCAACCTGTCCGGGATCCTGCGATGGCTGAGAGGTGATCGCAGCTGCGGCGTTTGCTTGTGGCCTCGCGTCTTTGTACAAACTCTGTTAGCTTTACAAAACACAGAGGAGAATCTGTGTCATTTGTGTCCGTGCTTTTTGAAGTCAGTCAATCAATTCAGCTTTTTGAACTTTAACCTGTTACCTCTCTGAACTGTTAACCGTTAAAGATTGTTCCCCACAGCCCCGACACACACACGCGCACACACACACACACACACACACAGTCACCCCACTTCACAAAGCAGCTTCATTCCTACTGACGTTGGAAGTAAATCAGGCTTTGTACGTGGGTTCTGTTCAGAGACCTTAACACAGCATGAGCTGACCAGAGAGCGCGCGGTACCTCAGTTTAATCAGTTTTTACCGTTCAAGTCAAATATCACCAGATGGCTGTCGTGGCTTTGATTCTGGACTCACTTCTCAGTGGGAAATTACCACCAGCTGCTACAGAGCAACTGGTCATTATTTTTATGTTTTTTGTAACGGACCTCACAGTCATCACAGTGGCGTTCTTGAATTTCAGTGCAATGTCCACAAAGGATTGAACTGTCCATCCTCAGGCACAGGAAAGCAAAGGCGGACTTCAGATTTATGTAAAACCCTGCTCGAGACTTCAGAAACCATTTGATTTGCAAATCGAATAACTAAATTCGTTTCTCTCCGCAAAACGCTTAAGCGCCTTTTAGATGCGGAATACAAAACATTGCCGGCTTTATCTGTTTACCGTAAAGTTCCTCCTCCTTCTCAAAGATGAGCCCATGGCTGAGGCAGCGACAGCCACACTAACCTTGCAATAATTGCCAGACACATGCAAGAAGTGTTGCATTTGTGGCATCGATTGCCAATGTCAACTATGATGAGGTTAAACCACACTTTTGAACATTTAGAGTTGCGAGTGTGTGTCTGCGTTTGGTGCATGGTGCAACATCAAGCAGTAGCTGCTTCTGGTTCTCAGACGGGGGCTCGAGGAGGCCGTTCCACACAGACGCCGTAAACCGAACACACGGTTGCTGAGACACGATGATAAAACATTCAGCTGTTTGGCGAATTCTCCAGTGAACCCATGAGCACGTGCAGGACACCTTTCTGAAAAAAGTGACTGAAATTACGTAGTCAGACATGAGGCTGATGTGTTAGGACGCCGTCAGGCTCAGAGAGTGTCTACGTGTAGAATGTGTTGCTCTTCATTAACTCAGGCGTACAGCTGATTTAAATGTTTGATAAGTGCATCTCTTAGAAACACAGTAAACACTTTGTGAATGTGAGATTCAAAGGCTCAGCTCCATGAATGTCATCTGTCTTTTTTTCATGCCCTTACAGTAATGGGTTGGTATGTTGGAGTACTGCGTAGGCCCTAACCAAAACAAAACAAAAGGGGAAAATGACAGCCCTCACGTATTCCTGCTTCCTTGTATCTGCAGTATGAGTGGATACGAGGGCTGTTTTTCTTTGTATCAGGAGTAGCAGGTGTCACAGTTGCCAGTAATGGCTGACAATCAAATAGAGACGTACTGCGGCTGGAAGCATGTTGGGGGAGGATGGCTGGAGAGAAGCTAAATTCAATCAATCCCAATCTAAAGGATCAACACTGCTTTTTCACATTTGACCCTGTGACCTTTTGGCCCCCAAGGCAGCTTTTAAAGCACCCTCCCCCCCTTCGGTGAATCCATATTTATCGTATAACTATCGACTGCTTGTGTGTGATATTTGCACATGAACAACAAAGGTACCGCCACTCGACTGTACTCGCTCTCTCTGTGGACGGCAGCATTTTCAAGGAACATGTTCTTAACATGCGCGGTAGCAACAATCATGAGACGTAAAGACAATGCCGTATACCTCCAAACACTCTCGACATCCCTTCAACCACAATCAAACCCCGTTTCTACCTCAAGGACTAAAAGCTTTGGCAGATTTCTCCTGCAGGGCCACACCTGGGAGAATCCTGCTGGAGGCTGCGCTCAGGCCAAAAAACCCCACTCAAGTGATGGTGGTGCCGGTTCATAAGGATTTTAAAAGAGATTGTAGTGACCACAGACAATCAGCTGAAAATGCAATTCTCACCTTTAACGATGACCATTTTAGAGGCAGCTCTTTGGCAAGAGCTCCCCTCAGTGGAAGGTTTTTGTTACAGCGCACAATCAGTCAAAGTTTCCTGTATGGGGGGGAAAAAAACATGGAAGGATATGAAGGCTTCAACTATTCCATTTACTTTCTTTTCCTTTCTTTACTTCCTTGTGGTGTTTCCAGAGTTTAATGTTTGTGGGGGATGTAAAAGCTTCAGAATCAGCATTCAGATCACGGAACACTAAAACCAAACTTCACAGGCTTTTAGAATCAGTAGCTCTGCAAGGCACTCAAACAGGGAAGTGGTTCAGACAGGGAAAATGCAGTCTGGCCTGTATCAGTGCAATCATGTAGGATCCTCTGGTCAGAGGTAGTTCATCTCTGATATTTTAAGGCACAGTGTAGCTAAGAAAACTGCATCAGTCTTAACTCTGTAGCCTGTAGAGTTGTGAAAAACAGATTTTTGTTCAGGCTGGAGCTTTCGTTTTTTATTGTATGGTAGGAAGTTTGACTCCTATAGCTTACAGATGTTTTCCATCATTAGATTAGACAATGCCTGCGCAACATGTTTGGCTTTTTTATTATTTTATTCGTCTTTAATGGCTCTGGACTGTTTTCAGAAGCCTGCTTCGTTTGACACTGTTGTACAGACTTGAACAGCAACATAACTCATCTATTTTGCCTGTCTTGGAGTCCAATTTTGATAACAGTATGTTAATATCAGCACAAACCCTCAGAGTCTATCGCGATCGGCTCGCTCGCTCTCTGTCTCATTCGTAACTTTTAAGTGTCTGAATCTCAGCTGTTTTTGATCCCAACCAGAGCTGTAGATAAAATAACTGCTTGAAAAACATGGTTCTGAGGGTCTTGCTTGGAGCGTGACTCCTGCTCCCACCTGCTGCCGACATGGACACTTTGCTAGAACATTTACGGGTTAAGGCGCATGTGGGGCTCGAGGACTTTTGACTGGACTTCACCACTCACCTTACCTCAATCAGGGGGACTGTGGATAGGGAAGATGATGATGATGATGATGATGATGATGATAAAATAACAAGATGCCTTCTGCTGTGACAATTGTATGAATTAACATGTATTACTAAGACTCATTAAGTAGATTATTTCTGAAAATGGCTTTTAGGGCTATGGATATATAAATTTTTTTTTTATTGTTTTTTGTTTTTTTGGCTATTTCCCTGCTTCTTTTTCCCTTGTTTTAGACATGCTGTAGCAACGGAGACACAGAGATTACTTATAGAGCAGATTTTTGAATACAGTGATGATACTTATAATGGTAATGTGATTATTATAGGGAAGCGTGTGTGTGTGTGTGTGTGTGTGTGTGTGTGTGTGTGTGTGTGTGTGTGTGTGTGTGTGTGTGTGTGTGTGTGTGTGTGTGTGTGTGTGTGTGTGTGTGCGTGAGCAAGTGAGAGCGTGTGTGTGTGTGAGAGAGAGCTTCACGTGTATCCTCAGAACAGAAACAGGACTCTGTCTCTTGTCTCTTACAACCTCTCAGGAAAATCTACCTCTACCTCCAGTTTGATGCATTTAACCCGGTGAGGGCTCAAGTTACAGTTTGGCAGGAAGAGGACACGAGAACGGGCGCCGGCGTTTGAAGTGAACTTCAGCCGACCTCGATTGATATGAACGCCGTGCTTGTGTTAGATACAAACAAGACATTCTTGGTTGAGAGGTTCATTTCTGACGCCGGGGCGTCCGCCGCCCTCTTGTTTGTCGTTACACTTTCGTAACACTTCTGCTGTTTAGCTTATTTGAGTACCAACAACAGGGAACCTCCAGCTCAACAGCTAACTACTACCAGTACTCTGACAAGTACTGCTTCTCGCACCACTGTCAGTTCAGAGTTTTGCAGTCTGCTCTATTAATGTGTGCTTATTCCTTCTTTTTTTTTTTTTCTATCAATGATCACATTTTTTCACAAGTGGGATGTTTCCCCAATGGCCACCACATCAGTGATGTGGCAGCGGGGCAATGCAACTGTTTATTTTGAAGGGTGAAGATCTGTTCTTGCCTATTTACTCAATATATGTTAGTGTGAATACTTTTATTTTGAATCTGAAATTAATAAAATATCACCTTTGTTAAATGTCAGACGTGTTTTGGATGTTATTTTAAGTATTTGGGACTAAGATTTAACAGCCAGTTATCCTGAATTATACAGCCTCAGGGGAAATATTAGACTATGTCAGTATTTATTTAACAAAAATTAGACCACTAAGTACTAATGGTTTCACAGGAATTAAGAGATAGCAGAGCCAGTTGCTGCCAACCAGATTAATTGATCATCTTCAGGTGTGAGGAGCTCAGTAAAAGCAGAAGTTTAGACCCAGGCATCTTGCAATCACTTAGTCAACCATGAACTACTCGGTAGTAGATTTGAGCCCTATGGGAGTGTCCACCAAGAGGGACATGGACCCCCTATTGATCCTCTACTTAATCATACGAGCCAAGGTGTGGAAACGGGTGTGGGTCACAAACAGCTGAGGTTCTGGGCAAACCCACCGTGTACTCTGTAGACCAATGGATTCTAGAGTTAAAGATGAGGCCATCTGTCCAGCAAATGCTTGGCTGAAATGAAACAGGACAATGATCGCAAGCACTGCAGCAAAATCTGCAACAAAAAGGCAAAAAAAACCAGGAAGCATCAAGGTGATGCAATGGCCCAGTCAGAGTCCAGACCTCAACCAGAGTGAAATGCTGTGGTCAGACCTTAAGATATCTGTGCATAAACGAAATCCCACAAACCTCTGTGGACTGAAGCAATGTTGCAAAGAAGAGTGAGACAAAATTCCTCCACAATGATGTGAAATACTGAAATCTATGGTAAATGATTACTTCAGGTTATTGCTGCTAAAGGTGGTTTTACAAGCTAAAGAGTTGTGGGGTGTACTTTAGTTTTCCACACACCGCTTCTGCATTTAGTCTAATTTCACGTTAACTAAATAATGACAGAGTGTAATATGTGTTAGAAATCAGCCAAGGTGCCATTGTGTAGCCTGTAGGCCGTTTGTCTGTCCGTCTATGGATATGCCTCACCAGACCATCACTGACACACCACCAAACGGTTCATGCTAAACAATGTTACAGGATGCATAATGTTCTCCACAGCTTCTTCAAACCCTTTCACGTCTGTCACATGTACTCAGGGTGAACCTGCTCTCATCTGTGAAAAGCACAGGGTGCCTGTAGTGGACCTGCCAATTCTGGTATTCTTGGGCTCTGTGGTGCCAGTCAGTGAGGGCAGAGCCCACTAAAGGACATGGAGCCCTCAGGCCACCGTCATGAAAGTCTGTTTCTGATTGGGTATTCACACCAGTGGCCTGTTAGAGGTCATTTTGTAGCTCTGGCAGTGCCCATCCTGTTCTTTGCACAAAAGAGCAGATTCTGGTCCTGCTCGTGGATTAGGGTCCTTCTGCAGCCCTGCCCAGCTCTCCTGGACTAACTGCATGTCTGCTGGAATTGCCCCATGCTCTTGAGACTGGGTTGGCAGACACCTGAAGGAGTTGGAAAGAATGTCAGTGGCCTCCACCTGTAAAGCCTTTTCTGTTTTGTGTTTTCATTGTTGTCTAGTGTACTTGTTGTTAATTTCATTAACACCAAAACAGCTGGAACTGATTAACAACCCCCTCTGCTGTCCCAGATGTTTAACTGATGATGTTATCCTCTAATTAGAAAAGGTTAAAAGGTTTTCCTTTATTTTTTAGATTAATTTTACTCAAGAAACTGTTGCAAACTATCTAACAGAATATAAAGACTGTAAAAGCAACACCAGGGTTATTACTTGAAATCTTAAGATACTGCTTAAAATGAGTAGATCAATAATAATGTTCCTCTTGTACCTTTCCCATTGTAGTGTACATTTCAGTGTTTTTTCTGTAATGCAACCGTACTCTGACTTGTATCCCCATGTGATGTCTGTGTTGTATGTGTAAGGTCGGGGGCGGGTTCATTCCACTGCAGGGCAACCTGCCACTGCATGTGTCAAATAAACTTTGAACTTGAACTTGATTGTCTCATTCTGAGTTGTCTTTGTACATTTACGCTGCTGCAGCACTTGTGTCTTTGACCTTGACTGCATCGAGTTGTTAAAATCCATTTACTGAAGCTTCTCATTTTACACATCTTATGGAAACTTGAAACCTAAAATAAACAAATACTAATAGTTATGAGCCTACCACCTGTTCACAGTATAGTCTTTGGAAATTATTTCTACATTAGTGAAAACAATTTAGCATAAAAAAAAGTTTTTTTATTTTTTCATTTAATTGTTATATTTTTTTATTATTTGAAATATCTTGATAAGCAACAAGATTTGTATTAACAAAGGTGGTTGTGGGAGTATTTTAAAGTGCCATGCTGACGGCCAGATCCACAAGAATTTGAAAAGCTTTTTCTCCTCTGTACACAAATTCAGTGGATCTTTAAAAAAAAAAAAGCTAAGAGGTTTTTCTGCAAGAATGATGGATAGGTATGTAAAAAGGATTCAAATATCCTCTCCCAGAGATGCTGGACATGGAATGGCTTTACCATGTGCTATTTCTTGTGACTGAAGATGCAGCAGAATGAATTACAACTACAGTATGCTTAAACTGCATTGGATGCAGCCAAACCGATAGGATGATGTCTTGCAGTACTGATAGGCAAATGCTTTGTCTCCTGAAGTCAGCTGGTCTGAGGGTGTGAGGAGAAAAGTCCTACAAACAAGCAGCAACTGAAGGCAGCTGTAGGAAAAGCCTGGCCAAGCATCCCAAGGGAGGAAAGTCAGAATGGTCTGACGTGCATGGATGCACAAGATTTGCATCCAAATTTAAAATAATCATTGCAGTTACTTATCAAAAGTAACAGACTCAAGCACATAGGAAATGAAGGGGAGAGTGCAGGCAGGGTGGAGACGGGTGTAAGGGGTGATTTCTGACAGAAGAGCAGTAAAAGTGAAAGGGGAGGTACAAGGTTTGGAGATGATGGCACTGTCAAAAAGCACAGACAGCAGAGATGGAGATGTTCAGATTTTCATGTGGAGTGTCAGATTGGACACAGTTAGAAATGAGTAGCTCAGGAAGACAGATTGAACAAGCAGTTTGGAAATAAAGTTAGAGAGGCTGAGATGGTTTGGATATGTCCAGAGGAGGGATAGTGGATATACTGTACAATGGATGTTGAAGATGGCACAGCAAGGAAGAAAAGAGGAAGAACATAGAGAAGATTAATGGATGTAGTGAAGGAGGAGATGTTGATGTGGCATAGAATAGGTGGCAGAGAATCTTGCAATAGGACTTAAAGGTACTGTGCTGCAGGGGTTGTAACAGACTCCACTTTGTTTGTGTGAATGGAGAGTCTGCCTAACACTAAGTTTCATCATGGAGTTCCACAGGGTTCTGTGCTAGAACCATTTATATTCACATTACACATGCTTCCCATTGACTGTATCATTGTGGCCTTTAATTTCTTACTGGGCCCTAAGAGTCTTAGAAACATGGGGTATGGTTGTTGGGGTTTTCTTTTGTAGGGTCTTTGCCCTAAAGCATCTTGAGGCCACTGTTGTTGCCATTTATGTAAATAAAATTGAATTAAAGTCTGAATTCTACATCTTAAATGCCTCATTTTAAGTTCACCGTGTATATTAAATTATGCAGTTTTAAAAAAAAGTAAGGTATGCTGTTGCAGAAATTGCCTCTTTGCTCTTTAATAATCGTGCTCACCCAGAGGTTCTTTGCATATAAAATTCAAAGGGGGGTGGGAGTGAGGGCAACGTGACGGGCGTATCACGTTGACGCTGGCTTTTTTACAAAGCACCGCCCAATAAGCGTCTCCGCGGTGCTAAACCTATCGGAGCCCGGTAGATTCAAACGAACGCGCTGATTCAGCGAGTGGGGGCGGAGCTACTTCTAGGTTCTGTTTGGTGCTTGAACAGCGAAGCGTCGGATTGAGAGCGATTATCTTCGTTACGGTGGCAAGTGTTACGTTTAGATGATAACAAACCCCCACGTAAAGAAAAAAAATGAGACTTAGGTCTCAGAAAACTGTTGCTGTTTGTCCAGAGACACCGAGGCGCTCCCGTCGACGGTCTAACGGAAAAAGGAGTCGATCGCGCCTGTCGGGGTCGGAGATTGAAAGTCCGCTTCAAAGCAAGGTAATTTATTGTTTGTCGGGTTATTTCTCTATGGTGATAGTGCTGTTATTAATGTTGGTGGAACAGGTAAACATTATGGTAGCATACAGAGCTGGATGTTGAATATCGTCCCTTTGTTAGGATGCTAGGCTAGTTAGCTAGCTACTAGCGTTCTCATAACAAAACAGCTAACAGAGTTGCTAACATTAGCACCTTCTCGATGGTAGGTGGCATTTGCCACAGTTCTCTAGTTCTATCTGGATCTGTCTGGACCTATTTAAGTAATTTTTTTTGGTTAATTTTAATTGGTAGGTTAAATACAGCAAGGAGGGTTGGTAGGGATATAGTTTCCAATTTAGACCTGAAAATAAACCATCGTGGTTGTAAATATAAGCTACTGTTAAAACCTCGAGCTACTGATTAAGCTTTATGACTTCAAGTTTAGATTTTAAAACGTGTTGGATTGGCAGACATGACTGTGACTAACCACTGTTTGCATTGTAGATTTAAACTGTAGATCATTCACTGGGTGTCGAAAAGAACAAAGGAAAACAATGTTGTTCATACAGATCCAATTCATTCTTAGTAGCTGCTGTCTTTAAGTAAATCAATCAATCAATGAAACTATCATTAGTATTATTTTTTTGTATTCTTTTCTTTTAACCTCTACACCGAGTCGTATTGTTGTGTGTTGCTTTAAATTACTAAAATGAAACAGTGAGTTAACTTTGGTTTCAAGTTTAATCCTTTACCTTAAAATTGAGGGTCTTTTCACCCATAAGAGAAACTTGAGAACATCTCAAAGAAGAAGCATACATACTAGGCAGCGTTAATCACATCACAACACTGGATTCCAAGAGGATTGATGCCAACAAGGATTAAAGATCCCAGTTGCATGTGGAAGAGGGTCGCAGTAAAGTAGGTCACCAGGACACGTCTTCCTGTTTAGACCCATTAGACTAGTGTGGATAGAGGCCATGCAGAACAGAATCCTATTCAGGGCAACATATGTGGTGACTTTGGTTGTTGGTTAAATCAACTTGATACTCAGGTTGAAATATGGGGCAAACTGCTGCTTGAAGAAAGGTTTATAACCATATTACAATTGTACTGTAAATAGCTGTGAAACTGTGTGGTCACCAAAATACAAGCTGACTTACCTTTAATGACGGCGTTTGAATGACGGCGTATTCACTACGTGAAGGCTTAAAAATAGCCAAATCTTGTATCCATCCTAGGTGAATTGGGTGTGTGCCTCCAGAGATTTATAATTGCGAAATTGGTTCGCCCTATATGTGCTGACTCCTCAGACAAGGTACGAGAATAAATAGCGGTTGGTCTTCAGGGTTTCTACTCCACTGCCGTATTTCATACGGGTCCACATTTCCAATGCGCGCAATTTTTTGCAAGTACCGTCTCTTTGCATCTGGACACAATCTGTCTCTATAACGTCCTCTTTCTTTTGAGCTGCTTTTAAGTATGGTTCATAGCAATCTTCCTTCCAACACAGTGTGTTTGTTTTGATTCGTGGCCTACTAAAATGGTGCCGCGCTCCCACAATGCATTGCGGCGTGAACTCCAAAGCCCCATTGTCCTTGGTGATGTAAGACTTGGATGCAGCTGCTGGCCATGGAAACCCATTCTATGGAGCTCTCTACACGCTGTTTTTGAACTAATGTAAATTCCACAGTTTGGAGGTCTGTAATGATTGACTCTGCTGAAAATTGGCGACCTCTGTGCACTATGCGTTTGTTGAAACAATTTGCATGCCTAGGTGTTCCCGTGGAAGTAATTGGAATATACACACACACACACACACACACACACACACACACACACACACACACACACACACACACACACACACACACACACAAGCTAGAGGCATGTCAGCAAAACAAGAGAAGGGGACACATTGAAGAACAAAGTGCTTGGAAGCAGTGCAAAGGGGTTGGTCTGAGTATATCCGTATGTGAGGCCTGAGTGATGGGGATTACTCAGACCGTGGCACAGATTGGTGGGGGGATGGTGTTTGTGAGGTGTAGGACCTGATTGACCTGAAGTGCTGACCAGAGGTCAGCAGGCCTTCCTGTTCTCAGTCGTGGCCCCTGCGTACCAAACACCCAGGCAGTAGGAAAGCTTGCTCTCCATCGAGGAGCGGTAGAAGGTCAGGAGCATCTTCTGGTCCAGGTTATTCTGGAAGTGCAGCTGCTTTTGGGTCTTCTCTAACAGAATTTTTTTATAAACGTGGAATACTGATTGAGACATCCTGAAGTAATGCACTATTACGCTGTTTTAAATGGACCTTAGGGGTAATAATGAAGGTGGGTTTTTTTCTTCTTCTTGTTTTTATTGTGTAGGATGAAGAGACTGTGAATAAAGACTCAGAGGATGAAGTTCCCACTATGGTGAGGCGACCGCTGCCTCGTGGCCGGGCGAGAAAGAGGGCTATTGCTGTGAATGACCAAGAATCAGGTATTTTAGCGCCATCGGCTGATTCTGCTTTAAAGCACAGTTACACTACCTGTTAGTTGAAAAGCTCATCGTTTTCTGTTGTGTTTTCTGAATGACTCTCATTTTACTGTCTAGATTTGACCTTCAAGACTCCAGTCCGTCCCATCATGCACCACGAGCGCATACTGTCAGAGATCGACCCTGTGACTCCGCGTAACGCGACAACAGCTAGAAACATCTACTCACCCATTGTGCGTTTCCTCACACCCAGCAAAGAAAGTGAGTACCAGTCATCCATTTGAAACTTGTTTACATGTAACAAAAGTCTCTCATTGAGAGACATCACCATACAACTGAATGCAGCTTTGTGATCCATGTGATAAACTCCACCTTGAACAAGCTGACCTGCTTAAACTACTTGGTCGGGAGTCAACTATATAAGTCTTATGTGATGTCATAAAGTCAGACTTGGTACTTACAGTCTGTGTGTGTGTGTTTTCTATTCAGATTTGAAGTACGCAGGAACGGGGACCAGTGTACTGATGAGCCCAGAACACGGTGTGTTCGGTTGTGGCTCCATTGACCTTCTGGGTGGAGACGAGGACGATGACATCTTTGATCCGTAAGTTGTTTTTCTACATACAGTCACAGGAGAAGACCATGATGTAACTTCATCTCATAGATTATTTTAAAGGAAGTATTCAAAATCAGTTTACAAAATCCAAAAATATCTTTTTCTAGTTCTTCAGTAACATCATGTCGGCAATTCAATTTTATTTATATAGCGCCAAATCACAACAACAGTCACCTCCAGGCGCTTTATATTGTACAGTAGATCGTACAATAATAGATACAGAGAAAAACACAACAATCATATGACCCCCTATGAGCAAGCATTTTGGCGACGGTGGGAAGGAAAAACTCCCTTTTAACAGGAAGAAACCTCCGGCAGTGGATATGGGTTTGGTAACTTAGCTATTTGAGAAACGACACAAAGTTTTGTTTGAAAGTTTCTGTTGCTGAGCATCATTTTCATCTGCAGCTTTACGTTCATCAAGAACATGCCGTCGCGGTCCCAGCATTCTAGACCTGCTCTTCTAGATATTCCCCCGAAGACCAGAAGCACCCCAGAGGGAACGCTGGTGGTCGATCTGGTGAGTTTTATCCTCCCTGGCCTCCTGCTCGCTGCACACATATGTAGGGATGGGTACCGGTTCTGACATAAACGGTAGTAATCAGACCGAAAAGCAGCGCACATTTCGGTGCTTTATTTCGGTGCTTTTTTTCCCTCAGCTGTGATACACTTTAGATTCTAGCCAATCATTTTACGTTTCCGAGGATAGTAGGCGGGTCCAGGTACATACGTTCTTTTAGAGCAGAGCTACAGATTAAAAATGTCCAGGGCGAAGCGGTCAAAAGTCTGGCTGTACTTCACAGCAAAATATGCAAACTCAGCAGCAACAAGTGCTTTAAGGTGATACTGTGCAAAGGATGTAATACCTCAAATCCGATGAAACACCTGGCGACGCATAGCGTTTTTTTAAAAGCCGAAAAATGCGCCGTATTTGATAGCTTGCTGCGAGACCTCACACCGAGCACATCTACTGCGGGTGTGGCGCCTGTTATCGGACCCGGAGTTAGCAATATCCCCCAAAAACCCGAAGAGGAGAGTCCTGGCCCCTAGCCCTGCCAGTGTAGCAGAAATGATGAGGATGATGATGCAGCAGCAGCCGTTCTTCTCTGCGTGAGTAGCTTAATGTTGTTCGTGTGTAATTTACGTTGAGTAGGCTAACCACATTATTACATTAATGCATGTAAGGTGAACTAGCAAACATCATCATAGCTACATCCGGCTGTCTTCTTGTTTGATGGCAGATACTCCCTTCACCCTGGCCAAAAAGGCTAAAATGACCAAAGAAAAAGTGGGAAACAGTTAAACATGAGAGGTTTTGGACAAAGTTTGTGTTTGTTCCATTGATTAAGCACTGCTTCCAGCCAAGAGTGATACCATATATGCCCTGTAGCTGCAGAAAAGGCTAACATTGTTATCTTTTTACA